>NC_016132.3:53550024-54175024 GCF_000005505.3 Brachypodium distachyon | reverse complement strand
CTGCTTTTTTTTTCAGCGCTCAGAACGGCGGATCACCAGCTGGTCAAACCAGTCAACATACGCCGGCGGCCCGCCCGCCCGCATATCCTTTGTCGGGTGCGCTTTCCAAAACAAGGCAGCCTTAATTCACCCGCCGCCTTCGTCCACCTAGTACACCCCCAATCAACGGTCCAAGTCACTGTCCAAGAACGCGCGCGCCAGTTCGCCACTAGCGCAAACAATAGCCGCCCCAATTCCCCACCTAGTACAAATCCCATCCTAGTACAAATCACAGGCGATTTTTGTGCATTCCAATCTCAAAAAACATCTATGCACTCACCGATCACCAGTTCGCTTCCCGGAGAAACACAAGTCCGTGATGGCCACTCCCGAGCACGACCTCGACCAGCGCTACTACGGCCCGACCATCCCTCCAAACGACCCCGCCGCCGGCAAAGACGCCAAGCCCGTACAGCGTGGCCTCCCCTGCCTTGCCGTCGCCGATCCGTACGGGCTCCTCTGCAGGGCCTTCCGCGTGCTGACACTCGCGCTCATCGGCGTCGGCATCGTGGTGCTCGTGCTCTGGCTCGCCTTCCAGCCGGACACCCTCAAGGCCACCGTCGACTCCGCGAACCTCACCCGCTTCGACCTCGCCGCGTCCAGCATTGACGGGGGCACGCAGACGCAGACGCTGCGGTACAACCTCACCGTGGCCCTGAGCGTGCGCAACCCGAACCGGAGGCAGGCCGTGGTGTACCGGCGCCTGGAGGCGGTGGCGCTCTACGGCGGCGAGCCGTTCGGGTACGCGTGGCTCCCGCGGATGCGGCAGGCGCGGAAGAGCACCA
The DNA here is from genome assembly GCF_000005505.3 of Brachypodium distachyon. NCBI lineage: Eukaryota > Viridiplantae > Streptophyta > Magnoliopsida > Poales > Poaceae > Brachypodium > Brachypodium distachyon. Next base: position 54,174,200 of record NC_016132.3, on the reverse strand, counting down.
TGGTGGTGAGGCCGAGCTTCGACGGCCAGATCGTCATCAGCCCCGATGTCGCCGGCGGCGCCGCGGCGGCGTTCGCGAGGGAGAAGGCGGAGGGGTTCTTCAACGTCAACGTCAAGCTCCACGCCAGGGCGCGCTTGAGGGTGGTCATCGTGAACAGCGTCGAGTACAGCCCGGACGTGGATTGCTACATCAGGGTTCCCGACCCCGGCAACGCTACGGCGGTGGCGCAGGGGTTTGCGGCGACGGGGTGCCATGTCGACATCTTCTCCTGACTGATTGAAGGAAGCATGCGTATCCCGTTTCAGAATTTCGCTGGTTTTATTTTGCGCTGTTCTTCAGTTTACATGATAAAAAAAAATTGTTCTTGTTGTACAGAGTTTGGATCGGCCCTTCTGCTCGGACAAAGTAAATAAGAGAGTGTTTTTTTCTTTTGAGAGAGGACTAAATAAGAGAGTGTTACTTCGTCTATATATGCAAGGAGTACTTTGACCTATGGCGTTATCCGGCGAATGAGAGAGTACTGCGCCACCATCTTTATTTTTTTTAGCCAATCCTGGGCATGGGTGGCCCGGCCCGAAGCTTGATGTCCCGGGCCAGGCTCGAGCCCGCTTTCCCGTCGAAAGCCTAGCCCGAAAGCCTGAAAAAAGCCCAAAATTACTAAAAATTGGTATTTTTAGGAAAAACAGGTATAAAAATCATTTATTTAATCCAAAAATAATTATTTTAATGCTTAAATGACGTATTTTCGGGGTTTCGGGCCGGGCCGGGCTCGGGCTTCCGATTTGACCGTCGGGGTTTTATGAAGCCCGGCCCCAACCTTTTCAGTGAAGCCAGAGTATGGCAAGAGTTCACAAAAGATCGCAGTGCACAGTTTTTAGAAACTAAACTAAACAACGTATCACAGGACGCAGCCTGGAATGGCGATGGTTGTGGCGTAAGAGTGCTCGCCTCCAGTGGTGAAGTGGGGCTCAACAGGCTCGTCTTGAGAGAACCCTAAGGAGCTCGCTGTGGAGATGTAGGCGGCAGTTTTGAGATCTTGAGGCGTGCATAATCTCCCAGGAGTGTGTCACTTGGGTCAGACATGAGAGATTGCACCCTGCCTCAAGCTGGGACGAATGCTCTCAGTGCTAAGCCAAGGGAAGTGGCGCCTTCATCACTAGAATGAGGCGGGAACAAAAATCCTCTACCGCCGCCACCATCTTCATCGACAGACCAAGCCTGCTGAAACGCGTGATGCGGAAGACCGCGTCCCGGTCGTCCAGCTTTTCCTAGGAACCATCGACAGACCCGGCATACAAAGACGTTGGACCCTCGGGGGTGTCGAATACACCAAGAGCCAAGCCCGGGGCCAATGACACTCAATGCACGGTCTTGGCCACACGGCCACCTATTCTGGAAGAAATCGAGCCGGGGCCACCGTCCACGACAAGACATTCGTGTACAGTTGTTCTCTACAAGGACCCAAGTGACCCGGGAATAACCAATTATCCCGGACCGTACAGACGCAATACACGGTAGCCTAGAAACGGCCACACATTGGTGCCAGCGGATCAGAGCCGCCCCGGGAATCATGCCCAACAACGGCTGTAGGCAAGACACCCCACATGCCCCCAGAGCGGCGGCCAAGCCCCAACGATGATACGGAGAGGCGTCCCGGTTGCAACTTGCGATGCCTCCGAAGCTGACGACAACGCACGGAGAAACAACTACCTTCCCGGCTATGCCACTGTTTACACCAAGCCCACACGTCGCACCATGTGCCCACGCAACGCCCTCCCCATCCCGTCGAAAGTAAAAGCCAAAAATCATCCTCCGTTGGCACACCCGACCCATAAAAACAGGACACTCCACATGCCCCCCGCTCCCCAGAGAGACGTCCCCTTCGCAGCCCGCAATGCCTCCGACGTTGACGACAACACACGGAGAAGCTGTTATCATCACGGCTACGCCACCGTCTACACCCCCCCGCGTCACACCATGGGTACACGCGACGCCCGCGGCCACCTCACCGAAAGTAAAAGACAGAAATCATCCTCCGTTGGTTCCAGCATCGCAGCCACACCCGATCCCCGAAGAACAGAAAACCCCACATGCTCCTCGGGCCGGCCGCTGCGTCCGAACGAGCACCCGGAGAGGCGGCCCTTTCCCAGCCCGCAATGCCTCCGACGCTGACGACAACGCACTGAGAAACGGTTTCCCGGCTACGCCACCGTTTACACCCAGCCCGCGCATCACACCATGGGCACACGCGACGCCAACGGCCATCCCGCCGAAAGTAAAAGCCACAAATCATCCTCCGTTTGTTCCAGCATCGTAGCTACACCTGAACCCCGACGAACAGGACACTCCACATGCTCCCCGGGGCGGCTGCTGCGTCCGAACGAGTACCCGGAGAAGCGTCCTGTTCCCAACCCGCAATGCCTCCGACGCTCACGGCAACGCACGGAGAAATGATTGCCTTCCTGGCTGCACCACCGTTTACACCCAGCCCGCGTGTCAAACCACGGGCACACACGACGCCCACGCCCGTTCCGCCGAAAGCAAAAATCAAAAAATCATCCTCCCTTGGTTCCAGTGTCGCAGGCACCCCCGATCCCCAAAGAACAAGCCACAGACGTTCCACGAACCTGTCTATGTTTTTCGTGCAGCCTCGGTCTGCGACAGTGCGACGTCGTCAAAACGTAGACGGAACAACACGGACAAACGAAACCATGCCACTTGCAGCAAACAGAACATCAGAACACATATCCACAAACGGCATCACTGTCGAATGCCGTAGGACCTCAACAAGGAATACAACACTGACGCGCGAGGTCGCGAGAGGAGACCTGTAGTAATTGCGTGCCCGCGTGAACGAGATGAGTTGGATAATTGCGTCACCGCCGGCCTTAATTGTTGTAGTAACTGACTTTTGAGGGAGAGTCCTGTCGGAGAGGCCGGCAATGGCAACTCGACTACATTGCGGGGAAGAGGAAGAGTCCTTGGCCGCCGCCGGGAGAAATAGGAGACTAACAAATTTTAGCTTTTCTTTTTCTTTTCTTGAAAGATACAAACACTTAATCCTAGGGTTCTCTAGATTCTCTAAAGTGAATGCAACCCTAGAATGAAATGCAATAGCCGAAGCAACAATAAATAGCAAGAATGTAAAGGAGAAATGATACCACACATGGAGACGAAGATTTCATCGGAGTTCCACCAATTGGGATCGGTGTACGTCTCCGTTTGGAGGAGTGCTCTACCACAAAGGTAAAGACGCCATGAAGGCTCACTCTATTCTCCAACTCACCACACCACAAAGGTGGGATGAGCTCTCACAACACCACAAAGGTGAGGTGAGTTCCACTAATGGCTTCCTTGAGGGCGAACGCCGAATCCTTACAAATTTGATCGGGGCAAACTCCACAACTCAATAGGAGGCTCCCAATCCAAGCCTCAAGCTCCTCACACACCAAGTGAGAGCTCGAGGTGACCGCTTCCGTCTAGGGTTCCCAACAACCCAAGAGAAACGAAATCCACAAAGAAAACAAGGGGAATCAACTTTTTGACTTGGTGAAACCCTAGAGCAAGATCTTTTCCTCCAATCCTCAAAGAATCAAGAGTTATGAGTGGCTAGGGAGGGAGATCTTGAAGATTTAAGCTTGAGGTGTTCTTGAGATGAGTTGGGGTGTTGTTGGCTGCTTGCTTGGTCATTTAGCTCGTTGGGAACAAAGGGGTATATAAGTGGGTTCCCAAAAATCGAGGCGTTAGGCACAGGTCGGGGTAGGCCGGAAATTCTGCTAAATAGCCGGAACTTCCGGCTGACCGGAAGTTCCGGATATTCACCGGAAGTTCCGCATATTCCTCTGGAACTAACAGAGACCACCCGGAGGTTCGGGCAGAAGTTCACCCAGAACTTCCGCCGCCTGGAAACCTGAATTGCCAGAAACACCTTCTGAAAACAGTTTTCGACTCACACCTTTTTAGGTAGGCTTTTTAGCGGGTGCAATTTGAGTAGATGTATACATGAAATTGATTCACCCGTTACCTTCCCTTGTGTATCCCCTCTTAATAGTACGGATGTCCTACGACTCAAAACAACCGAAAAAGCCGCTAAACACCGCTACGCTTCTTTCCTTTTTACGGGTCCACAATGCATCTTGTGTCGAGTTCTTTATAAAACCTGAAATACTTAGCACAAGATAAGATAGCAAAACACATTGTCATCACCACCAAAACTAATTAGGAGAGAAATGCCCTTTCAACGAGGAGGAGTCCTTCATCGCCAACGAGGAGGAGCTTCACAGTCGGTACCGGCGTGTGGCAAATGGGCGAGAGTCAGGCTCAACGACCGGCCTGGGGTGCCTCTTTCCTCTTGTTCGTCGTCGTGATCTACACAAGAGGATTCAGAGTTGGCCATTCTAAATTGAGTTGGTGGCACTCAAAGATTCAGAGTTTCTTTCAGGTTTTCGGATTTGTGCTTGTTGTTTCCTGCATTCGCTCAACGTTTCTGTTGGCCAGAGAAAATTCTCAATAGATTCACTTGTGAAAGTGCATGTTGCCCCATGTGTGGTTTTGGTAATTAATGACAATCCCTATGGACTAATGTTTTAGTTGAGATATATTTGAAGGAATGTTTCATAGGCAATGAATGAAGACCACTTGGTTAATTCAATGATAAATGTCATGAAGATAAAGATATACATTGAGTTGTTGACAATTGGATGTGTGGTTTTGGTATCCGATGACAATCCATTTGGATAAGTGTTTGCATTGAGCTTTATATGAAGGGATGCTAGTAAGCAAAGTATATTCAATTGAAGGCATGAAGTTATTGGATTTTAATGAGTAAATCAAAAAGAAGAAGAATGTGAAGTTCCCATGAAGGATTAAGATCTTGAGAGAATGATTACAAGATAGAGATTCAACATATGATTTCAAGATAAGATTATGTTGAGCTCATGAGTTGAGTCATGGTTAACCAAGTCATGGAGCAAGTAATAGAGTGAAGAATCCATTTGGTGTCTCAAGATTTTGTGTTAGAAGATGAAGAGGACTAAAGTGATATTCATTATATCATAAAGATGGAGTAAAGAAAAGTGAAGGTTGACCAAGAATAAGTGCAAATATTGGATTCACGTTGGTCAACTCACAAGCGTAATTATGTACCACATGAGATCTAGTGGTATGATAAGCATTTGTCAATTGCGCTTTGTGAACTAACCCATAAACTATGTATTTGGTATATCTATATGTGTGTTAGGTGAAACTCATGGGTTTAGATCAAAAAGGAAGATTTCATATAGCCCATGAGAGATGAGATCAAGTGGTGATGATTCATCAAGGTTGAGAAGAGCAAGATCAAGAAAAGCACTCTGAGGATTATATACATGAATCATATGGTAAGCAATTGTATATTGCACTTATGTACTAACCAATATTATGTCTAGGTTATTTGGTTGAGGATTAGGTGATACATATGTGCGAGCTTTGAAGAAACAATCTTATATAGCCCATATGGAGACAGTCATCAAGATTGACAAAGGGCAAGCTCAATATAAGCATCCCGAGAAGATACATGCTTGAAGTTTGCCATCCATTTTGTGATAATGTACATGTAAAGATGATCTTAAAGTGAAAGTCTCCCACATTGGAGTATGGGGGAGCAAATTGAGTATCTTCACCAAGTGACCGTGATCAAGCGAAAGATTCCAACTTGAGACGAGCATTGACGCCTACATCAACCTTAAGTGGATTGCTCAAGGCAAAGGTATATTCTAGCTAGGTTTTTCTAGTTTTACCGGTCTCAAGGAGTTAGGTGAGAGACCGGTTTATAGGTTCCATAGCCATTCTATCAATAGGGGCTTTCGGGCGGTAGCTTGAATTCGTCGTGCGTAGAGTGCTCAAACCTTTGCATATTTTGCATCATCTCTTTTGGTTGATCTTTGCTGGTTTTCTCTGTTAACATGTATAGCTTGTTGTCTTCTTCGAAACGAGACCAAGTTCATCAAAATGGGACTTCGTTTGCAAAAGTTATCGCCGTTTCCGTCTGTGTTGCACTGCAGTTTTGGGCAGCCCGGATTTAAATCCGGAACCTCCGGGATTTCCTCCGGGTGTGTCCAGTAGCTTCGGGTTTGGTCTGGAATTAATCCCGGAGCCTCCAGGATTGCCTCCGGGTCGCAAAATCTGTGTCTAACGGGCAGATTTTGGGGGCCCTATAAATAGGGGTCTTCTTCCCCATCGGGTTTAGGGTTTTTGGAGCCGAAATTTCCCCATCTTTGAGGGCTTTCTCCACCTCCCCCAAGCCCCAAATCTTCCATCCATCTGAAGGGAGTTTGTAGATCTATTTGGAGGGATCATTTGTTGATCTCCTCCTTTGTTCCTCCTCTCCAATTTCTCCATTCCATTTAGTGTCACGCTATGCTGGGAAAATCAGGTCCTGCTACTTGGGAAAGAGCCCAGAATTATACTTACTTGCGAATAAAAGTGCACAACGAATGAACCGAAGTAATAGTAATACTAGTACGATTCAGAATACTAGCAGACTAAATGGGCAAGCCAGCCAATGTTTTGGCGCAGCAGTAGCTACAACACAAAATGCAGGCATTCAGCAAACGCAGACACATAACTCAAAACAAAGTACCCTAGTAGTTTCCTGCTTATTGTTACCAGCAGCAGGTTTAGAAACTCACCATAGATGACACACAGGCACTTGCAGACCTGATCAAGAAAGCATTTTTGTTTCCATAATCTTACGACCAGATTCCATTATTGAAATAACGGAACAAAAAGAAGATCACACGCCCACATAGTTTGTTTTACGCACTTGTTGCCTGAGGCAAACAAGAACTCACACCAAGTCTGGAAGAGAACTAAAAGCGAAACAAAACTATCAAGAAAGCATATAGAGTTGCTTACAATAAGTTCAGTGCAACATGGTCAATAACAAAGGACACACAGGACTCACCACCACTCATTTTGGAACCTCTTCAGGAGCTCAATAACATGGTCAAGGCGAATGAAATACGAGTGTGAATGTCTGCCATCACCCCACTCCTGAAGGTGAGCCCCGTGCAACACCCCTATCACCTCACCTTTGATGTTAAGCAATGGAGCGCCCGACGATCCCTGCCTAGTGACCACTTGTACTTACAATAAGTTCGTTGCATACTCGCATCGGTTCGGCTGGCTTATCTGGTTCACTGTTCTCACTGCCCCTATTCGACCGATGCTCATCAACTCTGGCTTGTATGATGGCCAGGACACCACAAGGCACTCATGCGTGGGGGGATCAACAAGATCAAGACCCCCACAAGTGGGCATTGCTGGTGTGGCTCCTGGCAGATCCCACCGCCAAACCTCCTCAACTTTGCTGCACTACCCACGATTAACATGAGGTCATTGGCACATTCAATCCCCACGACCCTTCTTATGGTGTAATCCCTTTCATCGCCCGTTGCAGCTTCGCGGTATGCATTCTCATAATGCCCACATAGGACCCGAATTGTGAACAGGCGGTTGATCTGGCCCCGTGTGATGGGTCTGGTCGCTCTGAAGAGGTGCTCGATCGCGTGCGCCGTGGTCAAAATCCCTACGTCTCCAAGGACCATCCCAACTGCAAATTCGGTGGAGACCCTAGTCTCTCTGAGGCGGTCCTTGCGCTTCTTTCCCTTGTCAATCGTGCATGATAAATCAGCAATATCGTTCAGCTCTTTGACATGCTCATCTCGCTCAGATGGTGTCAACATCACAAAAAACATGGACCCCCTAGCGTTGTCATAGATGGACGCCCAGTTTACTACCATGCTGCAAGTTCATTATTGACACAACCATGAGACAATGAGCAGAACAACATTTGTAACATCCCAAAATTTTCTGATTTTGGAATGTTAAATAAAATAATTATTTTAATTAAAATATTGGCTCTGTAGATATTTTGGTTGTTAAATTCCGAAGGATATTGAATCTTTAAGACTTATTTAAATTTTTCCACATCATGTATGAATATTCAAGAAAAGAGTGGATTAATATGACTATCCAAATTATACACAACATGATCGGGAGATTTATATAAGTTCAAAAGAATTTTATCTGGACCCATTTGCATCTTATGATTTTATCTGGATCATGCTTTGAATCTTAATATCCTATTTTCTTTTTGAAGGATTTATTAACATCCTAAATTTCCAATTTGGATGCCATGACCATTTGAGAGCATCGTTGGAATTTTTGAATCAATTAGAAATGCTTTCCAATATTTATTTAATGATAAAGAGAGGAAACAATATGACTTCCCCAATAATAAAGTTGGAAAACATCTCTAGCCGTGCACTTCTGTTTAGTTCCTGTTTGAAATCAATTTATCAATTTAAGAGCACGTTGGACAATAGAAATATTTATTGGAGTTTCACTTGGTGTTTATTGATATTTCAAAAGATATTTATAAACATTATTTTGGATAGAACTATTTTGATTAAAACCATACTCGATATTTTGATTTAATAAAATTATCTTGAACTTTCTGGAGTTCATATGGTATTTTCAAAAGCCATATTTGAATCCCTATTATTTTTTTAATTAGGAAAAGGTTCGAAAAACCTAAACCTACCCTGGGCCGAATCCCATCTTTTCCCACTCCTCTCTCTATTTCGGATGGGGCAGCCCAGCCCATTCCTCTTTCCCTGGCAGACCAGACCACTCTTTCCCTTTTTCTTTTTCTTATTGGGCCACATCCTCTCTTCCTCTGACCCATCTACTACCGATCTACCCAAGCCCACCAAGAGCGCACGTGCTCGTCTTCCTCCTGGGGACGAACACGCAACATAAGCTGGAACGCGCTGCCGCGATCTCCCTTCGATCTTCTCAATCTCGAGCGTTTTTCTTCAAATTAAGACCAGAAAATTAATACCCATCCGTCCACGAACCGATTCAGTGAATGTGTTGTCAGTTTGCATACTTTATTGCCCCGGGAAACCGACGCGTCCTGAATGCCGTCCGTCAGCATCCACCAGTCGATCTCCCTCCTCGGACTATAAAAGGAGACTCCTACCGCGTCATACTGTGTCTCTGCCCATCCTCCCTCATTCTCCTGTTGAAATTTTTGTCTCTAAATCCCTGTACATCCCGTGCCATGGCCGTCTTCCTCCATCGTCCATCGCCTTCATTGTTGAAAGTGAGCTCGCTCCGAAGCTCCGTTCCTCGATTACTTGGACCAGGAAACTCTTGTAATTGCCCTTTGTATCTTTGACAAGGTTGGGCGATCACGGGAAGCCATTGGCCGCGCCACCTCCGACGATCGATATCGACGCCACTTCGTGCACTGCTCACTGCCGTTTGGAGACGCCCCGAAGACCTCCAAGGAGGTCATCTACTTCTTCGCGACCTCTTAGACTTCTTCCACGACCGCAACTACCCCGCGGAGGACTTCCTCGCTGTTTTCCCCAGCTCCGGCGAACTACTTCGGTGAGAAACTTTCAGCAGCAACTGTATTGCCTAGCTATCTTTCTGACGTTTTGTATCTCCAACCGTCGACCATCTGAAGCCTATTCTTTCTGCGTTCTATAGAACATATAAATCTCTACATTTCACATCATTTTGTATACCCCGTTCCTATTATCTTAAGGCATGGATATTCGTTGGAATTTGCTATTCACAGCATGTTCCTTTTGGATTAGCCATACTTCGAAATTTATGTAGACTATTCTGTAGATCCCTTAGGATTCCAATCACCTGTAGATCATACAACAGATCTTTATCTACACCTTACATCACTTTTTGCACATGATCACATCCATCCTCCCTTGCGCATCCTCTCTGGAAAAATCTATCCACAGTACCTTTGTACTGATTAGGTATCTTCCAGAGCCTTTATCTTGTGAACCATACCTCCTAATTAGATGAATCCAGTGTCATTTTGAAGATATAATTACCCTCTTAATTTCATCTAATTAGGTCTCTGTCGATTAAATCCATCTTTACCAGTAGATATGCATCCGAAGTTACGTACTGTATTCTGCCAGTTTTGGCCAAGCCATCTTCTTTTGTCCTTAGCTTCTACACCTTTGATCCGTTTGAGATGATTCAAATTTGGTTGGACAATACGAAGATAGTACTGTGAAGAAGTATAGCTTACGTTTCCCTTTCATCCATTTGAAGCAACCGTCCCCGTGCAGGGTTCGATCTCTGTGCTTACTGTGCTAATCCCTGGATCGATTCACTAGCACACACAATTTCATGATGAAATATCAAGATACAAAGGTCAAAGTACTTTATTACATCGCATCATCCAGAATTTAATAGTACTTACAACGTTGCATAACCCCTTGGGTCAGCATAACAAATAGAGTTTCAAAACGATAAAACTTTGTTTCATAAACTGCAGCGGAAAAGGGGTAGAACATAAGGGCCACACTACTCCAAGGTGAGAGCATTTTGGAATGTAGGCACATGACTCATAAGACAACGACGAACCTCACTCATCGTCGGATTCACCTGCATTGTTGATTGCAGCCACTACATGGTCAATACATTTGGCTATGTGGGGTTTGGCTATTTGCATAAAAGTATCAATGTTTCATCCTATCATTTTTAACCAAATAGTTTTATTTCTATTAGACACGGGGTAAAAACACCCATGCTCCTCTTAACCTAGGCACATTGAGTAGACACATCAATGCTCCTACCCAATTCAAACCATTTATTTTATTAAGAAATTGGAATGAGTGAGACCTTCCTTGCAGCCCCCAAATCTAGTTGCTCATAATTGTCCGTAACCGGGAACACGGCTAAGTACTTAGTTTGACACTCTCGAGAGGTTGTACACATTCCCCACAAGAAATCGACGTGTTAATCCCTTGTTGTCCTCAGGGTAGAGTACCAACGGCATCGATTACAGGAATTTTCAGAACATATTCCCTCAGACCACCTGAGGGACGCGTTCCAACCTACACTGCTACATACCGATGTCACCTCGGATTCAGGTTCGTATTTCTTACATCCATCCTGTCAAAGCCCATAATACCATGTGGTTGTACTGGAAGCTACTAAACAGGAAACTATTCCAGTCTCTGGTTACCCCGAGTGGCATCCCACATTTGCGACGCAGGCGCTCCCATAGAAATGGCGAAACGACTTATAGAAATGGACCTGACGTCGCATACATCTCAAATACTCAAAGCAGCCCACTCAGGACGGTTCATTGAATTACTTGTTTTGCCATACACTAGGAAAACCATACTTTAATTCAATAACATCACATTGTAATAATACCACCCTCATATATTATCATAGCTTAGCATTTTACTACTACGATGGCAATTGGTGGTAAGGACATCGCAAGGGTATCCTATACTACTAGGAGAGATCATAGCTAGCATAGATACAATAATAATCCTAACAATGCAACTAATAAAATCTAGTGCATAATAAAATAATAGGATGATGGTCAAAGTGAACTTGCCTTGATAGCAGTTGGTATTCAAGCACTCTTCACAATCACAAAGTTCGTTCTCCGAGAAAACTAATCAAATACGAACAATGCATACATAAACACACAATACAATCAAAAAGAGATATATGTCATGATACAATTCAAAACATGTGACATGATTGGGTTGATTTTATTCGGGTGATCAACTGGTCCAAAGCATTAGCAATTAAAATTATTGCATTAGGTTTAAAAACAAAATACAAAAACAAGGGATTAAAACCCTAAATTAAAGTTTTATTGGCATAAGCCAATTAATTTAATTAAAAAAATTATTTCTCTATCCCAATGGACAGAGGATAATAATACAAATTTTTGGGCACTAGTTTCAATTAAAAAGGATTTCTAAAATAAAAGATATGATTTAAATGGCATTAAAAGCCTTTCTGTAATTTGACTATGGTTAATTTGTTCAAATTTAAACTTAAACTATGCCAAAAGATTCTACAGGTCAACAGCTTTCCAGAAAGGTAAAATTTGTCAAATTTGGCCCAGTGGTTTAAAAGTTATAAGCATTTGAAGTTCTAGGGGCTTTTTTGCAAAAGTTCCTTTTAATTCGGCCGGGGAAATGTTTCTTTATTTAAATGATGTGACACGTGGCAGCTTCCTATTCGCGCGTACTTGTTCGGATTGGGATTTAATCTCAGCCGTTGGATCTCATTAACATAACACGGGTGGTCCAGATTAACCCATACCCCTTTGATTAAAAGATCTAATCCTAACCGTCGGGATTTGATCGGACGGACGGGAGGAGGGGCGCTCACCGGCGGCTAGGGTTTCCGGCCGGAGGTGAGGAAGAAGGCAGCGGCGACGGCTCGAGGCGGCGGCGCGGCTGCTCCGGGGTCCTCGGGCTTCGGGAAAGGGCGGGGAAGCTGCGGCTTGGCGAGACGAAGGAGATGACGGGGTCGGCGGCGCTCGGGGACGCCGAGTTCCACGCCTAGGACGACGCGAAGGTGGCGGCGGGCGGTAGAGCTTCGGACGGTGGTCGACGGTGAGCTTCTCGTGCACAAAACGGGACAAGCAGCGTGTCAAAAGGTCCGCGATGAACAGGGAAGAAGAAAAAAGCACGGGGTGGCGCTTCTGACCTTGAGGCTCGGCGGCGGCGAAGGAAAAACGGCGGCGGCAGAGGCGAGCTCTGGCAAGGAATCGGGGCAGCGTGGGCGCGGGATTTGCGAAATCGGAAGAGGGGAAAGACGAGGGGGAGCTCGGGCTTTATAGAGCCGCGCTTGGAAAGGAGAGGGGAGCACGGAGCTGACGGGCGCGGCGGGGATGGCGGCGCGGACGAGCGGCGTGACTGCCGGCTCTTACCTTCGGGGACAAACACCCGGACAGGTGGGGCCTGCCTGTCGGTGGCTCCGCGCGCGCTGGCGCTGGGCCAGCTTGGTCGGTCGCGCTGGGCCGGTTCGGCCCAAGTGGCCGGTCCGGTCCGGTTTTCCTTTTTTTTGTTCTTTTCTTTTTCTTTTTCTGATTTCTTTGATATCTTTTGATTTTGAACTCCAAATTGATCCAAATAAATTCCAGAAAATTTTGTAAAATCATGTTATAATATGATTCAACTTTTGGGACTAATTTCCCTTCCAAATAAAATATATAAAAATACCTTTTCCCTATAAATGCCTTTAGGGCTATATAAATATTTGAATAAAATAGTATTTCAATTCCAAATAAATATCCAAAAATTGTGGGATAGCTTATTTATGCAATAAACCCCTTTTATAGACAAACCCTAATGGTTTAAAGATCCAAGGCTCAAATGGGTGAAATACTAGGGTTTTAAAATGAAATAAAACCTTTTCAAAGCCTTTTGTAATTCAAATTTTGATTCAAAAATGCAAATGTGGCATAATGCTCATGGATGCAATGCATATGAAAGAGTTTGAAATTTTGGGATGTTACACCATTGTTCACAATTCCCAACCCAATAGGGAATCTATGTCTTCATTAGAAATCTGTATTCTCAGCACATTGTTTTAGAGTAGCTATCTTTCGAAAGCCAACCAATTCTGTTAGTAGAACCATTTAGTTTGAAACTTTCCGTAGATCGTAGAGTAGATCATGTACTACCAGTTAGTCCACTTCGTGCACATTTACCGACAGAGCCCCAATAGTGCATGATCAACCAAACTAGGTATCTGTCAACACTATCACAGTGATTAGGCTTTTTCCAAAGCCCACATCTTTTGACCCACAGATCCAAAATGGATTATTCTTGTTTTGTTGTGAATCTTACACCACACTCCACAATCCATATTACTTTCCACATCTTTTCTTATTCATATACAATATCCTTTCATCCATAGAAGGTTGTATATGTTAACAGCCAATGACTTAACCATTTCAACTCCTTTTGAAACCACACCTTTTTCCTGCCTCTTAGGTCTATACCAAGGATTTGCCTAACAGTTCTTATATGCCGTTTAGTTACTATGTTAATTAATTTTCACATAATTGCTTATTGGATTTTCATTTGGAGTTATTTGGAGTTACCGAACGATTTATTTATTATTGTTATTCGTTCTTCACGGTAGACTATTCGGAGTGCGATTGTCCTGAGTGTCGTGAAGAAGAAGAAGAAGTACTTATCAACACAGGACAAGGCAAATTACACTTTTGATCATCTAGAATCCTATATTTTTGGCATATGCTACTTTGCTTCATAAATTATAAGCATGCATGTGTAGGATTATTTACTGATGAAGTATGTTTAAAATGCGTTTGCAAATTGATAGCCATGTCCTATGTAGTATGCCTAGAGGTCCTAACCCTTTCCCATTGTCAACCTAAGATTATATTATGCTTATTTCAAAATGTTTGCATGCTATTTATTGTATCGGGAGGGTACAAAGTCTTTTGAAAAATAATGAGCTCAGTGATTGAGCGAGTATGTTTGTGAAAAGTATTTTCTTAAAATAAAACCCCAAAAATGTTTTGACTGGACGGAGTGGTATGTTTCTGACCATATGTGGTTGTCTACAAGAGCTGTAACCCCGTAACGGGTGCAGACTCAGGATTTTCGGTGGGGACCACCGTCCAGTAGCAAAAGGTTCAAGTCTTTCCATGCACCCAAAGGCTTACCATACAACCACTTGCTATTATGGGCTTTGACTTAGTTGAGTAACTAGCGGGAAACCCTTGCATTGGAACCGTCATCCGGAAAGGGGCCAGTGTGTCCATTGGGGGCGGGCGGTGCTAGGACTAAGCATAGGGGGCTTCTAGTGAAAGACTTCGTCACAATCTTTACCTGTTGCGCACGCTTGTCGTCAGGCAACACCTTGGACTGATTGTGTCAAGTGTACAAACCTCTCGAGAGTGTCAATCTAATCAATTAGCCATGCCCCTGGTTACGGGCGAACTATGAGCTACTAAGTCTGGATATGAGGAGATCTTCTAGTTTTGTTTTCAAAATCCAAAAACTGTTTTGACCTGATGGAGCAGTATCCACAGAATGGGTCCAGAATGATACTATGTGAGCCGTCAGCAGTATGAGGCCAGAGTGCATAGTTGGGATGAAGGGATGCTATATGAGTGTCATCAGCATGACCCAGAGTGCATAGCTAGGTCGTGCAACAGTATCCACAGATGACCATAAATACATTTGAAAATTATTTTCTATGAAATTCTAGAGATAGAGTTTTTTTTAAAGAAAAGATTATCTATGAGTATCTCAAAATCGAAAACTTGCTTTTTGTAAAGAAACCCTTGAAGCTTACTCAGGACTTATCCTTAAGCATGTACTTGCATTTCTGCTAACCTCACAGGTGTAACTT
This sequence comes from Brachypodium distachyon, assembly GCF_000005505.3. Classification (NCBI taxonomy): domain Eukaryota; kingdom Viridiplantae; phylum Streptophyta; class Magnoliopsida; order Poales; family Poaceae; genus Brachypodium; species Brachypodium distachyon. Next base: position 54,158,972 of record NC_016132.3, on the reverse strand, counting down.
GCAAGTATATTCAATGTACTGACCTGCACGTGTCATGTGCAGATGTCGACATATGAAGAAAGGTTACGCAGGGTCGCGGGTCTATACTCAACAAGCCTGTGGGCGTTGATGGACTCTATCTTTATTTGCCATTTGGGATTTCCGCCATGTAATAAAATACTATGGATCTTGTTATCCTATTTGATGAAATAAAGGATAGGTGTTGTGATATACATCTTGGAACTATGTGTACTAGTTATTGATCCAGGGACTAGTACAGAATACACAGAGATTCAGATCCTTATGGGTCTGGGTCGCCACAACATTGCACTTCAAGAATTGATCTAGAAGATAGATAAAAATAAGCAACAGTATTATTTAGGTCATATCTATTTGAAGTGTATTATTTGGTGCACTGAAGTGTTTTTAGTTGTGCCTTTCGCTGCTTTGCATCCGAGCTGGTGTTGGCTGCGGCGTTATGCTTTTATCAGCTTAGTTCTTGTGCTTAGCTGAATCCTAGACTCTGGGAAAGATTGTGGCCGCGGTGGCTTGTATGTTTTAAGACAGCTGAACCTCTGTAGACCTAAAATCCATTTGAAGTGTGTAGAACAGCCAGTGTAGTTGCGCGATTCAAATACAGAAAGTGAAAACTACAAAGCATGATCCTGACACGATCATCTTTTTTTACTAGCCCCTGACATCCATACCGGTCTTTGGCTCTGAGGAATGTTGGGCGGGTGGGGGCAAGTTGCAGCTTGTGTTCTCAGACTGTCACCTGGATAAAAGAGGTACTTTGAGTCAAATCGAACCCAACCCATGACGCTCAGATCGAAGAACGAACCCGAAATTACCCCCTAGGAGCAAGCGTCAGACGCACTCACGACGTGCAAATCGAATCGACGCAGCCAAATCGGCACCAAATCCAGAATCGGACGCGTTCCCACCCTCACGCACAATCCACACGAAATCGGAAGCGAATCGCGCTCCAGCAAAACCCTAACCCCGCCGGTTCTGGTGAAGGAGCTAATGGACACGGGACACAGGAAAGGTAGAAGCTTGATTGAGGCCAGCTTACCGTTGATGTAGAGGTGGTGGATGGGGTGGCTGGCGGACGGAGGGCAGAAGAGAGCAAAACAATGGATGGACGAACGGGTTGGGGGCGGTGATGTCGGTCACCTCCTCTCTCTCTCTCTATCTCTCTGTGTCTTGGGCAACGCAAGAAGCTTCAAGAGTTGTTCTGGGCTGGAAATGGCGGGAAACGAAAGGGGGTGGGTGAGCTGGCAGGCGGGAGAAGGAATAGGAGCTCGACACGTGCCCCACGGTCTGACAGTCGTATCATCAGCACAGCCTCCCCCTTTACTTTGGCTTCTCAATTCGAGTTTTGAATTTTGAATTGCCGATTATGACAAAGACCATCGACTTGGTCTAACAGCTATGGTCCAACAGGACAAGGCTCGTCAACAGGACCTTTACCTGGACAAATGTGATTTGCTAATCTTCTATGGACGTTAAGAGCAGCCGTGCTCCGCAATTTTCCGACATTATCAAAACAAAAGTTTTTACAAAAGGAGCAATGTAATGGTTTAGAAACTTAGCACGATACAAAGATTGGACTGTGCACTACACAGAGATCAGTCTTTTTTGCAAGAGTAAATTTCAGAAAACCACACTTTTTGGGGCACTCGTGTCATCGACCCACACTTAATGCAAGAGATGGCTTAAAGAGCAAGGGCTAGAGCACAGGAAGTTGTTCTTGGTAATCACAAGGAACGGTACTTAAGGATCAGGGATTACCTTCAAACTGTTATCAATACAAACCCTAGCTCCAGAGCAATCGTCAGAACAATTCCCAACCCAAGTCCCCAAATGAATCCAAGGTTTCATGGGTTATTTTACATGCTGAATGCACAGAAGGAGGGGTTCATCAATGGATGCAGATCATTCATTGGTAAATAATTCCTTGTTACACTTAAGTAGTACATAATTTGTTAGTTACTACAATAAACTGCTATTTAATGTGTTCATGTTTCTACAAGAGTTGATGGTTGTTTTGTGAAGCTCACTACAGGAGCCCAAGTGCTTGCAGCCAGTGGAAGAGATGGAAATAACAACCTCTTTCCATTGGCATTTGCTGTTGTGGGAAAAGAAGATACTAATTCTTGGTGTTGGTTCCTTCAGCGGCTCAAGTATGGCCTTGGTGGTGATGAAGGGAAATTTGGCAAGTGGACATTTATGTCAGATAGAAAAAAGGTAGGTACATCTATCATAAATGTGCTAATAATGTTCTATGTATTGTGGCCTTGGTAGTTAATGCTATGACAATGTGCTTATTATTTATATGCATTATGGTCTTGGTAGTTAATGCTATCACAATGTGCTAATTATGTTATATTCATTAGGGACTACTCACTGCATTCAAAATTGTGTTTCCACAATGTGAGCAAAGATACTGCCTCAGGCACATTTATGCCAACTTTAAGATTGCTGGGTTTAGGGGAGGGGACTTGAAATCACACATGGATACAGCAGCTTATTCATTTAGCAAAAAATATTTTGATCTTGCAATGGGTAAACTTAAGGAGGAAAGTGAGGAGGCATGGGAATGGTTAAGCAAAATTCCACCTAAACATTGGGCCAGACATGCTATGGATACCCAACTGTAAGACAGATCTAGTTGTGAACAACTTGAGTGAGGTTTTCAACAACTTCATAATTTCTGTGAGGGACAAACCCATTGTGACCATGATTGATGGAATCAAGACCAAGCTAATGGCTAGGTTTGAGGCCAAAAGAGTAGGGATACATAAGGTAGAGTGGGAAATTACTCCAACTTATGCAGAAAAGTTAGAACTGGAGAAGAAAAACTCTAAATTATGTAGGCATGTGTGTGCTGCAAAAGGGCTATGGCAGATCACTTCAGGGATTAGAACCTTTCCTATCAACCTGGAAGCTAGCACAGGTGGGTGTAGGAAATGGGATCTCACTGGCCTTCCCTTCAAGCATGTTGTATGTGCAATCTATAAGGCAAAGGGACATCCAGAAGATTATGATGCAGATTTTTTCAAGAAGCCCATGTATATTGAGACACACAATGAGACAGTCTATCCTGTACCTGGCAAACATGACTGGGTCAAAACTGAATATGAAGACATTAACCCACCTGTTTTCTTAGTACACCCTGGAAGAAAGAAAAAGAACAGGAGGAAGAGCAAGGATGAAGCTAGAGGAAAAGGCAGGCTCGCTACTGGCACCTCTCAAATTGTAAAAGGCAAGGCCACAGGTACACATCATGTGATGTACCATTGAGACCCGACTTAGCCATGAGAAAGACACATCACAGGGTACTACCTAAACTCTAATTTCTTATATTATTTTGCTTACTAGTCCCATTTCTTGAACATATGCAAATTTCAATTTAAGTTTATTTGTTTCAGAGTAATAGGAGGTTTCCAGCTGAAGGAGAAGGACAAGCAGCTCCTGCACCACCAGCTCCATCACAGCATAGCACTCAAACTGAAGGCAGTGCAAGAATTGGTGCTACTGGCACCAGAGGAGCTGCAAAAAGGGCTAGAGCTGCTGCTCCACCAGCTAGAGCTACTGCATTCAAGCCTCCAAGGGCCGGTGTTACTGCAACCAGGGCATCTACAAGCACTGCACCACCAACATCAGCAAAGCCAGCAGGTACCAGAGCCCCAACACCTGCTAGAAGTGCTCCAGCAACCAGGGCATCTACCAGCACTGCACCACAGCCATCTGTTAGGCCAACTAGAACAACTGCAAGTACACTACCGGCAAGGTACACTCAAGGAATTGACCAGGGCCAAAGTTCAAGGAGCAAATTGACACCAGTCAGAGGAAGAGGGAAAGCAAAAGGGAGCAGGGTTATGCAGTACTTCACAGCCTCAAGGGGTGCAAATGCCGAGTGACTGAAAGATGTCCATGTTAAGTTATTTTGCTGTTTTAATTTGAACAGTTATGAAGTGTGATGTGGTACTTCTCTAAGACATGTCATTTGAAGTGGTAGTTCTCTGAGACATAACTCTATATTTTGGTACTTCTCTGAGACATGTAATCTGAAATGGTATTCTGAACCTTATATGAAATGCACTTCTGAACCTTATATGCAATGTTGTGTTTTATCCTGGTGTTGCTCCGTACTCAAAATGCAAACTGAACCATGCTGCCATTTCAGATAAACAAGGGATACATATTACAGTTTTACATATCTGGATAAACGGGTCGGGTACGGTTGCGGGCCCCACCTGTCGGGATTCAAGTGAAACCGCTTCCGAAGCCGGTTTCAGGCTAAGTGAGACAAATGGCCTCAAAAACTGTAGTTTTGCGGACGGTTTTGCGTTAAATGTGGATCGATGACACGAGTGTCCCAAGAAGTGTGGTTTTCTGAAATTTACTCTTTCATCGAAGTCAGTGTACGGCAAGAGTGGCAAAATATCGAAGTGCACGAGTTTTTCAAACTGCAGCAAAATGAACTTCTTACAGCTGGCCCGGCGCGCAGCAATCACCCTCCAGGAGATGCTGTCCCGATACACCCCAGTCAAGTGCATCGAGCCTGCGGTTCCTGATGATGCTACCTGATGAATGCTGCGCTGCCTTATTCCTGTTTACTGTGTTACTTTCCCTGCTGTACCGTAGCAGTCTACTTTTGTGGCCTTTAACGTTGCACAATTTACTTTGGTTTCATTATCAGTAATGGAACCAGGTGGCCTGTTGGCCTCCTGATACTCTTAAAAAAAACTATGGCGATATTGCAATTTAGTAAGCAGATCGCAGCAATGAGTTGCCCAAAAAAAGAACTGAAGGTGTCAAAGGTGTGCAACACAAATATTAGGTGATGGTATATTAAAATCTCGATCCAAAGATAAAGTAGCCAAGCATATTAACGGAATACGTAGACATCATCGTCTAGCCGATCTTCAGAAAAGCTTCACGCATGGCTCGGTACCTGAGTTTCAGCTTCTCTAGCGGCGGCAGGTGGTCCTTCGCCGGCGGCGAGCTCAAGAATCTCCCCATCCACGCGGACAGGCAAGGAAGCCTCTCCTCGGTCACAATCCGTGTGCCAGTGATTTCCTCGTATATCGGAATCACGTAAGCCAACGCGCCGAGCGACAGGTCGACGAGCCCGACGCAGTCCCCGGCGAAGAACTCTTTCCGGCCAAGCTCCTCCTCCAGCACCAGCAGCTGCGCGACGGCGGCCTCGCGCGCGCCCTCCTGCTCCTCCTCGCCCGGCGCCGTGAACCACTTCCAGATCGGCGGTGAGAGCTGCAGATCGCTCAGAGCCTCAGGTCATGTGCGAAGTCGGAACAGAGGAAGGGAGAGAAGGGGAACTTTTGCTACTGTACTTACCACGTCCCGAGCGAATATCACCCAGGAACGCGCCATGGCGCGCTCGTAGGGGTCCTCGGGGAGGATACGGCCGCCGCCGCCGCGATCCTTCCAGGCCTCGTCGATGAACTCGACGATGACGTCGGATTCCGCCACCGGCTTGCCGCGGTAGACCAGCACGGGGACCTTCTTGTGCAGGGGGTTGAGCGACAGCAGCGCGCCGCTCTTGTTCCTCAGGTCCTCCTCGACGTACTCGTACTCCACGCCTTTCATCGTCAGCGCCCAAATTACCTTGAAGACATAGGGGCTCGACCATGTGCCCAGCAGCTCCACCTTCTCATCCGGCGCATATTCCCCTCCATGGTCCATGGCGACGATGGCGATCTAGTGCCCAGTTTGTTTGTTTTGTAGTGGTTTCTTGTGGTGCAGATTGATGGTTGGTTCCAGACTTCCAGTGTTTGATTAGTCAGCTTTGGTGGCTCGACTTGTAAAACAGTCTGCAGTTGTCTTCCTTGCTTCTACAGTTCAGGTCCCGCCAATCCAAAAATGCACAATGCCTGATCTACATATATTTAGATTTTGTCGATATGGAGAAAAACTGCGTTTGTTCAGTCTCTGCGTGCTGATTGATCAGGCTGCATGTACAGTAAATGGTCGTGTCTCCGTTCCTAAATCTAAAGTCTTAAGGTGCGTTATTTTCGGATTGTAGGAATGGATTCTCTTAGAAGTTGCCCTCACCTAGCTTCGTGAAGAAACCACATCACAAATTTAGCTAGATTTTCAAATTAGTTTAGGCCAAACTATTTTGGTAGCCTAAGCAAATTTAGGTGGCAGCTTTTTCAAAAAACTAGGGGAGGACAGCTGCTCAGAGAAGTCGGTCCAGGAAGCCGAAAAAAACTAGCCATTAGTTTTGTTCGAAGTTAAAAAATTTAAAGTTTGGCTAAATTTATAAAAAATGTTTTAATATTTAGATAACAAATAAATATACTAAGAACTATATCTCATGATAGATTTAATGAGACTTATTTAGATTCATAAATGTTATTTGCATGGTTTTGGTGTGCAGTTATCGCTACTTCCAACCCTGTATGAACTATGTGCTCAATCTGGCTTCACTAACTCATCACGAACGCGGAACAAGAGAAAGAAAAGGCAAGCCTCAACTCCGCAGCGCGCCAGCTATACCGCCTGGAGAGTCGTCCTACCGTCTCTTCGGTCCGGCGACGGCGGCGGACTGCAGAACGCGGGCGTCGTGGCCGCCGGCGTGCCCTTCTCCGTCCCCTCCTCTATCGTGGACAGGCACCTGGCTGGCCCCCCGAAAAGCTTCTTCCACCTCGCGAGCTCGCTCTCGCCAGGCTCCTCATCGTCGCCCGCCGACGCCTCCCCGCCCCGCGACGCCCGTCGCCGGTACGTCCTGCTGCGCTGCTGGGAGCGGTCTTCCGGGAAACAGACGCCGAACAGGACGAAGCCGCGGCCGGACGCTGCGGCCTCGCGGCCGCGCCACCACCGCCTGACGAGAACGACGGCGAGCAGGACGAGCAACACGACGAAGAACCCGCCTGTCAGCACCGCGGCGAGCTCCAGGCCGCCGGCGTCGGCCATTTCTTCCCCTGTTCCACGGCAACGACGATCTGTGTGTATCGTTCGTCCCTCCCTCGCTGAGTCCCTGGCGGCTATGCCAAGTAACGCAAGGAGTCAGCAGACGCTGTGCGGAAATGGCACTTTACCGTGGCGAAATGTTCAGGGTTGAGACGTGTGTCGGGAAACAAGTACTTGCCGGTCTTCCCCGTCTTAAGTTAATTGCCAGCGAGAGTGAAAACGGCAGGTCTGGTTTTGTGTCTCCGGAGACTCGAGTTGTCGTCAACGCTCTTCTAGACTTGTACTGTGTGGCACACACGAAAGACGAAATGGTGAGATATTTACAGTATTTCCTTCTCCAGATGATGTGTGGACGGGGGCAGCTGACTCTTGTGGTCTGGTTGTTTCGCTTGAGAATTCGTCACCTCTGCTCGGTTGATTCTCCCCCGAGAACGCATGTTGCAGTCCACAAGCGGCATACTGATACTCGTAGTAGTACAAATCAACTAAGGAGTAACATATCAAGAGTACGATGCAGGTGAGAAACTCTTAGCATGTTCCACAGCTCGTCCTCGTATTAAGCTCGCAAAATTAGTTTTTTCCAGAATCAGTCTTAGAGAGAGGGGGGGAGAGGGAGGGAGTGGCCAGAATCAGTCAAGGTGGACAAGTTGGGCTGTGGCCCATTGTGACACCAGCCCAAATATTAGTTGTCCACTAAAAAACAGTGTTGTCTCGGGCCATTTGTATTGAGATAGGCCCATATATGCATCATCGCCTCACCGTGCAGTTGTACACCAAGTACACTTCACACACGGCAGTACAGAGTACAGACAGATCTTAGCACTAAACTGGTTCCGATACGAACGTTAGTCTACTCACGAAGTAGAGGAGTACAAGGAGTAGCAGAGTACTCGTAGACTCGTGGTACGTAGACCCGCAACAGTACTCATTTAGAGGCAATTAAGGCAATTAACTCGACCTAGCCTTCTCTGAAAAAAAAAACTCGACCTAGCCTTCAGTTTTATCTTACTAATAATGCATAAGCTGACTTGCCTATGCATCGATGCAGAGAAGCTACGTCCCTCCCAGGCTCCCATGAAACCATTTGGAGTACTAGTACAGTACACAGAACATCAGATAGACACGGATTGAATGCAACCAGGATAGGGTTCAAGGCCAGAGCAATGCATTGAGGCTCCAAAGACCCTATATAATCGCTCCATTCACAAATAAATGTACTTTATGTTTTGGTCTAAGTGAAATTTTTAATTTGACCAACTTTGTAGAAATGAATAACAAGACACGTGACATCAAATTGGTATATTACCAAACTATTTTCAAAACGGATCTAAGGATACTATTTTAGTGTCATAAGTAATGCTAATATCTTCTAATAAAGTCGGTCAATCTAATGATACTCTAGTAAAAAAATCGAGAGGTAATTTAAAATATTTTTGATTCAAACGTAAAACCTAAAAATTCATTTATTTGTAGACGGAGCCAGTAAGCCTCCCACACACATCACACATGGTGACAGGGACACTCATTTACACACACTTGTCATTTCAATAGACTACAAGCCCTACACTCCATTGAACAACAGTTAGTAGGTAATATAAATCTGGTGCGCGGTGTGAGTTTGTCATTTCAATAGACTACAAGCCCTACACTCCATTGAACAACAGGTAGTAGGTAATATAAATCTGGTGCGCGGTGTGAGTAATTAATCAGGATCGCTTTAAATACTAACTGCCTATGGCCATGCGCAGGGCGTAGTATTAAATCGTCTGTCTGGGCAGCGTGCATTGGGATCGATTAGACGGGTCTTAAAACCTGACAAGCCGCGCGATCCAGGCAGGCCAGAGAGGACGAGGAGACGCCGCGGATGCATGGGCTCAACCCCGCGTAGTGCACCGTGCTCCCCGTCCGGCCGGTTTGAACGGCCACGAGCATCGAGCTCCACGACCCCGACAGCTCATTAACTAAACCCAGCCAGAACCCGCTCGAGATTAAGCGCCCCAGTGCATGAATGCAATGCGTGGAACCTCGATCACCGTACACGGCGCCCGATGCACTGACAAATGGAGGCTTCTATTCTATCCTATTCTATTCCCTCCTACTGATTCTATACTCTCTCTGTGACTGTGAACCCTTCCCAAGCATGCGCATTGCCTCAGACGGCTAATAATTACTAGCTAACAGCACCGGAAAGATCCCGCGGAACCCTAAATTTGACTTCGCTCTCAAAGGCCGCGATCGCTCCCTATTCTATATATGTACTGTACGTATGTTAATCCTAGCTGTTGTCATGACTTGATTAAGTACATAATCGTGTCAGAATAGCATATCAGATTCGTAGGTGTACTAGTAGCTGTCAAATTCTTCTGGATCTGGGAATGATTAGCGATCCTCTTCCAGCGCCGCGGCCGCATGTGACCATGATTAGGTTAATATTGGTACTCGTGTGCATTTCCATTTTTCCTCCCGCTAAACTTTCTTTTGAGCTAGTACTTGTACTTACTAGAAAAAGAGCCGGAACCGCACATGAAAGAAAGAGATCGATCGATCGATGGAGTGAACAGCCCGAGATCGCTACGCGCGCCTGCGTTGGTGAGACTGATGGACCGTGGACCAAGGTTGCTAGCTCCGCGCACGCAGCTTCGTCTTTTCTCGGCGCCGGCCATGGAAAGGAGGAAAAGGGTGACTTCACCGCACAGTTTCGAGATGAATGCAAGATGGCGCGTGCGTACGCACAAGCATTTCCGGCAAGCCTAGCTACCAGGGCGTACTAGTACTATGTATAGGCGGTATCGTCGTATAGATAGCTAAAGCTAGGGCGCACGCACTCCTGCACAAGCTGCTGTGCTGGAGCGTGCAGTTCTAAGACAACATAATTTCCCCTCGAGGCGCACACTTTATGAGACCGATATAGGCACACCAGGCCGGCCACGTACATCAATGCCGTAGATCGTGTTGGAGATCGCCTCTCATTTACACTCTCATGCCAGAACATGTCTCGATCCAGCCATGTACACTGCGACGGATTTTATGTTGGGGGATCGATATATCGATGTACTCCGTACTGCTGTGCTTGCCGTGCCTGACAGTGAGAGGGCATGCATGCATGCGGCGCAGGGCGAGGCGAGTCCGGGAGGAAGAAATCTATCTCGACATAGTGCACTACGTACTGCAAAAAAAATGAATTGGTACGAATTATGTGTGCATGCACGCGGCAGTGTTGTTTATTTCGAGCAGAGTTGCAGCAGATCTTCAGTTCATTTGACCCGGGCATATGTGCAGCACAGCATCCTGAGAGGATCTTGGACGCAGTTTTCTTCGCCGTCGTTTCAGTCCTTCTCGTTTCTGCTCGGTTTTATAATTTTCATATATCCGCTGGCACGAACGTACCCACGTACTGATCGTTCTATCTGTAACAGACTAACAATATATGGTTTGCTTTTGTCCGGTAGCTAGTGCCGCAAGCCAATTCTTTAAAGCCACCAGAGTAGAGGAGAATATATAGCAGAAAAATGCAGATATGACGCCACAGACCGACTCTATTTTAAAGAGCCAATTGTTCAGTCCAGTGAGTACTGTAGTACAATAAGTTGGGAAAAGATCTCTGCAACAGAAAAAAGATTGGTGCTGGGCCAGCGCCCAGCAGCATGGCCAGCTTGTCCTCACATGCACAGTTGGTCAACTCAACAGCCTCTCGTCCATATTACCAACCGTGACAAGATTTTTACCATCCCAGCCACAGTAGTGTTTGCGTCCTGCCCGGAATTCACTGCGAGAAAATTAACCACCCACAGTCCAGTCACCCTCGCACTGATGAACCACTTATGCATGCACACATCTGCAGCTAGCCCTCGTAGCCCCTATGACGTGATCCTCCCAGGATCCTATCTGGATACATATTGCAAAACGATGCAGTGATCGATGATGGCGCACACGCATGGTACTGCAATCTGGACATCTACGTGCACACGTCTGTCTCCCGTGGCGTTTCACTCCTTTGCACTGTCTCAGCTTACTTTTCACCCTCGTTCCCCTTGCACCTGTAATTATCCTCCTCACATGCCCAGCCCGCCCTCTTCCTCCTCCTCCTCCTCCTCCCCAACCTCAGTAGTACTGTTCATGTCACTCACTCTTTACTCGCCATTTAATCGTTTCACTCACGCTCTCACATGGCGCCCCATTAATATATAGCACCACCACTCCCCGCTCCAAGCTCCAACAACAATAGAAGCTCAACCCAAGGCCACACACACTCTAGCTCTGAAGCTCACTCAGAAGGACACCTTCCTCGCTGTGTTTGCCTAGCCTGAACATTGCCGTCCGTCCATGTCGAGCAAGTCGTCGAGGAGGAGCGGCTTCACGCTGCGGCAGCCGCCGGTGGTGGACATCGGCTGCAACTGCCGGCGTCCGAAGCTCTTCTCCCTCTTCTCCTCCTCCTCCCTGCCGTTCCGTGGCGGCGCCGGGGGCAAGCCCAAGTCGCCCACCAACGCTTCCTCCAGCTCCACGACGACGGCGTTCACGGCCACCACCGTGGGCGGGCTGAGCGGCACCACGGCCACGACCTCCACCGACTCTGCCTCCTGGGGCCCCGCGTCCTTCACCAACAACTCGCTCTACGAGGACCCGCCGTCGGCGCACCGCCGCCAGCCGGCGCCGGAGCAGCCGGAGACGAGGCGGCGGCGCAGGCAGCAGCAGCGGCGCCGGCGCAGGCGCGCCGAGCAGCAGGAGCAAGAGGAGGCTGCGGCCGCGGCGTACGGGCGCGTGGCGAGGGAGAGCGTGCCCGTGGCCGTGGAATCGGCGGAGCCGTACGAGGACTTCAGGGAGTCGATGGTGCAGATGGTGGTGGAGAAGGAGATCTACGCGTGGGACGACCTCAACGACCTCCTCCACCAGTTCCTCACGCTCAACTCGCCGCGCCACCACCCGCTCATCCTCCACGCCTTCGCCGACCTCTGGACCCGCAACGGCCTCTTCTCGCCTCCTTCCCCTTGCCAGTTCTAGCTAGCTGCCCTCACTCAGTGCTCTGCCCCTGCCCTGCCCTGGTCAATCAAATCAACCAACCAGCATTACAACGCCACGGCGCCATGCACGCACGCACTCGATCACCTATATCACCATACTATTATTACTACTACTACCGTTTAGTGTTGTGTAACCACTAGTGTTAATTACTGCTAGCACCAGCTGATCACCAGGTTTGTTAACTACCATGGCCGGCCGGGAGGATTATTAATGGAGATCCCGGCGAGGCGTGCGTCCAGTCTTCAGCTCAAGCTAAGCTGAAACGCTACGCACGATGATGTACTAGCTCCAATGTGATGTACTTCAATAGTTCGACCGATTCATGTAATGTAATGATGCGCGCGCGTGGCGCCGTGGCGGTGTAATGATATACTACCAGTACTTGTTGTGTTTGAGCTGCTGCCCGCGCTAGCAAGCTAAGCTAGCAGGAGACACCGAGTCCGTGCGAGCGAGTTCGTACTGCTAGCTTTCACTGACACTGCAGTGGTGGTGTTTACTGGTTTTACCGCTGCTTTTGTTGCGATTCGTTTGCGCTCGGTCCCGTCAAATGTACTAATACGTGCGTGCTGTGACTACTTCCTTTTCATGCCCTTTTCGTTCGTGTTGTTCGTGTGTGTGTTTTGTTGTTGCGAATCGATGATGCGATTGAGAGCCGTGTTTAACCGCATGCAAAAGCTCAAAAGCTCCTGCCGACCGATGCAACTGCTTGCGTCCTTGTTTGGGTTCGTTGGGCTCACATGCGTCCAGCATCCAGTTGTTTCACTGTGGGGGCGAACTGACGGATGCAGTAGGCTCTACTACAACTGTTGCGATCGACCCAGGTACGGATTGAGATAGGCGCGCGCGCATGCCAATCAACGGCTGGATCTCGACACAGTGCCTTGCACTGTGTGGGTTTGAGTGCTTCTTCTTCACGGTCTCAGGCAGGCCTGACCAAAAGGTCCAAGGAACTACAGTTCCCTGCTCGTATTATAACTGGCCAAATTTTTACTGCTCCCGTACGTCACAAACGTACTATACGTGTACTAGCCTGGGATAACGTAGTAAATGTACAATTGAACGCCTGTGTTTCTGTTGCGGACCTCATTAGGATACCACTGTACGTGCCAGCAACTTGCTTGTGCCAGCCATGCATAGATCTAGCGAGCGATCGACGATCAATACATGGGGCTCGATCGATCTGATTAATTCATTGTGTGCCACTGCATGCCACAGCAACACTAGCTTGAAGCTGCATGCACTGACAACGCATGCATGTGAAATCTCATGATCACATTCATTGGTCGTGTTGGCATTTACAATTAAATCGAGCCGCCCAAGCACTAGCTTCACGCTTCAAATCCAAGCAAGGAGAGACGAGTACTGCGGGTCACGTAATTAAGTTCCTTGTTGCCTCCTGTATGACCGTTCCGAACAAGTGTTGTCCTAGTACTGCCAACGACACATCACATGCATGCATGCATGCATGGATGGATGAATCATGAATTAATGGATGCCGATTGATGGAAGACGTACAGGTTACATCACAAGTGCAGGCTGAAACCGAATACGTTCTGTTGAGCGTACGTATACTGTACTACTATATAGTCCTCCAGGAACCACACACGAGTACATATATACGGACTGACCCTACGTGTACGTGTGGTGCTCGTATGCGTGCCTTAGCCTATCTATCCGGAAGGTCGAGAGAGAACGTGCAAGACCCAAGACCCCGTGGGCATGCCGCATCACGGGGCAGCTAGCCTGGGCCGGGGTGCAACCGCAAATGAATGACAAGTTGCCAATAAGTCATGTCGATCGACGACTGTCGTCCGCATTAGCCATCCCGGCCCGGCCGGCCGTCGTAGGTGGGGGACTCTTTCTCTTCTCAGGAGTTCGATGGGGCCGGGGGACCCTGACAGGGTCTCACAGTGGGCGGCGCTACATGCCGAGCGCCCGTCCGCGTCCGGCCGGAGAGTGCGAGGTTAATTTTGTCCGAGCCGAGAGGCGGGGGCCAGCGACAGCGAGCGAGCCGCCCCGCGCGGGGCGAGGCGAGGTAACACGTCCATTAATGCTCACAGGGTCATAAAAAGTGGGGCGTGTCACGGGAAGAAGCGCCGGCCGTACGCTCCAAATCGCGTGAGCTAGCTAGCGCCTGGCGCGCGTGCAAACCACGAAATGCCGAAGCGAGCGCGAGCAACACACATCGCGGCGGGCGGGCGGCGGCCGTCCGCGCAACGCACACGACCCGCGCGACGGGTCGTTATGGGCATACGGGAGTAGCCCGTGCACTTGGATTTGGTTTGCATGTACGGTTTCAATCCCGATTGGCCCTATCTTGTGACTTGGTTTCATTTATTTTTCTTTTTCCTTTTCTTTTTGAAGCCCTGTTCTTGTCACCTGTGACTACGTGATCGAGTCGTGGACGCTGTCAGCGCCTTTGGATCCCACGGTACCACACCCGTCCAGAGCATCATAATGGGCTGAGCCATTCGTCACCGTCCAGCCTGTGATCGTATTGTTTGTTTTCCTCCTCATTGCAAACGACGCAACTAGTACTCCTGAAGAGAACGATTTTCTCCTGTGATTTCAATTGGCCTGACAATGTCAACGTACGTGCTGCACCGCACTGATGGTCAATCTAGCCACATGCACTGCTGCACGCCTGCACGTAATCTTACGTCCGCTTGGGTCCTTTGAGACGGGAGAAAATGTGATGATTATTCCTGTCAGATCAAACTGGTTCGGTGGAGCTTTATTCTGCTCAGAAACTAGTAATAAGTTGTTCAAAACAGACATGAACCATAATATCATGTCTGTTTTCAAAAAACTTGTTCACATAGCACCACTCGTTTTACTAGTTGCAACTTATTATGGTGCTTAGAAAATGTATTTGTTAAAGTCTTTAAAAAATCGGTATTGCTATTGGAAACTTGACTGATTTTTAGTTCGAAATCAGTTGACGTGTTCGATCGTTAGATTTTAATCCCACGATGTCATGCGTGAGAGGAGAGAGCGAGGATGACTCCTAAATTTTAATTCAACAGATCTGATTCGTCGACTTAGATTTAATTTTTTTTCTTACAAACAAGACACTAAGGAACCCTGTTTTTTTAGAATAAAAAAGAAGAAGAAAAAAATCCAGCTAAGGACATCACCCACCGAACCGCAGGATGGGCCGGATGGAGAAACCGGAGGATGGTCCCTGGGCTGCAGGCGTATCACGTATGGTTTGCGAGCGCTCCCAAGATGGCCCGTACTAGAAAACAGACCATGGAACGATACTGCTCCAGTAAGAGTGAACGTATGGGTATGGCCTCAATGCTAGCTAGGTGGACATCTTACGTAGCCCAACCAATACTTCTTAAAAGGAAATCTTAGCCCAAGTAACCTTTCGGCGGGCTGGCTATCCTTAAAAAGGCCCTAGGTTGGCCAGAACTCCAGCTCTGTACGGCGGATCCTAGCGCCGTCGTCTGCCTTTCCCAAACACTCTCCGCCAGTCCGCCTTGCGCTAAAAAAAAAAAAAACACTCTCCGCCTCACCGAGTCACCGGTCGGTGATATTTCTCCGACGAAGTTATTCAGTTCGGTCGATCGGTAACCGCTCGTGAACTGCAGTAAAGTCGAAACAGATTAAAAATGCAAGAAAAAAACGCGGCCCTGTGCGGTCGATTTGGCCGCGTGATTGGTACATAACGCGTGCAAAGAGGTCGTCTGGTAGCCTGTCTAAACCAGGGTTACTGAACGTGTGCGCGCGGCCGATCGGTCCCCGTTGTACCTTTGACATCACTGACTCGCAGTATACGCAAGTGTACAAAGCAAATAGTACGCTCCCGACAACTGCTACTCTTGGCGCGGCATACTGTACGTCCATGTCTCGCCTGCATCGTGATCATTGCGAACTTGGCTAGCTAGCCAGCTCCTAGGCCAGGCACAACCATATGGCCGCGCCACTTTTTTGAATGTTTTGTACGCTACTACACCAGTTATTGCAGTTTTCACCTTGTCCTGGTGCACCAGCTCCGTAGTCCGTACTTTGTCGTTCACTTATACGACTGTGATTTTCTTTACTAGAAGTCTAGAACACGTCACGAACTCCCGTTGATCATACGCGCGTGCATCGGTGCGCCACCATCAGAGCTTCTGATCGGTCCAGATTAGTGTTCGGTTGAAGAATCAAGATATATATCTGGATCTAGGACTAGTAGTAGCGTCTACTAATTGACTAACCGACTCTGCAATTTTCATTTTCATGCATCTTGGCTCAACAAAGTTGACATGCGCACGCTCATGCTGATACCACCGAGGTACTACTGATCGACACGACAGTAGTTTACCTCAACACAAATGACGAGAGCCACAGAGGCTGTTATTACACCGGAGTATTTTAGCTTCGTCTTATCGGGGCTCCTCCCCCAACTCTCGATCCACGGACGTGCACGAAGAACTCCGGGACGAGCACGCACAGCGGGCCTGCCGGTCGGCGATGGCGACTATGACGTCGATGAAGGCCGCCACGATGGCGCCGTGCGTGTCCTCGCCGTTGGCGCGGAGGTACCACCCGAGCATCTCCTCGAGCCAGCCCCAGCCCCAGCCCAAGAAGCCCGCCCCAACGCCGTGCGCGGCGTCCATCATCTCCTCCATGGACGCCCGGAAGTCCCGGTACGGGTTCGCCGACTCGAACGCCACGGCCAGGCCGCCCACGAACACCTCGTGGTCACGGGCACGGGCGCGGGCGGCCCACGGTTTCTCCTCGAGGATGGAGCTCGTGGCCGACGCGCCCGCCGCCGGGTCGAAGAGGAGCCGGTCGGAGGAGCGGATGCGGAGGCCTCCCACGACGATGGCGCCGTCGTCAGCCTCGCCCGCAGCTGAGGCCTCGGACGCCGTTGAGGAGAGGCTGTCGTCGGCGGAGCAGTCGTCTTCGTGCTGCCGCGCGGAGGAGCTCGTGAAGGAGCTCTCGGCCGAGTCGAGGAAGATGGAGGCGAGTGTCCTTGGAGCGCCGGGCGGCGGTGGGGCGGCGTGGTGGAAGGACTGCGTTCTGGGGAGCTTGCAGGACGGCCACGCCCATGCGGGTGCCGCGGCGGCCGGGTCGCGGGGTGTTGATGACGACGAGGTGGCGTCGACCTTGGCGGCCTTGGTGTGGAAGAGGGAGCCCAAGGCCAGCTTCCTGGTGACCATTTGTGTACATCTGACGGTGTCTACTGTCTAGGCAGCTTTAGAGCTGCAAGTCTGGGACCCTCAGGGTACCCATCGACGCTTCTTAGTTCAATCAAATGAAATAAAATTTTAAAATGACATAACTTTTTAGAAAACTAGTTCATTTGTTTGAACTAAAGAGAATCAAAAGGGGTAGCTTGGCTACGAGTGAAGGTCGGGAGGAGGAGGACAAGGAAGGAGAAGAAGGGTTTGGTGTGTGGCTTCAAAACCAGCTCGGGTTATTACTTACTCACTCCGTTCGTATAAGAATCTGTATAAATTCACGACAGTTAATTTAGGACAGAGGAAGGAAGTATTATACATGGCTACCTGCAGTCGTGGTAGTTTGGTTTTAAAGGAGTTCTGCGAGGAAACACAATACGATGACATCTTCTGTGGACATAGTGTACTCCGTAGTCCGTAGTAGTACTACCTGCTGTACATATGCGCACAACACAAAACTGCAGGACACGGGGAAGAGGACAACGCTGATAACCAGATATGATATGGAGCCATCGATCGAAACTGCGAAGGCAACCTTTGTCTCGCGAATGGAAATCCGCAAGGATCTGATCTATCTACATCTACATCTATCTACACCTAACTAGTGAGCGTGCACGTCTTAAAATATAGAACATGTTTTTAGAACTATATTTGTCAAGCAAATTGTTTTTTATTACCGTCAATTGGCGTTGAAAACTAAAGCAGCAGCATCCAAGTTTATTTTCACGTCGAGACTTTACACACGATATTAAATTGATAAGTCAGAAATGAAGTCATCACCTACAGTCCGTAAAAAACTTCTAGAGGCACTTGCTAGATAAGTTCTTGAAGAAAAAATGACAGTGGGGTTTAAATAATACAAATATTGATCCTATTGAGAAGCGCCGCAAAAGAAATCAGTGCCAAGAGAAGTCAAACTGTATGCCTGTCTTCCCTCCGCCATGATCAAACTTTTTTAGGATTGTTGGCAGTAATTTATGTGGAAAAGGGGAAGCACTTAGATTGAGTAATAAAACAACTAATATGTTTCGATATTTTATATCGTTGACAAAATAATTAAATTTCATCAGTTACTTCAATGAAGCAGATAAAGGATGTCAAATAGAAATCTCCATGCGAAACAATTTGGTTGGCACAACCACACCAACTCATGAATGTTTGTAGGACCTCACCAAGGGGAAATCTTCTAATATCACACTGTTAGATTAGCATGTCCATGAATTCCAGGCTCCCAGCTATGATGACTTACCTTAGGGGCACACACACACACAAACACAACCAGCCACTCGAAGATCAAGCTCCTGATACAAGATGAATAAAAGTGAGTGATACTAATGGGAAATTAAGTATATTCTCTGCACCTTATAGCTGTAGAAGCATCACATTTGTCTATGCTAGATAAAATACAAGTCTTTCAACTGATCGCTAGGTACAAGTCTGTCTCCAGTTACACCTTCCCATATTAACTATTCAGTTGTGACAACACCTACAAATCACATGGATGAAGAAGTTTGTACACAGTTTTACTATCTAACACTTGCTAATTGCTGGCACATGGTTTTATCTCTTAGTTTAAAACTAAGAGTAACTATTATGATCAATTGATCATTTTGACCTACTCTAAACCAAAGTTACAGAGCACTGAGTAATATTTGTCACCTTAGATTTCTTATTGTATTGTCACCTCGGTTTGGTCATCAAACATAGATTGTGATATCATCAATATGTATTTATGATATATTTCATTCAACATGAAGACCAAGAAAAAAAGAGACCTCAAACATATCACAGCGAAGAGAAAACAATATACAACTCAAAATACTTTTTCTTGCTTCACTCAGCTAACAGTGATGGTAATTCAAAACAGCATGTATAGTTGTCACTGGAATTTTTATTCTCTGCACTAAAAGGAGTATTTACACCTAATGCCAAATGATATTCGCTCCACGAGTAAAACAGATCAGATCCAAGTTGATATTCGGAGAAGCTGAAAATAATTGCTCTGCAATTCTTTGACGGGACACAAATTTTAGATTACTTCATATGTGACATCGTACATAGAAGAATGATGCAGAAACTTAAAGAGTGCAATGTGCTTATATTAATACCGCAATACCATTCAGAAAGTATGCCGAAAATAACTTGAAATATTTATCCAAGTTACAACAAAAAGCTTGAAATAATTGATGGGAATTTCTGAGAGGCCACAAACTGTAAACCATCTCACCTGTGGTTTGTTACAGCCAATGGAAAGAAAGGACCAAAAATTTAACAAATGCATAATGTACCGGTATTAATACCTCTGTGAGATCCCAAATCTGATTTGCACCTTTTTATTCTCTTGATTTCAACCATATAGATCTTCAGATGTACGAAAATAAATGGATGTCAGACATGGTATACACGATAATAAAATGACACCATCAACATCACCTGAACCAGCTCTGCCAAAACCTACCTAAAGTACCTTCGCAACCTGTAAGTGATCCTTTGAGCATTCATCGACTCTTTCCTATCTCCGCAGCTGTAAAACCATAAGCAGCACAGCCTACACCACCAAGTTATATCACTCCATTTCGTTAGCTCTCATGCACTAATTCCTAAGTCTTTTAACCAGTAATTTTGATGCTCGGATCATTCGAATCATGTTTAGTTGTTTCCTGACACTACTACCCTTGTAATTTCTTCTCCACCCACCAGGGAAAGAATAGTAATACCTAACACTGGAGAGCTGAAATAGTGTATAAATTCATAATCAGAGTACAGACCAGAAATTGGAAGACATAAATATTGCACTATTCGGCTTCCAAATTCAATGCAGTGACAGTTCCCTGTGACTAATTTAATTAAAGATCACAACTGATCACCGACAGTTCTCTACATCAAGTGTCAAGAAGTCAATCCAGAAGGTATTGTAATTAGCTAGACACCATTAATTAGACGTATAATAGCACTGCAATTTGGAATCTTCTTGGGGCTTAAAGAGATAGGACAGGGGAAAGGGAGGAGGATGTAGCAAGAAATTCACCTACAGGCGACTGCGGCTTCTGCTTGCGCAAACGCGACGGCGACTCAATGGTGCACCCGCGCCGCGGCTGGGCACATCATGAGTCTCGGCGGTGGGCGCCGCGCCGTGGCTGGGCACATCACGAGTCTTGGCGGTGGACGCAGCGCCGTGGCTGGGCACCTCGCGAGTCTTGTCGGTGGCGGGGCGGAGCGACGGTGCGGCGGCGACCGGATAAGGTGGTGGAGTAGCTGGTCTGGTCGGCGGCGGGAGGAATATAAGCGTTGCGGCAGTAGGTCCCGATGGGATGGGCGGCGGTGGGGTGCGGGATGGGCGCAGGCGGGCGACGCTGGCGGCAGGATGAACAAAGAACAGTCGCGATACTGAAACCCCCCCACACGCGCAATACATCGAACACCTGGGCGGCGGCAACGTCCCTGGTAAAGAGGAGAGGGACGTGTGTCTAATGATCTCATCCGTGATGAGAGGAGAAGAAGCAGGGAGAGCACGACGGAACGGAGCGGGCGTGGGTAACCTGTACCGAGGTTCTTGCCGCCGGAGATGTCAGTGAGGAGGGGCTGGAAGTCCGGCTCCGGG
The DNA here is from genome assembly GCF_000005505.3 of Brachypodium distachyon. NCBI lineage: Eukaryota > Viridiplantae > Streptophyta > Magnoliopsida > Poales > Poaceae > Brachypodium > Brachypodium distachyon. The sequence continues at coordinate 54,138,254 of NC_016132.3, read as the reverse complement.
AGCAGGACCCGCGAGAGCAGCGCCTGCAGCACTGTGTGGTGCCGCCACGACAGCGGCGCCATGGACCCTCCTCGCTCTCGCCGTGCTCCATTCCTCGGGCGCGCTTCGTGGCTGGCGTGGGTGCCCAGAGGGGCCGGGTTGGGAGGGAGGAGGACAACGCGGGGCTGCAGCGGTCGGTGCGGCGGCGGGCGGAGACAGGACAGGCGGAGGCGGGGAGCAGGTGGAGGCGAGCGGGAGAGGCGGGCTGAGGCGCGGCAGAGGAGGGCCGCGGAGAGGAGGAGGCGGCGGCCTTGGGGGAAGGGAAGGAGGAGCCGAGGAGGCAGCGTTGGAGGCTCGATCGGTGAGGAGAAAAAGAAAAAAGAAGAACGGTTCGGGTGCTGAAAGATTTTCCCGTGCGGTGGAATGAACAGGTAATGACTAAAGGCACGTCGATAGCAAGTAATCTGTGTTTAGTGAATCTAATTGTGGGGCTATTAATATTCTGTGGTCGTTTAGTGGGGTGGACGTTGGGATGAATATGTTGGTGATTTTATAAGTAGTAGAAATAGAGATATATATATATATAGAGAGATAATAAAAGGAGCAATGCTTTTTTCGTTGTCGTCCGTCCGTGATTATGCCGGATTTTAACATCCTCGAACGGTTGGGCCGAAAAAAAAAGCCCAACCACCGCTGCCTTCTCAGTTTCTCCTCTCGAGACGGAGGCTTGCCGTTCTTTCCCTGCTCGTCTCCCCTCAACCCTCAACGCTGCCTGCCGCCGCCGTTGCCCGCCCTCAACGCTTTGCTCAACTGCTCGCACCCACAAAGCCTTGCACGCCGCCGGCCGCCGCCACCGCCCGCTGCTGCTGCTCGCTAGAGGAAGAAGGACGCCAATGCTGCTCGCGCCACCTCCAACCCTCAACTGCTGCTTGCGCGCGCCGGCCTCCGTGTTGCTCGCCAGAGGGAGAAGGAAGAGAGGAGGAAGGCACATGAGAGAGAAGATGCCCAGGGAGATGGGAGGGAGAGAGGCTCGGGCTACCGCCGTCGCCGAGAGAGGGAGAGAGAGAGAGAGAAAGAGGTGAAGACCACGAGAGAGCTAGAACAGATAAGAGACGGAATACGTCACCGATCCATGACGCCGTCACGCGGATCGATGATGTGGCAAACTCTTTATTGCCGGAGGCTAGCCCTTTGACTAAGATAATTTAGTCTCAAAGACAAAAGAAATTTGTTCTTTTGCAGCAACAACCATGAATCGTAACGAGAGATACTGACCAGCTGGATAATTAGATGCAAGTTAGCACAAAGAGACGAAACTTTATTGAGCCATGGAAATCTTAGCAAGCCAATAACTTATGGTGTGTCAAATTATGTTGTTACTCCTTCCGATCCATATTACTTGTCTCAGATTTGCCCAAATATGGATGTATCTATGTTTAAAAAACGTCTAGATACATATTCTCCCCATTTCATAAAGGTTGGCGTATTTTGTTTCGTTAAGACAAGGCTTTGACCGATAAAAACTCTATTGATATGTGTTTTTTCATACATGAAACTTATATCAATGAATTCGTCTTTAAAAGTTCTTGCTAATGATCATGGTTTCGTATCGTATAACATACATATTAATAGAATAATTCTTGGTCAAAGGATTGTCTTAACGAAACAAAATACGCTAATCTTTGTGAAAAGGTGGAAGTATAATATTTCGACAAGTAGTATGGATCGGAAGGAGTATCTTTTAATAAACATGAATTTTTATGTGCATTATGTTGACACATATGAACATAGGAGCCCGTGACAACGCACGGACATTATACTAGTATCTAATTAAAATAGCAGAAATTCTACGGTTCAGATTTTACAAAAGTTATCGGACGGTGGAGATTCAATCTAGATAATCACCGTTGAGAGACAAAGAAAAAACAGCCGTGGTGTGGTAAAAGAGTCCGTGAGCAATTGGATTTGTATTGATGCATAGGCAGGCCGCAGCCAACGACGGGTGTAGATTTATCAAAAGAAGATTAAAAATCGTGGAGTCGGTATGGAAAGCAAAGTGGAGTACTCCGTATTAGAAAAGTAGATGATTCTCTTCCCGAACGGAAGGATTCACTGGATCCGTCGGGCCGTGCTTCAAACGTTGGCTGTATTGCTTCGACGAGCTTATTTTCGGCTGGGATTGAAGCATGCGGGCGTTCGCCGCTCTGCCGGCCGCGCCGCGAGCTGCACGGGGCTCCGTCGCCCCTCACCGCCGTTTCCCCTGCTGCACTCGCGCGGCCGGGCCGTCACCTCGCCGCGACGGCGCCTCGCCACCGCCTCGCTGCCGCCGCCGCAGGTACAGTGTACCGTCGCACCGCCGCCGCCGCGAACCTGCCACTGCGGCCGTCGTGACCTTGCCGTCCGTTTTCCTCGAATGCTACAGCCGCTACAACCCAACGGTCCAGCCTTCCTCTGTTGGAGCCGCCGCCTGCCCGTGACACTGTCGCCGTCGCGGGATTTCCATCCGCTCCGAGGACTCCGGCAAGGGCGTTCCGCTTGCGCCATATGTCTCGTCTGTGACAGCGCCTGACAATCGATCTGCAGACCACGGCGGGGGCGGGCGAATCATACGAGTAGATGACAAATCCATCGATCAATCTATCTGCTGCTGCATTGGCATTTCACAACGAAACGGGAAAAATTGCAAATATGATGACCAGCGAACTCATCATGCTCGGCTCCCATTCCGCATCCGCGAGGCCGTCAGGAGCGCACGGAGGGCATCACCCCTCCTCAAGGTAAACAAATACAATCTCTCTCCAATCCCGATTAATCTAAACTGGATGCACACAACACCGCATGACAAAAACCAACTGTCATTGGTGCCTAAAAGAAAATACATTATAAAAAATAAACAGTTGCGACACAAATTTAAATGCAACGGGCAGACAGTAGCTGATAGACGAAAGCCATCTACCGGCAGCGAAGGGTGGCCCGAGGTGAGATCCGTCGGATGACGGTGAGAATCAAATAGGCGGAGACGGCGGTTCGGCGTGACAACTATACGAAGAATGAAACGGAGAAACGAATCTACCGCGTCTCATAGGCAAATTAAAAAAAATACAAGAAACTCGCAGGATGCGGGCAAAACATGTATCAGAGTATCCGGACCAAACATATTGGACACGGGTACACGGTCTAATATCTTGGTAAAACGTGTAATGACTACCTAATCTATATAAACTCATGTGCTATGGATTTAAACCAATCTAAGCATTCAGAACATTCAATAGTATCATTAAAAAAGTCTATATGAACCGAAACAATTAGTTGGGTAAAAAAAATAATCAAAACATCATCGAACTATTCCAAATACAATAAGCCTAAATTGCATTGAAATTATTAGAGAACAAAACTGTAAGTACAACAACATTGGAATAAAGTTTCATTATAAAAGTCTAGCCGCGCAGTCTGCGCGGGCCACCCGCGGGTCACCCGCTAGTTGTTTTTTAAAATAGAAGTGGACACGTGTGTCGACAACACGGTGGGTGTAGATAGGTGGGGGTACCGGGAGGTTTGGCGGCCGTTCCCGCAACTCACGCGACCCAAGCGCACCGGACCATTAAACGGGAGTAGCCCGTGCACTTGGATTTGGTTTGTATTTACGCTTTCAATCCCGATTGGCTCTATCTTATGACTTTTTTTCATTTATTTTCCTTTTCCTTTTGAAGCCCTGTTCTTGTGACCCGTGACTATGTGAGTCATGGACGCTGTCAGTGCCTTTGGATACACAGTACCGTACCCGTCCAAAGCATCATAATTGTTGATATTGTGATTTGAAGCCCTGTTCTTGTGACCTGTGACTACGTGAGTCATGGACGTTGTCAGTGCCTTTGGATACACAGTACCACATCCGTCCAGAGCATCACGATGATATTGTGACACTAGCCGAACCTACGGTTGTACTCTGTTACTTTTCGGGAAAATGCGGAACTTGCTGTGGAACTTCCGGATATTTATGAATTAACGGAACTTCTGGCCTACTCGGAACTTTCGGTGTCCCCGATACGGATCTGAGTTAACCTAATCTTCCTGCTATATATACCCCTTGTAAGCCGCCGTTTTGAGGAGAGTTGCATCTGTAGAATATCCCTGGCGTTGTAAACACTCACCATATAGTGAAGTTTCGCTAGCTGGCGCTCGTAGTTTTTTTTCCTCTCGTTGTTTGAGAGGTTTTTACACGTTAAATCCACGTGTACTTGTGCTGTGATTTCTTCTTCGTTCTTGCTTGTCGCGTTCATAACAATAATGGCCTGCGCCATTCGTCACCGTCCATTGTGTAATCGTATCGTTTGTTTCCTCCAGTGGCGGAGTTAGAAGAATGAAACAACAAGAATGCAAGGATGAGTATAAAACTCAGCAAGGACAACATGGAACCAGGAAAAAAGACATTGAATATTATTCATCACCACATCTTCATTGGAAAAGACCGACTTTACTGGAAAAGATTGAATATGAACTCGTTGAAATCTTGGAATAAGCAATCAGAATTTAACCACATGTGATGGGAACTAATCACATGTCAATGCGTTGTTGGTTCGGAATTACCAACATGTTGGCGGGGACTAACCAACCTGTGGCAGCTTTGTCTTCGAATTACCGACCCGCGACTCTTGAACACTTTGAACATTATAAGAAGAATACCAAATCGAAGAAGTACCACTTTTGAAGAAGCTAGCATCCATGAAGCACAAACGAGCATAAGTACAACCCAAGCATATGCACAAACATTCTGAAAACACAAGCAACCACACATAGAAAAGGGATCGTCATGCACTTCCCTCAAACCGGCGATCACACTGAAGCTTTACACTTGGCTCCAGAACCTGTGAGTAATATCCACCCTTAGAAACTAATTATGGTATCCACAAGAACATATATATGTCCAGGATAGCCCTATTGATACATGGGTCGGCTCATGTATCCCCACACAATTAACTTCTACGATTTTTTTTTATGTTTTTTGCTGTCCTAGCGCATGAATGTTTGGACGGGAACAGGTATGAATCATGGGCCGGAACATGTTTTTTTTTTTTGAGAACTCACCCTGACTTTATTAACTGGTAAAATTAAGAGGAATACATAAGTGATCGGGAGGAGTAGTCAGCCAAACATAGCGGCCTGCCACCAAAGAAGTGGCCATCCTAGCTAGGCGATGAGCTTTGCCATTTGCATCACGCTTCTCAAAAGAAAAGACACAGACTTGGAAATCTTGTTTGAGCTTCAAAATGTCTGAAGTCACCATGCCATGGGCACCTCCAGTACAGCCATCCTTTATCTCATTCACCACGCACTGACGGTCCGAGGCGATCTTCAAGTGACTGATTTGCAAGTCAGTGGCTAGAGCCAGCACTTCCCGGCATCCCATCGCCTCAACAGTCGAGGGATCCGTCTGATCTTCAATCACAATAACCGATTCTCCTAAGAACAGGCCATCCCACTACACCACGTTTCAAGTTAGGAGGCATCTTAAATTGCCTTAAAATGATGACAAAATGCCTTCAAAAATGTTTGGAGGCTTTTAAAAATATGACAAGAAAGTTGGGGAAGGGAAATGTCATTTTAGGCTTTTGGAAAAAATGCCTCCAAATATAGCAACGAAGGCTTTTTTGCAAATACCTTCAATTGTTATTTGTGGTGTTTCCAGAAATGCCTTGGATTGTCAAACTAGGCTTTACAAATTATTGGTGCCGACCAATTCTCCCTATCCCCCCCTACGCACTTTCCAGCCTCTGATTTTCACCAGTGCGTTGATTACAATTATTTCCTTTATTATACTTATTACTATATATTTGCTAATGGACGTGATTTCCGTGGGCCGTGGTCTCTATTAAGGTGTATGATCCGGATTTTTCTCTTGCCTTCCATTCTTCTTATGGGCTTATATACTGGTGGGAATTTTTGTTAATTTGCAATGTGGGACTAAACATACAGAACAAAGCTATTCGACACCGGACACCCATGTCCTGTCATGCGTGGAAGTCGGAAGAAGAGAAAGGCATTCGCCGGCGAGCCGCTGTGCCGATGGCGGCAGTGCCTCTGAGGAACGGAGAGGGATTGGGATCTCCGGCGGACTGTAGAGGAGAGCAGTTGACAGCGGCCACCGTGGAAGGAACAGCAGCGGGTGGATGAGAGAGGAGAAGCCACCGGCCGCGGCAGGAGCCTCGGCGCGCAGAGGGACTGTCGGCGGGCTCCAGAGATGTCGCTGGACATCAGAGGAGAGCAGGAGATGACGGCGGCGGCGGCCTCCTTGGCGCGCCTGCGGCGGCACGTTATCAGGACAGCAGAGGAGGGCGGGGTGGCTAGCGCTTCGGCGGACGACCCACGCCGTCGCCGGGGAAGGCGCAGCCTCAGATCCAGGTCTTGCGGAGGTGGTGCGAAGGCGGCTCGTCGGCGCGATGGCGGCGGCGGCGCCTAGGCTCCGTGTTGCGCTTGTGAGAGATCGGGGAGATTGTGTGTCAAATTGGTTGAAGGTTAAGTTTAAAAAACAGCCGAGCCCATTTTTTAATATTGCACAGACATTTGAAGGCAGTTTTATTGAAATAGCCTCTAAACTTGCTGTGGCAATTTTATAAATAGCCCCGAAATGATTGTATATGTGGCTTTGTTTTAAAATGCCTTTGATGCTTAGTTTTTTTTAGGCTTTTTCTTCATTATGCCTTGGATATTAAATTTTTTTGAGGCTTTTTTTATTAAAATTGCCTCCTTACATTTGTTCTTCCAAGGCTTTTTATGAAATTGCCTGCCATTGTGAGTAATCACGGCAATTTTAAAAAAAGCCTTCACCAAAATGCCCTTAAAGCCTGTACGTGGTATAGTGTCCCCATCTCTGCACACCACACCTGCAGCTCCTCTTCTTGCTGTCTTAGCCACGGCACCATCAGAGTTAAGCTTCATCATCCCCGGCGGAGGAGGAAGCCATCTCGGGACTTGCGGCCGGCCAGCCGGCGGCACATGTCCCTGCTCTTTCAATGAACCAAGCTTAGAGATATAAAGGTTAATAAAGAGATGAGTAGAGAGAGGACTCGGGAACTCTCCTTCATGGATCGCCTTCCTCCGAGCCCACCAAATCGCCCACAAGGTGACAAGGACATTGATAAATTCATCATGTTTTAGTGTCTGGCTCAACGAGAACAACCAAAGCTTCGGACTCGGCGTCTCATCACCAAAGACAGGAACAACAAGATCATCTTCGTGCAAGGCCCACACGCTTCTTGCCATATCACAGTCTAGGAGCGAATGTCTCCATGAATCCACTGCTCTGTTGCAGATATTACACACAGCCGACATCGCCATCGATCGCCTAGCCCGTTCATGACCTGTAGGTAGCGACGCCTTTGCCAACCGCCAAGCAAATATTTTTAATTTGGACGAGACTGGATAGCAGCCGTTGGCTAGTTAAGGTCAGCCAGCCAACGACCGATTAGGAAACTGCAACCCATCCAAAAATAGCGTTCCTCTTATATGCATGCAATTCTGAAACTCGTGCATCGTAGGCAAGAGATTACAAAACTCTGCTACATATGTGATTAGAAACCCGCACATGCAATACTAGCATCTCTCCCCCTGACCATGCAGTCCGCATAGTATCCCATTAATTTCTTTTTCAGACAACTTAAAAATGCTATAACTTCCAAACCAAGCGTCGGAATTGTGATCTGTTTTCACTGTTGGCTCTATCGCGACGAGATCTTCAAAACTAGATCCCACTTGGGTATATTTGGATAAATATTTTATTAAAAGCAACTTTTGTGCTAAACAAAGCAACTTTTTGTCATGTTTTGCAAATTTGTCTGGAATGCTACGTTGAAAAGAAAGTTGATATAGAGAAGACAACATTCCCAATAAATGAGTCAAAGTTGCTTGCAATACACTCAAAAATTGACACCCAAAAGTTTTAAGTTTTCTTCGGTGATACATTGGAGCGATCGTTGCTCGTTAAGGAGTCAACTTGTCAACACATGTCAAAGTCGTCGTTTGCAGATGAGCCAAAGTTGTTGCGCTTCAATGTTAACAACTTTCGTTAATGCGTTGGCAGCTTTATCACTTGCGCTAACAATTGTCTTTCGTGCCGGCTTTCACATAGTGGCAACTTCGGCCGCTATTCTAGCAACTTCTACTCTCATACTAGAGATTTTGGTTTCTATATCAACCACTTTCACTACTGCAACGACAACTTTTGCTGACATAGTAGCAACTTTGACTACTATAGCGGCAACTTTCGCAGACAAACTAGCAACTTTAACTACTATAAGGCAACTTTCAAAGACATACTAGCAATTTTGACTACTATAGCGGCAACTTTTCACAAATATACTATCAATTTGACTAAAATAGCGGCAACTTTCATAGACATACTAGCAAATTTGACTTCTATAACGACATTCTCACTCACATACTAGCAACTTTGGCCGCTATGCCAGCAATTTTGACTCACATTCTAGCAACTCTGGATGCTATACTGCCAAACTTTGACTCGCATACTAGTAACTCTGGCTGCTATACCCACAAGTTTCACTCACATACTAGCCACTTTGGATGCTATACCCACCATTTCACTCACATACCAACAACTTTGACTGTTGTACACGTAACTTTTACGACACACTAGCAACTTTGACTCTTATACCGGCAACTTTCACATACACACTAGCAACTTTGGCTTCTATACCGGCAACTTTCACCGACACACTAGCAACTTTAGAGACTATAACGGCAACTTTCACTAACACATTGGCAACTTTGGCTTCTATATCGGAAACTTTGACTCTCATCCTAACAACTTTGTCTTCTATACGGACAACTTTGTTTCCTATATATACCGACAAATTTTGTCTATCATACTAACAACTTTGTATTCTATACGGACAATTTTGACTCACATAGTAGCAACTTTGGCTCCTATATCGACAACTTTCACTTACATATTAGCAACTCTCTTTCTATATTTGCAACTTTGAATCATATATTGGTAACTCTAGCTGTTTATATTGGCAACTTTGACTCGCATACTATCTACTTTGGATGTTATACACACATTTACTCGCATACTAGTAACTTTGGCAGCTGTATTGGCAATTTTTGACTCTCATACAAACAACTTTGTTTTCTGTATATATTTGACTACCATACTATCAACTTTAGCTGCTATACTGACAGCTTTCACTCATGTACTTGTAAACATAGATGTTGTACCGACCATTTTTCGTATATTAACGACTTTGGCTGCTATACTGGCAACTTTTATACCCATAATAGCAAGTTTGGTTTCTATATCAGCAATTTACTACCACACTTTAACTTTGGTTCATATACTGACAACTTTCACTCACATACTATCAACTTTGGCTGCTAACGCCAACAACTTTCACTCACATCGTAGCAATTTTGGGTACAACAATTACAAATTTTAACAACTTCTTATTCAGTCATGATCCTACCTTTGTGTGGGGTGCGACAACTCTATATCAACATTAAGCAAGTATTTGGCATATTTTTAGCAATTAACTCAAATTTTAGCAAATTTGAATTAAGGCATGATCCTATTTTATTGGGGTGCATCAACTTTGGTGAAACATTAAGCAACTATTTATCATATTTTTGCAACTTTTTTACAGTTTTTAGCAACTTTGTATCAAGCCACAATCATATATTTGGATGGATTGCAGCAACTTTTGACCAACATTAAGCAACTATTTGGCCTATTTCTACAACTAATTAACTACAAGTTTTAACAACTTTTTTATTCAGGCACGTTCATATCTTTGTGTGGGGGTGCAACAATTTTAGATCAATATTACGGAACTATTTAAATATTAAAGTTTGACCGGTTTTGTTGGAAAATGTAGCGATAACTGTGACACTAAACTAGTGTCATTAGATCCATTTTGAAATTTTGTCTCATAATAGAACAAGTTGAAGTCATATGTGTTGTTACTCTTTTCTAGAAAGTTGGTCAAATCTAAAATTGACCTAAGACAAAGCCTAGAAGTACATTTACTTGTGGACGGAACGAGTATTTGATTTGCCGACCATCTGCATAATAAGCCATCTCAACTTAAATAAATGTGAAATAATTCTAGAAGACTACTAAGATGGCCTCTTTTTCCATCAGCTTCTCATATGTCTCATCCACTGCTTGGGCGCTTGATAGTCCAAGGCTGTTGTCCTCTAACTAGCACCTAATCATTGCTTTGCTTGACAGCTTGCTACCATCGAGCTGCAGCCTGTGGCCAGAAAATTGTAGTGCACGAACAAGTCTGCGACTGCGAGCTCCCACGGTCGTGGAGAACCAGGCAGCTCGCGCGCAACAATGTCTCCGCGGTGGAAGCTGCCGCTGCTGAGGAGGAATAGGAAGGGTAGGAGCGTCTGCGGGGGAGGGCTAGCTGACCACGGCCGTCTAGCTACCCACGGCTGTGGAGAACCAGCTCGTGCGCCGCCGCCGCGGCCGGCGACGCCGTCTCCCGCGGGGGAGCTATCGCCTGAGGAGGAAGATGAGGGGCAGGCGGGTCGGGGCAGGTGGCGGAGACCGGGGGGCTTGGGGCCCGCCGCTGCTGGTCATGGCCGACGCGGGCGTGCGGTGGAGAAACACCTGGTCGGAGCGTCCGCTGGTGGTTCGATGGCGCTGGCTCGATCAGACGTCTCTCCGTTGTGTGCGCTCGGACGCCACAAAAAGTGCAGCTGCACGTTCTAGCCATTGGGTTTTAATTTTGCTGGCACCTTGACCTTCCACAAATTCTTCCATTTCCCCTCCTGATCAAGGGTATCTGAAGGTTCAGACTGACCTTCCAGCCACATCTCCCTTCTTCTTTTAGTCTCGGCCAACATCCTATAAGCGGAGCGGACAGAGAACTCACCCTTCTTCTCATAGTGCCACGCCCAAAAATCTGGCTGCCTCATGTGACTAATAGGAATTTGCTTGGTTAGGTCAGCATCCATAGGCAAACAAGAATTATTTATAGTCTCCATGTTCCACGTTCTTGTTGCTTCACATAGCAGTTCCGCCACCGCAACAGGTGGGTTGGGCACCCTCGGGCACAGTGGGCGCAAGTGGAAATCACGCGGCAGCCAATTATCGTTCCATATATGTGTGGTTTCACCATCTCCGATCCTTCTAATCAAACCTTGTTTCAGCACATCTCTGCCCTCGCACACAGCTCTCCATACCTGCGATGGCCTCCTCCCAAGAGAAGCATTTAGCAGATCAGAAGAAGGGAAGTAAACTGCTTTCAAGACCCGGCCACTAAGGGTTTCCGGGGACATCAGCACCCGCCATGCTTGCCGGCCAGCAATGCCAAGTTAAGAAGCTCAATATCACGAAAACCCAATCCTCCCTTGTATTTTGGCATGGTCATTGAATCCCGCGCCACCCATGCAGTCTTCCTCTCACCATTCTTACTTCCCCACCAAAACTTCCTAACCATAGACGTGATATGTTGGCATAGACCCCTTGGAAGTTTAAACACTGACATCGAGTACGTGGGAATTGCCTGTACCACTGATTTAATCAGGATCTCCTTTCCCCCACTAGACAATGATTTCTCCATCCAGCCTTGAATTCGTTTCCAGACTCTATCCTTCAGATAGGCAAAAGCTCCATTCTTTGATGCACCCATATCTGAAGGGAGGCCAAGGTACTTTTCATTAAGCGATTCATTATGCACCTCAAACATGTTCTTCACCTGAGTCCGGGAAGCTTCAGAAACTCCCTTACCGAAAAAGATAGCCGACTTCTCATTGTTGATGTGCTGTCCAGAAGCCATGCAATAACATTCAACCACATCACTCAAGATTGCTGCCTCTTCTTCGTTCGCCCAGCAGAATAGTAGGCAATCATCGGCAAAAAGCTGGTGGTTCACTGGAGGAGCAGAATCTGCCGCTTTAATACCTTCAATGAAGGCCAGGCTCGTCGTCTTTTTCAACAAACACGAGAGACCCTCCGCCGCTAGCAAGAACAGATAGGGAGAGATGGGATCTCCCTGCCTGATTCCCCTCGTAGGCTTAAATTCCTTCGTGCGCGCACCATTAAACAGCACGGAGAATGAAACCGTACGAACACCTCGCATAACCGCCTCCACAAAACGATGAGATAGACCAATCTTTCGCATAATTGCCTCGAGGTAAACCCACTCAACTCGATCATAAGCCTTCCTCATATCAAGTTTGAGCGCACAAAACAAACTCTTCTTGCTTTTACTTCCCTTCATGAAATGCAAACACTCATAGGCAGTAATCACATTGTCGGTAATAAGACGACCCGGCACAAAGGCTGATTGCTCTTCGGATATGATCTCAGGGAGAATCTGTTTCAGCCGGTTAGCGAGCACTTTGGAATCAATTTTAAACACCACATTACACAAGCTAATAGGACGAAATTGAGACAGATTAGTAGCATTTAATACCTTAGGGATTATAATGATGAACGTTTTATTGATCTCCTCTGGGGAGTCTTCTCCATTGAGAATCCTGATAACAATCTTGGTCACCTCTTGACCACACAAGTGCCAATGCTTCTGAAAGAAATGCGCCGGGAAACCAACAGGTCCCGGGGCCTTTGTAGGGAACATTTGAAACAGAGTTGTTTTAACTTCCTCTTCTGTAAATGGCATATCAAAATTTGCATTTAACCACCAACGTCCAAAGTGAGCAAGCTGATTGGTCCAAATTATAGAGAGCCCTGGCTCCCAAGAGCCAAAAATCCGGGTCCGAATCCCAGGCTACCGAACTACACAATCGCTGCCGAAGACAGATCGCAATAGAAATTAGAAACTAACCAATAACACCACTCAGATCGGTATGCGTACCGGCGCGCTCCGGCCGGAGATACACGCCACGCCGAGGTCGACGCCCTCTCGCCGGAGCCAGTGCTTGCCCCGGAACCAGGCGCCCCTGTAGGAGGATTTCGGCTGGTACATGTCCATCCGGCGCTCCACGGGCGTGAGTTGCGCCCGCCGCCGCATGATTTCGGCGAGGCGGGCCTGGGCGGTGAGCGGCACAGGCGGCACCGGAACCCTTTCCGAGCTCAGATGCCACCTGTGCGGTAGGTGCACGTCCGGCCATGGGAGCGGGATGCCCTGCTCCCAGAACTCCCTGGCCAGGTCGACGCGACGTGGGGCCGGAGCGCGCGGGCGGCTCGATGGCGAAGCCCCATGGCGCGGGCGGGTGGAGCTCCGGTGCGGTCCCGAGGAGGACGAGGCCTCGTGGTCGTTCACCGCCTTCCTCCACCACGGCTTGGGCGCCATTGCCGGTTGGTGGCTGCTGCGGTTGGTCGGTGGTGTCGGTGGCCGGTGGCTAGGGTTTGGGCTCCGTGGAGAAATGTCGACGGGGCTGGTCCCCATTTAATATGACCGTGACTGGTGTGGTTGGGTGGCTGGCAGGTGGGGACTGGGGAGGAGAGGGGTTTGATCGCGTGGACCAGCCGGACCGCGTGCTGTTTCATTTCGCATCTGTGGAGACGCAAACCCGTCTCAAATTTGAGGCAGGAATGGATCGACGTGGACCAGAATTCGGACCGTCGCGCAAATGACGCGTTTTGACCGTTTCGGACCAACCAAACTGAGCGGCCCATTTGCGTCGCCCCGCTGGAGTTGGCTTATCGAATTAAATTGGACCCCTGCTACCGAGCGTGTGGAGTCGGACTGGGTTTTGGGCTTGGCCGGTTGGGCTGTTGGGCATAAGCCTATCGAATTGAATTGGACTGGCTTGGGCCCCTGCTACCGAGCGGTGCGGAGTCGGACTGGGTTTTGGGCTTGGCCGCTTGGGCTGTTAGGCATATGTATTCTATAATATTAATAATAATACACTCCATCCCGTCCCAATCCCCTCCGCCGGCAAAGCGATACAAAGAGCTAGGGCATGGCTAGCCGGCGTAACCGTAGCCGCCGCCGCCGCCGCCTCCGCGCTAAGCTAGATTCGGAGGCATCCGAATCCTCCTCTCCGCAGTCGTCCAAATCCTCGTCTCCCCAATCGTCCGGTTCCTCCTCCGATGACCGCGATGCCCACCGCAAAATCCCTCTTCCGAATCGGCAGCAGCAGGTGCCTGAGGAGAAGCCTGATCTGCGGAGGACGACACGGGATGCTCGCGATGTGCGGCCGTTCCTGCTGGATGTCATCCGCAGCTACTACATCGACGCCCCCGGCTGCCCGCTACCGAGCTCAGGACCACCCTCGCGCGCGGTCTCCTTGTGGGCGGGCACTGCTACGGTCCACTCCACCCCGTCCACAATATTATCCTCAATTCCGTCTGGTACGCCGCCGCCTTCCCCTTCCGCGCCGACCCCATCGATGTTGACGTTGTCACCACCGACGGCATAAACCGCCTTGCCCACCGCTCTCTCGATGGGTTGGTTGCCTATCTCTGCAACCGATGCCCTGACCTTTCCCACGACGACGCCCTCTGGCAGCTCACCTCTCCCTTGCCACCCTCCATGGCGCCCCCGCCTCCGCACTCGGTGCTGTGCCGTTCGGCCGCACGGAATTGGAATCCGTTCCATTCCAGGTGGCTGCGCAGGCTGCGCGGCACCCAAAACCTTCCGCCCTCACGAGCTTCGTCACCTCGGTGCTGCCACCTGTGGAACGCGATGTGCTCTCGCTGCTTGCTGGCAGGCGTAGTCTCTCTTCGCATGACATCCTGCGCCTCTCCGCCATGCTGCAGCCTCTCCCGCTGCCAGATGCACTGGTACAGCAGCCATGTTCTCAAGAGCTGAGCATAAGAATCGGCCGAATCATTGCCGAGAGGAGGAGGTGCTGGAGGATCATGTACCAAATGTATATTGACATTGCAGAAGCGGCATCGCACAAGTTTGCTCGTAAAACTGGGGCACGATATCGCCTTCATACTATCTATGGCCAAAGCATGGTGGAGGCTGGGGATTGGTGCGGCATGGACCAATATGTGCACATCAATTTCATGGCCTGGCCAAAGGGTAAACTAACCCAAAGCCAGAATCCAGTTTGCTTCTTTGCTGAAGCTCATAATCCAGCAACCAGAAACTGCTCTGAAGAAGACATCACCTTCTGCTGCTTGCTTGGATGCGCACAACCATCACCAAGTCATGCTGGTATGTTTTTTTTAAATTTATCTCAGATCCCTTTTTCACCATACATGATACATTCCTAAAAGTTGAGCGCCACCTGATCACCTGGGGCAACATGTCATGCCTGCTTGCTTGTCTGCCTTGCAAATGCTAACAGGAGCTGCAGTTATTAACGTTCATATATGATTAGTACATTGGGTGTTCCTTTACGACTAGCTAGCGGATTCTGGGTTAGGCTGCTTGCTGTGCATATACCAGTTAAACCTGGTAACCAAGAAGTTTCTATTAGTTCCCTATTTGTTGCATCTGTTCCCCGTTTGATTAATTCCACAAATAAGACTCATTGTTGGTTCGTAGTTGGTACTTCCTCTGTCCCAAGTCAAACTTTTCTAACTTTGACCATGTTTTCATAAAATTATGTTATCATCTACAAGTTCAAATAAATGCACTATCAAATCATATTTATGGAGAATTCACTGAAACTAATTTGATATTGTAGATGTTGGTGCATTTTTCTATAAACTTGACCAAAGTATAATTTGGAATAGACAGAGTAGATGAAATCTTCTTATGGATCTTGCTTAATGCCAGAACAAACAATGGTTCTGCAGAAAAAGAACCAATAACAGGTTTAGGGGTATTTATATGCAGCAGTGTTGCCTTGTATTGTACTCCCTCTGTTTCATAATTCTTGTCTTAAATTTGCCCCAAAATTGATGTATCTATTCCTAAAAAGTGTCTAGATACATGTAAGATTTCGACAAGAATTATGGAACGGAGGGAGTATTGAGCAAAAGATTTTGGGATCTACACGGTGTGCATTGGAATCTGTCTATTTTTAATGTAGAGTATTGCCCTAGAGATGCATTTGTTTTGTACATTCTGATAGTACCATGTCCTGTTTGCAATATGATGTTTGATTGATGTTAGGTTCCTTTTTCTTGGCGTGTTTGAGTGGCAGATTCTGTCTCTAATCCTGCTTGTGGACAAACGCAGATAATTGTTATGCCTGTGCGAGGATCAAGAGAAAAATTGACCATCCAAATGGTGAGGAGCACTTCGGAGGGCATCCGCACAAGACAGATGAAACGGAGGATAACCGCGATTGCCCAACCACCATTGACGTGGACTACAGGTTTTTCGATCCTGACAGAGACATTGACCTTGTGAAGTGCTATGCTGATAAGATAAATCGTGCTGAAGCTATTTATTCCAAGCTGGGCTCGGAAAACAGGAGCACAAATGATGAAGATGTAGCCAGGGAAGATATCGAAGTTTATTGCAGGCGACGCGTCTGATGATACGTCTGATATGTAAACTAAGATGAATGGGGGACCACATGGAGTTTCCAAACTAAATAGGTCGTCTTGTATTATTACTATATATGTATTTCGTCGTGGTGTTGTGTGCGGACTACCTCTACCCGTTCGTCCAACTGAGTTTCCAATCCCAATGGAGGAACCATTCATCAGTCTAGTTTGACACTTTGAGCTGTATTAGCATGAATCGTAACCAGAAAGAATACTGCACTATTCTAGGTTCATTTGTGAAATTCGGTGTCAAGGAAACTTGTGTGTTGTGTCTGAGGCGTGAGATCCTTTGGTCAGTCCTTTAGTCAGTCTGCGGGTGTATAAGAGAAAGGCTGAAAGTGGAACAGAAAAATATAGAACCTTTTCTTTTTTAGGGAACACTGACTTTATTCATTCAGTGCTTTAAAAACCAAACATGTATACCTAATAAATTTACAGAGCTTCTGTGCTCCATCACAAACAACCTTGGGGTGACTTGGTGACAATTGTTGCTAATATGTTGCTATCTTGCCTTTTTGTGAAGGCATTTTTCTTTTGTGTTAGCAACTTTGCCTCTCGTAACAACAATTATTGCTCCGGTACGTCGCCAACTATCTACATAGAATAAGCATTTTTGTATTAACTAACAAAGGCAAGGTGCAGCAACTTTGGATTAATAGCAGGCAACTTAGGAACAAAGTGCGCAGGGAGAGGATTTTTTTCATCGAAAAAAAGAATCAAGGAATTTGGGGCCCACCACTACCTGTCTAAAAAAATCGGCCTTCGAAAAAAAAACGATCGGGAACTTATGCGCGAGCCTGTATCCACGGGCTACAGCCCACATCTCTCTCCTTTTTTTTCTTTTTTTTCCTCTTTCCTTCCTGAGCCACACCTCCCCCTCTTGGCCCATCTCGTGGTTCAAGCCCAGCCGAGCGTATCTGTCTTCTTCCTCGTTGCCTTCGGCTTCTGCCTCCGGGAAAAGCTCTAGTGCTGTAAAATTCTGCTTCAATTCTCAGGCTTACATATGTTTCTCTCAAAATTGGAGCATGTGAATCATTTCTCCTCACCCCACGAACCGATTCTGCCCTCTGTCTCTCCGTTTCATCTCGTTAATCATAACCAATTTGTAACCGAAAGCTGCGAGGAGGAGAACGACGAGCTCGGCCGGGGCTGCTGCGACGGCTGCGAGGAGGAGGGAGTCCGCGACATCAGCAGGAGGGCAGCGACGGAGAGCGCGCCCTGGGGTTCGGAGGCGGGGAACGCTGCAGCGAGGAGAACCCAGTGCACGCGAGACGAAGAGCGGGCCTGGACGTGCGAGCGACGCCACGACGGGGAGGAAGGGAAAGCACGCAGACTGTTTGCTAGTACATCCGAGGAGACGTGCCTGGGCGGTTCGATCGGGGACGCTCGATCGCACGCGCTCGCGCTCGCTGGAAGCAAAAAGTGGAGCTGCACCATCTAGTCATTGGGTAAAAACAACGTGGCATGGTCAACTCCGATTGGAACACATACCAATTACAATTCTCGTAAACTGTTATACGTGCAAGTCATACCTACTCAATTTCAACGACAAAACAAAAAGCACCCTACCGTAAGCCAGATCCTCCGAAGGATACGTTTGCTTCGTAGAAATCTTTTTACATTTGATTTTATATAGAAGTTAAAAGTTGTATCTACAAAGAAAACTTTATTTTGTATATAGAATTACAATCATTATTTTTTGTTTTGAAAATAGAAAATTCGTTGGATACAGGTAAAATATATATTAACCATAACCAGGTGAACTGTCGTATTCGCTGACCGTATCATACGCCGATACGCGGCCATCGGGATGTAGCCATGGAACCAAGTACTCCCACTATTCTAAAAAATACCCCTCATATAGATTTGTGCACTTGGACCAAGGCAGCTCTCGTTTCTAATGCCTAACCACTCATATTGGATTAATATTAAATGTGTGTGAGTAGTTATTGGCCGGGTGCGGGTATCAAGAGAAAAATGAGGTGTATTGTGGAACAAATGAAAAAAAAATTTAAGG
The DNA here is from genome assembly GCF_000005505.3 of Brachypodium distachyon. Taxonomy (NCBI): domain Eukaryota; kingdom Viridiplantae; phylum Streptophyta; class Magnoliopsida; order Poales; family Poaceae; genus Brachypodium; species Brachypodium distachyon. The sequence continues at coordinate 54,119,874 of NC_016132.3, read as the reverse complement.
CCCGTTTGGTTCACGGGATTTTCATGGGAAAATCATAGGAAACAGTAATCTATAGGAATAGGGACTGTTTGTGTGTTTGGAACACAGGAGTGGAGCAAAGGAATTTTGGAGGAATACTGTAGCAAGCCTGAAAAAATGGAGGAATTCCACAAGAATCAAAACATCCGGTCTGACCTCTTTTTTTTCTTTCTTTTCCTTTGCATCAATCAAGCCGGACACCAGCTTTGGAGAACCACCCACTTGCTGCGTTAGTGCAAGTCTTTGCCATATACAACACATCGTCTTGCCGCCAAGGAGAAGAGCTGCAGGTCCAGCTGTCTAGGTCGATCCGCGTGCTCGGCGCGGCATGCCGCCGGCGGCGGCCATGCTATCTTCATAAACTGATAAACATGCGTATTAGTTCCTATCTTCATCATGTATATAACATGTGGGCCTGTTGTATATTTTGTTTTATAAAGTAGTTTACAAATAGTTTTGGAAAGTAAATCTATGTTTTATCCATTCCTGTATTCCAAACATTTTCTTGTCATATTTTCCTGAAGTTTTCAATCCTCTGTTTTACACATGTTTTTTTCTATTCCTGTGTTTTGTATTCCTGCGTTCCAAACGAGGCCTTAGATGAGTTGTTTTGTGGAATGGAGGGAGTACAATCTACGAACCAATTAAAGAAATGACATGCATCAACTATGGCAAAAAAGAGAGGAGGAAATTAGAAGTTATGCAAATTTACGGACCATATGTTTGAGACCTTAGGACTCGAGCAAAAAAGGCAAGTTGTAACCAACTATTTCAACCGACGATGACTTCCTATCATGCCACAGCCACACCTCATATGAGATGTTCAGTAAATGACTTGATGTTGAAAGGGGATATACTAACAAATTAGAAGAAAAAAACGGTGTGGCGTAGATGCCACGTGTCTCGGATGAAAAAACATGACTAGCAAGTGCATTTGGCTTCCATAAATCTGCATATGCACAGTCGCCGAATACATGCTTGTGTCAACATCCGTCGGCCGTTAGCAGCATCTTACAGACGAAAATGCCGCCAAAAGCGAATCTACCATAGGCTCACCCCAGCCAATGACCACGGCCGCAAACCAGACACTTAAAATCGAACATCTCTCGCGACCGGCCACCAAAAGCAGCATCAACACTAGAAACAACATGGCGAATAAAGTGAGATTTCGCGGCAAACGTATTTTTTTTAAAGAAAGTCATACATGTTAATGGATGATGGCCTAATAGATACAAATTGAGTTGGATAAAAATCAATGCTTACTGCACGATCCACATGAAAATTAACTATGGATTAAAAAAATCTAAACGCCTATAATAGATGACTAAAATGAAACTTTTCAAATATCTAAAATAAAGAAGCAAAAAAAAACATGTGTTACCTATAGAACCTTAGTACTTTTGTATTGCACACGATTTTAATAAAATAACACTATCTTGCTAAAACATGTAACGACGATCTAATCTACAATATATTGTGTTATGAATATAAGAACAGTTAAGCATTCAAAACTATATATTTTGGTAGATAAAAAAATATAACAATGAAATATTTCCAAAAAATAATTGAACGATTCTAAATACAATAAATCTAAATTGCATACAAATTTTATTAAAAAACAAGAGCAAAAAAAATCATTTTGTTATACAAATCTAGCCGCGCAATCTAACGAAGAGAGAGATGTCAAAAGTTTTATGGAGTAGAGAGTGTTTCATGGGGATGAAACCCTTTCTGCACTCTTTTTAAAATATATGAGTCCCTTGAAAATTAAAACATGAAACTTTCCGTTGAGACTGGCCTAGAAAGAATAGAAACGGAGGAAGTACTAATCTCTACCTCTACTACTTATTAAGGCACCAACATATTCTTTTCTAAGTTTCCCCCACAAAACGTACACCAACCCTTCTCACCTCACTGTTAACAAACAAAACAAACAATTAGGCCCACTAATCAGCTCTCACAACTAACGTTTAGTCTGCTGATTTTTTTCCGGTGCGCGTTTAGCGATTAATTTACGTCCGACTGCTCTGCCTCCCCGATCCCGATCCGTGCGTGCGTACTTCTTCATCCATCTTCTTCCTTGCGCCCTCATGCGGTCACGCCCCTCACCTCGTGCGCCCTCACACCGCCTCTCGCGGCCCCCTGCGCCCGCGCGCCCTAGCACCCTGGCCGCCGTCTCGGGGCCCCCACGCGCCGCGCCCCCTCACGCGCGCCGCCACCCTTCTCTCACGGCCCCGCGCACCAACCGCAACCTCGCGCCGGCCGCCGGCCGCTCTCGAGCACCCCCCCCCCCCCCCATCGCCGCACTCACGCCGCCTAAAGCCGCCCGTCGCTGCTCTCCAGCCTGCGCGGCAGGTATAACCGACAACTCCCCAATGGACTGAAGTTTCCTCTCTTCTGTAAGTACATGGGTACCTTGTAAGCCAAAAAGATAGAGCTGGCCAATGTACTGAATGCCTATGCTGATTTTTTCTTGGTGAATACTAACTCTATCCATATATGATCTCAGAACAAGCAATAGCTTTTAACTCTTTGCTTTTAAGCTTCTTGCATGAGAGTGAGCAGATTAGTTGTAATGTTGGGACATGTGTCCTCTGTTTGTAATAATTGTTATTCTGCTCCTTGTATGAGCTTTGTTATTACTCTTTTCTGTAGAGTTTTGTAATGGTATTCATGTTGCAAAAATCCTGCGATGAGCACCATGCGTGTTCTACGTTGAAGTGTTCATCGTAGGTTAAGAACCTGAGGCTTGAATTATGCAAAGGTTAGCAATTTGAGGCTAAATTGCATAATTCCAGTCCCGGGGTCTTACATTAGTCGCCTACTATTTCCCTCCCTGTTGTGGATTAAATTTGCTTCAGTTTCCATGTAAGATGTTTGTACAAGATTCTGCAACATTTTTACCTGATTGCCTTCAATGTTTACATGATTGCCAAGTTTGGGTAAAGTTACTATTCAAAATTGGAAAGTTATCTAAGGTGTACTATAAGGGAACAATTTGGTGTTGATGATTCATGGTACTCTCTCCATTCCAAAATACACCTCATATAGATTTGTACACTTGGATTAAGGCAGCTCTCGTTTCTAGTGCTTGACCACTCATATTGGGTTAATAATAAATGGATGTGACTAGTTATTGGGTGGGTGCGGGTACCAAGACAAAAATGAGGTGTATTGTGAAACAAATAAAAAAAATCTATACACGTTGTATTGTGGAATAGAGGGAGTAGTGTTTAGTTGGGATGGTGCCGGGTGCATTGGGTGTTTCTAAGAGCATTTGTGCAGCGCTCTCTTGGAACATAATGGTATAACCTACATTAGGCATACAATGTACTGCTTGTTCTATTATACATTACGTACACGTAACAATGTTCAGTTTTAAAATTAATGTTGCTGTAATGATCACACTTTGCTCTTTTCTTTTGTTTTTAGAGAAAGAACCATGCTGCAGAGGAGAACATGAACAATTTATAACTGCGGACAATTTATAGACTTGTAAAGATATGATGATCTCCACGGTAAAAGCTGGCTGTCCCCTAATAAAACTTTTTGTATATTACTATATATTTTTTATATAGTATGATTTTTAATTTTTGTGTCTAGAGATGAGTCATCCGATTTGACGATAAAACATGTGTTTTTACTCAATGACCAGACAGAGCACTTTGCAAGTGGGAACTGCATCAGTCCTACAAGCAGCAATGATCACAAGAACACTTAATATTTGGGACCAGGACAATATGATTACCCTGCTAGCAATGTACATGATCTTGATCCAGAACCAAGAGACCAGGATATAATAGTATTTAGCGACTCTGATGACGATGATGCCATGTTGACATGTTGTTGGCTCCTGATGCTAATTTTTTTCTTTTTGGTATTTACTCATTGTAACTGGGGATGTCTCGTCTTAGGGATATCTCTTTACTGGTTACTGGCAATATATCTGTAGTTGGTGCGACATACAGATCAATGGAGTTCATTGTATTTTTCATGTTCGTAATAACTGTATTAATCAATTGTCATATCATGTATGATGATCAAATCAAACATGTAGATCCTTTAGTGATTTCAACTTTGAACACCACCAAAGCTACGGCTCTCCTGCAATCGATTTCTAATTATTATTTTCTGTGTAGCTTGCCTAAGAGTTTAGATAAACTCGATAGCATGTCATGGAGCACATGAATAATGGCGAGCATGTACAAGTTGCATAGCAACATGTTTGTAGGGTTTAGTTTGTTTTATCTCTAACGGCATGGGTATTTAATGGTGATAAAATTTTTTGCTTGTGGATTTTATCTGATGCAATATGCGTTGATGGTATGTTGCACTCGCACAAATACACATATTTAATTGGCTCGGTGAGCAAAGTAGTAATACTCCCTCCGTGCAACAAGATGTCTCAACTTTGATTAATGATAAACTTAAGACATCTTTTCTCGGACGGAGGGAGTAATAAACAACTTAAAGAAAATGAGATTGGAAATACATGTCTTAAGACGTGCGCGCACGTGCACACTTACTAGTAAATTAAGAGGAATGCTCTAAATTTCGACCCAAGGCGTGCCCGAGCATCCGTTGAGATTGGACTGAGCATTCGCTCAAAGGAGAATAGAAACGAATTACGATTTGAAACGTAGAAAGTACTATTCTTCTATAGTAAAAGGCAAAAGATGTTTTTTTATTAAAGGGTTATTTGGATCGCTGCCATTACAATTTCATAACTTTTGAGACCATTACAATTCATCTATTCGGAACCATGCCATTATTCTGTTACCGATCCAAATAACCCTATTATTAACCGTGACAATATACGAACACTTTCTTTTTTGCTAGTAATAAAATGTCTTTTTTTAGCGGATAGTAAGTAATAAAATGTCTAAATTTTTCAATTCGGACTCATACAACAACGGTCCACACAGCCGGATATTTCTGGGCTCCCAGAGGTACGGCCCATTACAAGTTCATAGCGCGCTCGCTGCTCCATTACGGGCTTACGGCCGCACCGCCTCGCCGCACCCGGCAAAAGCAAATCCAAAGGCGGTATTAGCAGCCGCCGCCTCCGCGGCACGGCGATCGCTCCGGAGGCCACGCCACTACCCTAGCCCTCATCGCCAGCGGCGGCGTCCAGGTACACCTAGATCGCCATCCTTCCGTTCCTAGTGCTCTTCGCCCGCATCACAGGCCGCCGACGCCGCAGGGCATCGCTCCGGAGGCCACGCCACTACCTTAGCCCTCACCACCATCCGCGGCGTGCCGGCGTCCAGGTACACCTGGATCGTCATCCTCCGTTCGTTTTTTCCTACGCATTTGTCCAGGAAAAAAAATACGCTCATCAAGAGTGAATGGAGGGGGTACCTTAGAGTAGATTGTTTGGGGGTTGTAATTATACTGTTACTAATAAACGTGTTGGGATTTGTCACCGACCCACAAGTTCACTCTACAATTGGACACTCGGTAGCACATCAAAGGGTTCTGGAAGGTTATAGATACAAGGAAATGGATACATAGGAGGTAGAAGAAGCAAAAGGTAAAGAGGAGATCGAGCAAACGCTCGCCTCGAGCTCTGGCTCGCCGCTGCCGAGTTCGGTTCGGGTCCTTCGATGCCTTCTCTGATGGTGTTGCTGCCCCTTTGTACCTGGTGCCCTCTTGCTTGTTTCTGTGGCATTGGCCCATGTTCATTTCCATTGCTAGCAGCCCACATAACAGCCCAACTAGGACACAATAGGTTCCTAACATTCTCCCTTCCTTGAAACACGGCTTGTCCCCAAGCCATTGCTGTGGTAAACCACCGGGATCCCATGGAGGCATGGAACATGCTCTCTGATGTAGAATGATACCCGTTAGGCACCACCTTAGGTCAGTGGTAATCCATGCCAGTAATCGGTATTGATCTGAGAGGTTGCTACTTGCACATGTATCTGAAACAGTAGCTGAGCACATTCTGAAAAGTCACAGCATTTGATATGTATTGCCGCTTGAACATAAAAATTGTCCAGAGCTGGGACTGTGCCTTGAAGGTTGTGAAGGTACTAACAAGCGCAGAACATAAATAAATCATGTAAGGCCTTTGCTTCATCCATGTTATTGTTACATTAGTATTTCATTTCTGGTCAACAAAATACTTAGTAGTAGTCATCATCACTTCCATGTTTGCCAAGCATTCCTGTGATTTAGATCCATCAGAGAAGAGTATAGTGCTTCTTGGATCCCCCAGCAGTTTTTGTTTCCTGATACAGATTAAACAACTTGAATCAGGTTCATGCTTCAATAAATGAAATTTCTTGGGAATGTTTTTCTCATTCTCCATTGATCTTGAACCCCAGACGAAGCTTCCTGGAAAGATCACATGAACAGTCATCCTATTTCCACGAATTTCACTTCGAATTTCCTCCCAATGACATGCTGTGAATCTTGCACCAGTTCAATACATTTAGAACCCTCCAAGTCAGCACATATAGAGTTCTGAACATGCAAAATGAAGTACAACTTTCTCATTGCAACCAAATATAGGAGCTGTACAGAGTCTACAGACCATGTCAGTGATAACAGTACTAACAAAAAATTCCGACAGCCTGCTACCTGAGTCAATACACATATGGAATGAATATTAAGCCAGCACTCACACTTGTGATACTTGGAATCTGCGCTCACTTCAAAGTAACTCGATGCGTTAGCACAAGCTTCAGCTAGATAGCAACTGAAATACGGCTAAGGTCGGAGCTCAACTTTCTGGTCTGTGACCTACTTGTGCCCATACAATTCCCATGGTTTCAGGGATAAGACCATCTTCTCATTTTCCATTGCTTCTCATGAGCAAGTGCCAAGTGTCATATCCTCATTCTGCAATTGTTCCATCTGAATATCCAAATACAATGACATGTACCATGCAGAACTGCACCAGTCCATGGTGATTTCTCTTTGCATATTCAGAGCCATCATAGTAAACTGATTATAGGTAGCAACAAGATTGAACTTGATTCTATGCCCAGCCATGGTGGAAACTCAGAGGCCATGGACTTTTGTGGATTTGAAGCTTTTCGTCTATTCCTGAACAGTAATGGCACATCCAACCTTGCACTTGTTACACCTGTAGTTATCACCTCTAGCAAAAAGAACATCGTGACACCATTCATTGTAATCCACACTTGCTCCATTTGCATTGATAAATAACTCAAGCAACCAATGTAGCAAGCGCATCCCAAACTGAGCACCAGAACAAGCAAAGCAAGCAAGTAGTCCGCACTAACATGGATGCTCACTAGGGAAGCACCACACAGTCCACAGTTCCACACACAAATCATTGCGTCTATTTGTACTCTGGCATGATCTTTGCTGAATGATGGCCATGACATGCGACGTAGCAGCATGTCTATACCAGGGGCCTTTGTCTGTGCCGGTTGTGTCATAGACGGTTGCCACTGCACCCACACCGTGTAATCTCTGCACCAAGGCGATACCTCTAGCAGGAACCTATTGATCAATTGCATTCTCCAGACCATGAACGAGACACCTCTGTACTCAGCAGCTATGGAGGTTTTGGCATCTTGTTACCTTGCCTATGATTGGCACTACTAATATTGAACAGATTATTGCCCATATCTGAGATACAGTGGTGGCACATTTCCATTGATATGGAACTAGACTCATATATCAAGGTTTCTTGTTTATTGATTATGCATGTTTATAGCCGTAAGTTAATTTTTTTTTGTTAGCCTTCATACAAGTTGTAAGCTAAGTGATAATATGAAGATTTTTTTTGCATTTCTTTTGTTATACATAAACACCTATAACTTATTTACAGGATGGAGGTGATAGAAGTAGACGACACTACGCAGAGCATGATGTGTCCTATTTGTGATCTTCTTCTATTTCAGAAAGACAGTTACAAGTTTTTTTTATTTTATTGTCGGGGGTGTGGCAACGAGGTAATATATCGTCATACATGTTTGCAATGTACTCCTCCGATCCTAAATTATTGTCGAAATATTACATGTATCTAGACGTCTTTTAAGAGTAGATACATCCATATTTGGGCAAATTTGAGACAAGAATTTAGGATCGGAGGGAGTAGTTTTATTAGATTGTTGTTTGTTAATAATACAATATTTTCTTTGTGTTGTTTGATTTGTGATATAGGTGCAACTAGACTACGAATTTTCGTGGGAAACATGTAGAATCAACAAGAAGTCTATTCTCCCTGATGTGAAACGTCAACGTGGGAATACGTTGCGCTCATCACTTGTTATAACCTTTCATATAGCTGTCACTTATATTTCTGTTAAAAATTGAAATATTTTGTGTTTTAGGCAAGTGTGATCCACATGCAATTGTGGCTGCAGTTGAAGGTGGCATAAGATTTGACTATGCAAAAAAAAAAAAGGCCTTTGAGAACTGTCTCTCGGTTGATGATCTAATTAGCCAATATGAGAAGAGAATGGGACCCAATTTTTCATGGAATTATAATGAGAAAGAGCCAAGAACAAAAATTCTCAAGGAATTGATGGAGACAAATGGAGTAATGAGCGATAAAGAATTTAAATCAGGACAAAAGGTTAGTGGTGCTGGAAATCACTCCCGCTCTTTGAGTGTTTATTGCAAATACATATTAACTTTTGTTTGGTTAGAGTATCAAGTAAAACTGATAGTTTTTGGTCGATATAGTCACTTTCTTTTTTTCCTTTGCGGGGACTAGGTATAGATAATTTGTAATTATGCTGTTACTAATAAACCTTGTGGCCATTAGTTGTCCATGTTCAGCCTAGAGCCCTATAGTCTAGGTTCTTAAGCATTAGAGCTAGCAGGATTTTTAGTGATATGTTGATTATGGTAATAATGGCTGCTTTAACTAGAATTTTTTTTCTCAGTCTTGGAGTAGCACACAACCGTAAATATGTAGCCAGGGTGCGAATGGAAATGGTATGCCCTTTAGTTGTAGAGATATCTGATTCTATTTAATGCAGTTAATGCATTATTCTCTTTCAACTATAAGCTGAAATTCTAGCTGGCACTAATATCAATGACTTATACATTAGCTAAACCTGGACACATGATATTATCTTCAACAAGTGATAAGCAGTTTTTCACAATATAATTATTTCTCTATTCTTGTTTTTCAGACTGGTATAAGGTACAAAGCCAAATCACACATGGCACCTCCTTCATTTGAAGCTTCATGCAAGAAGATACTTGTTGAGAAATAGCAATGCATACTTGAGAATATTCTGGACTACTCTGGATAATTGGAGAGTGTTGGGAATTGGTTATGCATATTTGAGAAGATTCTAGAATAGTTTGGATTATTAGAGGAGAAGATATTTACAAGGAGCCATCTAGTGTCATGAGAGAGGATATGAATATTTTAGAAGGCTTGAGAAATTACTTGAAGAGTGTTGCAATTTACCATGGCAGGACCTAGTTAGGGTAAGTTTCATGAATAAGTGAGAATTCTCTAGAACTAGGATACATGTAGAGTATTCTAGAGAATTGTAGTGGGATGTACCACATGGTCTTGTACAAGTATAAATAGGGGTGCTCCCCACCTCATAGGTGTACCACGATCACCACAAGTAGTGTATCATCACACCAAGTAGAGAAGTGAGCTACCATGGTAAGGTTGTGTGTAGGGTAGCCACTAAAGAGAGTGTTGTACCAACATTGAAATAGTGAATAAAGTGTTGAGTTTCCACAAGTTTGATATCCCAAGTAATGTAGTGTGCAAAGGTCCTCAAGAGTGGGTGTTAGGGTCGTCGCCCGTAAAATCTCTACAATACTGAAAGGGAGCTTTCTGCACACAAGTATACTTATCAGCAAGAATTTTGACAGCTTGGGTGGTGACGAGATCTACATTGCTGATTTGTCTAGAAATGTACGTGACGCAGATGGTCATGCCATATCTCATGCGATTGTGCTGGTGGGATTTGGCATGAAGGACAAAATGCAGTTCTTTAGGTTTATGAATAGCCATGGCACTCGTTTTGGAAAGAAGAGCTTTGGCAGCGTTCATGCTCAAGAAATCAGCAGAGTCACTTCATTCAAACCTTTGATGCAATAGGTAAAAAAGAATTCACTTTTTTTTAAAAGCTACCACTCCCTCTGTCCCATATTAAGTGACGAAATATTACATGTATCTACATGCTTTTTGGATATAGATACATCCATATTTGGGCAAATTTGAGTCACTTAATATGAGACGGAGGAAATATTTATTATCATCTTTGCTACTTAACAATTGAAGATGTGGTAGTTGAAGAATAAGCCAAATGTCTTTTGACTAACAATAAGTATAAACAACGGTATCTCTTGTGAACCATTTTTCAAATTATGTCTGCTTATAATAAATGTGAGTTTCTAATACTCCCTCCTTCCAATTATAAGTGACTCAAATTTGTCTAAATATGGACGTATCTATATACTAAAATACGTCTAGATACATGTAATAGAAAGTCACTTAATATGGGACGGAGGGAGTATGTTTTTTTTTCTAATAGTTAAGGGCTGCTCTTAAATACACTATTTGTTATGAATGAAACATATCCGTTAACTTAAGCATACTCTTTTAGTATTTAATGAGTTGATATTAATTGGATATCCTTTTAGATTTTGGCAAATATTTCATTTATGTCTAATCCATACTGAGTAGGCTATTTAATTCATGTGTTATGAGAGGACTTGTATCACCAGAAACAGAAATCAAAGCAAATGTTGGATTTAAAGCTGGTTGTTCTAATTATACAATAAAAAATATATTTGGTAAACATCTATCAATTGTTGGTACACTATGAAATTGTTGCACACTTGCTAGTTCTTGCTAAATTAAGGCCTCTTGGTACTTTCCTAATTGAAACAGTTTTCAAGTAAAATACTAAATTTGTAGGATTTGCAGATTGAGGACAGTGTAACTGGACTTGACTTCAAGGTAGCAACAGTGTAAATGGTGAATCGCTCTTCTTCGTTAATAATGACTTGTCATCTGCTCTGTTGGCTTTGGCAGGTATACTATCTCGAAGTGTGTTTTCTTTTGTTAAGTAGCCTGGAAATAGAGCTTGAACTTGTCTAATAACCTGTTTTTTGTAAGCATGTATGTGCCAGCTGGTGGCCTCGAGCTTCTCGAGCTGCAATGCCTGTTTCCTCGTTTTCCAGAGACTCCAGTCTGCCAGTCTGACCGGCCAGCCGTCCTAGCTAGCCTAGACACGGGGGCCATGAACAGAGAGAAAGCGGTGGTGTGGGGAATAATGCAACCAGACGAAAGCAAGCAATGCAAGAGGAAGCTGATTTATATTCCACTTGTAAAGCCAGCAAATACAACTAGTGCAAGACTGCAAGCTACTCGGCCATTAGCTTGAGAGGTTTGGCCAATTGGCGAGTGTGCACGATGCTTGTGGCATCTCGATACCCCTGTTTCTGCTTGCACTCCGGAAGGCTCTGTTTAGACATGTATATATGATATATATATGAACCGTGGTGAATGGAAGGGTCTTTGATGCTCTGGTCAGGCTTGAGAATGCCCCGTCGACCCTAGTAATAACAATGCTATTAGTATAGATTTTTTTTTCTTGTCAGTAGCGCTAGGCCGCTAAGTGTCGTTTAGTAGTAAGCTGTTGGTGTGCACCTGAATGGAGACAGAGAATGACCCTGTGTCGCTGTTCCTCTAGCTAGCAGGGTGTGGTCATCCAACTTTTGAGGGATCGTTCGTGACAGGAGTACCGATATAATGGGTCTGGCATTTCCAATATTCTGTACGATTATATCCATGTGGCCTAGCTTACAAAGGAATAGAGCTAGTGGCAATTCGATCTGTATTTTCCCGTCGGCTAGTCAGCTTCAAAATGGTATGCATTTCATATTTATTTCAGCTTAGGGCAGTCCTAGTTATTGCCCAGTTCTTATACCCTCCACATTAGTTATAAGCTTTCATTTTCTTTTGCACATAATATGAAGATTAATATAACATGGTCTTTTAGATTGCACTTTGACCATTTACTTATTTCACATTAGATTGTTTATATTTTGTATAACCTGCATAATTGAAACTAATCGTACCAAGTATATATTATAATAGTTAAAATTGTAAGCTAAATTACTAGGTAAATAAATATTTTGAAGTTTGAAATTTTAATATGCGTGTGTTATATTTTTATAAAAGAATTTCTATCTTCCGGTCACAACGCATCGTCTCTCATAGGTCATAGCCGTGGCCCATTGGGCCGGGAGGGCACGCGGGGCGCGATGGCAAGGGCACGCCTAGCTAGGCGATACAGGGATTCTAAAAAAAAAAAAAGCTAGAAGATACAGGGCAAGGGCGCTGGCGCTTGATTTGCAGGTGCACAGTCCGCGCGAGCGGCGGCGAGCTTCGTCTCGGCCGGTGACTCGGTGAGGATCGATCTACGGGCGCGGCCCGTGTGGCCGGTGAGCTCCATCTCAGCCAACGAAAATCTATGGGCAGTTGGGCACAGCGCCGGCGAGCTACAGGTCAATAATGTTGGGGCCAACACCGGCGCGTTGGTTCCATCCACGGATGGAAACGCCATCTCGCCCCAACGCAAAAAGGGCGGTCGTTTCATCTCCAGTACGTGGCCTTTCTTAAAAAAAAACAGACGGCAGTTTCATTAGCTTAGGGAAGCACACAGCCAGCCAGTTAATAAGTGATCAAGTCTTGTTCCATGGATGAGGGAAAAAATATATTAAAGGTATTACTATGCTACTAGAGATAACTGTAGATAGTCGTTGAAATCCATTCAATTCATCAGAGGCAAGCAGGGAATTGAAGTACACTTCCACAGTGGCATATATTCCTAAATACTAACATGACGAGTATTTAGAAAACGGAGTGAGTAGTTGACAACCCGTGCACGCCTGCCTACTAGTGCTAGCTAACACTTGCACACTGGTTCTTCGATCAAATTAAGGTACTACAAATTAAATAAACACGTGACACGTGGTACTAGTTAACTGCATACTAGCAGTAATAACGAAGTTTAACATAAATAGAATATTTAGTAGTCCAGATAGTAGCGGTGCCGACTGGCCGGGGGTACCACCTGCGGTTGCTGCTGCTAGCTGCTAGAGTACCAAGCTACAGTAGAGCCATCTGGGCAATTTTATTCCCGCCCAGGATCGTCCCGCTACCAACCAGATGCCAGGACAGCATGAAGGGGCGACAGATGGAGATGCTCTCGCGGTAGCGGGCGCAGGTGGGCGGCGAGAGACCTGTCACCACGATGGTGGTCGTGCTCTTCTTGCGCCCGGCCTTTACCTCTCTCACCGAGCCATAGGTTGACATGGTGCCGATGATGAGCAGCAGCCGCTCACCGGCCTCCACCGGCGGCAGTGGATCGTAAACTTGTTCGGTGTAGGGGTCACACATTCTGGGAATGAGAAGGACATCCATCTGCACGTACAGCAGAGAGAGAGAGATAGTTATGTAGCAACATATACGTGTGTGTGTGCGCGCGCGCACTAATAATCACAGCCAACAGGAGGCAGATAAGCATAGTACTATGCATGCACGTACATACCTTGAGCGCGTCGTATACATCTGGTAAGCTGCCTGGATGGCCAAGCACGTGGCCCCCCGTGCCTCCATCTCCTCCTCCGAGGACAGTTTCAAGCCGATACTGCCTCCTGTTGGCAATCGTGGCACTTGCTCGCAACGCCACCAGCCCGACCCCTTTTTCTTCTTCTTCTTCTCGTCGTCGTCGTCGTCTTCTTCCTCATCCTCTGAGTTCTGCCGAACCGCCAACACCGACACAACCTTGAGCTTTATAGGGTAGCACACTACGTTGTTCCCGTCGTCGCCCTTCATCATGATCCCCGGCCGGACCTCAACTTCATCTCCTGCTGACACAATCCCCTGCAGTGCAGGAAGCGCACGTACCCGGGCATTGCAATTATATTCATTATTATTACGTAAAAGACAACTGCTTAAACGGATTCGATCGATGGATCGATCAATCTAATTAACAAGGTACTGCTATGCATGCGTATCATAAGTGAAATTATTGTGACACAAGACGTAGTACGCTTGCTTGCACACGCACGTAACATAACGTACGTACCTGCACCACACGTCCGATTATTGTGGCAAACGTTATTGCGTCACCGGCAGTCGCTGCGTCCGCCACTGCGGCGACCTCCTCCTCCCCCACCGGATCGACCACACGACTGCGCGCGATGAGCATAAACGGCGCCGCCGCCGGAGCCTGAGAGGAGGAGGACGAAGCAGCTAGCACTCCACGTGGTTGAAGCATCATGTCTATCAGCCTTCTGCACACGGCTCCGATGCCCTTCAGTGCAGATGCTGTATGAACCTCCACTATGGGTACATCCGCCGGAGAAATCTTAAGCTGCGTGCAGGGCAGGGCGTGGCAACAAAAAGTGAAGGAAAACGCCAAATGCATGCATGTCAGGTCATTCATTTTTTTAGATTAAAAAACTTTAAAAGTAAAGCATAATTAAGGAGTTACAGTAGTAATCTACACGGCAGCATATGTACGTACATGTTTCATACACCTGTGGATCTCTTTCACGTGTGCTTTAAGCGTCTTCTTATCTGCAGTGCTCTTGATGATTTGAACTATCATGATACTCTTTCCCATCAAATGGGCACCTGCCAACGCCTCTACGAGGGGAACCCTCAAAGCCATTTGTTGGCTGTGAAAGAATCAGCATCCCATCTGCCATCATGATGCCCTTAAGGATCGTGGAAACAAAGAAAAGGTCACCCTGCACGGGCATGCATAAATAGAGTATAAGCGTACTTACAATATGACAGTATATATTACTAACTACAGTATATATTTATTATTCCGTACCATGCATAAATGTTACAGTAGTTTTTTTACTGTGCCACATAATAATTACTCTGCTCGTCGTCAATAAGCAACCCGCATGCATTCATCCAAGTATATATACTCCGTATAAATTTTATGCATGTGCAAGCGTTACGTACCGGGCAGTCTACGAAGGCGGCACGTCCCGAAAGGCTGAAGCGCTTCTCCAGATGCCCAGGCGTGTCGCAGCCAATGTGTTCCATGTCCGCCAGGTGGCCGCTCGACCTAATAATAATGGAAAGAAAGCACGTGCACGTTTTGTGAAAAAAATTGGTAAATTAAGACAAGCTAGTGCACACATTATATAGCATATACATATACTCCGTACAACATTTGCAGATAGGAGTGTACGTGTCGTTATGTAGTTTGACGACATACGGTACCTGTAGCATGATGCACTCGTAGTTGCGGAGCTACACTTAAAGATATTGGCGTGCTCAAACTCCAAATCCTTGGTTGGGCGTCGTTGTGCATCACTTTCCAGGTCAAACTTAATTTGACCAATGTGCAAGTCATGGACGCGAACCGACGGTCGGCAGGCATATGCAGACGAAGAAATTAAATGATATTAGTCTTAATAAGTAAAACACCTCTTAACTTCATTTTTTTCGTCTTTTTCGTCTATGTGCATGCTCTTCTATTCCAAATTATACTTCATCTCTTTCAAGTCTTAATAAGTAAAACCCCTCTTAACTTTGAGTTTGACCAAGTTTTTAGAAACATATGTATATTAACATCTACGTGTTCAAATAAATGCACTACCAAAACACATATATTTATAAGAATCTAATAATAAAACTAATTTGACGTTGTAGAAATGATATTGATACAATAATGCATTTTTCTTTAAACTCGATCGAACTAAAAATGTTTATACTTATAATAAAGGCAAAGTGAACTAGCTATAATCTGGATCAGGAGAAGTATTTGCCTATCTATCTACCTACCTTACTGCCTAATATCTACCGTGAACGAATCAATCTTCAACCGGAGTAGTGCTCGAGTATATATAAAATAAAGCATGCTTGATTATTTACCTCGTTGTCGAGGAGAGCCTTCAAAAGCGCCGATTTCCCAACGCCAACAGGACCGGCAAGACCTATATAATGTATGTATACATCAGTACATAAATGTACCAGCACAATGAGCGTAGATGATGGTGGAACGACATAATAAAAAAAGGAGGAAAGGATCGTAGGTTGCAAACTCTATACTACTCGTATTAGAGAGATAGTCCGATCCTTGTCTATAGACACAAAAGACAAATAAGCACTTACTCACCTACGCATATATTTGGTGCCGCCATTGCAACCGCTGCTCGATCGGATGCGCAGCAAAGTTAGAAGCAGCTAGAAGCTAGGTTTGCAAAGATATATGGATCGGTGGGAAGTGATGGAGCTAGCTCACTCCCACTGGCCGGGTTTCTGGAGACTAGCAATACGCAATGAGGTTGGGCGGCTAGGTCCATATATAGAGATATGGCGCTGAGCTGGGACTTGGTGGCCCCCGACGATTTACTGGAGATCAATTTATATTAATCACTTTTATTAGTAGACTATGACGCCCATCAGTCATTTCTATTACTACTAGTATACTACTAGTGCTAGATTAATTCTCCCTCCGTCCCGAATTAAGTGCAAATCCACCACAGTTAATTCCGTAGTGAGGAAGCATAGGGTGATGAAGACCCCAATCAACTGCCGACTAGCGAGTACTTGCAAGATGCAAAAAGGCTCGGAACTAGCGTTCATGCCAGCTGCGTGCACAAATGGCTTTGGATTGATTCGACGCTCGACGGTAAAGATTCATTTTCCTTTCCACTGCTGCAAGCAAGGCTGCACCAACAGGCTACCAAGTTGGTAAAAAATCGTTTGCATGCTGGCGTGTTTCTTTTTTGTGAGTAAATGTCGCTGTGCGTACGTTGAAGTCAGCCAAGTCAGAGGAATAGTATACAGCAAACACTAAAGAGAACCTGGCATACAAGCCACGCCCTCCCCTAATTCTTTGCTATCACCTCTCCCAGCAGCATGCCAGCACCTCGTGCAGTCCTCACACCAGACGAAGCCCCATCGCAAATCCCCGTTGAGTCCCAGCAGCTTCAACAGAGAACTTCAGAAAACAGCAAAACAGGTCCTTGATCACGCATTATGGTACATGTACCAATGAATGAATTCATGAACAAGCCATGCAACCTTTATCTGATCTTTGCGCGCAGTGTGAAATGAAGTTTTAAATACACGCGGTGCAGTGCTGCATGTACAGTGGAGCATGTGAGCTGACCTGCTTGCTCGATATACGAGATAAGGATCAACCCGTCCGGCAAAGATTTGTTTTCCTTTCGATGGCCGCAGGTCACGCGGCAACAAACAGATGCATGCTATTGCTGTCCTAGGGGCAGTCTATCAATCCCTGTAGTAGCTAGCCAGCACAATGTACAGTACTACGTAAATGACATGTGGGCCCCACATGTAGGGGCCACGTCACTACGCATCAGTGTGCCACGTCCATAGATCTAGAGATAGCATTCTAGGAGGAGATGGACATACACCCCTTGCAAAGTTTGTGTTTCTTTTTTTTACTAAAGGCAGCGACGTTGCTTTCAATATATTACGAAGAAGAGTTACAGAGAATAACAAAACAATCCAAAATAGTTTACACGACGATAATCATCACAACAACAACGCACACATGCATCGCTAGAGGAGCACTCCTAATGCCATCGAAAGGCCACACAACACCGAGACATTGCAACGCACACAAGGTTCTACGCCAACTTAGCTGTCATCACCACGGCTAACGGAGCAACAGGCCAACAACTGTAATAGGCATGGTCGAAGGACCTCACACCGCCGAAACCATAGTCGAAGGGCGATGTGAAGTCGAGACCTCACCGCACACGAACCTTGACCGCCGTAGGACAACCCCGAGGATTGCGAATAGAAGCTAGTCATTCACGCCGTCAAAAGGCACCGATCAGCCGAGGCGGCAGCAGGAACGCGAAGCTCTTCACAAAGCACGAACATAAGATCGACGACAACCGAAGAGGAAGCCAGGAAAGGCCACTCCCGATCATCCACCAACGCCACCCCACCTGCAAGGAGTCGACAGATCCAAGACAATGTCTCCAAGGAGATTACGACACAAACATGACGCCGCTGCCCGGTCCACAGGACCTTGGGTTTTCACCCGGATCTGAGAGAGAGGCCACCACAATGCCTCCAAGGAGGGCTACGACACACGCACACTACTAGAAATCACAGTTTTCCCTAAGGTAACAATCTTTACCTAGAGCCGATTTCTCTCTTCAAGGTAAAGCAAAGGTGCAAATAGTGTAACTCTAGGTAAAGAGAATTTGCATCCAAAAATTAATGTGGAGTAAACTATATACCTAGAGGTTATTGTATCCGCAGGTAAAGGATGCCTTGCTGGCGAGAAAGATCCTCATGGCAGCCGAGCAAAAATTTCACGCCAGGCAACAAAAGATCCCTTCCCCCGTCCAAAAAAACAAATCTCAGCCTCCTTCCCCCTTTCGCCATCTCCGCACCGCCCTGCCCCACCATGCCGTAGTGGAAGGTGTCGTCATTGCCGGAGCCGACGAAGGCCGGTCTGAGATTTCTCCCAGCCTCTCCCATCCATGGCAGGGACAACAACGTGGACAAGGGGAAAATGAGTGGAGGCGGCCTAAGCTGCAGACCACCCATACGACGAAGGGAGCTGCCGGACCATTGAGGGGGAGTGTCGTCCCAGAGCCCTAGAATTGCCAGCGCGGAGCCTGGCGCTGAGAAGCCCCAACCGCCCCAGATCTAGACAAGGAATCACAAATCCAGACGGTTGCAGCAGAACCTGGCCAATCGCCGCCTTCCACCGGACATCGAAGCCCCCACGACGGCGCACGGCGCGCCCTCGCTGCTCCTGCATGCCGGCCAGGCCGCTGCTGCGCTGAAGGCTGCCTCTCGCCGTGAAGAAGACCGCCACGACCATCCCCGACCACAACCTTTGGAGGCAGCCGGAGGCCGGCGGCAGCGGCGGCGAGGAGGAGGACGGAGAGGAGAGAGCCGGCGGCGGCTAGGTCTGGAACCTCCGAGTCGCTTCCAGGGAGACAAAACGGGGTTGGGGGAGGAAAGTGTGGGGAAACGTCCCCCTTGCGAAGTTGAAAATCTGGTTCTGAATTTTTCCTCCATCCAATATTTTGTCAGTGAATAGAATGTACCTTCAGGACTTTGCTTTGTCTCAAACTCTCGATACAAGCTTCACAATCGTGCCACACATCCACCGACTTGACACTGCTTTTCACGCCCAAACCAGTCAAACCCAAACTACCTTGGGCCCTAGCTATTTGGATGCAAAGTATTTTTGAAGTATTAGAGAAATACTATGGTATTATTCTACCTAAAAATAGAATACATACTATACACTAGCTATATACTACATACTCCCAATTGCGGTATATACTCCCTAATTTGTGTGAAATGTACATATAGGAGCAACTACTCCCGATAGTACAGATTAAAAGAGAGATGTAATCAAATACTATATCTTGCTGAAAAATTGCGACAAAAAATTATAATGCGTCTAGCCGCACAAATGCACGGGCCACCCAGCTAGTTGTCTTAAAAGAAAGAGTACAATATCCAAAACCATCACTATATATTATTCCATAATAAATGTCTCAGATTTAGTATAACTTTGTAACTTTGTTCTAAATCATACACTTATTAGGGATCAGAGGGGGTGAGTAGGTCCTCAACAAGAGCCATCATTAAAACAATTATTCCGAGAAACCATTACCTTTTCGGTCCTCGCACAAAGTCTAGTTTCAACGGCTATAACCATAATTCTGACGTGCCGGATCCACGCCTTACAACGCGTCTGCCGTTTACGATCGTTAGGCTTGCGTCAGCAAGGACGCAGCTCAAAGCCACCACTTTTATTTTACTTGAAAGCAACATTTTCTAATTTCTTGGACAAAACCACTTTCCGTAGTTAGGACATCTTCGAGTGAAGCCCACAAATTAATTCTCCCCATTTGTCCACTTTTGTCCATATGGGATCCATGTTCAAATTATGTAACCCAATAAGTGGTCCACATCTCACATTAATTTTCTTCAAATATGGGGAGAGTATAAAGAGTCCCCATTTATGCAAAACTTTTCCAAACCTTGTCCACTTGTCTTCTTGACTCACATATTAAAGACTCATGCATGAAGAGATAAATGAAGTTACTATTGGACAACCAAACATCCTTCAAATGGACAAATGGGGGCTCATCCCTCGAGATGCTCTTAGACTTCCCACAGTACTGCAGAAAACGGTTTCGACGTGCCTAAAAGGCCTGTTAGTGACTCGGCCATTGTGAAAAATATTAACATCCAGGGTGCAAAATTAACGATCATTAAATCCATTGTGAAAATTGCTAGATCAATGTTTGGGGAATGCAAGTACATTGATTAATTAGAACCAACTTTTGAGTTCTGATCGACCGGAAGACATGTGTAGCTTATACAGCTACTACATACAGCTGCGACTGCACGAGTACGAAAGTAATTCATTTCACGCGTGGACTGGCCGTTCAGAGTGAGCTTTGATTGTGAAAGAAATGGCAAATCCTTTGTTGCTTCCCATTACCACAGGCAGGACACAGGTCCCCATTGGTGAAAATCTTGAAGCCAGGGCCGCTGCTCTCGGGCTTGCAGGCTTGACAACCTAGAGTCCTGTAACGCAGGAGCTAGAGACAGTATCGACCTCCTTTATCTGAGCCCCCTTTCAGTAAAAAATTTCAAGGAAACTTGTTTGCTTGGGTTCCATCGCCAGAAAACCGCACAGACCTGTCCTGGTGAAAAACCATGAAGGCCTTGCAGCTGCTAACACGCATGACTGTGCATGACTGCATGCGTGGTCAAGACAAGAGATACGGACGGTATGCTCTCAACAACATTAACTTTTCTCTCTTGTACTCCTAGCCGCCTTGATATTAATTTACTACTCGTACGTAGAAAGCAGCCAAAATAGTACCCATGGTATTTTTCTGCAAGGCCAAAATAAAAGTTTTGTAAGCATAGAAAGCCACTATGTAACGATGTACTTTTTTTACCGGAATTTAACGATGTACTTGTTTCCGTAATCCAAGATACTTCAGTCTCTTCATAACTGGAACTTCGTAACAGCATGCAATGTTCCGTCACCACCGTTTACAAAATGTATTGGGTTTTTGTAAATTACCAATTCAATAACTGAGTAACAGAAATAAAATGGAAAAGAAGCAATAGCAGTATAGGATCTTTTTTCCAAGGGAGGACCTGGGACTGTTTTTCATTCATCAATTCAGAACTTGCGTGCATATTTCTCTCCATGCATATTTCTCTCAATCGGACAAGAGGGCCATGAGGCGGAGGCTGCTGGACATCATCCACCGCTTCTACCTCGACGCCATCTCGCGGCTGCCCCCCGCCGAGTTCAGGAGGACCACCGGCCTCGCACGGGGCCTCCACGTCGGTGGCCACTGCTTCGGTCCGCTCCATCCCGTCCACAACATCGTCGTCAACTCCATCTGGTACGCCGCCGCCTTTCCCGTCCGACGGCCCGCCGGCAGCGACGACGAAGATGAGGCCAACGCACTGCTTAGCACCGACGGCATCGCCCGTATCTGCCACCGCTCTCTCGACGGGCTCGTGGCCGCCCTCCGCGACCTGTGCCCATCCCTCTCCAACGGTGATGCTCTGTGGCGGCTCTTCTCCACTAGCGCTGACCTCACCGCTGCCGTCGCACTGGCAAACGGGGTCAGCAAATCAATCAACTACCTCTCCAAAGTGCTGGTGCCGTCATCACCACATGAACCTTCTGTATCGCCTCTCATGTTAAGCGCACAAGTCCTTGACTGCATTGCATCTCAGAAGCAGCAATTTAAGGGCATAGGAAATCAAGTGGTTAATGTTGTCAACATGGCACTGCAACAATACACTCAACGGTCTGGTGAACAGCTGAAGCTTCATTCTGTGTGTGGTGCTAGTCTGCTAATGGAGGAGGGACTAGAGAATTGTTACCACATCAATTTCCTGGCGTACCACGAGGGCTCTGGTTCCGCAGTAGGCGCCCCTGTGCTCTTCTTCACTGAGGCAATTATTCTTTCTTGTTATGAGACTGATATCCGCCTATGTGTGCCAGTTGATCCGGTCACAGACATTGGTATGCCCTTCCTCTGTGAAAAAGTTCAATTTTTGATTTGGGTGTACATGAATGAAACACACCGTTGAATGTGTATTTATTTATATTCTTCTTTTAGTTACTGTTATGCTCGAATAAGTATTCATTATCCTTACCAGAGTTGAAAGCAACCATTCAGATAGGAGAACTGCCACATAACTATGCAATGCTCCATCTGGGGCTTCTTTATTGTCAGTCTGTCACCATAATGCAATTTCGGTCATCACCTTATTTGGATGATAGCTTATGTACAAGTTGCTCCCTTATTGTTTTTGTAGAGGGATAAATATGATTTGCTTCTCTGCTGCCTTAAACATTTGGTGTTCCTCTTATTGTACATACCCATATCACTACTTCATATACCCGCTCCAGTCATAATGTTTTGGAGAACACATTCTCCAAAACCTAGCATTGACCAATAATTCTTTTGGAATACACCTGTAAAAAAGACAGTATGCAAACTATTTTGAGGACTTAAGTACACATAACGTTTTGTGTTAGACATTTAATTTTCTGGAGTTTGACTGGACATTGTCTAAAGCGTCAAGTATTTGTGACTGCCTGATTGGGTGACAATTTATATTTTTGTTTATTGGGTATGCCTTATTCAAGTTTTTACTTTCAAGTAGCATTTGCTGTTCGTACAAAAGTTGATGTTCTTGGTCGTCTTTACTCCCTCCGTTCCTTAAATTAGGGCGTATATTGTTTTCTTTGACCGAGCCTTTGACTAAGATTTAGTCTATTAATATATATATATATATATTGTGAAATAAAATTGAGATCATTGGATTCGTATTCAAAAGTACTTGTTTATGATTATGATTTATATCGCATAAGTCACACGTTGATGGAGTAATCTTTGGTCAAACACTCGGTCAAAGGAAACAATATAGGCCTTAATTTGAGGAACAGAGGGAGTAGTTTGAAATTGCAATTAGCCAAGTGCATCTTTTTAGTTTGAAATTGCAATTGGTCCTCTTTTCTGGTCCAAGTATTCACTCACCAGTTAGCATATTTTCTGGTGTGTTCATCCCATATTTCAGGCTTACTTTGAAGCAGCTGAGTTAAATGCTCTTCTGTCTACTGATTGACTCGTTTCGCTAGTAGCTTCCAGTACCATCATTCCATATTGCAAGCTTGCCTAAATGTTGCCTTATGATATTAGTATTCCATTTCTTAGGCCCTTCAGTTTTGTGCGCCTGCAGAATTGATTTGATTATGAACTCTTTTTTTTATTGGAATTGATTATGGACTTGTTGATACTTCACATGCCTACTTGATTGTTTATCAGATTCTGATATCATTCTTCATTTAATTGCTTTGACATATTCATATCAGCAACATGTTTTATCCTTATCTATGTGCAAATATGGTTCAATGATACTCCATTGTTCCAAATTGTAAATCGTTTTGGCTTTTCTACGTGCATAGTTTTTGCTATGATCCTAAGATATATGCTATATTTCTTGGTGCATAGTAAATTTATCCATCTAAAAAAGTCAAAATGACTTGCAATATGGAATGTAGGGAGCACTTTGCAATTTCCTTTCCTGCTTTAGTCCATGCCTGAGAAGTTGTAACCAAACAAGAGTTACTGACCTTTCTTTAAAATTCTTTCTTAGGCTGCTGCTTTGCTTGTGAGAGCAACAGGAAGATGGTTGTGCACCCCTGTTATGATGAATACCTTGGTGGCCTTGAATTTCAAGAGGATGAAGTCGACTATGGCAGTGATTTTCCAAGTCCCTTGGATGTGGACTATATCTTTTTTGATGCTGATAGAGACAGCGCTTTTGCAAATTACTTGTGGAGGGACAGCACGGATCATTGAGGTTGGCTGTTAGGAGTGGTGTCATGCTGTTAATCTTTGGAACCTGGAAGACAAACCATAGGGGTTGTTTGGGTGTCTTTGTGGAAGCAACTAAGCAAGTGCGATATGACAATTAAGACATGACCTATTGATTTCATCTTTTCTTAACATTTATTTGATTAATTTTATTCATCTAGGCATTAATTGTAAGATAGGTCAATAAGATATGACTTATTGTAGAACATGTTTTGTTATTTTATCTGACGTGGAATGCATAAGAGAATGCAGTCCCCTTGGAGCAACTCCAAGAGATCTCCTAGATCCCCTATAAGACCCCTAATAATAGCTAAATTTAGGGATTTTGGCTCAAAAACGTGCTCCAGCGGTGCCCCCATCTCATCCCCCATATGGAGCAGCACCCCAAATCGGGGTCGGGATCCCCCATCCGTCAACCGTCTAGCCGGAAATCTCCCTCCCGCTGAATCCTTTGCTTCGCCCAGCCATCTTCTCCTTCTCTGCTTTCTTCGCCGCCGGCAGCCGCTGGAGATTGGGACAAGAGGAGGCTGGGGAATTGGTAACGGGCAGCGGCGCTGGGCAAGGGCACCGTCCGGCGCTGGCCATGGACGGCAGCGGCGCTGGGCTTGGGCGGCGCATAGCATGGGGAGGAGGGAAGGGGCGGAGGGGCGGAGTTGGGCAGCCTGGGCTAGGGTGGCTGCCGGCGTTGAGCAAGGGATTGGGGAGTAGAGAGCGAAGCTGGGGCTGGGCATGGCGCAGGAGCAGGGGCGCAGGTGGCCGGCGGCGCTGGGGGCTGGCAAGGTGCGGAGGCAGGGGATTGGGAGGAGGGATAGTGCAGCTGGGTTGGAAATGAGATAGAGATGATAATGCATTGCTATTTGTATCATGTTTGCATCTGACTTTGTAAATTGGAGCAAATTTCTGTAAATTTAGCACTAATATTTGTTTTGCATTCCATTTATGAAATTATATGGTGTTGTGATGTATTCTCAAGATGAAATATAGCGGTATAGAAGAGTTTGTAATTTATAAAGACTCTGGTAATTTAAATATCATAGAGTATTATAGTTTACTTAAATATTTTATTATGAATAAAATGTAATATTTTTAAACATCAAATATATGTGTTTCAAATATATGATTTCAAATCAACTCATTTGAAATATTGATGTTTAAAAAATCGGTTGGAAGATATGAATATAATATAGAGATGTGAATTATAGGGGATGAGATTTAGGAAATCTGCTGAAGAGAGTTGAGATTTGGGAGATGAGATTTAGGGGATCTCTTGGAGTTGTTCTTAAAGGATGGGTTTCACATGAGCATGTATGCTAAGAAATAAAAATACCGGGAGGGCGAGTCAAAAGGAGCTAGCGCATGACTGGCCGGCATAATTGTAGCAGCGGCCGTCGCCACCTCCGTGCTAATCTGGGTTCAGTGGACTCCGAATGCTCCCCTCCCAAGTCTTCCGGTTCCTCCTACTATGATCGCGCCGCCGAGTGCAAAACCCCTCTCCCGAATCGGCAGCAGCAGGTCACCGAGAAGAAGCCTGATCTGCCGAGGACGACACCAGATGCTTCGGCCAGGCGTCCGTTTCTGCTCAATCTCATCCGATAAGAAGATGACCAGGATGACGAAGATGAAACCGAGAAAGATTTCTCCATATTTTGCAGGATATGTGTCTGACGGCTTAGCAAGGAAGACCGAGGGAGGCCGCAGCAGTGCACAAGGAAGACTCTCGTGCTGCTGAATGTCTTGCAGTTCTAAGTTTCTCACAGTCAGAGGTTTAGAACAGGTGTCAAAACTTTGGTTGCAGATAACATCAAACGTGCACATTCTGGGAGTACTGTTTTGCAATAGCGTTGATCCAAATAGGTCGCTAACCTGAAGGAGGGTTAGAGGAATTCACTGTTTAGATTAGATACAATAGTTTCTAACTTTTTTTTTCCGAAAGATAAAGCTTAAAGTGCTGGCTTTCATACATTAAGCATGTAGAAAAGTGTACAAGAATGCCGCAAGGCGAAGCAAAGGAGAAATGAAAAAAAAAGAGAAACAGAAAAGAAAGGAAGAAATAAATCATGGTGGCTCCCAAAGCAGTTTCCTTAGAGCTTTAGCGCCAGCAAAGGCCCAATCTTGAGCCGCGTCTCTGATGAAGACCAGGAACTGCCTGCCTGGGACTTCTTTGTCATGGAAGACCCCGTTATTTCGCTCATGCCAAATGGTCCAGCAGGTGAGAATGAAGAGCGAGTTGACTCCCTTCTTGTGGGCGTCGGTGGAGAGAGCAAGAATGCAGCCAAGGAAGTCGGTGAGGGATCTGTGGTCCGCCCGAAGAGCGCCCGCAATGCCGTTGCAGTTTATCCAGGTTGCCAGATCGCACCAAATTTGATGGGAGAAGGGGCATTCGACGAAGAGGTGAAGCGAGGTTTCCAAATTCCGTCGGCAAAGGGGGAAAAGTAACAATTTGGCCATCCGCGGCGCTGGAGATGATCCGCACACCATAGCCGGTCCTGCAAGAGGAGCAACGCAAAGAATTTCTGCTTGGGTGGAGCCCACTGCTGCCAAACGAAGTTGGGGAGATCAGATTTCGAGCGGCCTATGAAGTGGAGCAGGTACGCGGATTTGGTGGAGTAGACGCCGTCGGTGGAGGGGGTCCAGCGGATCGAGTCCGGCGTCTCCGTGAGCAGCGGAGGGGCCTGTCCTAAGAGGCGCCTGGCGGAGAGGAATTCAGACACAAACTGAATGGTGTTGTCACGGCGCAGAATAGTTTCTAACTTCAGAAAACTGTTTCACGTCTCAACGTACCATTGTTGTCGCTTGCCTTGCAAGCAAAGTTCAGGTCCTTGCTAATTGAAAACGATACCTGCGTTTTTGAACGAACAGGAAAAAAAAAGTACTGTACTGTACGTGTGTTGACCATAAGCTTCAAGTTGTTCGAACGTTGCACTGTCGGATGAACTAGCTGCAAACCTTTCAAAAGAAAATTGTGAACTACTGTACCATGACATGTCTGAAACATGGTAGGCTAACGCTAACAATTGTGATAGTGACTGACTGAAGACCTACAGAGTACTAGCAGGGAGCCCATGCGTTGCGACGGAATACATATGTTCGTCATGTCCAACGGAGTAAGGAAAACGAGAACTGATAACGAAATCTTGAAGAACACCGACAAACAAAACGAGAGCTCAAGAATAGAAACATGATTTATACAGTGTACATAAAAAAAAACATGTTACTTTTAAGTGTCTCTCAATATAATGCTACAGCTCAGACCATAATTCATGTAACTAAAATGTCACTCTCCCTTTTCTGCTAAGCAGCTAAAGGCCGAAATAGTGCTTAACATTGATGGCAATAATGCTTTTGGAGTTCATACAACACTGGAATTTGGACCTGCGAACTGAGATGTTTAGGTCACAACCCAAATTACAAATATATGTCGATAAACTATTGTTTTATTTCCCTGAGAGGCTCGTGGCGTAACCGTTGGCAGTTGGAATCCATGACGTACATGTTGACCATGTACAACAAGGTGTTAGGAGGTTGAGCACAAGGGAGATGAAATGGTGCTTGTCCTCTTAAATCTGATGCTGTTCTGAACCTGCGGTGTCCCTTCGTGCCATTAGGCGTGCTTGTCCTCGGAAAAACTAAAGCCTCCTTCACAGCCTGCCTATGCTTCTTCTCCTGTGACCAATGTTAAAAATAGTTAATCGATGGCACACGTAAAATAAATATTACCCTATAGGTTTAGAATTACCAGCCAAATAAAAAATTAAGCCTTAAAAGCATGAACTCATAAAAAAACAAGGGAATGACTGTCAAAATGTTGTACTCCCCCCGATCCATATTAATTATCGAAATATTACATGTATCTAGACGCTTTTTAGGCATACATACATCCATATTTGAGCAATGTGAGACAATTAATATGGATGGGAGGAAGTATTAGTTTGTAGGTTAACTCAAAGAAAATAGGGAATAATTTAGAACTGAGAACCAGAGCTTTATTTTCCATTGTGACCATTTATAATTGTGCTTTCCACCTCAGTGTTACTTTTAAGATCTGACTTACTTTTAAATTCATCATTTTTTCTTCATATTCTACTTTTCAGAACATTTGGAATAATTTTTCCATTTATTCAACGTTCTTGTATGGAGTGCCACTCTGGAATATTTAAAGAAACAATTGGCATGACTGGTCCTTGGTTGATTGAGTGCACAGTATTGATCATTTTCTGATATTTTAACATGTGTTAAACTACAATGAACACAAAGCCATAATAGAAAAATATGGATCAGGGTGGTACCTTTGACAGGTTTTTAAGGGCACCAAGAAATAAAAATACACTCTCAGCCTTTTTGCGGTTTGACACAGAAAAGTTCAGAAAAAGAGAAAGAAATACCACCGAAGGAAGTTTTGATGGATGTAGTGGTGGCTGACAAGCTCCAGCACCTCCTCCTCTTCGTCCTTCTACTGTTTGGAAAAAATAACATCAGCTCTAATAATCTGAAATGAAACATGATTTCCCCTAACTATCTAGATCCCATGGCAGAGCAAAGCTTGGTACGGTATCTAACAGAAACAGCAAATAGGTACTAATTCGCGTACTATGGTTATTATTTGTTGAACATGCCAATCTGATACTTGTACTATTCATATTGGGTAGCCAGGAAATAGCGAAAGCTAAAGGGAGAGCCTAATTCTCAGCTACATGAAATATTTTTTGGGTCTCAGTCAGTTTTTTGTTTTGTTGATAACCAGACACTCCCTGAGCTATTGAGCTGAAAACGAAGCTAACACAAGAAAGCACAAGCATCAGCCCTCTACTATTGATATCACCCTCTCTTGTATAAACAAATTGAGCATCAAACAGTGTACAACCCTTCTTAGAAAAATTTAAAAGGAAGCTGAAACTTAAATTCGAATTGAAAATTAATCCTAAAAATCAAATAAGAAAAGAGAAACTTAAATTCAAATTGAACCTGAACCCTCCTAGTTAATTTCAAGTATTTAACACTTCGAACTAAAACTGAAACTTATAGCTGAACCTAGGAGACACACAAAGCTAATTAGTGGCAGCACCTGGAGGACCAAGGATAGAAATTAATGAATGAATCAAATATATGGAGCTGAATTTAAATGGGATTTTTTTTGGCATATGAACACCAACTTCATGGGTCATGTAATACCCAGCAAAGACTACAATTGAGCAATACCTTCAGCTACACCTATATCTGTAGCAGGACTGGATTCTAGTTGTCTCCTGATAGCAACTACTATGAAGACATGCTAATACTAAAAGCTAGAAGTCAAATATATCAGTCTATAATTTCAAATCTAGAATGTAGCAAATTCTAATAAGATTATTTAGATAATTTAAAGATCAATATTCAAAATAAAGTATTGATCAATAATTCATCACTGAACCTAGGAACTTCCCCCTACAACATGTACAGCAGCATCTTTATTTGTCCCTATGCTAATACAATGCGATGAACATATCAAATTCTTGTGCTCCACACTTTTTCTAATTGCACAGCTTCAGAAGTGGGTATATATTCATCGCTACTGCAGCTTGCCGTAGTAAATTAAATTGCATGATCAACCAAGTGAGAGGAATCGTAGTTATCCAAAACCAAGTAGCAGATCGAACTCAATTTCAGTTACATGTGAGCATCTACCAAGAAACGAAGCAAGAACTAACCGTAATCAACGCTAGAAACCAAACATTAACCACTCAGTCCAAGAAACAGCATGGCGATAAGAGCTACAGAAGAGAAAGTTTTGAATTGAAGAGGGGGGAGAAATCGTAGAATATTGCAAAGAAACATCAATGCCCGAAGAAGAGAGGAAGAGAACTAACCTGTAGCTCACCGGAACTCCTCCAGGTCTCCTCGCTTCACTTGTTTTCCGAGTTCTACAAATCGACAAGACAGAACAACTGAGAAGGAAGAATTCCATTAGCAGGACGACGGAGGAGAAATTGTAGAAATTTTCAATTACCACCAATGTCTGAAGAGAGGAGAGCAGGGAAGAGTAGAGCAGCGGAGAGGAGACTAATCTGCAGAGCTCGTATCTGGCCTTTTTGTAGCCGCGGAAGGAATTTAAACACCGGAAGTGGGGGAAGTGGGGCGGTTCGAGTCTACGGGGCTGACCATAGCTGACCGAGGTCTTGCACACGCACGAACTTGCAACCGCCCATTCCACGCTCGACGCAAGTTGCCGGAACCACCCTCGCATGGGACCAGCGCCTCGCCTGAATCGCCATCGCAAGGCCGCCGCCGTGCCGAAGGAGAGGAAGCCGCCGCCTTTCTGGAGGAGAGACGCACGCGTGGCGACCGCCCCTCCATCTGCCCGCTTCATCCCCACCACAAGTGCAGCGGCGGAGGCTCCGAATTCACCAGCGTGGGATCCTACGGAGGGGGGGCTGATGGGAGGATGCCAGCGGCGGAGGAGGAAGGACGTTGGATCCAGGGGAGCAGCGGCTGTGAGAGGAAGCGGCGCGGTGAGGAGGCGGCCGGGCGGACGCCGGCAGCGGAGGAGGGAGGGAGAGGGAGATGAGAGGAGGCAGTAGCGTGCGGGATCGGGTTTTTTCCGTTCGCTGTTGTGTGCTGAAGGGGGAGGAACAATCAGGGACGTCTATAGAGACTGATCGGACAGCTCACAGCATGTGGACAGTATATCGATATCGATTTGACAGGTGGATCTGTAGCTGGGCCAGGCCGAGGTAGTTTGGCCCGTCAACCGATTTTTGTATGTTGGCCTCGATTGATTAGCCGATGATGAGAAACCGCTTCATCTTCATCCTTCAATGCGTACACCTCCTCACTAGATGGATAAGCGCGCCGTGCCGCGCTGCCAATTATCCGGCCTGTCAAGAGCATGTTTGGTGAACCTGTTTGCTTCGTTATTTTTGCTTCTTATATTGGTGATAAAACATGCAATTGTTTTGGCCGTGTGGATTATTAAGCAGTAGCTTGCAGGGCTGCAGCTCCCCCTGGTCTCGGAATTGAGCAGGGGCTCTTCGAGGTACAAGGCTAGGTTTAATAAACTGCTACCAGGGTTCAGAACAATAGCATGAAAACAAGAATGATTGAATAAGTGTAGTTATGATCCACGGGTCCAGGTTCATGCATTACAAGCCATTGTCTATGAATATGAGGTGTCAAGGAAACATAGCCAAAACACTTTTGGAAAGATCTGTATGCAGGCAAAAGCATTTCTGCAACTGTGAGTCTTAGTGACTCACGCAACTCTGAATCTGGAACAGACCAGCCACACTGCTTTTGATAAATCTCTTCAAATAAAACATTGAAAGACCTAAATCTGATAGCATCACAGATGAAGAAAATAGTTCAGAATGGCATATAAAACATCATCATACAAAATATGCAGAAGTAATCAGTGCATATGAGCAAACCTCTCATTTACAGCTGTTATTGAAGCTCCACTACTTTCTGTAATTTCAGTATGAAAGGTTATGTGTGTTTCCAGGCATCGTACTACATGAAACAGTTATGCTATGTGAAAACAGAAGATCCAATAGAATTTAAATGTGCATGACTACTGGAACCGGAAAACCAATGTACATAAGTAGCATGAAACGTAGCCATGAATTCTTGGACAAAAGAAGAAGAAAAAAGGCAAGGATAAATTTTAGGATTTTCAATTATGATGTCGTACCTGCCGTCCATGCCAAGATTAGCAAACAAACCTCACGACAAGAAGATCAGAATCTAAAGTGCCTCTGCACTGATAGTATCACCATATTAGCCAGTAAGTCATACAAACTATGAACAGTAGTATATCCGGTTGAAGTAGAAAATCAAAATGTGATGCGACTGCCCAGTCAGTCAAGAAGCCATCTTCTTTGACTGTAGCTACCACGCATAACTTGTCCTCAATTTCTCAGTGAGATGATGGTTGGCTCCATGCATAAGAAATTCTAAAGTTGTCAGATTACAAATGACAGAGGCGTAGCGTGTTTAAATTTCCAAGATTCCAAGATACCGAAGATCACTTACAGTAATTCAAGAGACGAACAATCACCAATCTCATCAGGGATCTGCCAGAAGGTCCATTCGACTTCAGATCACTACATATGACCAAATATACAGGTGAAAGAGTCACACAGACATATAAGACATATAAGAGTCACACGGACCAGCAGGCAGGGACGGCCCACAGACGCGACGGCCCACAAAAGCCCATCATCCTCATAGAACAGAACCGATCGAGGAACAGTTAAAAGACCACATGGGCGTGGAGAGAGATATGTCTACAGACTGCGTCGACCTGCACGCCAACGTCACACACTTCATCCTTCCCTTATACGATTGTGTTGCACTTCAGTCCGTACATCATTTTCAGCCCCTTGATTAGAGAGTCCTAAATTACACGATATTTGCGCCAGGTTCATGCACAAACACGCCTAATCACGCACAAAAAATGGTACACAGATTTAAGGGAAAATACCGAGCTTTATTGATAATAAATACGGATTTCCTAGGGATCAGTCTGAGAAAACAAATTTCTCAATCAACAGCGTAACCGAAAATATGTAAGTAATTAAATAACCGAACAGTAAACTGTGAAAGGCAGTTGGCCCGGTGGTGCGTTGATATTTAGTCTAGCATTTTTTATTTTTTGCATCCCAATTTTTTTGGGCGAGTTGCATATTTTGAAAATTTCAGTGCAATTAAAAAAATTTCACCCACAATTTTAAATGTTTCACCTGCAATTTTTAAAATCGCGCATAAAATTTTACCTGCAATTTTTAGAATCGGCATAAAGGTTACCTGCAATTTTTAGAATTGCACATAAAGTTTCACCTGCGATTTTGAAAACTGCGCATAAACTTTCACCTGTAATTTTTAGAATCGTGCATAAAGCTTCACTTGCATTTTTAGAACCGCGCATATAGTTTTACCTGCAATTTTAAAACCGGGCATAAAGTTTTACATGCAATTTTTAAATTTTGATTGTTATTTTTTTGTTGCATTTTTCCTTTTGTTCGTGGAGTTTGGTTGTGCTGTACAATTGTGCATTCGCAGGATCAGTCATTTTTCAAATTTCAAGTTTTTAGCATTGTTTCAAAATCGTAGCAATATACATGAGAAGTATACAAGTGGGACTAGATTTATTAATATAAGAACTAGTGCTTTTTATTTTGACACAGGTACACACTCGTACACGTACACATGCATGTACACGCACATACGGACGGGATGACTGAGAAATCGACTGAGCCTAGCTAGTCCCAATTAACTAACCGACTCTGCAATATTCATTTTTCATTCATCTTGGCTCGACAAAGTTGACATGCGCACACTCATGATCATCCCACCCAGGTACTGACACAAATGACGAGAGATCCACAGAGGCTGTTATTACACTGGAGTATTTTAGCTTCGTCTTATCTGGGCTCCTCTCCCAACTCTCGATCCACGGACGTGCACGAACAACTCCGGGACGAGCACGCACAGCGGGCCTGCCGGTCGGCGATGGCGACTATGACGTCGATGAAGGCCGCCACGATGGCGCCGTGCGTGTCCTCGCCGTTGGCACGGAGGTACCACCCGAGCATCTCCTCGAGCCAGCCCCAGCCACAGCCCAAGAAGCCCGCCCCGACCCCGTGCGCGGCGTCCAGCATCTCCTCCATGGACGCCCGGAAGTCCCGGTACGGGTTCGCCGACTCGAACGCCACGGCCAGGCCGCCCACGAACACCTCGTGGTCACGGGCACGGGCGCGGGCGGCCAACGGTTTCTCCTCGAGGATGGAGCTCGTGGCCGACGCGCCCGCGGCCGGGTCGAAGAGGAGCCGGTCGGAGGAGCGGATGCGGAGGCCTCCCACGACGATGGCGCTGTCGTCAGCCTCGCCCGCAGCTGAGGCCTCGGACGCCGTTGAGGAGAGGCTGTCGTCGGCGGAGCAGTCGTCTTCGTGCTGCCGCGCGGAGGAGCTCGTGAAGGAGCTCTCGGCCGAGTCGAGGAAGATGGAGGCGAGTGTCCTTGGAGCGCCGGGCGGCGGTAGGGCGGCGTGGTGGAAGGACTGCGTTCTCGGGTGCTTGCACGACGGCCACGCCCATGCGGGTGCCGCGGCGGCCGGGTCGCGGGGTGGTGATGACGACGAGGCGATGTCGACCTTGGCGGCCTTGGTGTGGAAGAGGGAGCCCAAGGCCAGCTTCCTGGTGACCATTTGTGTTCTTCTGACGGTGTCTACTGTCTAGGTAGCTTGGCTAGGAGAGGAGGTCAGGAGGAGAGGACAAGGAAGGAGAAGAAGGGTTTGGTGTGTGGCTTTAAAACCAGCTGGGGTTATTTGACATGGCTACCTGCCGTCGACAGTCGTGGTAGTTTGGTTTTAAAGGAGCTCTGCGAGGAAAGAGAATACGATGACATCTTCTGTGGACATATTGTACTCCGTACCTGCTGTACATGTGCGCACAACACAAAACTGCAGGACACGGGGAAGAGGGCAACGCTGATAGCCTGATACGATATGGAGCCATCGATCGAAACTGCAAAGGCAAACTTTGTCTCGCGAATGGAAATCCGACCCGGTCGTTTACCAAGGATTATATACGGATCAGGGGAAGCATGCAAAGGCTCGCTGTTCTCCCGGCGAATGTTTGCAACGCCCCCTCCTGATCAGCCCCGTCGACGAGCAGGAGCGAGGTGCACGACCGCTCAGGGCCACCAAAACGTTAGCCCCCGTATCGCTAGTTAGTTAGGAAAGATAACGTGAAAAAAGAGAAATTAATCGCTAACTGTGCGGGCCGACGGGCGCACGGCATTGATCATGACCGCTCAGGCCCCCAAAAACTGCGGGATATGTGCACGTACGACTCCTCGACCTCCTGTCGACGCCTCACGAGGACTCCACCCAAACCCAATCGCCTGCCGCCCGTCGACGATCGATTGCTTCGTGCCTTCGTTCGTCAGTTTAATCGGCTCCTCAGCCTCGGGCTGAATTATCTTCCCCGCTCCCTGTTGTTCTCTCATCTAGAGCTACTCTGGACGACGCCCTCCAGCCTCCGCTCCGTCCGTTCGCGTCCAGGACTGCAGGCCTCCGGCTCTGTGCGCCCTGGTGCTGCTGGCCGCTAGCCTGCTACTTCTAATCAATCATGATTGATCACTGCTGTTCATTGAGGTTAATATTGTAACATATTCTTCATTGAGTAAAAACTTTTAGGATTATAAGTGCATCCCAAGTTCTGGATCAAATAGCTGCTCGTCAAGCTATTGAGGTATACTTTTGGCATTAGTTTTTGCATAAATAAAACTACTCCATCAGTCCTATAATTCTTGTCCTTGTTTTAGTACAAATTTGAAGTAAAACAACAACAAGAATTATGAGACGAAAGGAGTATGTTTTAGTTATATGAAGTTGTCCAAATTTTAGAATAAGAGTTTCAATTTTGCTCAGGGGCCTCCAATTCCCGGAGACGGCCCTGCTCCTGAGCCTCCTCTCATTCCATGCTTCGCTTCGATTGCTCGAGAGGAGCTTGACCACCGGCCGCTTCGCTCTTTCAGGGCGTTGTGAAATGCCAAAGGCCATGAATGTCTCTGCCTCCTGCGTCACTGCACAGGTTGCCCTGCCCGTTTGAACTTCACATGTGTGGCCGCCTGGCCGGCCGGAACCCTGCACCTGATATATCAATTCGTCAGTCCAAAAATCGCTTCGCGTGCGGGACAGTGCCTACCTCGCTTCGATGCATTCATTGATCATGCATGATGTAAACGGGTCAGGACAGCTCACTGTAAAGTCTCAGCGCAACCATGCAAAGCAAAACGTATGTTCAGAGCCGCGGCAGACTGACTGACCGACCAGCCACTTGCATTTATCCCTGAATCGAGAGCACGTGAAATGAAGAGTTCAGCTCGCCGTGGCTCTAGAGTATTTTTTTTGCTCTTCTTCGTGCTTCTGAATCCTTGCTGCATGCTGCGCCGATCCATCATTTGCCCCCCCCCCCACCCACCCCACACACACACACCCCGCGCCGTTCCTCTGTTCCGACGCTGTACGTTGCAAGTTTTAAGATGCATTTGCAGGGTCCCTGCGTTCATTTATGATCGCTGTTCGTGGCAAAAGGAAGTTCAGCAGTTTTTGCCATGTTTGTCGTTGTTGTCTGCTCTGGACTGGACCATCCGGTCCCGTGCGTTGGCGCTTTGTCCCGGCCGCGAGTCCTCCGTAAAAACGGCGTAAGAAGATGAATTGTCCAACATACTACGTGATTCGTCGATTGTGATCTTCTGTACATAAATAGAAGTCGTTAGACCCATCATAATGACATGCAAATCATGTCACCTCGTCTCATCAAATCATGCATGTCTTTTTCTAAGCATACATGTATTGATTTGAATTTTTTTTCATTAATCTATAAATTCAAACTAAGATATCTCATCAATCAAATCATGTTCTTTTGGAAACGTTTTTTCATACTCCCGTTAACTAAAAATTCCTGCAACAACGTGCGGGGCTTAGACGATCAACTGGGCAACGGACGTGCCAAGAATATCGCTTACATCATCAAAATCGTATTGGCGTCAAGATGGACGCGTGACTGGCTTGCGTACATCGTGTCATTGCACGTAGCATTTGTCTCGTTGATGAACATGCTCGTGCATGTGGGGTTCTCCACAAGGACAGCACGTATATTCGTATATTATTGGTCAGTACCGATCACGTCTACTTCTACGATGTACAATGTTCGTACTGGAAAACGACCGTGCAAAACTATGTCCAGGAGCGGTACCATTCCACGAAAAAAAATGGTATGATGTACACATACGTACAAGGTACAAATAGTTTGTACCGGTAGTATAGAGGAAAGTACGTACGCTTACCCACGGCCCCACACAGCGCACTGCCAAATGTTATCAGGTGCATGTGTCTAGAGTATAATCCCCTGGCACTGGCAGCATCGATTATTTGGGTTCTCAGCATTTTGATACTCATTCCGATTCATCAAAATTATCGCTCACTTAGTACAGTACAGTATAAAATGGGTGACATTTTGTACGAACACGAAGGAAGTACTATTCTCGTAGCCGTAGGATTAGGAAAAGACAGCTCTTCATCACAAGCCACAAGCCACGAGCTGCATGCCATGGTTACTCTGCGCTTTTCCTATCAAACCGCGACATGTACATGAAAACGCCACGTTGTACTCCCAAGACATCTCCCGATGCAGTTTTCCCAGCTTGGCTCGCTTTTACCCACAACGCATGCACATGCCACAGCAATATATTCAGCGAATCAGCACAGGCGCCCCCCAAGATCCACCAAAAAGATTGCCCCCACAGCCCACAGTCCATATGGAGGCCAGCCTTGTCTTGTATAGTAGCAGGGCCAGGGAACAGCAGCTGGCCAGGCTTTCCTGCGCCATCCATCGATCTCCATGAATGCCATGGCCATGATTGCATTGTCCATGCATGGTTTGTGACCAGTGCCTGCCTGTTGCCGCGGCAGAACACAGCACTGTCCATGTAAGTGAGGAACAGAACATTACCACGTACAGCCAGGGAAAGGCCGGAGCGAATGACTGTTTATAATCCATCCCCTCGTTTTCAAAATCGTGGCAAATGCATGGCTGTACCATGTGCTCCGGGTCAAAAGGGACGAGCCCCTGGGGGTGCAGCCTTGCCAGCTGGGGCGTAGAGAAGAGTTCATATATAGCTGCCGAGACCTGCCTGCCGCTGCCGTGCGTGGCGCGGCGGGCAGCGAGCCTAGCTCTTGCACACACTGTGCGGCTTAATTTGCATGGCGCGCGAGAACCGACGAGATATGGCTGCTTGCGCGCCGCAGTGCCGCTGCGATCACTGCTAGTGATAGTAGTAGACACAATTGTTGGTGCCCACACACGATTGTACTAGCCTGGCCAGAGATGGCATGTGTCCCTGCATGGAGGATGTATATATGTGACATGTCATGTGCACGCCTGCACATTTTTTGTGCCAGCTTAGTTAGTATTTTTGGTACTTTTACAACTCCGAGTACCTGTGAATAGCAGTCTTTTACCTCGGGGATGCCGAGGGTGATGACAAATTTCAGGTGGTGGAAAGGAGCCAAGAACAGCGGTGAACCGTACGATCGTGGAAATGAGTTTCAGGTGACGGAGACATGGCGGGTGCAGAGGGCGTTTGGATCGAAATTGTTGGTCCATCGACAACAATTAAGAGTTACCGGTCCACTGGATGTCTGGATCATGCTAATGTTCGTCCAGTTAAGCCCATCTAAACAATCTAGTGGGATTTCGCTTTTGCTAGACCAAAAGTAGGAACTAAGACAGCCCGCTGGAAGGGTAAGTGATCGCCGGTACACGGCCCAACAGCCGGGTGCGCAGTCGGGTGGTTTTTTTTTTCCAGGGAAAGGGCGCTGTTGGCTTGTGTAGACGTGTAGGGGACCAGTGGTGTTCGTGGGTCGGAAAATGTTGAGAAATAGCAATGCTGAAACATTCTGAATAATTTGAAGAGTGTTGTAAATTAGTTATGCATAATTGAGAAGATTTTAGAATAGTTTGGATTATTAGAGAAGAAGATATTTACAAGGAGCCATCTAGTGTCACGAGAGAGGATATGAATATTTTGAAGGTTCGAGAGGTTACTTGAAGAGTGTTGCAATTTATCATGAAAGGACCTAGTTAGGTTAAGTTTCAAGAATAAGTGAGAATTTTTTAGAACTAGCATAAATGTAGAGTATTCTAGAGAATTGTAGTGAGATGTATACAAGTATAAATAGGTGTGCTTCCCGCACTAAAAAAAGTGTGAGCTACCAAGGAGTAGTATGATTGTGTAGTAATAAGGTAGCCACTAAAAAAGTGTTGTACCAATATTATGAGAGTAAATAAAATTTTGGGTTCCCTGAGTGCGGTATCCCAAATAGCATATGTGTGCAAAGGTCGTAACAGTGGGTGTTAGGGTCCCCATTCATAAAATCTTTACAGAAAATATCCACGCCGCACGCTGAACCCGAACTTGTGCGAAGGCATGGTCCAAATTCACAAATCGATTTCGAACGCGCAAGGTCACATCGGGGGCCGTTTTTCTATGAGAGCAGACAAATCTTTTCACCATGTGCCCAAAGAGCACAAATTAGGTCTCATACATGACTCCCAAACTAGGCCCATACAGAGTACTCCGTAATGCAAGGTGTTTAGAGGTGCTTATAAAAAAAGGACTTTTATTTAAGCATTGGTGCCTGTTCTTATAGCATAACTGGACACCTCTGTTATGGAAATAAGCATGCATTGATGCTTGAGGAAATGTTTTAATTTTATAAGCACCTTCTTAATCACCTTACATATTATACATGCTATAAGAGCACGAAACCAAAATTAAGAGGGAAGGTGAGTGGCGTCTTATTTCGGGGAAAGCATCGAGTGGTTAACACAAGCTGCGGTGACAACTAGTGACGAGCCATGATTTAAGGCATCAAAGAAGTTAGCGAGGAAATATTTTGTTGTTGCAGAAACACGAATTACGTTGTAAACGTATACACACCGCCACACACACGCTCACTTAACTTCTACAGAAGAACATAGTTGAAGCCTTGAGAGTCACAATGTCACCACCAGCGTTTCGTTGTCGACAGATACTCAAACCAATTGTTAGTTCGAGATAGAAGACATTTTTAAGCTAGCGATAGTCCCCCTAAGAAGACATTTTAAAGCTTTGAAAGGACGAAACAAGTAATCCTTCAGTTTTTTTATGTAGGGCGTGTATTTTTCGCATGAAGATTAACGCAACAAGCAATCGTTTTGGTGTCGATGTCATTCACTGGCAATGCCGGCAACTTCTTTCTTTCTTCCATACATGCATTCATCGTTAACTGCCCACATATGTAGTAAAAAGATTTTGGAAAAAAAAATCAAGCAAAAGGAAACCGGCGCTTTTTTCTCCACGGATGCAGCATGCAACGGAGGGGCTCTTCGCATGCAACTGTTTTGCGCCTTGCATTTTGGAAATTAGGAAAAAAAATTACACGCCCTATATAAAAAACGGAGGGAGTATATAACTAGGTACATTTCTTCTTCTTCTTTTTTCTTAAATGCAACTATTTTTTTTTGAAGTTTGAAATTTGTAGTTCAAATGGCTGGACAGGTTGAGCCCTAATTTCAGGGCACTGATTTTTAGTTTCTATGAATTCTTCGTGAGAGGTTTACTTCAGTAACCGCCTCTTCAATAAATTAACGGTGTAGATAATTATTTACCTCTTCAATGGTGCAGTCGTGCAGCGAATTGCCCTGCAGGCCCGGGTGCCTGCATTTGTTCGTCGTTCAACTTCGATCGCTCCATGCCTTCGTCTAATCGATAATCGTCTTCCTCTGCTTGATGGCTGCTGCAGTGTTGCTGATCTCCCGTTTGGCCAAAGCCCTCCTCTTCGTGACTCCGTACATCGGTCCGTCCTTGTGTGCCTGTGTGCTGCGCCTAATCAAGATCAGGTCCATACTGTTATGTGTTCTCCATTGATTCGTCAAGTCAATTTAATAGATTTCAATTTTCAGGCGTAATCACTCGATCGGTTTTCAGGTTTGATAATCACAGTCGCATTACATTTTTACATGACATCGTTACACCATGACTCGTCAATAATGGTGAAGATAAGTAAACGAAACTTTGTTTTATATGGAGTTGTCTAAATTTGAGAACAAAATTTCCAATTTCGCTCCGGTGCCACTAATTCCTGTAGACGGCCCTGGGGATTACGATCCTCTGCTACCCGTTGTGATTCGTCTCTCCTGCTTGTTTTCTTTTCTGTGTGCGTTGGAGGTGGAAGTAATTGCTGGGCAGGCAGGCCCACTTCAATTCAAGGGTAGGATTTTTGCAAAAAAAAAATGAATATATGTACCATAAATGTATGCACAAAGAAAGTATTTTGGGCTAAAACTCAAAGTTTAGCATTGAGCCCTAAAATGCCAGGCATCTATCTCTTCTCTCCCTCAAGTTGGTCCAATGGTCCAAGTTGGATTTTGAATCGCTTAAAATCGAACTGTGCACTGGATACTTATAGTCTCGTATGACATTGATACACCTCATGCCCCTCGTCTTCTACTAAATCCC
Organism: Brachypodium distachyon; assembly: GCF_000005505.3. Lineage (NCBI taxonomy): Eukaryota > Viridiplantae > Streptophyta > Magnoliopsida > Poales > Poaceae > Brachypodium > Brachypodium distachyon. Next base: position 54,078,941 of record NC_016132.3, on the reverse strand, counting down.
CAAACAAACATGTTTACAAATCCAAAAAACTAGCGGTTTCTTCTCTGCCTCCTTATATGCTCTGTTCCTCAGCGTCCCCGCTTTTGCGCGTTCGCCTATTGGACGGGCTGGCTGATGCTCGTCGCTTCCGCCGGTCTACGGCTACACACATGCACTGCCTTGCACACAAGAGGACAACACCTCAAGGATCACTTGATTAGAGACACAAAAGTTTCACCAATAAATTTTGATAACAATTTTGACATGTGAATTTTTGGAACAATTATGAATACCTAATGTCAAAATTCTGGACCCGCCAGCTGGCTCCCTAAGCAAGAGTGCTTGCACACAGCTAGTATGATGCACAGCAGCTACCGGCAAGAGCTATTACTGTTTAGCCCGTGTTGTTAGCAATCTAAAGTGGGAAGTGGCACATGCAACTGATCATGACCTCCTCCCTCCATGGCTCCATTGCCCCTTCGCATTTAGAACAGTTCTAGATACGATGGCTGGCCGCAACAGCCAGCAGGCCATCACACACCCGGATCTGTAACCCTGGCCTGCAGCCTGGCCACGCAACAACCGCGATTCATGAGCCCCTTAATTGTTTTCTCCAGGCACTATGCGGCATTGAACCCTTTAATTGTCGCCAGGTTAATAGCACGTACTTTTGCTGGCGATCGACACTACGATGCTGCGCTGTACGCTCATTGCTCGTACGGCCTGGTAGTAGTGTACTGCCCGTACTAAATACCGGGGCTCCCGCGTCGATCTCCCGTTGGCAGATGATGGCTCGGAGGAGGACACGGACTTAATTCGTGTGCTGCAGTCGTGGAACATGCCACGGCGATTAAGAAGAGTCGAACAGATCGAGCAGCTTGCCTGTGGATCATCTCTGGACACTCTGGCTGGCCTGCTTCAGGGCTAAACACTGCATTGAAGCGAAAGGTTGGCGGAGTTTAATCGCCTGCAAAAGCTTTGCCTTATCTCATTAAATAAGAAAGGGTTCCAACAAGGTTGAAAAGAAAACAAAAGAAAAAAGGCAACAAAAACCTACTCTCCCGACATAATACTACTCATATGCTTCGGCGCCCGCGAGCGTCCAATTGCGAGCTTCATTCTTGATCTTGTAGAAGACAATAAGCGGCATGGTCGAGATGTTACGGAAGACCACCCTCACGTTTCTTTCGTTCCAAAGCTCCCAGATGACCAGCATGGCGATAGAAGCGATCGCTTTTCTTCTCATGCCAACTCTCAAGATGTTGGAATCCTACCACTCCCGCACCGACTTGGTGTCTTGCACGGCCCTAACTGACACCCCTCTCTCTGAATGCCTAGCCCTTCACCCTTTGAATGGCCGTAATCACCGGCAATTTTCTTCCGCGCCGTCGCACGATGTGACGAGGGGTTCGCTCAAAAAATGTTGGGCAGCTAGCCGGTCTGGCTGAAGCGAAGGAAAATGCAAGTGTACTCGTTTTTAGGACTCGGGGACATGTTCACAAAGATTACTATAAATGAATCGTATACTGTATACTCTAACCGTATACGGGACATGTTCACATTGTTGCAGGTTACCTGGCCTGTGTTTCATCAGCGATCAGTAGACAAAGGGAAAGGGATTGTGTCGGCGGCGAGTATACAGTAATACAGGTGGAACGAGTGGACCCACAGGTATTTACCTAGTATATATGACGGTGGATTATCCGGATCAATGCTCCACCACATTGATGCGTGTAATTTTTATTTGGGAGTGTGTCTAGTTTCTAAGTCCACGATCTAAGATTTCTTTTATCATTTTACTTGTTCAATTTTGCATGGATCTCAATGATTGGATTTGACAGTTGTTTGCATAGAGTTAAACATAGTTAATTCCCAGTCGTCTTAGAAAAAGCAAAACCGTTTCTATTTTATTCGATATTTACTTCGTTTTGCGTTGTTTGGAACCTCTATGTCACAACACTTTGGTTTCCTTAATGAAACCGGGGGCAAGGCCTCTTTTACTCTAAAAAAAAATTATTCTATGTTTTGTCATTGATCACTTTACTTTTTATCTTGTTGTGTACATCGTGTTATCCAGAGACGTTAAACTCCTACGCGGTCGTAACGGTTTGATGTGACGTTGAGAATCAACGGTGACCTCTTTTCCGGAACAGACAGGATCTCCGACGCGTGTGGGCCTGAACGTTCGAGCTAAAATTCGAAGGGCACTCGAGACACGTTTTAAATGGCGCCTCTAACGGGAGGGTAAGGAAAAGAAAACAGTTAACCACAGTGCGCGGGCATGTATTTTTCGCCAATGGTGCGGCACATTGCTCCGGCAGAACTATATATTGAAAACTTTCAATGTATTTTTGCGGGGAGAAAACTTCAATGTTCAACGTCAAGTATTCAAATGTCAATTGTTCCACCGCTGCACATAATTCTCAGCGGAACCCTTGAAACTTGCATCGGAGAAAACACAAAACAAACACGCATGAAATTATTACCTAGATCCAATTCCATCGATCGACGGTGCAAACCGCATGGAGGAAGAAGTGGTCTATGAAATAATTCCTTTCGGCGAGCAAACAAATAAACCAACTTGAGAACAAATGACAGAGAGCTACTACGACAACGACGAGGCACGACGACAGCTTGAGTGATAGAACCGAGCTCGCGATATATATGGCGATCTTTCACCGCCTCTGCTTCCGCGGCTGGCGCGGCTGCTCGCCGGCGCCGCTGAATTCGAGCAGCACGGCGCTGTGGCACCGCGGGCACCGCGGGTCCTCCCGGGACAGCATCACGTACATCATGCACCGGGGGCACCCCGACAGGACCATGCTGGGCGCCCCCGCGTCCGGGCTGCCCTCCGACGACACGCACGAGCTCGGCGGCGACGCCGTGGATGACGACGACGATGAGGACAGCCGCCGCGGCGACGTGTTGTTGGCTCCTGGGCGCGCCGTGGTCGACGACGACGAAGACTGCCCGCCGCCGCCGCCCCGCGCCCTCGACAGGCTCAGCCTCAGGCTCTCCAGCTTGGACACCTTGCCGCTGCTGTTCCTGCTCATCCTTACAACTCGCCACTCGATCGATCACCAACAACACTCTCTACACAAATTTGCACATGACATCAGGGTCCCGAGCTCAGTTGCACAAAATGGACAGCATATGGCTGCTATATGTACGTAGCACGGAGTTATATTTAACGAGACATGGGTGTTGAGTGACATTACGTATACCTTTGGATCGAGTTGAACTGAACTGAACTGAACTGAAGAAGAAGAGTGTGGGGGCGGCGGAGCGAAGGGGATCGAGCAAAGGCAGTACTCCGTATATATGACGCTATGAAGTCGTGCTGGTAGATCGGAGCTCTCCACTTGGTTGCGTATAGCTGTTGTTGCTAGGTACGAGTATTTGTCACGCACCTCTCCCGCGCTGCATTATATAATGTGGAGGCGTTGAGGATGAGGTGCAGGTCAGCAGTGTGCAAGAAACAGGCACCATTAAGCTCGTGTCGATTCCCTCCGAGTTTCTGGAAGTGAAACAACATATTCGTGTGTGTTTTCAAAAGTGTACGTGTTGGAGGCTGGAAGAGTCCTCCTGGTGTGGATTAATTGGACGGGCGTGTCAAGGAACGTGTGTGATTCGTTCCATCGAAAGGAGACCGTCGGTACGGGATGCGTTAAATTATCTGTTGCAGCTTAATGGCCCCAGTAACTTGGGTACGTATGTCAGCTTAAATGCTTAATGGCCCGAGTAACAAGAAGTCGGAGCGTAATATTTCAGCTAGTAATAAATTTCAGCACAATGAAACTCGCCGACCATTCCGTCGCATACTAGTAGGAGTACTGCATTCAGTCCTTTGACACTTGTACTAAAAACACTCTCTCGTTTTGATCTAATGAACGCATGACAGCTAGATTATCAGCTGGCCGTACACGTAAATCTCAGGGCTCTATATATGTGCAACCGATTCACGGGAGCCGGCGTAATTGCGCTCGTCGTCATCATCCATGCATGGCTGGTTTCCAGACCACAAGTGTGTGATTGGACTTTGCACAAGTTCTCGGAAATCTGAACTTTACACGTCCAGGGGGTTCGTAATCTCCGGCCCATGGCTTAATTAGCTTGCCAACTCAAGGGTGTACAGCCGCATAAATGGCGTCTGACTCCATTGCCAGGCTTGCACGCGCACGACTCGATCATATAATCTGGCCAAAATGCGGCGTAACGCCGGTTTTTAATGGGGCGCTGCAGAAATAAGTTCGCGAGACGTTGACACGTATAGCCGCCAGCCGGTAGTACCCCGCGCCGCTGCGCGCGTTGCAAATTGCAACCGCGGCATGTGATCGCCTTTACGACGTGCCAGAATCTTTGAACTGGACTGGACCGGCCGAGGAAACCCGAAAAAAAGAAAAGAGGGGCAAATGGACAAAACGATGGTATTCGAAGCAGAAATCGCGATTAAATTGGCTACAGTATTACGCGCAGGCGCACGGTTACGGTACCCAAGCCTGAGAGATCACGTGCTTTGCGATTCGCACAACGGCATCCCGTTGCATTTTCTTTAGTGGGCCGGCATCGTGTTGCTAAAGACGGCGGCCTAGCTGGCTATCATAGGCCCGATACAGTTGTTTGTAGGCCTGATATAGTTGGGCTTAGGATCAGTGCTGATGGGCCAGTTTAAGACATGTTTTGGGCCTGGGGAGGCGTACGGAATAATTTCACCGGAAGAAATCAAAGGAAAGGGGGAAAAAGAGAGGAAAAGAACGAGAGGAGGGGAAGAAAGTAGTGGCCTGGGCGTGCGGGCACGCAGGAGGGAGGCGATGGAGGGCGCCCCGAGAGCGAGCACGCGGCGGCGGCGGCTGGTGGAGAGGGGATCCGATCGCCTCGCCTTCATCACCGGCCAGGCGCGCGACCTCCCCTCCGACCCGTACCCAGGTGACGACAGGGGAGCGATTTGGTTTGTTGTTTTCGCTTTGAAAAGTTTATCCAGAATTCCAGATCGCCTGCCTGCTGCATTCACATCAGATTGGGTTAAATTTAGCTGTCTTTCGCAATTCCGTTATGTGTTAGAGAACTTTAGTTTCGAGGGCTGACGCTTATGTACTGTAGGGCTCTTCGTTTAGCTGTTAGATTTAGAATATCTGGTGACGGGTAGAAACCGCACAAATTCTAGGTATCCTTATGCAGAGTCTTAGGTTCCCGGATCACGGGTCATGGGAATTTTGTAATTTAGTGTTTGTAGCGGAGAATTTGTTGGATGCATAACCTGGTTCGTTTTCTGATATTTACTCCTCTGCAATGCACTTCCCTTAATACTCCGTAGGAGGCAATTATGTCCTGCTATATGTCTGGAGCTAGTCATGAGAAACTTCGACCCAAATTAGTAGTGTTGAGGATTGTTTAGTGAATTATTCTGGAGAATTCACTCAATCCTTTATTATACCAGCTCACTGGGGTGTAATTAATTGGTCCATTCTAGCATCTCTTTGTGGGTTTTCTTTGAAAAACTGCCTTTAAGATACGGTGGTAGGCTTGGCTGAAACTGTGGATCCTCAACTTCATCAGATCTCTGTGTTGCAACCTTTTTTGACACAATCCATCGATTTCCATGAGAAAACAGCCACAGCATCCTTACAGAACAGAGTCTTAAACGAAATCGAATACGAAACACACAAAGGTCTGGAGCAAACACACTGCCCAGAGAGTTTAAAAAGCAGGCTTGGCCAATTACAGACCAAATGGAGCCTGTAAAACGGCTAAACAGATCTCCAGAGCAAAATAAAAGAGCAAATCTTCATCATCCAGCAATCCTTCTGCTAACAGGAACCCAGCCATATCCTCTCGCATATGCTTTGAGCACCACCGTCTTGATCATAGCTACAACCGCTGCAAGTTTCTTCGCCTTGTTTCTTTCTGCAATAGAGCACAGGAAGTGATATTGTTATACATGCTAAAGATCAGAGTCGATGGGTCACTTCCAGATAACAGCCGCAGCTCCGCCAAGCATGACCTTTCGATGCTCTGGCACAAAATTAGAGTACCAAGCTCCCAACACATCAGCAATGTCAGTGGTAGTCTATTGATGCCCTGAGCACACATCACCACCTGCCAAACAAATTTGGACACATTGCATTTGAACAAAAGATGTTCCACTGTTTCTTTTTCAGCACAGAAGTGGCATTGATCATTACCAATCCAGCCTCTTCGCAGCAGATTATCTTTTGTCAGAATACTACTTCTTAAGGTCAACCAGAGAAAGATCTTAATCTTCAAAAAATAAAAGAATCTTTAATTTCCAAAGGAACTTGTAACCCACTAGGCTGCCAGTTTTCAGCTGCAAGTATAAAGATCTAACAGAGAACTGCCCTTTCTGTCTAATACCACTTCACAGTGTCTGGTTCTGCAGTCAATTCCCAATTGTTTACCATCTCACATAATTCTTGCCATTGATCAGCTGTCTCATCATGCAAAAAAATATATATTCTAAACTGGATACTGCTCAAAAGTCCGTCTTTGATCTGCTTCACAATCACATGTTTAGTGAAAGTGGTGTTGTACAGCCTGTGAAATTTTATAGCCAATGGACTTTGGTCTATCCAGGTATCTTCCCAGAATTGTGTCTTAGCTCCATCTCCCACTATCCCAGAAGAGAATTATTGGAAGATATGATTAAGCCCCATCAGACTCTGCCAGAAGTGTGACCCTCCAGGCTCTAATGTTGCAACTTAATCACATAATATTCAGTTATAAAAATTGCCTTTGCTATGTGTTGATAGTTTTGAGAAATACTACTCCCTCTGACCCATATTAACATATTAATTGTCGAAATATTACATGTATCTAGACACTTTTTAAACATAGATACATTCATATTTGGGCAAATTTGAGACAAGTAATATGGGTTGGAGGGAGTATTTAGGTTTTCCCATTTCATATTCGTATCACCTATCAAGCACAATGCCTTCTTCTACCCGAATTGCTTTTTGTTTCATAGTTCCTGCTGTCCTTGTTTGTCTCTTTGCCTCACTACTTATAGACTATTGTAGTTAAGTTGTTATACTCGTCGTCACATATCTTATTCTTAAGTTAGTCGATGAAAGTTGAATCATTTGAATGCTATTTGCCTGGTTGTTTACAGATCTAATGAAATGTTAAAACATATGATGTGGCTTGTTAAACATCATATCTTGATCGAAATAGTTGCCATTTTGCAGATTCTCCACTTAGTTCTACTGCATCACCTCAGTTATCTGAAGGTTTCGTTAGTACTGAAAAGTTCAACAAGTTCCAGAAGTCAGAACCTAGCGATCTGCTCCCTGAAATTCAGCCAACTGTTGAGCCCCGTGAACCAAAACCCAGGCATCAAACCCATCATAGTGAAGGCGATCTACTCCGGGTTTTCAATACAAGCAGTACAGTTCATGAGATCCAGCCAGTGAATGAACCGCTGTTGCGAAGTCGTGATGACGGAACTCTCGGCAAGAAGACCAGTTATGATGGAGCAGCAAGTGTGCAGCCTAGGAGGGAGATGGAAGCGAGACCCAGAACTGTGCCTCCGAACCAGTCTAACCAATCAGACAATTCAGCTTGGTCTTTGGAGACTTTGAAGGAGCTTGTGGATTTCAGTCCGCAGGAGATTAGCCAGGCCATATCAGCTACAGAATATAGCCGCTTCTTAGCATCCATTGCCATCGCCTTTCTGGTGGTTCTTTCAAACTGGGGCCTTGACGTTGGTGGCATCATCACCAGAGTATTAGTTGGCACGAGGCCACTCCTGTTTCTTATTATAACCCACATAACCATCGTGATGACCTTTTTGATGGAGAACAAGGACCCCAATGTGAGGGGCAGACCGGCCGGCAGTAGCAACTTTGGTTCTGTTGATAGCTTGCTAATGTTGGAGATCGGGTTTCTGCTACAGAAAGCCCTGTTGGCTCTGCTGATGGACTGCAGCGTTTGCACTGTTATCATGATCTGTTTTCTTGGATTCTGAGAGAATTTAGATAGTTGCTTTCACCCTGATCTGGTTTCATGCGTTCTGAGATAATTTAGATAGTTTGCCGAGGCGTTTGTAAAAGTTATTTTCTTCTCTAAGGTACTGTAACTTGTCCGATCTTGTAACATCCTCTTTGGCTGAATTTTGACTTACTATTTTGTGCGCATATAATGGGTCTTAATAAAGCTGGTCTACCGTACAAATAAAAAACAGATCGGATCATTGGGAGTTGGCGCCTGCCTATCTGGTAACACAATTGTGTAGACACCGATGTTTGACAATGATCGACGGATTACGAGAGCTTAAAAATAATCTGACATGTTCAATTTATCACGAGGGAAATAAATAAACCCCTTTTAAGGTCCTGTTTGGATCTTTGTATTTTTTTTGTGTGTTGGGGGAGTTGAATTACAACAACCCAACTATCCAAGCACTTAAAGGTGCCATCTCATCTCAAAAAAGCACATAAGATGAACAAGGATGATCTCACGGGGCTGCAGTCCACGGGTCACGCATGGTCAGCTGAACAGCTAGAGACAAGCGATGACGGAGGGAGCTGTGGGTGACCGCTGTACGGCACGGCGGTGTTTTTTTTTTTTTTGACAGAAGAGGAGTCCTGAGATCGGACACTGACAAGTGCCGCACACCTGTTAAACACGCGCCACTGGAACCTGCCATCTCTCACACTGTCACACGGAGTCGCCCGAAAAGTCCAAACACGTGTCGCAGAACGGGAGCAGCTCGCAACATGTCTCTCCAACACATGCCTTTCATCACTTGGGACACATCGCCGTACAAGATTATCCAGTACAGCTTCGACAGCAGGTTTACAAAATCATGACTAAGCCGTAGTAAAACCGTGACATCTGCATCAACCTAACCTAGACACCATCTTTTTGTTTTAACCACGTCGATCTCCATTAGTTCCTTCCACCCTAATAAACGCTACGAAAATCTAGAGCAGAGGTCTTGAGCTAACTAAGACAGTAGTACTACTAGGATATAGAATGTACACGTCGTTGGTTAACTAAGATAAGAAGCATAGTGGCACTAGATCGAGTAGTGGCGATTAAAGAAGGGGAGTAGCTGTCGGTCGCCGTCGCCGATGATCCCGCCAGCGCTTGCCGGTCAAGGGGTTGTGATGTCGTGGATGCTCTTGCGCTTGGAGTCGCGCGTGGCGGCGTTGGCCTGGCGGATGAAGTACTTCTGCGCGTGGCTGGCCACCTGCGTCGGCGTCCGGGTCCTCACCGCGAACCTCGAGATGTTCCTCCAGTCGCCTCGCCCGTACTTCTCCAGCCCGTCGAGAAACAGCCTGCGCAAGCACGCGATCGGCAACAACAAAGAAGAGTCAATTTGGAGGGAAAAGGCGGCTGCGGTTGGGTCTCTGGCAGGGAGGGCCCACGGGCCAGCTGGGAGGACATTGTAGACTAGTTGGTTAGTTGGCTTCTCCGCTGAACAAACCAATGCGGAAGAATCTCGAACCTCCACGAACAGCGAGGAACAGAAAGGGAGAGAGACAGAGAGGATTTGAGTCGTTTTATTCCGTACTTGTGTTCTTCCTCGGACCAGGGTATGCCGCGGCGGCGCTCCTCGCCGCGGGCCTTGCCGGCGCGGCGGGCCGCCGTGCCGTCGTCGTCGCCGTCTTCGTCGTGGTTCCAGCAAGCGGGGACGTCGACGGCGCCGCGCTCGATGAGGTCGACGTCGGCGACGAGCGCCTGGTAGTGCTCCCAGGCCTCCCGGGGGCTGCGGCCGGGGACGTGCGCCGCGACGCGCTCCCAGCGGCCGGGCGCGTGCTCCGGGCACAGCACCAGCGCGTTCTCGAACGCCTTGTCCTCCGCCTTGCTCCACGGCCGACTCCACGGCGCGGCCGCCGCTGCCGCTGCCTGGTAGTTGGAGCAGTAGTAGGAAGAATCCATGGCCACGGAAAACGATCTCGGTGTGTGCCAAGTGCGCGCCGCGTCAATCGGCTGGAAAAAGAAAAGGGCGCTTGCGTTTGCGTGTGCCCGTGGTGGACGGGACGGATGGTTGGGCGGGCGGCGCCGTGTGTCGCTTTGGCTCGGTGGTTTCGTTGCTCCTCGTGGGAAATCGGATTTGTATATATTGGTGTGGGGCGTGGGGTTCACCCGTGTGCTCGGGACTCTGGGCGATGGAACCGGAATCTGGAATCCCGTGGGGGCGTTTTATTCGGCAGCGGGCACACGTTTTGGGCGTGCAGGCGCACTCGGGCGGGGAGCATCGGCGCGGGCGGCGCACCGACGCGTGTGTGCTGGAGCCGGAACCCACGGCGGTAAAAGGAAACAGAGGTCGGCCGAGTGCCGTGCAGGGAATATAGGAAGCCGGGAACGGATTTGCTTCCGCTGGATTTTCCTCCTTTTGGTTTCGGATGAGAACGTCTGGTTTTGTCTTGACGTGCGTGATCATGATGAGATGATCAAGTACTACAAGGTTTCATTAACTAATTATCCTACTAGTAAGTCTTCAGTGAAGCTCTGGTCATGGTGACGCAAGATTTTTCAGCACGGGGTACTGGTAGTTCTCTTTTTCATCATGCACAAACCAAACCGTGAGTTTTTTTTTTTGAAAGGAGTGAGTTTTCTTTCTGGACACACAGACAAGCTCAGCTTCGTGGCGTCTTCACATGACCTGCTCCTCAAAATTGTACTAGTATCAGAGAAAGGCGGCGGGGTCGGCGTAAAATTGTTGCACGGACCAGTTAACTGCAATTTCGGTACCCAGACGAGTTTAGCTCACAGGCGCCTTTCAGAGGATTTGGTGCCGCCGAAGCCGCCGACCTGTGAGGGAGGACAGGCAGAGGCTGCACCGCCGCCAAACGAACAGAGCAGCGCAGCGCGTTGCGCCCAACTTGCGCTCGCCAGCGAATCACACGTTGCTTTCGCTTTTTTTCTTCCCCTCGTGTGGCTTTCAGGATTCACTTCACGGTACCGACTACAGAGGAGCGCACTACCGTTGCAGCTTTGAGGATCTCATCTCGCGCTGCGTCGCTACGACGTGTCTACAGCGTGGCCATCGACGTCTTTAGACCCTGTTTGGTTGGGCCGTGGCTTATCTAAAAACAGCCGTGAAAAATCAGCCGTGGGTTTTCTGCTATGGAAAAGCTGAAAAGCTGTTTAGCAAACTAGCTGTGCAGTTGTGGCTGTGGAGTAAAATGTCTGAAATACCCTTAGGAAGCGAGATCCTGATAATATGTGCTAATTTTCTGATAATACTGTTGAAAATAATTTTTGGTGAAGAAATGAGAATGTATGTGACATTAATTATTCTGATAGGATGAAAATATACCTGACATTATTTTTCACCTAGATAAAAATTGACTCGTAACCAATAAATAGTGTTGCATTGAACAAAATGTTTGATAGCTTATACAAAAGTGACGGAACTAATAAAAGGCATCACACACATTAGTTGTCCGTAAGGTCATTAGATGTCCAATAATTAGACACTCACAAAAAGACGTCATCCCACATAGTCATTACATGTCCAGTAATTAGACATTCACAAAAGGACATCACTTGTTGAGACATTTCCTACATTTAACAAATAAAACTATGCTTCTCTCGCACTCATTATAGAGTTTGCAATTGCATCACGAAAGGTGTTCATGTTGAACCCATCAAGTGAGGATGAGACCGTATCCCCCTGCAATGGTATGGAACCTGCAACCTCCCCTGGCATATAGTTCTCATCCTCGTCACATTTGTCGAACTCCTCATCATGTAACTTGGTATCTAGAATAAAATTGTGAAGCGCCATGCAAGCAACAATAATTTTCTTCTGCCTACGAGGACTGTAATGCGGGATAGCCTTCAAAATACACCACTTTTCCTTGAGAACACCAAAGGAGCGCTCTATCACATTGCGAAGTGAAGAATGTGCATGATTGTATATCTCGTACTTCCCTGTGGGTGGTTGTCCACGACGAAATTCTGGTAGGTGATATGTTTGGCCTTTGTATGGAGCAAGATATCCTTTCCTATTTGGATAGCCGGAATCTACAAGGTAGTACTTTCCTACAAGTATAAAAGGATGTATGCTGCACTTTAGAGAACATTAATTATAAAAAGATGTATGTTGTATTTTCCTTTAGATGAAGAATCCGCATGACACAAGTATACAAAGAATCTACAAGATAGTACTTTCCTACAAGCAAATTAATTAAGACAAACATGTATGCTGCACTTTAGAGAACATGGGGGTAATAGTAATACCTTCAGGAGGTACAGGAAATCTATGAGCATGCTCTACCAAGCTATGATTCAAAATCCTTGTGTCATGCGCCGAGCCCGGCCAGCCAACAACAATAAATGTAAACCTCATATCGAAATCACAAATTGCCATTACATTTTGAGATGTGTACCCATGTCGACAGATGTGGTTCACACATTCTGATGCTAGAACAATGACTGGAATATGTGAGCCATCTATTGCGCCGATGGCACCATCGAAATGAGGCCAAAATCGAGAATCCTTAATTTTTGCATGTGGAGTAATGAAAGCATAATCTGTAGGTCTTATGTTATTGTATGCTAACTTGCACAAACATGATAGCACTTGCTTGAACTTCCTATGGATCGTCTCGGTTGATCTTGCAAACCGATTTTCAACTTGCGAGAATGTTTGTGCAGCCCCAACAATCCACAAAAAAATAGCCAGTGATTCTATGGAAGTCATGTCTCTGGTTGATTCCAATCCATAATCACACACTAGCAGATTATGCAATGAGTGCAAGACATCAGGATTCATCCTAAACATCTTGTAGCAGCTCTTTTTATGACCAAGACCCATTCATATCCAAATTGTTGAGGAACCCTATAAGGTGCTTTGTTGAGGAACCCCTATAAGGTGCTTTGTTGAGGTAAATATGACTGTACTTGTAACCAATTTCTCCCATCATGGAAACTTCATATGCCAAAGTTGCATACTCCCGAAGCAACTTCCTTCTCTTTGCAGCCTTATCAGGTTGCAGAACAATTTGATTCATCTACATAAAAGACAACAAAGTTAATTAAATACATCCAGTACAACAAACAATACTTTCAAAAGGATCTTCAAATACATCCAGTACAACAAACAATACTTTCAAAAGGGTCTTCAAATACACGCCAAACATGGCAGCAAGTACTAGAGGTATACATGAGCACTTACACATGCATCCATGTCAACACATACATGGCAGCATGAAAACAGATGACAAAATAGAAGTCTTACAGACTCAAACAACAGTGCTCAGCTAATACAACTCAAACAACACTGCTCAGCTAATACAACTCAAACAACAATACACATCAGTGAAAAGGATAAAGGTTTTCGTCATGTCTGCATGCTCTCTTTCTAGCCAATTTAACCTGCCCTCCTTGGTTTGAATCAGCATGAATAACTCACGGTACTCAGGTTTCATGACAATTTTGGTTGCCGTGTGAAATAATGGAGTCCCTTCAGCAGCTCCACACTCTACCATCAACTTAAGGACCTCAGCCATGCTAGGGGAATTGTCACGGACGAGCTGGATGATTCCTCAACACTTGATATCCTTGAATTTATATTACCCATGGTTTTCTTGTACTCACGTAGAAATGGGTTTTTATCCTCCTTTGTTGTGTCTTCTGATAAAGTGGACTTGTCCTTGCGCTTACCTAACATTTTTCCTTTCTTTGTGGTCACTTACACATCTTCATCCTCATCTTCATCGCTGCCTGACAACTCTCCAGGGATAGAGGCTGTTGCCCCTGTCACATGAGTCTTGTCAAACATGACATCCATCTCCTTCAAGTTGGCTGGCCCCCTTGTCTTCCACTTTGCATGCTTTGGATATTTCTGATTAGTACAACAAAATTAAGCACACGAGCATATACAGGTTGAGTAAAATTATTTTAAACAAATAAGAAAACATCATCACTTGAAGATGATTATTCCACCAGTCATCATCAGCTACAATTGTAGACATCGCATCATTCCACCCAAGTCCAGATGCACCATTTTTCAACACCATGAACTCAGTGTACTCTTTCTTTAGTAAATCCCATTTATTTTTTAGTTGCTTCTTCACCAGCTTCTGACCATATTGTTTAAAAAACTTCTCCTCAAGGTTCTTGTAACCTTTTCTATCCAAACATCCCAATGGTCTATTATTTGCTTCTGTCTCCTCTTTGCATATCTCACACAAAATTCTAGTGTATTCTGCATTCCAATTTGCCTTCTCCATCTAATGCATCCAATACAATGTCCATACATTAACTACAACAATACATGGCATTTTGGAGTGTGGCAGAAATAAACACATGGTAGCAGGCAGCAGCATATGCAGAAGCATCATGCATGGAAGCAACATACAAGCACAAGGGTTCTTATCGTTGACATCAGACCAGGCGGATGAGGGCCGAGAGGAGGCGGCCTGGGAGGGGGCGGGCCGGGAGGAGGCGCTAGAGGTTGGAGGCGGCCGGCGGTGCGTCTCCCTCCGGCGGCAGCAACAAGGTGGGAGAAGGAGGCGGCCAGGGAGGGGGTGGCCCGGGAGGAGGCGCTGGAGGTTGGAGGCGGCCGGCGGTGCGTCTCCCTCTGGCGGCAGCAACAGGGTGGGAGAAGGAGACGGCTAGGGAGGGGGCGGGCCAGGAGGAGGCGTTGGAGGTTGGAGGCGAGCGGCGGTGCGTCTCCCTCCGGCCGGCTGGCAACGAGGTGGGAGATGGGGCTCCCCGCACGGCCAGAACCCTATCCGCCACTCCTCTGTTCGAGTGGAGGGGAATGGAGGAGATGGCTGGTTCGGGAGGAGATGGTTGTGTTTATAAGGAGTGGCAGTTTTCTCGTAATTTCGTTTAAACTGGCAGGGATATAAGGGCGTGGGATTTGTTCAAAACCACAAAAGCACCTCAGGACGTGCTTTGCCTTCCCAGTGCAAAAAAGCCACCGTGCTTTGAGAAAGCCTGTGGGAAAGCCACCCATTTGGTTGGGTTGTTGGCTTAAAAGCTGAGAAAGCCAATAAAAAACCAAACCAAACAGGACCTTAGGCTTAAGTAATACGATTGAAGAATAAACCCCGGGTGCGTTTATCTCAGCCGGAAACCTTATCCTTTTAAGCGAAAGGAAATAATATATGCCAGCAAAATTAAGTTGCTGTCACGTTAGCCGTGAACGACTTCAGTCGTTATTAGAACCAAGTACATACGGAGTATTACAGTATACTAGAACAGAGTATATTCACACATGATCTGCCCCGAGGCCATTTGTTGATGCAAACACTAGTATACTTATTGCGAACTAAGTATGGGCCGAGAATGTTATCATGGGACTCTAGAAACCACACGCGTGGGCCAACTATAGACGTAAGCAAAGCTCTTTGCTTGGTTGTGAGCACTTAGATCCACGTCCTTCGTACGCCCACTGAGCATCTTCAGAGAAGGAGCTTCTCACGGCAATATCTCCCGAAGCACCGAGCTTTTTTTATTTCAGTAATACGGAGTAGTAGTTTCATTGAACTAAGAAGTCACATCAAATCCGGCCTTCGGATCTTCATGATGCACACAACCACATCAGAGCACCGAGCTATAGCTGTGCATACTACCACCGATGATGTGCTTGATCGTCCAGGCAACCATCCTTGAAGCACCCAAGGTGTCCTAGATGATGACCAGGTCCGAACTGTGAGCGACTGGCCGGTCTTGAAGCCCATATTTTAGCAATGGGCTTTGTGGGCCAATTCTAGATAAAGCAAATTAACGCTACTCGAAAGGTACTAAAAAGGTCTTTCTAAATTCGGTGCCAAATTTTACCTCATGTTTATAAGTTTATGACTGTTTTGACATGATGGACCCACCTGTCAGGGGCTGGTGTGGCGAGTATGACTGAATGCTGCTGAGTTGGAAGCGTATTTTACAGGAGTCTTCTCCCACAGTTGGACCTAAGTCAGCCCATCCTTTTGCTCTCGCAAGCTCAACCAAATCAATTCCCACTAACATTTAACTAATTTGCCTGTTTTGACATGATAGGCCCACCTGTCAGGGCTGGTGTGGCAAGTGACTCTATGCCGAGTTGGAAGCGTATTTTGTAGGAGTTTTCTCCTCGTTTGGACCTAAGTTGGCCCATCCTTTTGCTCTCACAGGCTCAACCAACACAGTTCCCGACTCAGGGCATTAGATTCGGTCGAGCTTTGTGAGAACCGGGATCGGCTAGCAAGTGGGTCGAGGGAGTTAAGCAGGTCGAGTCCAGTTGAGAGAAAAGACGCCTTGCGAAAATACGCTACACCAGCATGACATTTGTGCTAATTAGTCAAATGGGATTTATGAAATGTACAAACATGGGACACAATGACACATGGGATAAAATCAGGCACATTAAATTTAATAGTAAAACAACAACATTTAATAGTAAAGAGTTAATACAAGTCTTGGTAAAAAGTTGTAAATGTAATGATGAAAGTAGTATCTCGAAGACTTCTAAAAATCGACTAGATCGAGCAAGCAGGGAACAACTAAGCCCACGGTAAATAAACTATGTCAGACGTGACCTGCCATTATACTAGCTAGCCTCCAGAGTTTGACCGCAATTTTTTTTTTGAGGGAGAGTTTGACCGCAATTTTATACATCGCGCTATACTCCAAGATCAAGTGTGCTCGATACATGGGACTCACTGTAATTCTGTACACGTGACGATCGACAAGCAAACAAGAATGACGCGAAGGTGGCGGCATGCAGATGCATGCATGGTGAAGGATTTCCAGGAATAACACATTATTGTCCTTCTCTCCGGGTTTTTTTTTTCTGGTATTCTCTCCGGAAGTTCACTGGATAGTCAATGCCCAGATTGCCATCCACCGGTCGATGACTTCTCTTTTGTGCACGTTGGTTTGGTGCAACGCATGCAAAAACATACTGTCGCGGTCTCCGGTCTTGGCGACCACATAAATTTGGTGGAAACCGGGTCCTCTTGTAATCTTGTTTGGCATCAGAGTAAGGTGCAGCGAAAACAAATCTTCCCTCCGATACTAAACTATGTCGTGGATTTAGTGCAAATTTGAACTAAATCCACGACAAGAATTCAAGATCTGAGGAAGTAGTAAACTGTTTGGTTGTTTTGCCCCGTCATTGTCACACATGTTTGTTTGTTTTTTCCTTAAATTACACATTGTTAAATCCAAAATTGCAATTAGATCACTCTTTTGACTTCGACCAACGACTTTTCAGTTGCTACTTCAACGTCATATTTTTGTACCACGTGGTTCGCAGGTCCAAAAGATAGCTTGAGTTTAGCTCACAATGTGCCACCGGCGAGTGGAAGAGGAAGACGA
Source organism: Brachypodium distachyon (assembly GCF_000005505.3). Taxonomy (NCBI): domain Eukaryota; kingdom Viridiplantae; phylum Streptophyta; class Magnoliopsida; order Poales; family Poaceae; genus Brachypodium; species Brachypodium distachyon. Next base: position 54,061,682 of record NC_016132.3, on the reverse strand, counting down.
TGTTGTGTCTCCCTAAAGACTTGTGTTTCATTTTTCTTTTTTATAAGGATGGTCTGTAAGGGTTTCATAAATTTAATTTATGGTCATGGCCTTCTTGCCAAAAAAGAAAGAAAAAATTGTGTGTCCTTGTTGGTAGCACTGATGGAGACGACGTCATGTGGAATAAATGTTTTCTGGTTTCATGTAGTCTTGCCGATACCCCATCGTAGATCTACTCCATGTAGCTAATGGATTTCATGCCTCGTAGTTATCTCCTTATGTTCTTTTTCCTTGACTATTCGAGATAGCGATGAAGCATCGCTGTGTGCAAGGGGTGTGTCCCCGGTGCTTGTATGTTCAGTCATCCCATGTTCTTAGCTTTTAAGGTGGACGGTTCACGCGGCTTTTTAAAACGAGTGAAGTTGTATCAACCTGTGAAGGTTTGGTCTGCTCTAATTTTATCGGCAAATTAAGATTTGGAAAAATAGCAAGATGCAAACGACATAGTTAGAGATGATGCCGACTTTGAAGGTTTTTTGTGTAACTTTTGATTTCATCAAATATCTTTGTTGCTGGTTTTGTTTTAGTTTTTCAGATTGTACAATCGGATTACCAGAAAAATAAAAACTACTGTTAAAAAGGCGAATTACCTAAAATTGCACTAGCTTTTTTTGCGCAAAAAACTAAAATTATACTAGCTGATACCCCTCTTCTTAGGAGGAGTACTGAGCAGTATAAATTTTCCAAAACAATAAACCGAATTGTAGTACCCTTTAGTTTCGTCGATGTAATGTTCTCATCTGCAGGTATGTCAGTAATTATGTGCATATTATACAGTGCAAAGGGCGGAAACAATTAATAAATCCTCCATTATGTAAAAAAAGAACTCTTAATATTATTGAATTGTTTCATAAGTAAATGCAAGTGGTCTAATTCTTGTTTTGTAGACCACCTGGATGTCCAAAACGACAAGTCTTAGAGAACTGAGAACTAGATGGAGCATCTCTTCTCCTATAAATAATACTCCACGGAGAAACTTGTTTTTTGGCAGCACTCCACAGATAAACTTAGTATGCTGTATACTTAATCTGCACTGATCAAAATCTAAACTTAGTATACTGTATAGTACTTGTGTAAGCAGTGAAGTTGAACACACGCGCAAGGCATGCGTGATCTAGTCAGCAGGCCAGTACAAAAGAGCAGCCAGTGTGGCCACGTCGTCATCCCCGTACGGATCGCCACGGCCACCTCCTTCCATCAGCTCGGCCTCCTCGAGCGGCTGCATGGAGCCACCGGAGCCGCCGTCATCGTCGTCCGGCGACACGGCCGCTGCCGTGGACGGCCCCGGGTTGTCACCGGCGCCGCCGCCTGCAGCATCTGCGGCGAGCGGCCGCCGATCGAACTGCCGCAGCGTCCCCGATTTGGTGTACAGTCGACACAAGCTGAACTCGCTTCTCAGCTGTAACAGAACAAGTTTATCAGTAGACAGGTTTTCTAAATAAAGCTGGAGTAGTACGTATCGATCGAACAACAAATACGGAGACATGTGGGGAAATCTTGTTTATGACTTTATTCACGTATAGGTGGGGCTTTAATCATGGGCGGCCCAGTTGATTGGCACTATCTATAAGCACCACACATGTAATCTGAAAGACTGTAGCTTAATAGCGAGTTGCAGGCTGCTTTCGGACACTTATCCGGGGCGAAAAGGGGACAGCCATATCTGTCCAATTTATATACGGAGATGGACGCCGTTGAAAGGTAGCTTAATTTTGGACGATCGATGCAGCTGGCAGTATCCGTTGGGTGAGTTCCGTCGAGTGTTACCTGCGGAGGGAGATGGTTTGATGGTGGCGCCACGGCGGGCTCCGTGGCTGCCGCGCCGGCGCCGGCGTTGGCTTCGTCGTCGTGGTGCTGGAGCGCCCTGTACTCGTTCATCTTCCACTTGGTCTTGGACCCCGACGGCGCGCGGCCGCGGTAGAACACCATGGTCTTCCTCATCCCGATGGGGCGGCGGCCGGAGGCGGAGTAGACGACCCCGGGGGTGCCCGCCGCCTTCCAGTACCCGGACGGCGTGGTCCGGCTCGGCCGCCCGCCCCGCGCCTCCCGCTCCTGCCGCGCGCAGAAGTAGAACCACGGCTCCCCCTCGCTGCCGCCCCCGCACAGCCTCGCGTGGATCTCTGCTTATATACAGATATGTATGCATGGTTAATTAATTAACGCCGTGCGTGCGTGGCGATCACGGATTAATGGTTTATTGCATCGATGATCGATCGTACCTGAGAGCTGCCACGGGTCGACGGAGTAGACTTCGACGACGGGGATGACGCGCTCGATGTCGTCGCGGCGGCTGTCGAGCTTGTTCCGCAGGTAGAAGCAGATCAGCTCCTCCTCAGTCGGGTAGAACCGGTACCCCGGAGGCAGCTGCACGCCGTCAGCCATCAAGATGCGTATATCCGGTGCCGGCCAGTCTCGGCGCGCTCCAAAATATGTTTCCGGAGAAAAGCCCTAGCTCCTAACTAAGCCGGCCGCCGGTGATCAGTCTAGCTTGGCGCAGCTTCGTGATCCCAAGCACGCCACTACTCGTACCAGCTGCGAGATCGACTGGCCCGGCTATATGCTAGCTATATGGTGCTGCGCCGGGCCGGAGAAGCTGCTGGCTTGCTACTTTGAACTTTGCAGGGAGCTGAGTGCGGAGCAAGGCTGAGGCGCGAGCTGAAAGTTCGTGGGACGCGCCTGCGTGGGTTTGGTGAAGAATGGCCGAATGGGATCAGGAGGCTGGTGTGAGTGCGTGCGCGGGGGATGTGTATATATGGGGAAGCACGCGCCGGGGGGGTGACCCGTGTCATGGTTGACACGGGATCGAGGACGACGACGCTGATGAGCTGCTTGTTGCCGGGGCGGCGAAATTTCTCATGGCGTGGTGGGAGTGGGCACTGTCTCCGTTCGTGAACGATCGAGGAGAGACCGCGCGAGAGAGAGGGAGAGAGAGGGCATACGTTACGTTAAGCCAGGCTGCTGCTTGTGGTGTGAACGCTAGATTGTGGTTCAGTAGTGGGGGACTGGGGATGACTTGGTCACGTACGGCCGGCTGGGATGGAATAGCGTATCACTTTGTCTTTTGAGTTTTACGTCCTATCTTTTCTTCTAAAAATGTTATTAGTGCCCATTTAATCATTGTGAGTCAGGACGAAAACTCGCTTTGCTACCGGAAATGGTCCAGGTGACACCGGTGCGGTGATGACGTGGTAAAACATACGGTTTGATTTAGTAACTATCCGAGATCACGGTTGTCTTAATTATTAGTTGACTGAGGCTGCGTTTGGTATTGCGGTGGATTATCGTAATCCTGTTTTTTTCAACCGCACGCTTTTGGCTATTTTAGTATTTGGCTAGCTAACTTTTCCTACTTTTGTGTGTATTTTTTTAGGCAATCAGGGGGGGACTCCCCACCTGAATATATTACTCCAAAGTAAGAATCACAAACGGGATGATATCTTCCTAATTCTAAAGGTCCATAAGGTTAGGTCCTCAATTATCATTACAAGACTATGAGCAGAGGTGACGATCTCATTATTGAATACTTTGGCATTACGAGCTTTCCAGATCCTGCACAGAATGATTAGTAAGATGGAAGGCCAAATAGCAATGGTAAGGCCGACAGGAGGAGGGAGATGCCAAAGGTCGGGGAAGACAGTACCCAAAGACGGAATACCCATTTTAGCCCAAACCTGGAGCGCAAGAGGGCACGAGAGGAACAGGTGATCGCGGTCTTCAGAACCATGACCACAACTCGCACAGGCCGCCGATTGAGTGTCGAATTTGTGATGCAAATTTTGACGCGTGTTGAGACGATCCCTGAAGAGGAGCCAAGCGAAGACCTTGAATTTGTTGGGGACGAAAGCTTGCCAAATGTGATCCGCGTGAGGGTCCGTTGGAGTAGCGGAGAGGACAAGGTAAGCGCCCCTTGTGGACAGTGGAGATCCATCTCTAAGTGTCCTGACATCGAGCGCATCATCAAGAGCCACGTCCTGCAACACAAGAAGCAAAAGATCGAGTTCTGTCTCAGCAGCGAGAGTTAGTCGATTCCGCAAGCCAAGCTCAAGTCCCAAGTCCACAATGTCTGAAACAAAAGCATTTGGGTTGGTGTGGTGGGAGAAGAGAATAGGAAAAACTGAAGCAAGCGGATGTGGTAAAATCCAGCGATCAAGCCAGAAAAAGGTGGAAGCTCCTGAACTAACCTTACAAGAAGTGATTGATCTTAATAAATCTATGTGCTGCATAATAAGCTTAGCAAGGTGGGAGGTGGGTGGTGAGGCTTTGAAGGGATGAGGCCAGTGAGCTAGTAGCCAATTTTTTCAAGGGAGGTTTTCGGAATGGAGGAAACGAAATGCAAATTTCAAGAGTAAGCTAGCATTCTGCAACGAAAGATTTTTTACCCCTAAACCACCCGCAAGTCTTGGTAGACAGACATTATCCCAAGCAATCAAACATTGAGCCCCGAAACAAGAATCTTTAGCAGCCCAAAAAAACGACCTTCTTAACTTGTCCAGTTTAATTAGCACTGATTTAGGAATTTTGAAGGAGGACATGAAAAAAGTTGGGAGGGAGTCTAGGACAGATGAAACTAAGATCATCCTCTGATCCCTCCTTCTGAAAGTAGCGATGGCTTCCAACCAGCAAGGTATTTGTCACATTTCGCAATGATTGGGTGGAAAACGGTCGCCGGAAGTATACGGCGAGAGCGTGTATTTTTCAACACCAAATTATAAAATAAGTTCGGTACAGCACAATGCATCAATACCAAACTAAGCTGTGCCCTAGGCCTTTGGATGGTATATTTAGTCCTAACCTCGTTTAACATCATTGTCCAGCATCTCAGACTGCATCTTGCCATCGTTCCCGCCCTGCTGCATTTCTTCCATGTCTTCACTGACTGGTGACTGCTGATAGTGGCCACGAGCTTCAAACCTCAACTAAGTACTATTCTTTCCCCTCCACCTTCAACAAATCGACTCTAGTTTGGTGGATATGCAGTCACGTGTTAAATAGCAATTCTTACGCAATAATCTTAGTTCTCACTTACAGAAGCCACACCAATTGTGTCACGTGAGTTATGAATAATGATCATGGTTAATTGTTGACGTACTCAACAAAATACATTTGTTTATTTTTGGAATTTCATTCTTGTTCCACTGACTTTTCAAATCTTGATAGGAAAATCGATCTCCACTAGACCACACACACACACACACATTCATATTTTTAAAGAATCAGGTCTAGTCCCAAACACCAGGAAATTAAAGTGTTACTCCCTACGATCCTAAATTGTTGTAAAAATATTACATGTATCTAGACAGTTTTTAAAGAATAGATACATTCATATTTGGACAAATTTGAGTCAAGAATTTAGAATCAGGGGGAGTACTAGAGAACTAATTGCTAGTGCATAGTTGTTTGGTCTTGCTGCTCCGCTCAAAAACAAAAAGAAGTTGTTTGGTCTTACATTTTACGTTGGTGTAGAAACAAATCACATTTTCAGCCGCTTGAGTATTACAATATCAAAAATATACTGCGACAATATATATCATGACTGATTTAATAAAACTAATTTAGAATTATAAATGTCGGTATATTTTTCTATAAATTTGTTCAAACTTTGAGAAATATGAGCAAGGACAAAGCTAAAAAATAATGTATTATATTTATTTTTTTGACCGGAAACAGTAGGAGAGGCACCGTATTACATTTAGGATTGGAAAGAGTAGAAAAGTGCAAAATAAAATAAAATGAACGAGGTTGCTGCTTGCTGCTATACATGCCTGGATTGAGTATCTGACGGATGGCTGCTGCCGTATTCCGTCAAATCTCTAGCCTTCCCCGAATTGATCGAGAGTTCGGGACATAGTTACATGCCAGAAACAGGCCCGGGAATTGGTCCTAACAGTCAAATCTCTTGTTTGTTCTTTTCCTAGCTTGACTTGTTCTAAGCTTATGCAGTGCACGTTTGTTGTTTGATGTTTTTTCACGAGACATTGACAAGAGGATGGAAACTGAATACATGAAGAAAAACTATCAGTCCATCACCATGGGTAATTGCCCTGTGAGGCTGTGACCTGTGCCTTTCTACTCTCTCCGCCTTAAGACAAAACTTCATGTCAGCTTCACTTTGGTAGGACTACTTGTTTCTACCTGTGCATATGCATATTTTCCGTTGTTCATACGTATTAGGACAAGCATTTTGTCAGGTTCTACCTGCACTCTATGCATGGATCTTCCACGTGTACAGTCATGTAAAGGGCTGGCTTCAGATTTAGATCGAGCACGACTAGTTAAACTAAGGATATCGTCATTTCAAGTTCCACAAAAAGTGAGAATTTGGACGGTTTCGGCTTAAAAGTTACCATACCGGTGCCGTAAGCTCCAGGGTGCGTGAATTCCCTTTCACCACGGCCGGCAAAACGCGTCGTCACTCGGCAGGTCATCGGCGTGCTTCGTAGGTCTTCGAACTCTCCCGGGTTCAAGGGTCACGCGCGTTCCAACACGAACTCAATACCAAAGCCAAACTACGTAGAGAACATTTTTTCCCCTGTTGGTTCTACAGTTTTCACGACAAGTCAAGCACGAGGTTCTGAATAAAATGGTCTCCGACGCGGGTTATTAACTGCTACAGATTGGGTGTGCATTTAAAAGGAAAAGAGGCTTTTGTTAAGCGCTAGTAGAGCTGCAAAATTGTGACCTGATGGTACCCCTTGAACCCTCTTTAGTTCAACCAAATGAACTAAAATTTTAAAATGACACAACTTTTTGGTAAATTAGTTCATTTGTTTAAACTAAGTAGGATCAATGGGTACCTCAGGGTCATCGTGTTGCACCTCTAAGCACTACCTACATTCATGTGTTGTGCTCTCTTACGAGTTATGACTCACGACAAAAAGTCCATACATCAGCCGTACGTGGGCTAACGTTTTCATGCGCTCGGTCGTATCTTCATTCATCGTAGGTAGATGTATTGCATCTTTAGAAGAAAAAAACAGAAATTTGCATGGTACCGATACATATAAAGAAGAACGGATGTAGTATTATTTTTTCTGCAAATTCATGTTGTACATGCTATTACACAAACAAGACAAAATAGACTTTGGTGAAAAAAAGGACAAAATAGACATTATATTTTCAATTCACAGTATCTTTTATTTATTCGGTTTTGGTATTGAGAAGTCACATGTTTTTTAGTTAGAGATCAGCCGACATGTTTACCCGTCAGATATTAAACCGACGATAGCAAGTGTGAGATAAGAGAATGAGGATGACCCTCACATCTTAATCCGACGGCTCTGAATCGTCAACTAATATTTAAGACTCATTTCTTAAAAATCGGTCAACTTGGAAATAACCACACCCTTATTTATTTTCTTTTTGTACCGTACATTATGAGTATCAATTAGGCAGAAAATTATACTCACTCCGTCCAACAAAAGATGTCTTAAGTTTGTCAGAATTTGATTTAGACATGACTTAGTATATAGACATATTCAAATTTAGTCAAAATTGAGACATTCTTTGTTGAACGGAGAGAGTATAATAATTGATATCATGATTTTTTTTAAATATATATTTTTCCATGATGTGGTATAGCCGACTGTACTATCTCGGCTTTCGCTTCGATCATCCGTGCCCGCATGCATTTCGATTTCAATTTTTCTTCACGCATCGGTCGCGACGTACATGAGTAGTTGAGTAGGGTACTGGCGACTGCTGCTCTGCTAGCTGAGTTCTCCGTCCCCGCCCGCCCGGGCAGATCGATCGCCAACTAGACCCGGTCGTACGTGCTCACGGACAGATCAAGCCCCGCGACCAGGTCCTGTCCCTTGGCTGCTTGCTTGCACGGCAGAACGTTGCAGGCACCCAATCTCGACGGCGACCCGAGCTCACTCTAGCGTACGAGAGACTACGAGTCATGTACGGGGACTCCCACGACATGGATCGAGCAGATCGGCGTAGCTATCTCGGTGGATCAGCGGGCGCGGCCTGCCTGCCGGGGCACAAAGCGCCACGAGTGGGTTTTGGGCAGGAGCTAGGTGGTGACGGCACCGTCGGCACGTCAGGCAACGCGACCAGATCTACGGGCGGACCCGACCAAAGTCACGGGATCGAACCCACACGTACGGGTCCTGCGTTAATCTGTAGGAAAGAGATGGAGAACGCGGGGAATCTTGAGCTGCCGAGATCATGGCTCATAGTGGGAGCCCGGACCCGTTCGTTCGTTCGTTCATCGGAGCTGGACCGGACGGCGGTCGGGGGACATAAACTTGCAGTCTTGCACGACAAGGGGTGCTGCCTGTGCATATATGCTTCTGAATACTCTTACGTACGTGTGGAGGGCGACCGTACCTTGGACACGGTCGCTACACGGGCAACAGCTCCCCGGTTTTGGCAGGATCAAGTGCATTACTTACAGTGTTGTGCGAGGGTTTTTCTTTAGGTGTGTCAGTACGAGAAAATCGTTGCAAGGGATTCACACTAGTCAGAAAATCACGCCTCGTTTGTCTTCATAATAAATCTATAAGCTACGGCTCGTCAAGAGTTCTCCGGAGGTCCATGTCAGGTACGTAGCCTAGCTGTCATGGATTTCACTACGTCAATGGCAAACAACTGGCCATTATGGGTCAAGCCCTTGACTGTGAAACTAGACGGAAGACGCTGTCTCTGCGTTTTCCGCAACTGCGGATTATTCTGAGTTGATCATTCCTTGACTGAGCTGGCTGCAGTTGTCCTGCAAAATTCTCTAGTTGTTCACCACCTACACTTGACAGTTTACAGGCTACAGCCACCCGGTCAATCCAAAGGCAATAGTCCTTTTCCTGCTCCTGGAGATCCTTCACCAAATCACCAGCCTCTCTACACTTCCCCTGTTCTTTTGCTTTTCAACGATGGAGCCGGTATCTGTCGACCGGTCAGCCGTTTCATTTCCCAGCTCTCAAATTAGCGCCATGGCTACGCGCCTACGCACTGTAGCCAGCACGGGCGCAATTAGCAAAGCTAAAACAAGATCAAGCTTCCGTTCAGAAAAAGAACAAGAACAAGAGCTGCATCACTGGCCGTCTTACTGATGTTCTGGTCTGTCACTTCGAAGTTATCTTCAAGTAGACGCTGGACCTTAGGCAAACACGAGGGCATTTTCCGTCCTCTGACCGCCAGTGCCATCCAGTGATAATACAGCCTCACTAAGATGTAGCATCGCCGGTGCATGGGCACTTGAACTCTTCATGGGACCATGGGAGCATGATCTGACTGTATTCACAATGAAGACCTCCCCGTGGCTGCAAACACCACAGCCCCAGCCGATGGGATCAGACTGTATTCACAACAAAACAAAAGTTTGTTTTACTACGAACTGCCGTGGCAACTGGCGAGCACAACTCTGCCTTCTTTACTAGTTGAACAGCTATCAATGGAATCAGAAATTCTGAATATGGACTAGGCATAAACATTCTGGACTGCCCAACATAGAATACTCAAACAAAGTGGCGGTTCAACAGAATAGAGATTTAGGCCGCTGTCTTAGTGGGACAACCATATGATTCAGAATTCAGAGGGACAAGTCCATAACCTATGCTTTCTGTTTCCTTGGGCCATTTCAACAGCTACCTAGGTTTCGTTGAAGAAATTCAGAGAATCTCAGTTTCGTGGACCTGACAATCTGGCATATACAAAAGAAAGTATTCGACTATATTCTGAACAATATTTAAGGCCAGCTTTAGACTAAAGTTAATCGATTGCCTGATTGGTTTTCTGTGTCTTAGTACTCTAGATTTATGGTTTAACTCTAAACTTCCAAATATAACATGATATGCATGTAGACATCAGAAATGAAACCGCAGCTAAGCAGCAAGCAAAAAATGCTTAACTCAAACCCTGAACAACAGAATTAACTGGAGGAAAATTTAGACCACCAGATTAATTATGCACCCATGATCTCATGTCTCATCTCAAGTGCCAGCTTAAATATGAACAGAGCAATCATGATGGAAAGGGGTTTACAGCCAATGATCAAGCTATGAATAATCACATTGGAAGGAACAAATGCAAAATTATCTTCTACTCCCTCTGTTCCCAAATGTAAGAAGTCCTAACTTTGTCCTAAGTCAAACTTCTTAAACTTTGACCAAGTTTATAAAAAAAATCTACCAACATTGACGATTCTAAATTAGTTTAATTTAATCCGTCATGATAGATATTTTTATACTATACTTATTTGATATTATGTTGATACATTTTTCTATAAAACTTTACAAAGTTTGACTTAGGACGAAGCTAGGAATTCTTATATTTAGGAAGGGAGGTACTCCCTCCGTCCCATATTAAGTGTCGAAATATTACATGTATCTAGACGCTTTCTAGACATAGATACATCCATATTTGAACAAATTTGAGACACTTAATATGGGACGGAGGGAGTAGTAGCAAACAAATGAGCTACATTAGCTAACAAGATCAAGAAAAGCATCTGGCTCCAGGGCTGCAGTATTAAGCAATCTACATCACAATAGTAACCCAATTTATGCCATTTGGTGTTAAAAGGTTGCATACTGCGGAACAACAATAAGGATCAGGGAAACAGAAGCTCCCTATCACCTGCAGCATATTAACAAACAAAAATTTCCTCCATCAACTCAATCCATACCGAATAGTTCAATGTCTCATACTTGACAGCTCGGACAGAGAGATTACAAATAATACTCCCTCTGATCCTAAATTCTTGACTTAAATCTGTCCAAATATGGATGTATTTATTCTTAAAAAGCGTCTAGATACATGTAATATTTCAACAACAATTTAGGATCGGAGGGAGTATGATATGATGAGTAATAGTCTAATTGAACAGACAAGTTTTAGAGGTGCAGATAAAATTTAACACCCAATCATTCGTAATGTACAGAACAATCTGCATACTCAATCACAGGAGTCTATCTGAACTTCTGATGCCCAAGCACCAGGGTCAATCGAGAAGGCCGGTCTTGCGCCACACGGCATTGCGTACCTGGCGGAGGTCCCTGCCCTTGAGCGTGCGTCCAGCGCCCTCCAACACCGAAAACGTCGTCATGGGCGACTCCCGCGCCCGAGAGCGCGCCACCATTTCGTGCGGCGGCAGCATCTCCTCGTCATCGTCGTCATCCGCTTCAGCAGTGAACTCATCCACCACCGGCGGTCGACGCAGCCTCGCTGCCGGCACATTCACCGGTGCAGACTGCGGCATATGCATCGCCGGCGCCGGTGCAGGGCGGGGAATGGAGGGGATCATGCGGGGAAGGGCCGTCACCGGGGACGCGGGGGACGACGAGGTAGACGAAGAAGACAGAGGTGGCGAGAGAGGTCCGAAGCGCTCGGGGAGAGCTTCGAGGATGCCCCCCGGCGGACGGCGGAGGCGGGGGATGGTGGGGCTAGGGTTTGCGGCGCGGATTGAGGAGATGAGGAGGGGCCAGCGCGGCGGCTGCGGCCGCTCGGGGGATGGGGCTCCTGAGGCGAAGAGGTCGTCCTCATCGAGCTCGAAGGCCACCGAGCCAGGCTGGTCGCCGGCGGCCGAGGGAGGGAGGAAAGAGCCGAGGAGGCGCTCGGAGCTGGGCGAGCTCTTGTGGCGGGCACGGTCCATAGTGCGGCTAGGTTGTGCGGGTGGTGTTAACCGGACTGGCGCGTGACGTCGGGAGCGCGACGTCCCTAGCGAGAGGCGGCGATCCGGCGGCGGCGAGCAGGTGGGTAGTGATCAGCGCCGCAAGGGAAGCGTGTCGATGCGGACTTGGGTCCACGAGTCTGTTGAGTCTGCCCTTTGGGGAAGAACAGGGACAAGCTCTTACGCTGGGGATTTGAGATTCGTGCGACAAATGGTCGCCGATTATTCTTTACCACTCAGCCAATGATTTTTTTTTTAAAACATCCGGCGAACTTTATTGATCATCAAAAGTTTTTTAAAATTAGAAGACCATCATCCTGAAAACAAGGAAAATTTGAAGAAAACTATGTCTAGCAATCTCATGAGTCACCACGCTGGCTTTCGAAGGACAACACTCATAAGAAACTATAGTCAAGTCCCAAGCAAGGATACAACAATAGCAGAATATAGTAGCTGGGTTCCAGGGATCCCATCATCCAACTACATCCGATGATCTAGTTGATGTTGAGCACAACTTTTGTTTTGCTTGCCTTATTGTTAATCCAACTAAACCAACTCCGACTAAAAGTGCCATTTACACAACTTTTGATCAAGTATTATTCAAAATTTGCTGATTTGTGCGCAATAGAAATAGAATAGAGAAGAGAACTCACTCTTCGACTTAGCCAAGAGTCAGTTAATATTCGAATTTAAAAAAAAATCTTTGATGTTTGAACCAAGTGTTACCCCAACGTGGGATAAATACAATGGACAATGTGAAAAATGTGTTTAAATAGGTGTTTTGATTCTCACATTTGATCTACAACACACGTTTTAGATCTATGGCACGTACAAAACAGTATTACTCCCTCCGTCCAACAAAAGATGTCTCAAGTTTGTCAAAATTTGGATGTATCTACACATGACTTAGTGTATAGATGCATTCAAATTTGGTCAAAATCGAGATATTTTTTGTTGGACAGAGGGAGTATGAAAAAAAAGGAGAAACAAAAGAAAAGCCTTTTTTTAATAGAAAAGTCTCCTTTTTTAGCGAAAAAAGAAATCGCGAGCTGTGGCAGGCCGATTTGCCGAACTTGGGCTAAACCGGATTGCTTAGGGCCCAAGATCCAATAACGTCCCACTGGTAATCCCGTAATTAACAAACTGTCGCTCACGAGAAAATTAAGAAAAAAAGAATCCTTCTCGTTTTCTTCCCCAGTCGCCCTCTTCTTCCCGTAGGCCGTAGCTTCGCCGTGCCGCACCAAGCAGAAGAGACCTCGCCGCGAAGCTAGCCATGATCTCCGCGGTAATTGCGGCACCTGCCCCCTTCCCGGCTTCTCTCACGCGGAGCTACCCACCACTCGCCCGCTCAGTTGGTAATTTTGCACTGAATCTATCTATGCGTGCTCTCGCAGGAGAGGAGCCAGTCGCAGAGCCCGCGGTCGCCGTCGGCGGCGGCGGCGGCTGGGGCGCCGTTCCTGTCCATATCCGTCACGGATCCCGTCAAGATGGGCACCGGCGTCCAGTCCTACATCTCATATCGCGTCATAACCAAGGTCATCTGATTCGTTCTCCGTTCTAAGTACCAAACCTGTCGGTTACTTCGATTTAGCATAGATTTAGTAGTTTATAGTGATACTGATCGAGTTGATAATTTAGTTAAGTCCCCGCGGCGATGCCAATTTCTAGAGCTATTTTTGCCTGGTTTTAGGTGTCAATCAGGCTGGCACAGTGGAAGTCAATTTATGGAATCTGATTTCCTGATATAGATCTGGTACTGGATTACTGGATTAATTTATAGGCCAGTAATTAATGAACTCAGCGATAGACCCCTACTCGGTGATGTCGAAACTCTTATGGACTTTGAGTAGGAAGCTCTTAACAGATATTCTGCAATTAGTACAGCTAAGTATGAGCCGGGGAAAGAAAATCATGGAAAATTGAATAGTTCTGAACCTTCACGCAAATGATCAATACAGGGATGCTCTGGGGCATCAGAACAATTTAAAGAAGGTCCCCTTTTTTTAGATGGAAACCATTCCATTACTTAACTTTGCACAGCAAGATCGCCGGCAACCAAATCATGCACAAAGGTAGGAGTAGAACCCGACCATACGGCTTGGGGCATCTGCTCCATCTTAGCACCTGCCGCTGCTATGGTGTCCGCAACCTTATTATAAGAATGATTACAGTGAAGAAAAGACACACCAGTAAAGAAGGTGCCCTTTTGATCATGCAAACTATGTTTGGTTTCAGATTTAGGGAAAATGTATATTCATATGTAATAAGGAAGCCAATACTTAAAAAGACTTTCCTTCGTTCACGTTAGGGAAAAGATTTCCTTTCCCAGTTGAATGATTCTATGAGGACATACCTTCTGACGCATCACTAGCACCAATGTGCGATTAAGGCCATACTTTTAGATATTCTAAAATCAAAATGGGTTTAATGTTCACTCAAGCAACATGACGAGGTTCTTGTGGAATGGCATGTCAATCATGTAACCTGCCAATTGACTACAAACTTTTCGTGTTCTGTTCTATTGCTACTTCACTTCTGTTTGTGTAGCTTATTGAGTTTGATGACTTGACGCCCAGCACTTGTATTACATTTCGTCCCCCCTACTTTGTCTTGTACTTGAATGCTATATAAGAGCTGTATCATGGTTACCGCTTTGAGCATATATATACATACATATATATATATATATATATATATATATATATATATATATATATATATATATATATATTGATGTCTATACGATGGTTCTGTTGCTATCGATTTACTGATTTGGTAATATTTTCTCTGTAGACTAACCTACCTGAATTCGAGGGACCAGAGAAAATTGTTATCCGACGCTATAGTGATTTTGAGTGGTTGCACGATCGGTTAGTTGAGAAATACAAAGGCTTTTTCATACCTCCCCTACCAGAGAAGAATGCTGTTGGTAATAATATGACAATATTTCATCTATTCCCTGTATCAGAGAAATATCTAGGCCACTGAACTGTAGTCTCACAATCTATTGTGTTCCATTGCTTACTGGGCTGTTATTATTTCTCTTTACACAGAGAAATTCCGCTTTAGCAAAGAGTTCATCGAATTGAGGCGCCAAGCTCTGGATCTGTTCATCAACCGAATAGCTTCACACCCTGAACTTAAGCAAAGTGAAGATTTCAGGATATTTTTGCAGGCAGATGAAGAGGTAGAAGATTTGCATAAGCAGAGTTGCTACAGTTCCTTGCTAAGTTTGGATCCATATAATACTTTTCTATGTTACAGATATTGTTGATCTTGACATATAAATGATAAGTTGAATAGATTGCTCTAATCTCTGTCATATTGTTCCTTAGGGTCACTGTTAATAGTCAAGTAAATCTTAGGCCAACTGTCTTATACTTGATTTGTACTGCATGAATGCTTTGCAATGTGATCATTGTTTTATTGCACACTGAAATTTCCATCAGAACAAAATAGGAGTAATTTCACTGCATAATTGAAAAGAGTTTGCAGAAACTCCAGTGGCTAATGTACCATCATTTGACTAAATATTGTGCTGACTGCAATAGGATTTTGCAGTCGTGTGCATCACAAGGCTGATCATCCTTGAAGTTTTCTAATAATGGAACTTTCTACGTCCACCATTCCATGCCTTGTATATATAAGGCTGATCATCCTTCCGGGGGCGTTCGTACAGCTCATGTTTTTTTTTTCCTGTGTGTGAAGCAGAAAATGGATAGAGCAAGGTCTTTTGAGACTGGTATATTTAAGAAGCCAGCAGATTTCATACAGATGTTTAAGGTACTAGTTTTCCATTGCTCAGTAAGACGTTCTTCTGCTTCTAATAAGATTACAGAAGAGTGTGATGGAAAACTCCCTATTTCCCTCTTTATATTTAAGTTTCACTTGCTGGTCACTAACCGGTGATCATTTTTTAGGATGTACAGTCAAGAGTCAGTGATGTTGTTCTGGGAAAAGAAAAGCCTGTGGAAGAATCTACTCCTGAATATGAGAAGCTTAAACATTATATATTTGAGCTAGAAAATCATTTAGCAGAGGCCCAGAAACAAGCATTCCGCCTTGTGAAAAGGCACAGAGGTAAATCTGCTGCCTATTTTCTTGGTAAATCAATTCATTTGTGACAGTCTCAATGTACAGTAGTAGTAAAAATTGTATGTTCAAAACTTGATCTTTGGAAAGAAAGGAACAATTGGTTGCATGATATCGTAATGAATGCAAGACTGTTGCTTGGAGGCCATGACAGATATCTCAACTTGCCCTTATTTATGTAATTTTATTGAACTGAATTGCAAGACCAATTACTCCATTCTGATTTTCATTCATTAGAACTTGGGCAATCTTTGGCGGACTTTGGGAAGGCGATTAAGCTTCTAGGTGCTTGCGAAGGGGATTCCTTGGAAAAGGTGTTTTCTGAAGTTGGTTCGAGGTCAGAGATGTTGTCAATAAAGCTTCAAAGAGAGGTACCCTTAAACTGTTAAGATACCACTTGGTATTATGTACCATATGGGACTTTGACCATCCATTTCAGTGGTTCTGCTTCCTAATGATGTTGATATGCTCTTACTATAGGCAGACAACCTTCTCTTTAACTTTGAAGAGCCTTTGAAAGATTATGTGCGTGCAGTGCAGTCAATAAAAGTGAGTTTTGTTCTCTTTCCATCTGCTAACTATAAAAAGAGAACTGCTTATAACTTTGAAGAAATGTCAAAAAAATTGAGGTCATGACTTATTTTCTCATGCTCATGAACAGACAACTATGCTTGATCGAGCCAATGCTTTCAGGCAGCACTTTGATTTGGATCAGGAGAGGAAGTATAAAGAGCTTAACCTGTATGTACTGCATATTGCATTTACCTATTCCATGCTCAGTGAGTAGGCTTAAATAATTTAGGATAACTGTCCTGAGGGGAGTGCCTTCACGTTATAGGATCATAACTAATCAAAACTGGGCCCTTCAATTTAAGATTCCTATGAATAATTAATCAAACCCTAACCTCTTAGCACAAGACAGGGTTTAAAGTCCTTATGGTCTTGGTCTCATGTTTAATCCATACTAATCCTACTCTGACTGCAGAGAAAAATTGAAGTTCATGAACCCTGAGAAGTTCTCTGAATCGGAAATGGAGTTCAACGAGGCAAGTTCTTATTAATTTTGAGGATCTATTTCGAGCGGTCAGAAATTGTGAACGGACAATTGTTTTGACCAGTGTTTTGTTTTGAGTTAGTGCAGTTGAAAGCAGCCAGTGAGGAGGCTACAAAGAGGTTTGAGCACATAGTTAGTGTAATGAATGGTGAGCTTGCACGATTCCAGGAGCAGAAAACAGCTGATATTGGACTTGCCTTCCATGAATTTGCGAAAGGTCAAGCAAAGTTAGCGAAAGATATTGCTGATGCTTGGCGCAGCGTCCTCCCAAAGCTGGAAGCTTGTTCCATGTCATAAATTTAATCTGTGTTGGCCTGTGATGTTTGAGATAGCAGTCGGCCCTTGAGTTTTAGGCTGATTTTTTCCAGTCCAATTTGACAGCGATTCCTGTATACTCAAAAGTGATTGTCGAAGTGCTCCGGTTGTTATATTGATACCGTTTCTTGCTGTGTGAGTGTGTACTCTGTAACACCAATTAGTCTAACTACCTGAATCCCTCAAGAAGTATCATCAATAAAGGAGAAAGAATTGTGGACAGTGGAGCCGTTTACTGTTGCTTCCTCTGATGGAATTTATATCTTCATTTTGTGAGAGGACATGAAAGAACTTGAAAAACAGGAATTACAAGTAACAATAGCGTATGTTAACCCTGCTGCATCATCTTCTTGACTGTCAAACTTGTGCAACTTGAACAGGTTTGTCAACTTGGAGGAAGTTGAGCAAACTTGTCAAACTCGAGCAATTTGAATAGATTTTTGAAGCGCCTCAAGGAGGCTTCTCATGATCCTCGGTTCCCCAGGTGGTTCCATGTCCTTCATGGGACCGTTCCTGATCGCCCGGAACACAAACCCGGAGCCATCGGTCGCTGGAGACACCAGGCAATCGATGTAGGCCAGCAGCTGCACCGCGCCGTCGTCGATTTCAACAAATGCTAACCTGATCCCACCGTCGACTTTGTCCACCTGTTCGCACATGAAAATCGAAAAATATTTCAGCTGTAGAAATCTTCAAAATAAAACTACAGTATATGGGCAGCTCTCCGATTGCCTTACCTTGAGAGGCACCGGTAGTGGCAAGGTTGCGCCTTGGCACAGGCTGTTTCCCCACTGTCGAACAAACAGGACACAGATAAGCACCAGTTCATGGCTATACTATGCATATACTCCCTCCGATCCTAAATTTGAACTAAAATCACGACAAGAATTTAGAATCGGAGGAATACTTCGAATGCTAACGCTCCTTCCAAAAAAGAAAAGAAAAGAATGCTTATGCTAACCTGAAATAGCAAGGCCTCGAACCGAGCCAAATCGATGTTGGCAGGCAGCTTGACGGTGCCGAGGCTGACCCCGTCGTCAGGCACAATGCCGCCCTTCCCCAGCACGGCACGCGGAGGATTCAGGGCCACCCTTAACCTGAAACTGGCGGGGAGCTTCTCGGTCTTTCCTGCTTTGAAGCAGCTCGAAGCAGAGCTGCCATGGCTGTTGAAGGTGCGCTTTGGAAGCGTCCCTGAAGAGCAGGAGCAAAGGATCCTGTGGACCAGCAGCTGCCTTGCGGTTGCAGCTGCCATTCTTTCGTCCTGCTGGAGGAGGCAGGATGAAGGTTCAGACTTGAGTTGGGACCTGGTAGTAGATTGCCATAGCCATACTGGAGCCGGTGAATGAAGTGCACCGGATTAACCTCTAGGGATGAGAAATGAATGGATGAGCTGATACCGCCCAGACAAAATTTTGGTTGGCTGATCACCCTCGCTTCTTATGGTTGAGAGTACCAAAGACTGGTCTTGTAATATAAAACTGTAAGAAGGTTTCAACAAGGACAGTTTGGCCGAGTGGTCTAAGGCGCCAGATTTAGGCTCTGGTCCGAAAGGGCGTGGGTTCAAATCCCACAGCTGTCATACATTTTTTTTCCCTTTTTTGTTTCTTCTCGCTTCTTCTTTCTTTCTCTTCCCCTTCCCCTTCGGCAGCTATCTGATTTACCCATCACTGCGTCGCTCCGGCGGAGCGATCGGCGGCCATGGCGGCGTCGCTGCAAGCATCATCCTCCTCCCTCCGCTCGCGCCTCCTCTCCTCCTCTGCCACTTGGTCTCCCTGGCGCCTCCTCCTGTCCTCCTCCGTCCACTCGGACGCCTCCCACAAAACCGAAACCCTCGCCTTCGACGAGATCCAGCTTTCACCCGAGAAGCCTTCCACCGCCACGGCCTTCGTTCTCCACGGCCTCCTGGGATCGGGTCGCAACTGGCGCACCTTCTCCCGCACCCTCGCCTCCCAACTCCGCGACCGTTCCCCCTCCGATGGTAACTGCCGCAAAGTTCGCTGTTCTTAAACGCGTATAGTGTGTTCTCATAACTTAGCACTGTTAACTCTGTCCAGCAAAATAACTTAAAATTGCTATCTGATCGTTGTTGCATCCAACGAAAATATGGTTCCGTGTTTGCTCATAGGCAGGGCCGGGGAAAAGATCGTGCAGAGATCTGGATTTTGTGTGTTTGTAGAGTGGAGGATGGTTCTTGTGGACTTGAGGAACCATGGGAACTGATAACTCTACTCAGCAAAATAACTCCCATCCTATCGTTGTTGTATCTGACGAAAATATAGTTCTGCGTTTGCTCATAGGCAGGGCTGAATTTTGTGTGCTTGTAGAGTGGAGGATGGTTCTTGTGGACTTGAGGAATCATGGGAACTCGGCCAGGATCAAAGGGCTGTGCCCACCCCATGATATGTCGAGTGCTGCAAAAGACCTTGCTGACTTGGTGAAGGCCAAGGGCTGGTCATGGCCGGAGGTCGTCATGGGTCACTCCATGGGTGGAAAGGTTGCACTGGATTTTGCGGAGAGTTGTTCCCGTGGTGACTATGGAGAATCTGCTGCTCTTCCCAAACAGGTGCAGAGAGTTATTTTAGTTTTTGCATGATTGGGTCTAACATATTAGTTCTTCTGAATAAATTGTTTGATTTTGTAAGTTAATGTCCGTGCAGAGAATCCTCCCAATCTTATCATACATAATGTTTATTTACATAAGTTGATGTGGAAAATCCTACTGTTACATAAAAAGTGTGTCATGGAAAGAAGAATGTAGTTCTATATGTGTAGCACACTGAGTTGTGTACCGTGAATAATCTAGCATCACAGTACAGACACTGGAAGGTTTATATTTATTGCGTTTCTTCTGTCAGAATGGTAATTTCTTGATTCTTGTACTTAGCAGTTAATTGCTTGGCCCCCCTTTTATACCCTGCTCATTTCAATTGGCCGTGTCTAGTTATCTACTGCGTACTGCACATTACTGGGGCAAGGGGATAAATAATATGTATAACCGTGTTATGTTTTCCTTTGATGCAGAACAGCTCTGGGTGCTCGATTCTGTCCCTGGACAAGTAAAAATAGATAACAGTGATGGTGAAGTTGAACGGGTTTTGCAAACACTAGCAAGTCTTCCTGCATCGCTTCCATCGCGCAAGTACTTCCTCTTCCATTCCCATGCTGGGATATTTATCTGATTCCTAATTTGATATATAGATGTTTAGTGTATAATTTGATCCGTTCATTTTCTTGAATAGTGGTTATCCAGCCTGGCTTCAGCACATAAATCTTTTGCTTATAACACTTGATGAAACATTAGCATAATGCCCCATCGCACAAAAAGGTTCATGTGCAAACAATGTGACGTATGACTACAATAACAACACCCACAGATGGAATAACAGAACAAGTAAAGGATAATTCAAGTTAATATCTTCTCCAAAGAGTTGAAATAAATCCCAAAGTCCTTTTTGGTCGAGGGAATGCCCTTCTATTGCAGGTACAAAGAAGTGTCGTTGAGCAAACCACTGCAGTGGGACCCGACCATCCACCCGGTATATGAATACAACAAGTGAGGCGATAACTAGCAGTCACTGGCACTGTTCAACACTTTCCCTGTTGCGGACAGCAGAGCTCACCATGCCAAAGAACAGTGACACCGGCTATCCTTCCCCAATGTGGCGAGCCGCCTTGTCCCCGTTTCCGCCTTTCCAGCCATCACTGCCCTGATTAGCGCCATGTCCGCGTTCAGGGTGAGATTTCGGACCTCCACCCCTTCTCTCCCTCCCTTCACCGCTCGGGCCGCGAGCAACTTGTTCAGCCACCGCTGGTGATAGCCATCCACGCCGCGCCTGGGGACTCCTAACCGGCGTGGTTGAACTCGCGGTAGCCTCCAGGTCGGAACGCCCCTGGCTGCTGCTCATTTGGCGCACGGGAGAGGCATTCTGGCAAGCCACCATCGCGCCGGCTCGCTCATGGGCTTGCTGGAGCCCGATCAAGTTGGCCTGAGGCATGGACCCAGCCTGTCAATCCCCTCACGCACACAAAATTAAACGAAAGGCCCTTCCTGTTAGTCTTTGAAATCTCCAAATATCGAGAAAATATTAGGTCCCTGAGATGTGGGTCCCTCTGACCAGAAATAAAATAAAGAAAAAGAAAAATTCTGGTGAGTAACAGGTGGGCCTGGTCGCCAAGTTGACCGATCAAACTTGACCATTGGCCCCACAAGTTAGCCTCTGTGGCTAGGTAGCAGTAGGTGCGAAATGATTTGTGTGGTAGAAAATTTGAGTTTAGTCAGGAAATTCCAGCCAGAACCACTTCATGGTAAACTCTTGACTATAGTGGAATTGGCATGCGTGATTGCATGAATGAGTAACTTACTTTGATGCTCGCCATAAATAATGTTCTATATCCAAATTCCAGATATTTTTCACTGGCCTGTATATCTGTAATGCTGATTTCCGAGTTCCGATGACCAGGCAGCAGTGTCTTTTTTTTCTTTCTAAAAAGGTATATTGGTGCCTCCCTGGCTCCCTGGTCCAATGATTACTCGCAAAGTAGATGCAATGATTCAAGAAAACTTATTGTTGAAGCCTGGGAAGGACAGCAAATATTTTTGTTCTATCAAGATGTTTAGCATCAACTACTAATGATGCACTTTTGTTCAGATCCTTAATGACAATGTATGTTTACTATCAGGTGGGTTGTGGACCACATGATCAGTCTTGGCTTTTCTAAGTCACTTTCAGACTGGATTGGCAGCAACTTGAAGAAGGATAATGAACATGTGACTTGGGGTTTTGATCTTCAGGCCGCGATAGACATGTTCAATTCTTATAGGTAAGGTTCAATTTATTTCTTATTTATCTTACACTTCAACCTTGTGGTTCTTTATCTGTCTTGGCGTCCTCGCTTTTTAAACAAGCTGTCCAAATATATTTATACTTATTAATTTTCAGAGAAAGAAGCTATTGGACACTGCTGGAGAACCCACCTAAGGGTATGGAGATTTCAATAGTACAAGCAGAGCAGAGTGATAGATGGCACCCTGATGATGTGCAGAGGCTAAAAGCATTGTCAAGGAGAGGAAGCAAACCTGACGGGGGCAAAGTGTCTCTTCATGTTCTCCCCAACTCCGGCCATTGGGTTCATGTGGACAATCCCAAGGGTCTACTCGAGATTATGGCACCAAACTTCCTCTCTACTGGTCAAAATTGACGTGTTGTTGGCCATCAAACCGCAGCCCTTCTTAGTGTTTGTTGGCACATTTGATACCATTTATGCTCTCTTTTTTTCGATTGGGTGAGAGCCTTTTGTGCTTTCTGTCAATAAAAAGATGAAGATTTGTTGATATCATTTTTTCCCTTTATTTTTTGGTGAAACTAATTGATGGAAACCATATTTTGTGTTCTGGTAGTCAAGGAGACATGTTTCATGGTGTAAGCAGATGAGCAACTTTGCTGACCTTTCTGACAGATTATATACTGCTGATCCAGTAGCACGTTACCTTGTGATGGTGGAGTTGTGATTTTGTATCTAGCTTTACAACTAAACCATTGTCTGCTTCCGGCATTTGGCATCTGGGCTCCACCGCAGTTGTTGCATCGCGCTCGGACGAACTGTGACATCTTTGAGGTGTATCAGTTCACAGTAGGAAAGACCTGCGGAGTGCATCGATGGAATACTAGCCTTGCCGGCAAGCTGCTGGAAATCAACACGCAGGAGGCATTGGCCCGTGTTGCTACGTGTCCGGGCGGTTGCGAGACGGCAGTGGTGACCGATCAGAGAGCAGAGAAGCCCTGAAATGCACGCACCTGCACCATCCGGCCATCTCTCTGGCCATTGACCACACGAGTACGGCTCTGTCGTGCCCGTAGCACAGATTATCAAACCAGTCCTTTTCTGCAAGCAAGTTAAAAAAGACCACCACATAAAAGCAAGGTTTTCAAAAACTCACCAGATTCTTTTTTTTAAAACCCAATGATTCTATGGCAGGTCTTGAATTGGTAGCACCGATCACTCGTTGAGCACATTTTGGCAGCTTACTTGACAAGCCAGGCCTGCTCATCATGTCCAAGCTAGCGTCCGATGTTGCCACGCGAGTGTTCCGACGACCGACATAGATGGGCTCGAACCCGCACCCTGGTAATCGTGGGGCTGTATCCAAGCCCGACTACATTCTCTCTCTCTCTCTCATTGTTGTTTGCGAGCAAGTGGGACGGAGATGGCCTCGGCATCGTCAAGTGAAGCCACCTAAGAGCAACCACAGTGTTGGTTAACGGCCGGGGCTAAGCAGGGGCTAAGAAGAGTTAGGACCGAGTCTAGCCATTGCAGCACCCCGAGTCTAAGAAAAAAGTTCTGGACCCGACTCAACTACTTGAGTCGACTCCAAGAACGCGTTGACAATTGTGGAGCCCACCTCGCCTCACCTCTGGCCGACGCCCGCCGCATCTCTGGCAGCCGCGCGCCGACTTCTCGTCGCCGGCGTAGTTGGATCCGCCCCGTACCTCGTCCCCACCGCGCGACTCGCCACGATTGAAGTTTCTACAGCCTCGGTCCCTGCGCCGCGTGCCTCTTCGCCACTGATTCCAGACGCGGTGATTGGAGCAATCGCGTGCCTCATCGCTGTCGGCAAGATTGAAGCCTCCACAGCCTCGTCGCGGCCGCCAATTCAAGCAATCGCTGTCCAGAAATTAAAGTTGGAAGAGAGGATTTGGGGATCTTGCTCTAGTTGTTGTCCGTGGGCCGCGGGGAGAAGGATTTGGGGATCTTGTATCGGACTGAGGAACGGTGGTCGTGGGTTAAAAGATAAGAAAAAATAATGCTCTGTGGGTCCCACAAACTGAGGCTAAGGAAATCACACGCTGCAGCAGTTTTTGATTTTCAAGACCCGACCTAACTTTTCACTAGAGTTTGCTCACATTGGCCTTACTCTAAGTGCGTCAACCGGAGCTACCCCGTCAATGGTGTAGGGGACTTGTATGTGTGTAGACAAAGTTGCGACAAGGCTGCACGACGCGTGGGTCGCACCGCTGGGTTTCCGGAAGGATCTCACCCCAGGCGGCAACGTGCAGGCTGCCCGGCAAGCTACCAGCCCGGTAGGGCTAGCGGGGCTTCGGGGGAAATAATCTTGCCTGGGCACCTCCCGGGAAGGCGCTTGCCGGGAGGAGGCGTTCCCGGGCGCAGGTTTCCGCCGTGAGGACGGGGCTGAGCGAGCAGAGCAGCAGCGCCACGTGGGCGCGCGGCAGACGCCTGATGTGCAGTTTTGTTAGGACAAGGAGTGAGGCACACGGCGCATTTAATGAGCCGGCAGGAGGTACGTTATCCGTCTAGTCGGGCAAACAGTGGCTGTCCGGGGCTAGTTTTTAGGCCTTAGGCCCTAGCCGCGGGGTTGGCGCTCATGCATGCATGCCAGCGCACCGAGGAGGAGCTGCCCAAGCTCCTTGCTCGCCACTTGTAAGCCATGCACCGTGGCACCTGTGGTATCCCCTTGGTTATAAAAGAAGGACCCCCGCCAACGGTCAAAGGGTTCGTTCCTTTCCCGATTAGTTTTTCAGTGGGTTCGTAGGTTCGCATATTCAACAAACGAGCAGTTCTCCACTGGTAGTAGCCAAGAATAGAAAGGGGCACTTAGTCAAAAAGAGAGCGTCCAGGGACCCTTCCCCGGTAACTTGTAAACACCCGATCTCACGGTAATACAAGTTTAGACAAGCAGGACGTAGGGTTTTACACCTCCGGGTGACCCGAACTTGGATAAAAAGAATGTGCATGCGTTCTTAGCGTGTTCACAGGTTTCGCATTGGTCTCGCCGGCGATCGCCAAAGCGATCCTCATAGCCCACTGCCGAAACTAAAAGGGGGTGCGTGGAAAAAAATTGTCTAACAGCCAGAAGTCTCCGGACGATCACCAACTTAATCCTGGAGTATATCTCACCGAGCAGTCGCAGGATGGCAGTCTGGTTTTGCCTCGGAGCTATGGCTACGTCGGAACGGAAATGTCAGGTTCCATGATTCCATCCAAATCAGATGAATCCAAACCGCCACACCGACGGAACAGACCAATCATCAACCGAAAACATCTCCGATCCAAATCAGCTGAACCCAAACTGATAAACGCGCACGCCGGCACGCGACCGCCAACCTGCCGTAGCAGCAGCCGCAGCCGCAGTGCCGCACCCTCTCTCGAATAGGCCAAACCAGCGGCATGGAGACAGAGCACGCAGGCGCCGAGGAATGGCGTGCCCGCGCGGTGGGCGGAACGGAGCACAGCTGGTGCCGCGCCGTGCCGGGCGGCACCGGCACCACGCTGCTCGCGCTCCGCCTCTCCGCCGCCGGCGGCGCCGCGGATGCCGAAGCTCTCCAAGCCGCGGTCCGCTCCCTCCAGAAGGCTCACCCCATCCTCCGCGCCCACCTTCGCGCCTCCCCCTCTGGCGGCGCCGCCACGCTCGCCTTCCCCGCCTCTTCCTCCCCGCTTCAACTCTCCCTCGCGCCCCAGCCCGCGTCGGAACCCGCGCTCGACTTCCACTCCCTCTTGGAGCGCGAGCTCAACCGCAACCCGTGGGCGTCCGCGTCCGGCCCCGACGCGGCGGCGGCACCGGTTCTCTTCGCCGCGCTCTACGAGCTCCCCCCGCCTGCTGGTGGCGTGGCGCTGCTCGTCCGGATCCACACGGTCGCGTGCGACCGCGCGGCGTCGGCGGCGCTGGCGCGGGAGCTCATCGCGCTCCTGGCCGGCGCGGGCGACCCGGGGGAGGAGGAAGAGGCGGCTGCGGTGGACGCGGGGTTGGAGGAGAGGATACCGCAGAGGGACTCGTGGAAGCCCTTCTGGGCGCGTGGGGTGGACATGGTGGGCTACTCCATCAACGGGCTGCGCACGTCGACGCTGCCGTTCGTGGAGACCGGCACGGCGAGGTCGACGCAGATGCTGCGCCTCGGGTTCGGCCGCGAGGAGACGGCGCGGCTGCTCGATGTGAGTTGCTTTCTTGGCCTGCTTGTTTCTAGAACACCAGATTGGTGGGTGTTAATTGCATTTGCACATATAGATTACTGCTTCTTTGCACATTGTCATCTAGGCGTGCAAGGAGAACGGGGTGAGGCTTTGCTCAGCCATGGCTGCCGCAACGCTGCTAGCTGCAAGGCGATCGAAGAAGCTTGACAGCGGCCAGCAGGAGACATACTCCATTGCCACCCTGATCAATTGCCGCGAGTTTCTTGAGCCGGCTTTGGATGATCACAACGTTGGTAAGTCCTTAAAGAAAGCAACAACAAGGATTTATCATAGTGTTGTGTAGTGTTGAGCTGATATGCTAGAAGAAGTGCTCAAACTTGACACTGTTAATTGTTGTAGGGTTCTTCTACTCTGCTATCACCAACACCCACAAGATACATGGAGAGGAAGTACTGTGGGAGCTCGCCAAGAGGTGCCATGGTGCCTACAGCAATGCCAAGAACAGCAAGAAGCACCTTACCGACATCGGCGATCTCAACTTCCTCATGTGCCGGGCCATCGAAAACCCCCAGCTGACAACGGCCTCTGCGCTACGGACAGCGCTTATCTCCGTGTTTGAGGAACCGGTAACCTACGACACGTCTGATCAGCAGAGTAAGGCCGGCGTGGAGGACTTTGTCTGCGGCGCCACCGTGCACGGCATCGGTCCATCGATCGGCATGTTCGACTCTATCAGGGACGGACAGTTGGATTGCGCGTGCATGTACCCTTCTCCTCTACATTCCAGAAAGCAGATGCAGGAGATCTTTGACAGGGTCAAGCAGATTTTACATGAAGGGTGCAACGTAAATGACGAAAAATATGAAGATTGCACATAGTAGCTAGATTTCAAGAGTATTTGGTTCTTTAGGTAAATAAAGTTGTGCAGAGTTTGCTGTGCCATGTCATTGATGTTGCACATTCAGGTGCGATTTATGATGTACTGAAAGTCGAATAGTTGGAGAACATCGGTTATGTCTGAATTTAAGAGCTACCTATCGACTACTGAATACTGATGCCAAAGAGATACAGTACCAAAATTTGACAGAGATCGTAAACATCTGAGATTCTCCTAAGATAATTGATCATGGGAAGCAATGCGCACCATAGGTATACCGTATCTCGTGGGGCATCTGATATGGAATTCCAGAACTTGGATGGCGACAGGAACTTTCTCAGAACTCACATGAGCAGCGATCTATTTCCAACAATTCCATGATAGCTATAGGTCGCGCATCTGTTATGGAATTCCATGCAAAGCACCGCCAACAATGCCACAAAACGCAACGGAAAGCGCCGCTCCTATTTCCATATTTGCATTTGATTGCGTTAATCGCGTTGCCTTTCCATGTGTAATTCATGGCGCCTCCTATATATATATATTCAGCGCTCCTAGGATCAATCTTCATCAAATCAGAGGATCAGAGGAAACAGACCCGTGCCGTGCTCGCATCATCGATCTCGTCTCATGGCTTCGTGCAGAAGGCTCTGCGTTTTCTTGGCTCTCGCCGCCGCGGTTCTTGCGGCGCCCGGTATGACAATGGCAGAAGCTCCCGCCGGGCGCCGCCTCCTTGCTCCGGCCCCGGCGCCAACGGGACGCTCGTCCGCCCCGTCGCCGTCCACGGTGCACACGGCGCATGCGCCGGCGGTCTCTTCGGCCCGTTCGCCGATCGCGGGGTCCTCGGGGCCACAATCAAGTGAAGCACCGACCAAGAGTCCCTCGATTGACGCCACCACTCCTACAGGTCAGCCGGACAGCCCAGCCGTGGATAGCAGCAGCGCCACGGCTGGCGTGTCGGCCGCCGGGACAGCCGTTGCTTTGTCAGTCGCTGGGGTGATGATGATGATGACCATGATGCTCTTCTAAGTTCGTTGATCAGTTTTATATCCTAGATTAGTTAATTAGTTTATGTTGTTATATTGGTCCATCTAGTGGTAGTCGGGTCGAGTCTATCAGGGTAATAGTAGTGGTGAGTCTATCAGGGAACTGTGATTTTTTGGTTGTCATTAGTACCCTAGTCCAACCACAGTTGGTGTAATCTAGAAGTTCAGAAGTGATTAAGGAAATATGAGTCTGTGCAACCGAGCAGTTACGAAAATATATACTCTTAATTTATCGTTCCGTCCTTTGCTTTGTTTTTTGCTTACGTACCAGTCAATCAGTCATGATCTTACACACACAAACAATTTGTGCACTGTTGTCGGCCAAGTGCATCACAAATGCCAACCGGCCGTTGTCAAAATTACTCGTCAATCATAGTCAGATAGCTGAACCAGATTAACTTTTGTGAACCAAAAGATTCTTCCAGATCAGATCTATCTCACACAGACCTGATCTGAAAGAATAGTCTGGTCTGCTTCTTTCTGAATCAGACTATTATGAATAAAGAGATATTGATTAAACTAAACATGTCAGTAACAATCATTGCCATTGCAATCACTGCAATTTTCTTTTTGCTTCTGGTTGCAACTTTGGAGTGATAGGACATAAAATATACACGCTTTCACAATCGCCCAATAAACCCAAAAATTACATAGCTGCACTCCACACAAGAGAAAAGGGGTTAGCATTCACAATTTACGTGGCACGTAAATATTTGCTGATTTTTGAAGCTTATGGGGATTTTACAAGTAGGTGCTCATATAGTTTCGTGGGGTTGTTGTGTATGATTGATGGGTTTGCGTCTTCCAGACGCTCTGCAAGTGATCTGAGCATAGAAACCAGATGCCGAGTGTTACTTGTACATCTGCATACCAGGTCTAGGTACTGCACAGCCTCCTGAGGCATGAGACCAGTCATGAAGAAAGGGAAGAGCTTTGAATGTGTCATCTCCATTGTACCCATTGCCTCTGATGCCCATCCAGAATTAGACTTGTCAGAAACGCTCCCCTCCTCACGCTGCATCCGCCGTACTCCTTCTAATCGTGGGAGCATATCCTTCTCTTCCTCCTTGAAGTGCTCTTTGGTGTGATCCTGCAAGTGTCATTAATTTCAGACTCAAACCAAACACGAAGAAACAAATATTTGCAGTAGATTCGTAATGGCTTATTACGTAGAGCATTGCATGACAGTTGTTTTTTTCTAAACAGACTCCTTGGCGAATCCGAGTAGTTTACAGTGTACCCACTGAACAGCATATAGGGTACTACCAGATAAGAAGTGGTATACTTTGTTCTTAAAGATATAGTATCTCAAGAACAATCCAATCATGAGCTGGAAAAACAAATTTCTCATCTCTGCAATAGTTACATGGATAGATGTTTTGAAGTTTCAATTGAAGAAGGTGCTCATCAAATCTTATTCATTGTCTTCTAGGACCATAATTTAGCAATCTTGACCCGCTCTTCCTTACGGTGATGGGCCAGCCAAACTTAACAGTCATAGAGCTCGTTTCTAAATATTTAGGGTATTCCATGTACAATTGAAATCAATAATTGCATCATTACATTATAATGTCATCTGTGGACATCATTTTACTGTGCTATTTAGATAAATATCGAATGGGTTCCAAAAGTAGCCTTCTTAAATATCTAAGAAAAATTAATGCTGTTAGCATACTACCTTGGTTCCATGATACGGAGTACTAACCAAGTACCCAGTGAGTGCAGTTCAACATGTTACACCAAGTGTATCAAGTGTGCAAGATACAGTATATGACTGGAGCCACAATCAAAGTGGTGAAGTGAAGCGCTCATGATGATTACAACAAGTATGATCCAAATAGTCTGCTGACCTATGTGAACCATTCCATCAGCTTGTGATAGGCCCAGCTGTAGTCAGAATAATTGAGCTAAAAATCCGTTGTCTTGCAAAGCAACTTCTCTTAGTTGCTTGGGCCAGGCTGCACCCACTTTCCCCCCAACTTTTGAGGCGCAAAATTCTAATGTAGTGGCAGAGCTGTATGCAATAGCAATGGTGTAGGACCCATATCCAGTTTCCAAGAATGAAGACATAAATTAGACCTGCATGTGCTGCTGAAATCCTCGAAAGCAAATCTTATCGGGTAAACAGGTCAACCAGGCTGCAGCCACTTTCTCCTTAACTTTACACACACACTAGACCAATGACAAATTTAGTATTGTGGCAGTAGAGCTGTATGCAACTGCCATGGTTGTGGATCTGTATTCAACTTGAAGACTGAAATCAACCCTACAATGTGCTTCTGAAGCAATTAGAGTTTTACAGAGCAAACAGGTTGGTAGTGGTCCTGATCCAGGGCCACATGATCTTCTTTGTTCCTTGAAAAGTGCAAGGGGACAGTAGTGCAACATAACCGACTTCATTGAGGAAGAAAGGAATCGTTTTTTTTTTATCCCAGTTGGGACTAGGTGAACTCTCATCATTCTACTTCACTTTCGGTTGCTACTTTTCTGAGAATCTCTCGTGGCAGGTTGTTAAAGGGGTGCTGATTATGAGAGGATAACATCCACACCAACAAATAACTGGTGCCACTTTTGCCTGAAGGTAGTAGAAAAACCTTGCAATTCACAAAAGGTGAAGTTTGCATGGCAACCTCCGGAATGACTCTTGATATGTCACACTTTCGAAGCTACCTGCACATATGTCGCCTAATCTTTCTAGTGCAGTTCTAATACGAATTTGCACGATTTCACAGGCAATGTGTGAACAGAACAGTAAAGCTCTAAGGTACATGAAACAACCACGGACCACCGATGAAATAGTATAACCACAAAATGCATAACATAGTGTGTACCTGCAATGCTTTGAGACGAATCGAGAGGTTGACCAGCACTTCATGGAAGAGGGGGCTGCCTAGTTCCAACGTCAGAAGAGTTTTTATATCTTCCTTGATGCCGTTCATCATGGGCAGGTGCTTCCCGTGCTGCTCCTGGACCTTATCGCACACCCCTGCATATAAAATACCGAGGATTATATCAGACTGAAATTACTCAATCATATCGGCGCGATTAAACTACTCTCCAACTAATCTCTTGGATCGAGGAGTCAGATGAGAGGGCGTTTGGTCTAGTGGTATGATTCCCGCTTCGGGTGCGGGAGGTCATGAGTTCGATTCTCGCAACGCCCCAGTTTTGTCTGTTTTCCACTTGGGAAATGCCAAATGGTTTGCTATTTTCTACCACTAGCTTTTGCTCTACTACACGACATCACTATCTTTTTTTACCTTCTTCGTTTACCAACTGGAAGACAGCAAATGGCCATGTACAGCTACAAAGGCCCTGCACATGCCTTTTGATCAAGGGAAACATAGTAGAAAAAGGAAAAGAACACTCCATCTTTATCCCCTCTTATCACAACAAATTATCCAAACACATCAAAATTCACCGGCACGAGTACACCACCAGCACTAGGGAAACGGACCAGTTGCGCTGCCTATAGACAGTGAATGCATCAGTACAAAAAAAACAAACGAATAGGAAAGGCAGAACACAGTGAAGGAACCATCCAAATGCAAATGCACCTTATGCGCCAAACCCTCCTCATAAATCCCAAAGCGAGACACTCACGAACAGCAAAATTTAGCTACGAAATGCGAAAATGCTGAAACAAGCGGAAATAAGTAGAAGCTGAAATTAACCTGGAAACGATGCCCTCTGGATATCGGGAAATAGCACCCGTTCCTCCATCCTGGCATGCTCCAGCATCACCTCCATGGCGTCCCCGTACCATTTCCCGAGCCTCCTGACCTCCGCGCCCTCAACCACGTTTCTCCCCTTCCCGGCCTTCTTCCCCCCTTTCTTCACCATCTCCGCCAGCTTGGCCGCCACGCCCTCCAGGTGCCGCTCGGCGCTGCGGTGCTGCAGCCGCACCATCTCGGCAACCTCCTCCGCCGCGGCGGCCGCGAGCGAGGCGCGCGCGGGCCGCTCGGGCGGCGCGACGCGGGGCTTGCCGTCGAAGCGCGCGTCGACGTGGCGCAGCAGCTCGTCGGCGGCGCCGCAGAGCTCCGGTTCGGAGGCGGAGAGGCGGAGCACGGGGCGGCCGAGCGGGGCCGCCTCGGACGGCGTGAAGTGCACGGGCGCCGCCGCCTTGTAGAGGAGCGAGACCCGGAGGCGCCACGCGACGGGGCAGCCGTCGGAGCCGTAGACGCGGACGATGCCTCCCTCCTCTCCCTGCCCGGCCTCGCCGCCGCCGGGGACGGAGACGGAGACGGAGGGGGATCTGGCGAGGGCGTACGGGGCCACGGTGCTGGCGGCGTTCCCGGCGGCGGTGGTCGCGCTGGAGCCGGTGCGGCGGAGAGGCGGGGACCCCGCTGGCGACGTCGGCCGGCCGCGGCGAGGGGAAGGGGAGCAATTGCCCATCGCGAGTGGGAGCGGGAGCTGTGGGGAGTGAGAGGAAGGGTTCGGGCGTTGGAATCCTTGGGGAGCTTGCGTTGGACGCTGGACTGCTGGAGGAGGCGAAGGGACCTATTGGCTATTGTTGTGTTTGCGTTGGGGCGCGGGCGAGGTTGAAGGAGCGGAAGGTGGGGCTTGGTTGGGACTTCGGAGGCGGCCGTTTTGGTGTCGTGTCTGGGTTTTGTGAGGGACGGGATCAGAGGGGAGGATGCTGCGTTGATTTGCTTCGGAACAAAGCGTTTGGTGGTTTAGTAGTCCTCTTGGATTAGATTGGATACTGTCAGGTTGATGTGCTGTGAGGCTGTGAGCTGGACCATGGTGGATTTTTCCACAAGCACCAAAAGACATGATATATCTTTTGATGAAGAGGCCAAAAGGATCATGTATTCTTGGCACAGGAGCTGAACTGGAATCTCGAACAAATTACATTGCAGGTCCATGAACTTGGCAGCGATGTTCAGTTTCATCCATTAACTTGAAAACTGTTCAAATAACTCATTGAACTTGGCAGGTTTGTTCATTTTAGTCAAAATGGCCAAAATCAGGTGAAATTCGGCCACGCTGACATGTGTCGTGGACCTGGCCGGACGTGTGAGGGGGCTTTTCACAATTTTTTGTCATGGACCTTTTCTGTTTAACCCCCTCGAACCTCTAGAATGGGCAGACGCAGCCCTCGCCGGTGAACCCACTTCGGGCCGGCATACGCGGCGTCCATGCGAATGGCTCCGTCGATGGGTTCGGCGGCGGCTACTTGAACGGCCAGATCCACGTCACATGATATCATGACCGAATTTCGTCCGAATCGGACCATTTGGACTAAAACGAGCAAAGATGTCAAGTTTAGTGCGTCATTTGAGGAGTTTTCAAGTTAATGGATGAAACTGAACATCGCTGCCAAGTTAATGGACCCGTAGTGTAATTTCCTCGGGGATCTCTCCAAACTGAAGATGGTTGTATGATACGTGCAGCTAAAACGTAATGCTAGTAATACATTTTTCTTACAGAAATACATTGTTTTCAGGCTCTCAATCTGGTATTTGTATAGATTCTTATGCAAAGGTAGGGAGCCGAAAGAGTAGTGTTTGCTTTGATTGCTTATACTCCCACTGTCCCGATTTCCGAATTAACTGACGTGAATTTGTATATATTCTTATGCAAACCCGAGACGGAGGGAGCAGATAGTTGACCTTTGGTAGTTATTTATTCTTAACCAAAATTTTGAAAGCATGTCATAGACTGCTTTTTTGTGTTTCGAGATAGCAATTCCGAGTGATACGAAAGTATAGGGGTTCTTTGGAGAAGAAAGTATACTCGCAATTTTTTGGCATTGTCACAACCAGTGCATACGGGAGCGGAGCTGCATGTAATGATTGGTGTCAACTGACGTTAGTGTTTTTTTTGTTACTAATTTTCTTTAGGAATAGACAAAATATGCAATGACGTCAGTAAATTTTTGAAGAGTGACCTGGACGGTTTATTTTCTTTGACTGGCCCCTGAGTGCATACGAAACCTGATGTGATTTTGAGAGGAAAAGGGAAAGAATAACTGTATCCTATCACTGTAGTACGGGAAGACATTTTTCTTTCGAAACGGGTCGTACGGGAAGACATTATCGTTTTTTTAGAATCTGTCGTTATGTGTTTTCGTTTTGTGAGTGGTACTGCTGGTCCTAATCATTAGGCAACAATTTCAGCTATTAAAGAGAGGAGCAAATCACTCCCGGTGATCGTAATTAACCAAAGGTATCAATTGCCCTAGAATTGCACGACAAGAACTGCTTACCTTCAAATCGCTACTTTATATGCTCTTTGGCAAACGCCCCAGGAGATTATCTGTGGCAAGTAGAACTCCATAGTGGCAGGTAACACGAAGAAAAGTACTCCCAGTATATAATACTCACTCCTTCCGACTTACGTGTATGTAACACCACGTTTGAAATTTCTAAAAAAAAAACCACGTCTGAAAATCTCTGCCAAAACAAAAGGGTTAAGGTAATCCTGTGCGAGCAACAATTTTTTTCAGTGCCTTTTTTATATGAGATACTCTCTGGTTGTTGGAATTGGATGGTTCCGGGATCGGCATCTAGAAATACGAGTAAAATACACCACTAGTCCATGAACTCGGTAAAAATAAACATTTTAGTCCACGAATTCGGAAAACACACACTTAAACCTTAAACTAGGACTACTGTGTCATTTAAATCCAAAAACGCCACGTGGCCACCACATCGGCTTCGGTCAGGACAGCGGGCTGCTACTCAGTTTTCTCGGGATATTTTTTGTAAAATCACCATGCCCAAACTGCCCGCGAGGGGCAAGGCGGCCACGTCCAGACGGGGATCCTAGGGCATGAGAACCACGCCACCGCCTCGTCTAAGATTGCTATAAGTCCACAACGCTCAATTTGACGAGAGGACGCCGGTGAAGGGGTCGCTGAAGCCGACGTGGTGACCACGTGACGTGTTTAATGCTCACCGAACCGTTTTTTGACTAAAGTGACACACTAGTTCCAGTTTAAGAGTTTAGGTGCGCATTTTTAGAATTCGTAGACTAAAGTGTTTATCTTTATCGAGTTCCTGGACTCGTGTATTTCACTCTAGAAATATTGTCCGTTTAGTTTACCATCTAATTGCATTGCCTCCCGATGAAGCCAAGGCAGTACAGGCCAAAGCAAGCTGCCAGTAGGCAGTAGCCCCGCGGCACGGATTTTTCGGTTGGGTTAATTAGCAGTGAAGTACTAGTAGTAGTACTCCGGATGCTTCAAAGCCTGGCTATCGATGTACAGGAAAGGTGTCACTAAATTTGCCAAAAGGACACCCCTGTGGTTCATATTTTAGTTAGACGAAAACGGCAAAGTTAATTGTTGTCAGTGTGCATCTTAGAGTGTAAGACAACACGAAGGATATGAAACATTGTTATCTCATGCATGAACTGTGGGAGAACAATACAATTATAAAAAAAATAAAAGGGAAAAATTATATCTATCATTATCAGATCCTTAACCCTTCTTCCGTATATTTTGTACCTCGGCAATGAAATCCGAACGACCCACAAGCTCACCTCTTTGCCCTGAGTAAACTACCGTTTAAGCCTATATGGTAGACCCCTCGGAGGGGAGAGATGTGAGGTGATTTTTTAACTGGCAAGTTTAGAGTATAGTTTAAAGGTTTACAACTTTTTCTAAAATTCGCATTTGCGATCTCAAGCTCCTCCTTTCACCAGAGGGATGAAGCAACTTTCATGACGAAGAACTTATTTCCAATCTAGAAATGGTACATAACCGATTTTCAATCGACCAATCAAGGAAATGGTACATAACTATTTTCCAATCAAGAAACGGTACATGTGTTAATCATATTCTTTAATGGTCAGATTGTAGAATGTACTCCTTTATTTTACGGTTTGAGGAATAGAGTGTGGACAGGTGCCACAGGAGGGCTAGAAAGCAGACAACTAGGTTTGATGTTGTGGCCTCTCGGTACACTTCCGTGTTGGAGACCAAAGCACCCTTCGTATAAAATTTTGTGTCACTCTAGACACATTTGTGGCGATGTCAATGTACCCGACGTTTTTTCAAAATTTTATATGTTTGGTTGGGGCGCAATGGTAAAGAGCCTCACGCGTTGGTACACGGGACTGGATACCATGTCCGAATGCACGTAACCGCGTGTAGAAGTAGCAAGAAAAAACTCCCCATCGCGGCTGATCGATTCAACGTTCGGCTGGTGGAGTGTCAACATGTTTGCCGCTCCGACGACGGCCAGTGATTGGACGAGTTCAGGCCTCCTTGGATCCCAGTGACGCGGCCGGCGCTGTGAAAAGTGGCCACTGGGCATTCTCCGTGCCGGACCTCCACGGCGCCTGATAAATTTCTCTGACCCGGCTCGCGCCGTTCGCCCACACATCTCACATGCATGTTCCGGCTGCGGCACGACCTCCAACGTGCCCTCCTCGTGGAGCACTGGCACTGCACAGCACAAACCAGATAATCGTAATTAAGTCGAGCTCAACAAGCTCGATTACCGTGGCTCACGGATGTAGAGTTGGTCCACGGCTATTTCTATTGTGCCCGTTAATCCCTCAAGAAGGTGGCAGTCACGTCATGCCGTGCCGGCATGAAAATGAACCGGAAGCTATGTACCGAGGAAGTAGTAACAAACGAAGGAGTTCTCCTTCTCCTTCTTCTGATCAACAAAAAGGATCTTTGAGCTATTTTTCTAAATGAAGGTAAATCTTTGAGCTTGTTTCAAACAAAGATTTTTTAAATAAAAAACCCCGGAGCAGTTCGTACCCAGTTCTCAAGCAAAAATATCACGCGCTTCAAACATTTTAAGAGGTTGTTTGGATCAGCATATTGTTTCACCTTCGGTGTTTTCAAATTTGAAATAAGTATGAAACCATAGGTAATCAATGTATCATAAAATTAAAAGAATTGTATATTTTCCTTCAACTTGTCGAAAAGTACATAAATGGTCCCTCAATTTTCTCTCTATACGTTTCATCCCTACTATTGAAACCGGACATCAATGGTCGCTTGCCGTTCCGAAGCAGTATTTTAGTGCCATCATATCAGAGTTTTGGCCCAGAATTGTCGTGTTAGCCCGCTAAATTGGCATCACTTTTCATTTTATCCCTCGAGTCAATTTGTTCCCACACAAAATAAAACAGAAAATACATAAGCTAATGTGGTATTTAGAAGCCAAAACCATGACATGAAAGCACTAGTTCCATTTCGCATGGGAGGTCGGTTTTGAAAATTGAGGAAAAAAGTTAAGGAACCATTTGGTACTTTTCGACAAGTTTGGGGACGGAAAATATACTTTCTCTGTGATTAAAACAAAAGGACGAAAGTCACCACATTCATTCACATAGACTCAATAATCTCCATTGTCACTCATTGTGAGTCCAGATTCTAAACGAGTAAATGACTCAGGTTTAAAGATTGAAAAATAAAAGAGATGCACAAGATATTCCCTTAGAAGTACATATACATAGATCCTTGAATCCTTGATTATATAAGATATTCGGATACAAATACATATACAGAGTTGTGAGTACTTCATTGCCATCTTAGAAAAAGGACCTAGTAGAAAGTCTAATAGAGATAAATCGAACAATACTTCGAGATGGAAATTAAGGAATTCCGAAAGGATAATAGTCCCAATTAAAACACACCGTGTGGTCTTTTTTCGCAAAACGGCGCACTCTAACAATTGGCTATGTCGCACGGGGTCACCATGAATCTATGATGCGAGCACATATTTGATCTAAGAACAAACACTTTTTTTACAGCAAAATACCTCTTTATTTCTTAATTCGTTCGCACAAAAAAAAGCCAATGTGGTATTTAGAAGTGGTACAATGCAAGTGGTGGAATATCAAACCAAGAGGAAGCAGGGGTCCTCTTCGCAAGCTGCGCGAGTTCATGTGCAACACCGTTAACATCTACCCCCTCCGATTCATATTAATTGTCTCAAATTTGTCCAAATATGAATGTATCTATGTCTAAAAAATGTCTAGATACATGTAATATTTTGACAAATAATATGGATCGGAGGTCGTATAAGGCAATACTCAAAATAAATCTTGATGAATTCAGGAATCAGCTGAAAGCAATCATCAATAACAGCAGCACCTGGGCCATAATTCTGAACCTCCCCCCCTTAAGAATCTGGATAAGGTGAAGATTATCCGAGCTAAAAACGGCCTTTGTACAACAGAAGTGCAAGCTCCAAAACCGAGACTGAAGCAAAAAAGACTCCATAAAAATCGTTACCCGCCTAGTTCCGCAGAAACAAATCAACAATGCGATGTTTCTTTCCTTTTGCGTATTTTAGCCCACAAACGTTGGGAGAAGTTTCAAGCCCGCCAAGTAGCCCATATGCAGAACCACACAGACATCGGGTCCAAACAATTACTACCATGGGCCGAATTGATAGGCTAGCTTGGCCATTCCCCAGATGCCCTAAGACCAAGGCGAAGAAGAAGTAGCGGAGCATCTATGGCGACTCCCGGGGACGGCGAGGACGCGCCGCCGCCGCAGCAGCCGGTGTCCGCGGGGGCTGGAGGTAGCGTGATCGCGAAGCTGGAGGAGCAGTGGAGGAAGACGAAGGAGCATGCGGAAACCTACCCGTACGTCTGGGGCTCCTACATCCTCGTCTACGGTGGCCTGGGTGCCTACCTAACCTGGCGATGGCGCAAGCTCCGCCGCACCGAGGACCGCGTCCGCGTCCTCCAGGGACGCCTCCGCCAGCTCGCCGCTGCCGAGGAGTCGCAGGCCGCTTCCACTCCTACCCCAACCCCTCCCCTGCAGCCGCCGCCGCCGCCGCCGACTGGGTCCGGCAAGCCCGCCGCCGCCCCGTGAAGAGTAAGCTTCCATAGACAACTTCTTAACCTGAAAAGTTTGAACAATTCCTGCATCGTTCGAGCTCGTGGTAGTTTTGATGTTTATTGTGCTCCTGGACCGGAAGAAATAGAGGAAGTTAGGACACTAAGTTTCCAATTATGTGTTCATACTCAAGATCATTGTGGAGAAGATTACATTGTTGTGATTCGTGTATGTTGATCACTCCCATGAATCGATGATGGCTCGCCTCTCTTTTTTTCTGTTATACCAGCACTACCTTTTTTCTACACATTCCACATTGCATTTTTGCGTTTCTCACGGCTGGCCTAAACAGATTTGAGGTTTCCTTGTCCTTCTTTGCTGTATCTTGTTAAACCATCATTGTTGGACTACTATATGACCTTATGCACTGTTGTGTAGAGTTTGATAGAGAAATCTGAACGAATATGCTGTACAGCTAAAATTGTCCTTACTCTTCAGCATAACGCTAATTTGTGTAAGCGAGCAATTATGGTCCTCTCAGGAAATTACAGAAAGCGTGATTTCTTGATCCCTCGACATAAGATTGTCTATTCTAAACCTTCAAGGATGATGGCAGAGTCCTCAGTTCAGCTTCATTGTTATGCCTGACATAATCCAGTATCAAACTTCCATTACCTTAGCATCCTTAGCTTTATTCCTCCCAAATTCCTGATCCAGCTATAACGCTACCAACCAGCCTCTAAGGCACATCAAAATGATGTTGTGTAGATATGTCTCTAAAAGTACTTCGCTGAAATTTTAGTTATATTGGATTTTAAAAATGTATATCAATAGAAGTTATTGGTCAGTTTCATTTGGAGTCTTGTGTTGATATCTAGAATGCCACTATTTTGTGTGACTGAAGTAGCAGTTTAACGTGTACATTTTTTTTCTATCACCTTGTGTTGCATACTAATATTTGTTCTATGCATTGTAAAATGGTTGCCAGTTGCCACTGTTATCAGTGTGGTGCTTGAAAGGCTTAAATTTGTCTGTACAAGCCCATCATTGGACAATAAAAAATCCAGTAGTCCTGTATTCACCTTTGACATCCTTCATAAACCATACCATGTCCTGTATTCACCTTTGACATCCTTCATAAACCATACTATGATATAAGGTGCACCTTTTAGTTCTTATTCACAAAGTTTAACTGGGTATCTAGTTGTCCACTAGCTATACAGGAAACGCTCAGGAGGTTTTGTGGGCTCAACAAATTGATTGCATTGGAGGCCCACTCAGCTAGGATTTCTTGTCAATGCATCAATATATGACACTTGATCTTAGTTTGGTCTCTCGTCCCATTCGCCACTGTTTGACAATGCGAACTGGTGATGGGAGTACAAAAGTTTGGACCCTGCGGGAGCTTGTGAGATAGCGGTTCATTCTGTTTTCGAGGGAAATTGTATCCTCTTGCGCGTCCCCATATTAGATTTTGTTGTGTTCCACTCATTTAGTTTATCATATCTGGTACTTGATCTTAACTTTGTTTCCCATTCGTCACTGTTTTGTTAACGTGCATCTGTGATGGGAGCACAATTATTTCGACCCCATGGGAGGTTGTGGGGCTGTTGACCAAGGTTGGACTTGCTTGGAATGAAGATGCAGATTGGTTTCTTTTGACAGGAAAATGTAAATACGTGCTCCTGCTGTCTCCCCATTTCAGAAATTTTGTGGCTTGCAAAACAAATAGCTACTCGGACTATGTCAGTACTCCATTTTTTAATGTGTATGACTGGTATAAACCACTTTCTGCTTAGCAATCAATCAGTAGCTGATAGGTGCCTAGGGTCTCTCTTTCCTACCATTCTTTAGGATTCGCAAGGTCAAGTTCTGCATCTATCAGTTCAGGCAGGAGTTCCTTTGGGCTCCTATCTGGTTAGCTCGCAGCACGAGCAAAATCTGCATGTTTAGGGGCTAAGCAAGCAATGGTCCTTGCACAGCTCATTAACTTTGCCGCTGTCTGGAGCTGAATCACAGTCATGGCAACAGAATAGTACAGATTAGGTTAGGTGCCCCGCCTGATGCCTTCTGCTACCCCAGCCCGACATGGCCATGTGATCGCCGAGCAGTGCACCTTGTGCCCAGAACTGGCCTTGATTCCCCTTACCAAGCCCCATGTCTCATTTCTGTTGATGAGATCATTCACTGCAAATTTACCCTCCCAAATCGTACTTTTAGTCTCAGTAAATCAACAACAGACAATGCTTGTTTTTGCAGAGCTTCATCCTAGCTAGTACTTTTTTCATGTGGTAACTGATCAATGTACCCTACTCTGAGCTTGACATCGTCAGAGGTGAATTACTTTTTTAAAAACTGAAAAACCGTTGCCTACAGGCTGATCCCGCAGGCCCAACTGTTCTTTATTTTCGAAATTTTGAACCACTGGGAATCACCATATTTTGGTGCCATTGGTGGTCACCTCTGCAGTCCTGCTGCATAACTAAAAGACAGATCGGTCTGAGGGGGATCAGTGGCCTTTCCACTCTGAAATGAAAAGAGTAAAGCTTATTAATTGGGAGGGCCACGGGAGAAAATGAGCCTTGTCGGAGGGCTCCAGATCGGCGGAAAATCGCTGTGCTCACTCACTCCTGTCTTAGCCATTTCCCACGTAAACCATTCCCTGCACAACTGTATGCCTAATTAGCTGAGGAAATAAAACAAAATCCATGGAGATTTTGCAGTGATCTTCAGCCTGTCAATGGTACTAATATATATTTGTCCGAGTACTCGAGATCCGTTCTGGGAGTTCGTTTCATTTCAGTGGTGGCATTTTCCGGTTATCATTATTTGACGGTCTCTGAACCCCGCCGATGCGTCCTCTTTGGACCTCGTCTCTCCTCCATCCATCTCCGAATTTTTAAGGGGAGGAAGCGTCTGGTGCCGTGGTATCCACATCCACTTCTCCCTCACTCTCCCTGTTCCTAGATACCAATTGGCCTCTCGCTCTACTCTGTACTGCTACTGCTGGGTGCTCGTCTCGTGGCAGTGGTAGCCGCGCAATGCCTCAGGTCGACCTGGAGAGCCTGGTGTGCGGCGCGGCGGGCGCGGGCGCCGGGGACAGGAAGGTGTCGTGCGAGACGGTCATCGCCGGCGACGCTTCGCCGCCCCCGCCGCCGCCGCCATTGCCGGACCCAGACTTCCCGCCTGAGTCAATAACGATCCGCATCGGCAGCAGCGACGAGGCGGCTTTCTCGGAGCTGAACCCGATATACGAGCGGGACGACTCCACCAAGGGGAGCACCAACCCCAAGTCGGCGGCGGCGGGCGGCGGCGCCTCCAACCCCGTCCCGCTCAAGTCGCGCTCCAACTCCACGCGCATCGCGGGCGCGCGCGCCCCGGCCGCGGCGGGCGCCACCACAACCTTCTTTGGCCTGCCCGCCAAGATCCGCCGCCCGTCCTTCACCCGCCGCCAGCCCTCGCAGGGCCGGATCTTGCCCGACAAGCGCTCGGGCGGCGAGGAAGAAGAGCCGCGGTCGCCCAAGGTGTCCTGCATTGGGAAGGTGCTGTCCGACAGGGAGAGGTGCGGGCGGCGCCGGCGCCGGAGGTGGTGGCGCGGGGTGGTCGCCGTGTTCCGGTGCGGCGGCGGCGGCGGCGGCGGCGGCGGCTGTGCTTGCAGGGGAATAGGCGGTCCGGGCAGGAAGATGGCCTCGGATGATGACGATTACGGTGAGGAGGACGAGGAACCAAGTATCGCTGGTATGCGGAAGTTCAAATCCGGGAGAAGAGCCGCGACATGGGGACAGGAGGCACTAGCAGCTGCAGCGGCGGCGGCGTCCCCCGGCGAGGCGCAGGAGGGGGAAGAGAAGCACGAGAGCCATGAGAACTGAGCACTGGGCCCGGCTGCCGGTAAGTTAGGTTGTGGCGGGAAGAGGGAGGACACCTGTTTGGTGGTACCCGCTGTCAGTGACGGCACCCTCTCCGGGTGTGGTCGCCGATGGGTGAGCTCATGCTGTCTCGAGCCGTGTCCACC
Source organism: Brachypodium distachyon (assembly GCF_000005505.3). NCBI lineage: Eukaryota > Viridiplantae > Streptophyta > Magnoliopsida > Poales > Poaceae > Brachypodium > Brachypodium distachyon. Next base: position 54,018,955 of record NC_016132.3, on the reverse strand, counting down.
AATGACTGAAGGATGGGCACAGCACAGAAGCTGGGGTGGGGGATGGGGGGGGGGGGGGGGGGGGGGTTGTTGGTGATTGGCCTAGAAATGCGAGTCTTGGAAATTTCGGTGGTCATTTGCTGTTTGGAATTTTGCTCTTGGGGTCGTTCAAGGAACCCAACTTCTTCCTGTTGTTGCGTGTTGCGCCCAATGATCGGTGCATGTACATATCGGACCCAAAATAACAAGAACGCGCAAGGTGTTCTGTTCACTATCTCTTTTTTTGCGACTTTCCGTTCACTATCTTGCCTTGGCTTCCATCAGCCCTCGTAAGGTCTGTGTAATTATGGAACAGAATGACTCATAAATCACTGGGTCTCATGGACCACCAAAGCGTGACTGAACAGAAAAACGTGATTGATCGAGATCGAGGGGTAAGCAAGGGCTTCCAGTATCAAGCTGAATGAAGCTGATTTCAAATTTCACCTACGTAATAAGCTCGTCACACCTGCGTCACCGCCGGTGGCGTCGGGGACACAGCGTACAATGCCACATTGCAGTGAATGCAAAGTATCTGCCGCCGCTGCTGTCCCCCGCCGTTAACATCTACATCTACCGTTTTCCTCCACTTTAGCAGTGTGGCCTCTGGCGGCGGCTGGGGGTCGCCGTCGCCTTAATTCGAAGATACTAGAGAGTAGCACGCTTGGCTGCTGCAATGTCTGGGCTCGGTATGAACTGCATTGCACATTCTGAACTCAATGACATTATTGACATAATGACATGCGTGTATGGATGGACTGGCTTGGATTGACCGTACGACCAGCCGTTCAAGCCCCTGCGTTTCAGACATGGAAGAGGCTTCCGTGGCGCCAGAGAGAAAGAAGAAGAAAAACTCTGCTTCACAAGCTTTACCAACGCCTTGGAACAAATTGTATACATCTAGTGGTACGGTATGAAACAGCTCAGTACCGCTGGCGACAGTGCGTAAATCTTTCAACTTTCATGCAGTCGTATTGGCGTGTAGATATTGTTAAAGTATAAGTGGATTGTTTAGTCTCTTCTATTAGATCGGTCTTTTGGTTGCGTTGACTAGCGCATGAAGTTCTTCATGGTATCAGAGACAAGTGGTCTCAAGTTCGAGATCCAGCTGCCGCAATTAAATTGCGGCGAAGTATAAGTGGATTGCCTATCACCTTTCATCACATCGGTATTTTGGTTGCGTTGGCTAGCGCATGAAGCTCTTCAGATATGTTGCGTTTCTTAGGTTTGCTTTGCTAGAAACTTCTAAATGGAGAATCTAAACATTCTCGAAAAAATATCTTAACAACAGCTGATGCGAAATTTTCTGCATATACCACGAATACAAGTCCAAGTACACAAGCGCATGTGCAGATTTGTTTTTGAGGAAAAGATTGTGCAGCCTATCAGATTTATTTATTTTTGAGAGGGTGCAGCCTATCAGATGTTTAACTGTTTTGTTGCCACTTAACTTATGGGTGAGCCCAAAACATACGGCCTTTTAGCCCCATAGTAGTGCTACACATAACACATGTCCTAGGCCTCCCTTGTGATTCATCTCAAAAATAAAAAAGGCCTCCCTTGTGATACAATCTCAAATTCTCAATTATCGTTCGTCGAGCAAGTCATCAAGGCCCTTGGGCTGAAAGGATAGCCATCCGTTTCATTTCTTTGCACAAGGCTGAACAACTTTTTTGTTCTGAAAGCCTATGTTACACTGTATTGAATGAAGTTAAAAAAAAAGAGTAGGAAACCAACATATTCTGTAGATTTACTATTTTTGAGTTTCGAGATTCAATCTAGTGTATGCGTTCGCATGCCTTCCTTGTCCCAAAAAAAAAAGATTTTTGCATATAAAAAAAGATAGGGAGCTAGTACAGGAGTGCGACCCACTTGACACAGCCATATGAGATGGATTTTTTGTTCTTTTCATTTTTGAGCCGATCATCTAAATTGTGAATGGTTTCACTTCAGATTTTTATCGACAAGTTTTTCAAATATGGATTTCATGTTAATATGTTTTGCCAAAGGAAACCTCTAATTTTACAAAAAAAAAAATATGTATTAAATTTAATCAACTCCACGTCTTACATACTCTATGTGTAGGTATTAAATGGTGTCCAGTCTGCTACAAATGCTACTCAACACGATGAATAAACACGACAACCTCAAAACAATAGTGAAAAGAAAAGATAACAAAACAAGTTCTATGGGCTAAGTCATGTGTACTTGCCATTGCTAAAGACCAGTAACAGCCACTTCTTTCGCACTTTAGGTTCTCCTTTGTGACTTCAGAGTGACCTAACTGACTGATTAGCAATAGCTAGTACCAGTACATCAGGCTCATCTAACAGCTCCCTCCTTCAAAGTTAGCGCAACTACAGTACGCATCTTTGTATAATGATATCCATTCTTACCCTGGTTTTCTCTATCACCTGCATCATAAGAATGGAGCACACAATGAGTAAAAAAAGAAGAATATTATACTAGATCGCACGTTTTCTGAACAACACACAACTACTGAAGTATGCAACATGATTAGCATCGCATGAACAACGTGTTCCATGTGTGTCAAGCTGTATACCAATGGAAACAGATATTCGAGACTCGAGTTTGACCAGACAGGCAAATATAGAGGGCTAGCGAGCATGGTTAGGCAGTACTACGTAGCTGCATATATTTCTTTCTCTTCTTCGAAAAGATAGCAGAGCATTCCGGTCCTGGAGAGAATAAAGCCTAGCTATGCCGCTCTCAATCACACATGACACAAACGGTAGCAAGGAGCAGCCGGTACTCGGTCTCAGTGCGACCTCAGAATAAAAGTATCCGACAAACAAAAGTGCAGATATTCCACAACCCACCGCTCCCTATACGTCCGAACGTTTAGCATCGCCAAACACAGGCACGGATGACAGGAGGAGTTTGTTGGCCTTGCGCTCTCAAAACAAACGGATGGATCACTAGCTAGTGGTCAACAACTTGGCTCGCCGAGAACCAAGCGTGCGGGCGCGGCACAGCCAAAAACAGGACAACATCACTTCCCTATCTGTCTGCGTCGCCGTCTCGTCGGCTTCCTGCAGCCTGACGCGAACGTCTCGGTGGGCGCCCCTCTCTCTCCACCGGTCGAGGTCCATCGTGTTGGTTCCAACAGAGCCCTCGGCCAGAATTTGTTAGTAAGATCGTGTCGCACGGCGACGCATAATTGCGCACCAGTCAGAAGCCCCATCAATCAACCAGCATGACGGAGGGGTGGGGCCCCGCCTGCAGTTGGGCACGCTTAACGGGACACGATATCCTTCCTCACATGGGCACACACATGGCGCACCGGACGGTCCGGCCGGGCATGCGTGGCCAGCGACCTGTCACCTAACGGCCGCATGGTGCTGACCTGAGCACGGCATCCCGCTCTCTGAGCATGATTTGGTGGTAAACTGCCGTTTTGGGGACAGAGCTAACCTGATCAGGGTATTCCATTCTCTGGGGATGACTTGGCCATTTTGGGGTAAATTGCCGTATCAGGGAAAGAAGGAACCGGCGAGAGAGGGATGGAGGTTGGAGTAGCTGGTTTACCTCGTTGTCAGGAAAAATGTGTCCACCATCGTCCGGCTCCGGCGAGTTAGACGGAAGGGAGCGCCCCCAATCAATCATTCCTCCGTGCGCCGCCTTTTCTTTTTTCTCCACGCGACGCGGTACGTGAGGAGGAAGCTCAGAGGAATAATGCGGCGAGTAGGACACCCACCGCCGCCCGAAACGTTACCTGCAAGCCAAGAAACAGGAGCAAGAGGAATTAGGCGTGGTGGAGAAAAAGCGAGATTGCGAGCAGAGCAGAGCCTTCTCGTTCGTCAGTGACAGAATGGGATGTTGAATTTCTTTGCTGGTTTGACATTCCCTGCACTTCTTTCTGCGTCAAAAGTGCTAGTAGTCCTGTTAAGAAGCTTCAAAAGCCATGCATAGGGGCCGCGGCTAAGTGCTGGAGTATGTTTCTTCAGTCAAACACTCTAAAACATGCCGGCCCGCCCTTTCTGTGATGCCCGTCGATCTATCGCCGTCCCTTTGGGTGTTTCCACATCTTGACAGGGTTGTCCACAAAGCGGTCACCTTTTCTTTTCAAGATAATTGCAACGGGAATAAGTAAGCGAGGAGAGAAGCTTTTTTGGGGGGCATCACCATCGTGCCAAATTTCGGAATCTAAGCCTGCCCCATGGTTGATTTACATGTTTTTTGTACGCAAGGAATCGTTTCAAATTAGCAAGAGAATGCTGACAGTATGGGCAATACTAGCAGTAGCGTCAAAGATGTCGTTCTTACCGCCAATTTGGACGCGGCGGAGAACATTTGCGACGAGTACGGGTCAAACCGCCCTACCGAACCGGAGCCCGCGCCGGGGCCTGAGCCGGCCCCGGTGCCGGCGTTGATCGCGTAAACCGGCGAGCCGTTGGGGTAGAACAGCCCGTAATTCCTCTCCGACGCCGGGCCGGGCTTCATGTTCTCGTTGAACAGCGCAAAGACGAACACGTCGATGGGCACTTCGGGCTTGAGCGGCGTCCCCTGGTTCATGGCGATCCTCTGCATCAGGTTCCCGTTGTACGCGGCCGCGTTCTGCACGGTGGCGCCCACCTCGTCCTCGTCCCCTTTCGACGGCCACCCGGTCTCCGACACCCGGACGCCGATGTCCGTGTGCCCCATGGCCTTCATTGCCGCGTACACGGCGTCGATCTGCGCGTAGAGCATGTTGTCGTAGCTGAGGTTGGTCTTGGGGTCGACCACGCCGGCGTTGGGCTCGAACAGCACGTACGGCAGCGACACGCTCCCGGGGCTCCCCTTGTAAGCGAAGAACGGGTACGCGTTTATGAGGAACGGGGAGCCGGTCTTGCTGTGGAACTCCAGCAGCGGCTTGATGTACTGCGCGAGGCCTTCCTGGAACACGCCCGACGACGGCGGGAAGCTGCTGGCGAGCACGTTCACGGAGTGCGCCGACGAGACGGTCACCTGGCGGCTGAGGCCGAGGTCGACGAGCGCGTCGTAGATGGCCTGCATGGCCGGCACGAGGCTGGCTGCCATGCCGTTGTCGTTGTTGCCGAGCACCTCGTTGCCGACGATGACGCAGCTGATGCGGGTGGCCGGGATGAAGGGCTGCACGTGCTGCGACACCCACTGCCGCGCCGCGCCGGGGGTCGTGGCCATGGTCTGCAGGTTCTCGTTGCCCACGGAGATGATGAACTCCACGCCCGTGTTGGCGAAGGAGGTGAGCACCTTGGAGTCCGCGTCGTACAGCTTCACCTTGTTCACGTTCATCGACCGGAGCAGGCGCACCACCTGCGTCGGGTCAGGCAGGTTGTCCGCGATCTGGCCGTAGTTGATGCCGAACCTCTGTTGCGCCGACACGATGTCCACTGCAAAAAGCACGGCGAGATTAAACAGTGAGCGATTAATTCCCTGTTGAAATAAAAAATAAAATATACTCCGTACTATTATATTGAGTTTTCATTTGTTTTTAAATAATGATACGTATCGAATTTCTTTTTTCAGATAGAGCCATGGAATACTTTCAGGTCGGCAGTCCCTTTCGGGATCAACTTGCAGAAACCAATCGATCGAAAATAGACAGCCTACTACTCCCCAACTGATAATGTAAACAAGCAGGTGGGATTAACATGGGGCGGTTAATGGTCAATTCAGAAGTGTGATGTTGCAGCCATGGATCGTCTGATGACGCGGGAAATTTCAGTTTCAATACACCTAAGGACTGGAGTCAGACACATGAGTAAGTATGAGAGCTGACAAAGCAAGCCGGCTAAATTAAGTCTTACGACAATGACATGGTACAGTTGCTGGAAGAGCAATCGTAGAGAGCGGAGGTTCATTGGATCTGAGATCCCCATGCTCTGCTTCATAGCTCAGGTTAGTGGTGTTCGTCGCTGGAATCGCACAGGTCCAGAATTCTAGTTCTACCTGGCCATCTTCAAATTCTTGCAAGATACTCGGAAATCGCGCAGAGAAGTCCACAAAGGAAGCATTGGCGACCACAGACGCAGAGCAGGAATAACAGAGCGTCCGCGGCACTATCAAAACGACAGCAGCAATGGCGGCGGCGGCGGCAGTCGGCAGAGCGCGAGGAAGAAGAAGGGGGAGAAACCCAGAGCAGGAAGAAGCAAAGCACTTACCGGAGAAGAGCGAGAGCATGAGGCAGAGCAGAAGCGAGGAGGCGCGGGCTCGGGGCTCCATTGCCGCCCGTGTCTGTCTCTGCCTTCCTCCCTCCTCCTCTTCCTCTGTCCTCGGCAGATATGCTCGGGTAGTCGGGAGGTTACGTTCGCATTAATAAGTGGTACTACCGCTCTTGGGATCGAGTCCGCCCCCGTTTTATAGAGCTTACGTAGGAATACCACCGCCATCGTGTCTCCTCCCGGCTCCCGAATACCCATACGCTACGGCCCGACTCGATCCAGAGTCCGGACAATGGGAAAGAAAAAGAAATATCTCAACGGAAGTCGGCGGCTCCAGATCGGTCTAAGCTTTGTTCCCTTTACGCTTCGTGCACCTCCGCCCGGACGGACCCTGTTTTGTTTCGCCTGTTCGTTCCCGTGTGGGGGTAATGCGATTTCGCGTGCCTGCAAAGGCCGTTTGGACTTTGCAACGGACGACTGAGGTTAATCAGCCGTGCCGTGCTTCTTTCACTTGTCATGGTCACTTCATTGTACGTGTGCTCGATTGGTAGTTTCGGTTCGGCTATTTTGTCTGTCTGGGCATGCATGCGCGCGAGCCGTCGTCGGGTGAAATCAGACGATGAGGAACCCAAAACACTGTGCTATGTTGTTGATTTTCTTTGGTGAGTGCGATCAAGCAATACTCAAACGTTCCGCATTGTCTTGTCTGAAGAGGGAGTGCATTCTTATCCCCAAAAAAAGAGGGAGTGCATGAGTTGAATTAAACTCCTTCCTAGGAACATGGTAAATATCTCCCATCGTGGTACACGATAAACAGAGTTGGAAGGTATTCTCAGGTCTCATTTTGCACTTGTAACCCCACCACAACATAACGACCCAAAATGTGTCACCTAGTGATTTGTCAAAATAGGCTAACTATTCGGTGTCCTCTATAACGAGTTAACGACTAATGCTCACATAAATATAGTGATTACAATTAAAGTGTCCAAATAGTATTAGTACTTTGGCCCAGGTCTTTTCGTCTTCCTAGACCGGCTTTTCCGAGAAGCTGCTCTCTTCTAACTTACTAGATGGAGAAGCTGCAACCTAAATTTGATTAGGCTTCCAAAATTGTTTGGCCCAAACTATTTTGAAACCCTAGCAGAATTTGGCATGCGGCTTCTCCAGGAAGCTAGAGGAGGGCATCTTCTCGAAAAAATCAGGGATAAAAACCGAAAAGAACGCATCCTCTATATTATTTTTAATAGAGAGAGTACTTGTATCCCAAGTCAACAGATTTTCATTCATCTCCACGCCTCTTTTCTTAACTTGTATTTGCTCCTTTTCAAAAAAAATGTCGCATCCATATTTCGAGGATTATCTTTAATGGTAGCAATCAATGGCTTCTTATTCAAAACAAGTTTCCAAATATTAACACATAATCTACATATTATTAATCTTGGTGATGGTCAAAGTTAAATATCAAAATTCGTAGACGTCATTCTTTGGGAAAAATTAGAGTACTAGCTAGTAAGAAAACCATATTGAGAAGAACTTGAAAAACACGTACGGACGTTCGAGTTAACAATTTGCTAAAACTAATTAAGAAAAGAAAGCATGTGATTAATATCTGGTAAAATGGAGGGTTTTCACTTATAAAGACGCACACTGACACACGTTTCTTTACTTCATTAATTTTGTCCTTGTAAGCCATGAATTATCGAAATCGAATGTGAATGTGTTTCGTTGCTGCTTTTTTTTAACGCGGACTTGTCTTTTCGGATGTGTGAGGTATTATTTCAGGCAATCAGGTTGTGTAGTTGTGTACATGTCTTGAACTTCTTGTTCAATTCAATAAGGAAAAGTCCGGCTTGATATAGCTTGACGTGTCATGCTGTGAACATGATTGATGGCACGGTAAGGGAATAATTCTGGGTACATCACTACAGCTTCTGTCGCCTAGCTAGGCGTGGTGTGGCATTTCAGGGAAGCTGTGAGCATTCGCCGGAGTAGAATTTGTTTTTCACACTGTAGCCAAACGATACACCACACCAGCCAGCCAGGAAAGTCAGGTAACCTCTAGCTAGGAGGAATTTAGCATGTTTAATTTGGTCGGTAGCATGGACAACGCGTATCGTGTTTCGCTCGTGTTTGCCTCCTCGAGATCATCACACAATAAATATGTTAGTCTACCGACTTCAGCAACTTGGATTGGCACGCTAGGCTCTATGACAGCCAGCTATAGTTCACAGATTCACACCTGGTGCGCAGTCCCGTGTTCAGGTCGGCTCTGTGTCCATGCGTTTGGCCGACTGCCACACATAACATAATTATATTACGAGTATGAAACCTGAGATGATATTCTAAACATTTTGCAGATACGTACGTGTTGCCGCTCACTACGTCACACACAGTACAACAAAAGGCACCAAACGAGTTGTGGTACATATCGACCTGATCCTTCCTGTTAACACTAGGAGTATATTTATATTTGTAAGATACTCTAAGACCATTTGTTTTTGTTTTTATTTCTCACTCTGCTTGCATCATCTCTATCTTCAATGCTTGGACATTTGTGCCGTGTGTAAAGCAGGCACCCTGTTACATTTTTAAAAGGTATGCACCTTTAAGTTGCTTTCCTTGTTCTACACGATTGTTCATTTTGCCTGACGTACTATCACTAATGATTTGTCAAAAAAAGCACCATACTATGTTAACTTCTGACAGCCAAGGAAAGTTGTATATCTCCTTCGGAAAAAAAGAAAAAGCGGCGTCGCTTTTCCTTTCTGCTCAGAGAAGTCCAAGCCCCCTCTCCAAAACCTCAAGCAAGATCAGCGATTAAAGCTTGTTGCAGTGTGAATCAAGTCACTAATTAGCAACAACCAACAGTACCCTGTCTGGCACCGCCATGCACCAAACGATGTACAGTTGCTTTAGAACATGTACAATGTTTGATAAGACTGTCTTATCTTACCTGTGACACGTCAATTAGAAAAGACAACAAAACATGTTGTACAACGGGTTATCTTTTATTGTTATATCTTAAAATTAATTCTTAGATGAATAAAATTAACTAACTAATTCTAAGAAAAGACAAAATTTAGTACAATGGAAAATTTGCCTTATCTTTACCTTATCATTCTTGTGAAGAGATCATCTCTTAATTAAGAAAGGCTTGTGCATTTTCTTAATTTCTTTCTCTCCCACGTCAGATTTTATCCTACGTGGCATCGCTAAGAAAATGCTGACGTCACCCATTGTACACGCCATCGTGCGGTATCTGGAATCGGACAGATAATTAGAAACGCTCGACAGTCCAGGATAAGATTAGCAGGGGATCAAATTCCGCGATAAATATCCATCCAGGAAACTAACGCACGAGTGAATTAATGGACAGCGAATTAATCACCGGCGGCGCCAAATTTCGACGGAAGCTGGTGGAACGGCGAACGCCGCCGCACGTGCACCTTTCTCTGCCACGTTGGATCCAGCCGGCCAGCCCAGTCGCACGCTAGACAGGACTACACGCTGACCGAGCATTCCACGGTTCCACGTCATCGCGTCAGCCGAACGGCGTATCGAAAGCTACCGTTCTCATGTCTCTGGCGCAGGGGGTCCCACCCGTTCTAGCAGCCGACGTTCGCGCACCGGCGGTGGCTAGCGGCTTTGAATCCACACGGCGTCGGCTCACGGGGAAGGTTCATTCGTGTGATCGATTTGGATGGATAACGAGCACGATAAATGCGTGCGCCAGCCGGTAGTACGTGAACTCAGCTTTCACCACGGGGCTGCTTAATGCGTGCGGTTTGGCCTGCCTGGCTATGATTGTGTAGATTCGTTGACTTCCGTTCCAAACGCGCGCGGTGCAGATTGGCTGGTGTTTGAAGTCCAAATCAACGTCCTAACGAGAGAGGATTCGTAGATCTGATCACTGGATCAGCTTAATCAACCCTGGGGCAACGAATATCGACGCCCGGAAGTTATGTGGTCAATCATGGTAGGAACGTATATAGGAGAAGTACCGGAGATCTGATAGTGCATTAGCCAGACATTTTCGCTTTGTTGACGAGCCCACTACTCTTGGTTCACAATATTTTAAAAGTGCATCACAGAAAAGAAGAGAGTGAAAAGCAATGTCATGCTACTTCGAATTCTATCATACTCCTGCTGAATTCAATATAAGAATTCTTTTTGTCGAAGATTATTTAATTTTACACATAAGAAAAATAAGAAATCTAATGTTTAATGTCACAAAAAAAAATTAAACGATTGCGACCGTGCACACGTGCACATTCACAATAGTCATTCGTAGCAGCCCTTGACGCTACATGCGACTGCCGCCGGCTATCACGCCATATTTCTCTACTGCAGCCAGTGCCACGAAGATGTCTCGCGCGCCTTGACGCTCGCACAGTGCATCGTGGGAGCCACCGGCGGCTTTCTCCGTTATAGCTGCCAGCTTCCCTCGACGGCGTCCCCCGTCCCCACAGGAGCCGCCGATGCTGGAGTAGAAGATGCAAGTGTATTTTTATTTTTTTCGATGTTGCAAATGATGTTTAGACATGCTAAAGCATGCATTGCTTTTGCTAAGTACACTCTTATGCAGATTTCTTTCGATGATACAAATGTTGCATACAGATTTTTTATGTTGCAATGAGATTTTGGAGCACTGTTGCGACGAGGATGTGATGCTGAATGCGGAATTTTTTATGTTGCGCGCAATGAGTTTTTGAGGGACATGTGTTTGAATTTTCCATGTTACAAATTTTTTTGTTGATAAATATTGCTGCATGTGAGATGATGCAATGAATGGACGGACGGCATTTTACTTTTGAGATGGCTGAGGAAGTGTTCGATGCGAGGTTCCTATCAACCAATAGACGCCTGGTGTATCCCTCTTCTATCCCTCTTTAGGATTTGGCTGGGTTCCTCCACTCCTAGTTCTTTTTTTTAGAAAAAATCGTCTGCAACTTTATTCAAACTTGAAAATCATTAAGGTACAATGTCCAATCTTCTCACTGAAAGCGAAGAGAGCGCGAGGAAAGTTGGGCCGGGCTAAGTTAAGTCACATGCTGGTGTGGAGGCCCGCTTATCATGTGAAGTCCACTTCTGATTATTTTTATCAATGGAAACTATCACGACAGCAAGAGTTTCCGGAATACCAATTTCCTGTTTGTGGTACTAACCGTCTTGCAAAAGACGACGTACAAGTACAACCGACACGATGTCGTATAACCAAAATACTTTACAACAGAAATCATCCGATCGCATATATCCTAACACCACCGCTTGATAATAGTGTAAGTTCATCACCTATCATGCATAAGTATCCAGATTTGTAACGACACTATCACTTGATAATAGTCCAAGTTCCTACACGCCTAGCCTAGGACCTTAAGCAAAGGAACACAGATCTGCAACGATACTACACAGCACCATGTTACATAAGCACTCCTGTACTTCCTCCGTCCCATATTAATGGACACGTTTTTTTAATAAATATATTCATATTTAAATAAATTTGAGTCGTTTTACGAGACGGAGGGAGTATAATTTACTCCAGCACGTACGATCCGTCGGGGTGGATCGATCGTTCTAGTGCACCTCGTCTTCCTTGTGGGTGTAGATGACGCAGTCCGCCTTGGGGTAGGCGACGCAGGTGAGCACGTAGCCCTGGGCCAGCTGCGCGTCGTCCAGGAACGAACCCTCCGACTGGTCCACCTCGCCGGACGCCAGCTTCCCCGCGCACGTCGAGCACGACCCGGCGCGGCACGAGAAGGGCAGCTCCACGCCGGCCTCCTCCGCCGCGTCCAGGATGTAGGCGTCCTCGCCCACCTCCAGCTCCGTCTCCGCGCCGTCCGGCCCAACCAGCCTCACCTTGTGGGCCGCCGCCGGCCCGAACCTCGCAGACAGCCTCGCGCGGCCCGATCTGCGATTCGGCCGCGGCTGCTGCGCCAGGGAAGCGGGGCTCCTCATCGGTGGAGCGGCTAACGTCGTGCAGCCCCGGTTAGCAGGGGCGCACCCTGTGGGCAAACTAATTGCGGTTGGCATCGGTCTCGATGAGCACGAAAATTCGAGATTTGAGTTGAGCGCACGAAAACTTGCAGGCAAATCAAGCAGACGAGACGGGACGCGAGATCTCAGTATATCACAACTACTTGGGCACAGCACACACGTAGTAGTATTAATAGCCGTGAGGTGTTTTGAGCTGCACCAGTAGCAGCCTCGCCGGGAACCGTACGCGGCTGGTGTCCTTCGGGAAACAGCCATTGGCGACGACACGAAGGTGCTAGTAGAAAGCAGAAGGCGCGCGTCAGTTCTTCAGGGACACAGGTGTCGGGTGCCTTGCAGGAGCGGTGCAGGCCCATTCCATGCTCTCGGCCTCTCGCGTTCCGTCAGAGGACTAACCGTACGTGCCACAAGCCCACAAGTCGGGCCCGTATGCGTGTGACCTCTAGGCCTGCGCGGCACTTGTGCGTTCTGAACAACTGATTTCTGAATACTTATATCCACAGATCGAGGAGGTGACGTTTCTCGCACACAACCTCTGAAATCATAAGTAATTGTTTTAGGTGAAACATTGATACGAATATTTTGAATAATATGAATACTTATATGATGACTTGTATTTTGTTTAAACTTAGTGCTTTGTTAGTGGTGTGTTGATCCATTAGTTTTTTATGTGAAAACATGGCGTGAGTTGCGTGGAACTTACCCTGAGTCAAGCTCGTACTGGTTATTTGTGTGTTCGTTTTCAGGTGTTGCCGGAGCTAGAGAAACGTGATCGATGACGGAATCGAGTGACGAAGCCTGGGAGAATCTGAGGTCAAGGGATCAATGTCATGCGGGACGTTCGTGCGAAAGAACAATGAAAGTGAAGACTACGATGATCCGGGAGGGCACCGGTTTGTGTATGTTATTTATACCGGAGATGCATGGTATTGAAGATATTCGATACGTGGTCGAGTTTTGAAGAAATCACAAGAAGAGTTGATGGCATGGACTGGCATCGACGTGAAGACATGTAGGTCCAGTCGTGGCTGGATGAGAGCTGTTTAAAGATTAAATAGTAGCGTCATCAAGATGACGTCCGATGGAAAAGTTGTGCACATGAAAGTTGTGCGCGTCGTCGAGGCGAACAACTTTACTTTTGGAGTCATCTCAATCTGAGGTTGTATGTGGGCCTCACAGGCATAATAACGACCGGGACAGATGAGTTCGTGTTGGATTAGGACTCGGTTTAGGGTCGCGAATTTTACCTTATAAATAGAGAGCGTCCTAACTAGGGTTTTAGTAAGGACGTGAGGGAACTCAGAGCTTTGGATCTAAATCAATTCTTGGAGAGTTCTTGGATGCATGGTTGCATCTTTTGTAATCGATCGACATCGTTGCAATTAAGAAATTCGTTGGCGGTGTCATCTTTGTTCTTCTCGGATCTTCGTGGATTATTCGTGCTAGATCTTTCTAACACTTTGCTGCAGATTTATTACAAGTTCATAATACTTTGCTGCAGGTTTATCACGAGATCAAGGAAAGATCGTGATTACTTCATCTTTCTTGTTATTCCTCGAAATCGATTATAAATTAATTCTCGTAACTTTCTGTCAGCTGTTACTGTTTTGATCATATCTTTTGATTGGTATGTCCGATTGAACTGATTCTTATTGCGTTGGTTAGCTAATTTCAATATCTTTCTTTTGCATACTCGTACGTATTTTTTGGTTCATCCAATAAAAAGTTACGGCTGTTTTACTATCACGGACAGAAAGGTGATTTAGAATTTGAACTTTCGAAATTTTTTCTAATTTGCTTCCACGCAATCATTCACCCTCTGATTGGCTATCTTGATCTCACACAGCCTCGCGCTCGATGTGCGATTCGGCGGCTGCAGATTCAGGGAAGTAGGGAACCGGGACTCCTCATCGGTGGAGCAGCAAAGGTCATGCCCCCCAGTCAGGGATTGAGAGGTATTCTGGACAAATTGAACTAGATTTGTGTCATTTTCTGTCAATCCCCACGGGGAATGGCCCTTAGCAGTTAGCAGGGACGCACACTGTGGTCCGTGGGTGCTTGTGCCCAGGTTGTGATCTAACTTCTAAGGCCTGGACCCATGTCGAGTATGTTAGGTTTGTGCAAATATCAGGATTCGTTCGAGTGGACAGTGGAGATGACGAACGAAAGATGGGTCCAGACTGGTCGTACCAGGTCGGGTTGCATAAGAATTCTTTCCCCAACTTGCTAGTCCTCTCCATGACAACTTATCTCTCGTCTCTTTTTGTCCTACAAGTCAGAAATTAGTTGTAGATTTGCGTTCCACGTTTAATAAAAAAGTGCATGTGAGTAAGTGAGTTGTTGTTTTACAGCATGACCTACAAAAAAAATCTAACAAAACAAATAAGCAAACACCTTGAACAAATGTCTGCAATTTATTACACTGTGAAGAATAAGATAAGACGATCCCTTCTTTTCTTGGAGAACTCTTGGATGCCACGAGACAAATAAGGGAAACGGTTAAATTCTCCTTTCCAATTGGGCTGAACCTAACCGCGCGAAGGAAACTCTGGTGCAACGTATGGCAGAAACCAACAGCTTTGGAATTCCTGATACCAAGAGGGCCGAGTCGCAGAAGTTGCCGTTGTGCCCTACCAAGAACTTGGTCCTGTCGCGGTTCTCCTTGACCCACTCGCCCTCGCGCTCGTCGTAGCGGGACACCTGAAACGGGCCGTACGCACCATGTTGTGGGTGCTCACCATGAGAAGGCTCTCGCGGGTCTTCGACTCGACGAGCACCGCCCAGGCTCGCTCGGTCCGCGGGCTCGCGAGCAGCTTCGCGCGCACGCCGGTGGAGCTCCCGTCGGGCACCCACGCGTTCAGCTCGCAGTCGAGGCTGACCGTGTAGAAGGCGCCCTTGTGTGAGAGACGACGCACAATATGGGCAGGAAACATCCTTCTGCCCACGGTATATTGGAACAAAGGTTGCTCCACACACAACAAATGGATTTCTGAAGTCGTAGTTCAGCTGATGCCCATCTTTCCTATCACCGCAAGCCTGCAGAACTTGCCGAGCCTTCTTTGCTTGGGCCTCATTCGGGCTGTTCTCCAGAAGCATGCGCGCAAAGTTGGCTGCCGTGGCGTAGTTTCCACCCTTGAAGCAAAGACCCATGGCGCTGGTGAGGACAAGACGCATATGAACCTTCTGCAGCTTGCAGTTAGTGAAGTATGCAGCCAACTCTTGTTGCCGGGTGGTGTCATCTTTCAGTTCCTTCCTTTTGACTTCCATCTTAAGACCAAGAGAACATATTCTCTCACTATCTCAATGAGCTCCTTCACTTCATCAACTTCCCTCCGCGAGTCCGGCGGCGACGCCAGCGTGTCGTCGGCCAACTTCCGGACGACGCGCGCCTACTTCTACTGGGTGGCCCGGGAGCAGGGCTCCTTCGAGTGGTTCCGCGGCGTCATGGACGAGGTGGCCGAGACGGACAGGAAGGGCGTCATCGAGCTCCACAACTTGCACCAGCGTCTACGAGGAAGGCGACGCCCGGTCCGCCCTCATCGCCATGCTCCAGTCCCTCAACCACGCCAAGGACGGCGTCGACGTCGTCTCCGGCACCCGCGTCAAGACCCACTTCGCCCGCCCCAACTGGCGCAACGTCTACAAGCGCATCGCCCTCAACCACCGCGACCAACGCGTCGGTCAGTACCACCAAACTCACTCACTCCACTGCCCCCCAATTATAACTCACTCCTCCCGTTTTCCATTTTTCGCCACCCATATTTTGAAACCCATATTGGAGGATTACGGTGAAAAGTCAATAGCGGTTTATGCCTGCACGCTAGCTCCTCTCCTCTGGACTGGAATATCGCGGTGACAGTTTTCTCTATCAGGTACTATTCCATTTTTTTTATACAATGAGACCACCTCTTTAGGTTTGAGATCCATTTTTTCTATCTGGTAATATTCCGTTTGCTGGTCAAGAAAAAGGAAATTAGAGTTACTTATTGTACTTCACGTAAATACAGTTTGAAAAATGATTGTTGGTCAAGGGAAGAAATGCTTCTCAACCACCGTGCTAACTTCTTAAACACTCTGGTCTTCTGTTGATCAGTTCTTGATCAATTTATTTATTATACAATACGACAAGTCATACCTTCCTAATCTGTTTGCTTGTGAAAAGAAGAAAAACTATTTTCATGAAGTATCACCGTCAATAAGGAAATATGCTGCTAAAGAAAAAGCGACGTTTTGGAAATCCACCATTGTTTATCTGTGATTAAAAACTGAGTCTGAAAGAGATGGATGAACCAAAGCAAACTAAATTCAGGTAGTTCCTTCCCGTTTTAATTTATCCCTTGCAAGCAGTTCCACTGTATTTCAGCAATAGATGAAAACAGAGAGCACTTGGCAAGAACATGAGGGATTCAAATTGGTGCTAAAAAAGCATGTCACCCAGCGACTCATTAGTGTACACATTACCAAGTGGTCTCATTACCTCGTTGGAATTTTGGGTTAGGCCGAAGACCCAATCTGAAATTAATTCTCGGAAAAATCTCAAAAGCCCATTCATGTAGTGGGATGAGGAAGTGAGAATAGTCCCACATTGCTAGTTTAGGGAGAGTTGGACCAATATATAAGGTATGTTGGTTCTCACCTCTTGAGCAAGTGAGCAAGGAAAATCCCTACGCGCGCTCCTCCTCCTCCTTCGCTTGCCCCGTCCCGACCCGACGCGCGCGCGCCGCGTTTCGTGGATCAAGTTCGAACCGTGCCGTGCTTATCTTTTTGGCAGTCGGAATCCGTTGCGGACGCGTAACAAATTCCGATAATTGCGGAGTCGGTTTTGGTTTCCTAAACCGAACGGAAGTCCGCCAGCGTGCCTATATAATAAGACTACCCCGGCCTCCGGACGGACGACGCCAAAACCCTAGCCGTCACGCCCACGATCCAATCTCGTTGTTTGCCGCCAACTGCTACTCCATCCCGTCGACTGCGTGCACAGATCGCCGGGAGAGCAGGCCTCCGGAACCCCGACCTTCGAGATCCTGCCCGGGAGACGGTCGATAAGGTTTTTGGGGAGCGTTCTCACGCGACTGCTCGCTTCTTCACGTCTCTGTTTCGTCGGCATCTTCATCACCAATGGCCGACGACCTCGGAGATCCCGCGGCTCAGGCTGCCGCTCTAGCCCAGCAGCAGCAGGCTGCACAACTCCAAGCACAGCAGCAGGCTGCCCAACTCCAAGCCCAGGCAACTGCTGCTGCACAGGCGCAAACACAGGCACTGGCCGCTGCTCAGGAGGTAGTCAAGGCTGCAGCTGCTGCCGGCGTGAACATCGACGCCACCGGACTCGTCACCGACCTCAACAAACAAACACAAGAAAAGAGCACAGCACCGTACGCAATCTGCTCTTTCTTGTTGATTTTGATTAGTAGTTCTATTATTCATGCCATGAAATTAGATGAGTTTTATTGCTGTGCGTTGCTATTTAATTTGTCTAGTTTGCATGATATAATGTGCTACATGTTTTACACACTGTCCTTCTAGATTAAATATTCATCGAAATTACCTAATTTTTCAACAATCCAAAGACTTTCTTGTCGAAGTGCTTTGACATGAAAGACCTTGGTGTAGCTGATGTTATTCTGAACATCAAACTCGTGAGAGGCGACAATGGTGAGATCACTTTGGTGCAATCTCACTATGTGGAGAAGATTTTGAGTCGTTTCGGCTATGCTGATTGTAAACCTTCTCCAACTCCTTATGAATCACAGAATTGGAAGAAACCAACTGAGATATTCTCAGATTATTGGTTCACTCATGTATTTGGCTAGCGCAACTAGACCTGACATCTCTTTTGCTGTGAGCAAACTGAGTCGGTTCAATAAGAATCCGGGAGATGATCATTGGAGTGCACTCGAGAGGGTCATGCGCTATCTAAAGGGCACAATGGGCTATGGTATACACTATACTGGGTACCCCAAGGTGCTTGAGGGTTATAGTGATTCAAACTGGATATCTGATGTTGACGAGCTAAAGGCCACGAGTGGATATGTGTTCACACTCAGAGGGGGTGCTGTTTCATGGAAGTCTTGCAAGCAAACGATCTTAACCAGATCAACAATGGAAGCAGAACTTTTAGCATTAGATACATCCACAGTTGAAACCGACTGGCTTCGTGAGCTCTTGATAGACTTGCCGATTGTTGAAAAACCAATACCGGCGATCTTATGAACTGTGACAATCAAACTGTGATAGTCAAAATGAACAGTTCTAAAGATAACATGAAGTCATCAAGACACGTCAGGAGACGTCTGAAATCTGTCAGAGCAATGAGAAACTCCGGAATAATAGCATTGGGGTATATCCCAACGGCTAAAAATCTGGCAGATCCCTTTACAAAGGGTCTATCAAGGAATATGATAGAATCTGCATCAAGGGAGATGGGATTGCGACCCACGTGAGTTACCATGGCGGTAAACCAACCTATGTGATCGGAGATCCCGTGAATTAGGACCTGAGAAACAATTCATTGGATAACTGAGGAGAGTGTACATTCTTTATCCCACTTCATTGACGATGCATTACTCTCGTGTACTGTATGGTAGG
This sequence comes from Brachypodium distachyon, assembly GCF_000005505.3. Lineage (NCBI taxonomy): Eukaryota > Viridiplantae > Streptophyta > Magnoliopsida > Poales > Poaceae > Brachypodium > Brachypodium distachyon. Next base: position 54,000,218 of record NC_016132.3, on the reverse strand, counting down.
TTGTTTAACTTAATGTGTTCTAACGCGTTGCATTAATTTGCAAGGGAGATACTGTCCTACAGAGTAGTCTCTAAATAACACACCTATATGAGCCTGACTGTTGGTCGCAGTCTATGAGATTTGGGTGGTCTCTAGTAAGCTCATGAAAAGGCCTGAAGAATGACTTATATGCTCCACACCGCGGGGTAGCATTCGGCAGCCCAGTACCAGACAACAATTTAGTGAAGCTCTAACACAGAAAACAGACAATTCAAGGTTTCTCCATTGTTCAGTTGTGCGTGAGTGAAGCAATTTGTTTAGGTGGATGTTCAACCTTAACCGGTCTCCACTGAAACGCTGGTATATCAAAAACAGAGTTTTGGATCAACGGCAATTTTATGTGCTTATGAGATATTGTGGGGGATTGTTGGAATTTTGGGTTAGGCCCAAGGCCCAATCTGAAATTAATTTCCGGAAAAATCTCAAAAGCTCATTCATGTAGTGAGATGAGGAAGTGGGAATAGTCCCACATTGCTAGTTTAGGGGGAGTTGGACCAATATATAAGGTATGTTGGTTCTCACCTCTTGAGCAAGTGAGCAAGGGAAATCCCTACGCGCGCTCCTCCTCCTCCTCCTCCGCTTGCCTCGCCTCGCCTCGTCACGACGCGCGCGCGCCGCGTTTCGTGGATCGAGTTCGAGTTTGAGTTTGAGCCGTTGCCGGGTCGTGCTTATCTTTTTGGCAGTCGGAATCCGTTGCGGACGCGTAACAAATCCCGATAATTGCGGAGTCGGTTTTGGTTTCCTAAACCGAACGGAAGTCCGCCAGCGTGCTTATATAATAAGACTACCCCGGCCTCCGGACGGACGACGCCAAAACCCTAGCCGTCACGCCCACGATCCAATCTCGTTATTTGCCGCCAACTGCTACTCCATCCCGTCGACTGCGTGCACAGATCGCCGGAAGAGCAGGCCTCCGGAACCCCGACCTTCGAGATCCTGCCCGGGAGACGGTCGATAAGGTTTTTGGGGAGCGTTCTCACACGACTGCTCGCTTCTTCACGTCTCTGTTTCGTCGGCATCTTCATCACCAATGGCCGACGACCTCGGAGATCCCGCGGCTCAGGCTGCCGCTCTAGCCCAGCAGCAGCAGGCTGCACAACTCCAAGCACAGCAGCAGGCTGCCCAACTCCAAGCCCAGGCAACTGCTGCTGCACAGGCGCAAACGCAGGCACTGGCCGCTGCTCAGGAGGTAGTCAAGGCTGCAGCTGCTGCCGGCGTGAACATCGACGCCACCGGACTCGTCACCGACCTCAACAAACAAACACAAGAAAAAAGCACAGCACCGTACGTAATCTGCTCTTTCTTGTTGATTTTGATTAGTAGTTCTATTATTCATGCCGTGAAATTAGATGAGTTTTATTGCTGTGCGTTGCTATTTAATTTGTCTAGTTTGCATGATATAATATGCTACATGTTGTACATACTGTCCTTCTGAATTAAATATTCATCGAAATTACCTAATTTTTCAACATACCTTATCCAGGAAAGGTAGCTTTCAGAGTGGGAATGGGAAGGAAGGCAAGGAAAAGAAAGAGACCTCCTGACCTTCAAGAAGCAAAAGAAACAATGCTAAACAAATGGTATTGGAGTTCCACCGAGTAAAGAAAAAGGCAAAGGAATGCCGCACCGCGTACAGGCCAGATAATGCATTATGCAACCTTGATGATGATGCTGAATCATAGAGAATTGCTGTTGATTGACGAACTTCTCGCGTCATATCAGACATAAGATTGCACGATCGGGGTGTTCTTGTGCAGCACTAGTGGGATAGCAACAACACACCGTAGAGAAAATGTACAAGTACCAGGTTCCTTATGGTAAGGTCCAGGCTTAATTAGCCACCTGTAAGGTAACAGGGAGAAGTTTCTGGCAACTTGAGAATACAAGTAGGACTTTAACAAGTTGAGTTTAGAAAATCTCTTTTAGGCAGATGAAATATTATTCATTAGCTAGCCATGAGCTATCCGTTAGCTAGCCACGAGGGAAAAAGATTTAGGATCCAAACGTGTATTTTCAAACTTTAGTGACTAACTTGACTCCTTTGAAATAGAATTATAACCGCAGGTGCATTTTACTCAACAAGAAAATTTAAATCTAAATTCTATTCACAGCTTAAAAAAAATGCAACGTATAAAACTTAGGTATAGAGTGAACAGTATCCAACTCGTATGGCACTGATGCATCACGTACAACCGAGTGACAAATACATACTTACATGTTAAACATCAGGAAAGTAGTACGGCATAGATACTTAAGCCAAGATATCGACTGATCAGTAGTCCACCGTCATACATCAAAAGGTCCACCGTCATATAGTCAGTCCCTAGGTCTTTCCCAAAAAGGAGCTCGAACAACAATACAGAAGGCTCCGAGATGGACATGTTCACTTCCGTAACGTCGTACAATCATCTCCGTGAAGTCTTCGTTCGTTTAGTTTTCATCGCACTGTGGTGTCTTCTCTTTGAGACTTCCCAACTGGGTCGCTTGCTTCTTTTCCATTTGCCATCCACATACTGCTTGAATTTATTGTGCTGCACCCACCAACTGGAATAATCCATATCTTGTTCGCATTCAACAAAATCCAGCAAATCATCCCACTTTGAAGAGTTCTGCTTGTGTCCCGGAATGGTCTCAAAAAAGGCTCGTCCATCTGCAGATTTACGCCTGTGAAGGGTGCCAAATGGCTACAAGTCAATTCAGATCAAATATAACTTCTATTTGGTACAAATAGAAAACCTTTTACTACTGGATGGATACATGGATCAGGGGTAAAGCATCCAGCTAGTATTCCATGTTATGTCAGAAAATATCCATACATATCAAGAAAACAGGCAACAGTCATTACAAATCAGTTAATCTATACACACACAGGTCGTGATCAAGTTAGCAAGAAGTACTCAACTTGATATTAACTAATACTCCCTCTGGTCCTAAATTGTTGACTCAAATTTATTCAAATATGGATGTATCTATTCTTAAAAAACGTCTAGATACATGTAATATTTCGACAACAATTTAGGATCGGAGGGAGTATTTACCAAAGTAGCAGAATGTCATATTCAGTATGTAGTGCAGACAAATGCAATTTGGCATCATGAATTCCTTTCCTCTAATCTCTCGTTTGCAAAGAAAATTTATCTTCAGAAAGACTCCATTTGGGTGAAACCATATTCAGCATTTCCTTGAGTAGATGAAAGCACCGCTCTCTATTTGTTACATTTTCTTTTGTTGTCAATTAACAGTGTTAATGAAAGCGGTGCCACTTTTTTTTTGGGCAGGCTTAGGAGAACACCAGACATAGACCGAAACAAATACTCCAAATCCACGTCACTTATTTCGGGACGGAGGGAGTACCATAATATTTCAAGGGGTGTCCAGTTGATCGCTAAACTTGGGCAAACTTGTTTATACCAAAATTCTGGTAAGCTGCAGTTTCTGTGATGGCAATTAGAAATAAAAGACATGTTTGGATGGTTGCATATGCTATACCTTTTTTAACTACCTTTCCTTGTGAATCTGCTATTCATCAATTTGTGGCTGTTATTTGGAGCATTGGACAGTTCATCCGTGTGCAAGATCCAAATTTGTAAATAGAAGTTCAAAAACTCTCGATCTTGTGTTTGATCTCGAGAGTATTATTATTGTTTAAGATACAGTTTTTTGCGAGAAGTAGCGTAAGAATTGTAAAGTTTGTGTTAATGTTGTACTTGCACGCCGTCACTAATCATGCCAGGCAGCCATGGTGAAACTGGTGCTATGGATAGTCAAAAGGGCGGTTCTCATAATTCAGAGTGATAAATCAAGGCAGTGTCGGCTGAGGATGCAGAATTGGTGAGGACAAGGCACAGCAGGATAGTTGGTATCCGTTAACTCTGTTGACATTGCACATGAATAACGAGCACCTTCAGCATGTTATGGACTGGTTAACTATTATTTTGAACATGTGGTCAAGCTATGTTAATGTCAGTTATGACTTATATTTCCAAATCTCCTAAATTTGTTTTTGACAGGTTGCCAAATCTCCTAACTTGCTGCCATGTGAGGTATAATTTTGTACTTCCTTCCATTTGATATGATTTTTTTCAAACACCCTTTGGTTGCCTCAACTCACCAGAGCGTCGTGGCAATCTAGATTTAAGAACAGAGGGAGTTTATCTCTTCTTCTATCTATTATATATAATAAAAAAATATAGGAAAATTATAATATCATGTGTGTTTCTGAGGAGATGAATTGCTATTTGGTTAATCAGGTAATGTGTATACTATGCATGAAAATTTTAGAATTTGTATTTGTATGCATTCTGTAACAGAATCAATTTGGTAACGGCACATTCTTTCCCTTTGCCAACACATTCATCTAACCAGTTATTGTCTTTATACATTGGTCTAAAATTTCAGATATCGCCAAAGCATACTCGCAAGGGCTTACAGTTCACAAAGAAATGGAGGTATTCTAAAAGGTAACGAGTAAGAAAATAATCTGAAACAACTGTTAGAACTTAGAAGACCTAGTTCTCCACATCATTCCAAGTTTACTATAATATGCAAGTTAAGACTATCTTATCCATTGTGCACCTCCAATAGCTATATGGTTATTGAGGTTACCTGCTGTCCTCACTAAAATCATGCCCGACCTTGTCTCGAGAAAGACGTTTATGTAAGTTATTGAACTGTAAAGCTATTGCTGTAGAAGATTTTCTCTGGGTAGAACCCTGCAGAAAATAAAATGACAGTAAACAAAAGAACCAAAAACTAGAAGGTAAAAAAGGAATCAGAACGAGAAACTATGTTAGCAGCTACAAGTTTTACACCTTCAAATTGCCGTTTTGGCCGATAGAAGAAATTGCAAAATCTTTTGAACCAATAAGAAAACGAAATAGACCCAGACTTCTTTCTTCATCAATCACAAGATTCATGGCCAACATCATCATGATAATGCAACCTCTCCACAGAAAACCAAACCCCATTCTCAAACAGAAGACTAATAGGCTAGCAAAGTGAAAAAGCATCACCACTGAGGCCCTTTCCCTATCAACAGGCTTCACAATCAAACCAAATAAGTCACCTATAGGAAGTCCATCAGCTTCATACCGTCCAAGTAAGCGGATTGTTTCAGATATGCAAACTACAATATGATTTTCATGGTTCTTGTCATCTGGAACCCTCATTTGTCGACTGCAGTGAAGAATTTCCAGAAAAGAGGAACCGATTAGTTTAAGTACAGCAGCAATGTAGATAATCTCCTCTGAAACTTTAGAATCAAATCTATGCATCTCCTTTTGCTTAGCACAATCCATGATATTATACACTATTATCTTCACAACAGTAACAGCATCCTTCCTCGATTGTTCAGGAAATACATGCTGGTTCTCTTCAATGAAGCTGACACAAACATCAAAGATATCCTTCTCCTTGACATGTGGGCTATCATCAGAGTGTGCCTTGCAGAACAAAAGAAACCTATTGATCTGACAGTTTAGCTTCTGACTAGTTGCATCTGGGATAGGAGAGTTAAGAAGTCTCCTGTTGGCAAAACAACTGAACGGGCTTTTCACTGTGCTACATCTGTCAAAAACACTCAATTCAGGCAAGTATATCAAATAAGCTTCCATGGCATGCCGAAACACTTGCAAATGCATGTCGAGATCCCCACTGCCAACACATCTGGATGCGAGCAATACAAAATGAGCTTGGGGAATAACCGGCATAGAGAACCAATAGCTCCTGCGGACTAGGGAAATAGCTCCAGCCAAGCCAAATTCCGGAGTGTGTCGAATCCCCTTCTCCGACCAAGAGAGTGCACTAAAAAACTGCTCAAATCCCACCTCATCGTGCACAAATGAAATGAAATAGTGGGACATGAGCTCCAGCCTGACACCAAGCTCATACCGCCATGGCGGGGAGACCTCTGATCCTTTCTGTTCAACCATGATGAAACGCCTCAGTTGGTCGGTATTCATGAAAATCTGAAAGAACACCTGCAAGGACCAAATGCCTGATCAAAAATTTGATATTATCGGCTAGTTCTCACCTCTCAAAGAAAACAAATCACAATCAAATCATTGGCCATTGTCAGATTAAAGTAGTTCCTGCAACTCGTCCCTGATACCACGGGCGTGTCTGGGACTGCTCCACTCCACGACTCCACTTGTGAAGGAGGAGTTGTCCCAAACACCATTTAGCTTCACTTTTTGTTGGAGTGGAGTTGAGACCGTCGCTAGTTCATTTTAGTTTAGCAGCAAAAATGATGTACATTTGGCAGCGTTTACGAAGGAACTGAAGCAACCAAGAAAGCGGGGTGCTTAATTACGCTACCTCAAGGGCGGGAACAAAGGCGGGGTCAGGGTCGCCGGAGAGGATGCTATGGAGGAAGGAGCAGAGGCGGCTGACGCATCTGGTGGCTAGGTCGTGGTCGAGGCAGGGCAGCAACTGGAAGCAGCAGTGAAGGAGGGGAGGGAGATCGGCGCTAAGAGCGGAGACCGATGAGGAGGACGAGGTGGTGGTGGACTCGTACATGGAGAGCTTCGTGAAGGCGATGAGTGCCAGGCTCCGGGCGCCGTCCAGCTCATCGGCATCAGGAATCGACGAGCTCATAGGCAGCGGGAACCCTAGGATTTTGCAGCCGGAGCGGGGGAACAAACGGGGGCTTTTGGGGTTCGTTTGTTTGGGCTCCTAGGAGCTGCTTCCACAGCTTCTAGCAGGAGGCTACTCGACCACCCACCTCCAGTCGCCCTTCTCTCCCCATCCCGACTCCGGATGGCACCCGTCGGGTTCGGGGCCGGGTCAGGCCATACCAGACCCGGACCCGGCCGCCCGGCCCGTGACCCGAACTCGGACCTGGACCTGAAGTCGGGTCTAAAAATTTCTCAGACCCGGACCCGAGACGGGTCTCGGGTACCCGCGGGTAAACCCGACCCGCGTGGCTGAGGGACGGCGCACGCGCGCGACGGCGGCGGCGGGCGCGCGAGGTGAGGGCGGCAGCGGCCGGCGCGCAAGGCGAAGCGACGGCGGCGACGGGCGCGCTAGGCGGAGTGACAGGCACGGCGGGCGCACAAGGCGGAGAGACGGCCGAGGCGGGCGCGCGAGGCGGAGCGACGGGCGGCCGCGGGAGCGCGAGGCGTGGCGACGGGGGCGAGGGAGGTGCGAGGGGAGGGCGGCGGGGCAGGCGAAGGAGGCGGGAGGCGAGGGCGGCGGGGCGCGAGGATCTGGGGCCGCCGCCTGTTGGAGAGAAGTGGCGGAGGCGGCCTGCGGGGAGAGGGGTGGATGGGCGCGCACGCGAGAGAGAGAGGGGCGGGGCGGCGGGGTCGTGGGGAGGAAGGAGGAGTGGATCGGGATATCTTGGGGATGCGACTGGAAGTCACGCCCTGTGCTTCTGATTCCGGTGCTTTTAGCAATCTCAAAAATACTTCTCTTGTTTACACATTAAGCTGAGAAGCATTTCCGGACGTGCTTTTGGTGCTTCTACCTGAGAAGCATCCGGACGTGCTTCTCAGCTTCATGTGTAAACGGGAGAAATGCTTTTGAGATTGTCAGAAGCACCAAAAGCTGAAGCAGAAGGCCAAACAAACAGGACTTAGTATCTTAGGGTTTGTAGTTGGGTTGGGCTTGTCCATTTGAGCATTGGGCTGGGCCGAATTTGATGTGCATCCCATTCACTGACATCTGGGGCCTATATACTGAACCGGGTTTCCGGGTTCGGGTTCGGCCATACGAGACCCGAACCCGCCAGACCGGACGGGTCCGAAATTTCCCCATTTATGGACCTGCGGGTCTGATTTTTCCTCAGACCCGCATCTAATCGGGTCTAGACCGTCGGGTAATCGGGTTTCGGGTACCCATTGCCATCCATAATCCCGACCCGACCCGCCCCCCATCCCGAGCAGAAGCAGTAGCTAGAGGGTTGGTGCCGCCGCCTCTCGATCTCCCTGCACCGGCGCCGCCAAATAGAGCAGTGACAAGATTTAGTTTGGCATGTGAATGCTTGTTGAGTATCATGCTGCCAAAAAAAATGAAGTCATAGTGCTACCATTCATTCTCCACAGTTTCACTTGCCGGTCATCTGCCCCAGAAACGATAAGTGGCAGTGTGGGATGGAATGAAGCCCAATTGACCCCCCGGTCATGACCCTCCAAGACATACTTGACAACAGCATCAATGCCTCCAAACATATCAGTGTTCATCTGCGTGAGACGCATAATGTCATCCGCTGGGGAGACCGACTTCTTCCTGAGTGCCCCAATATCCCACACACGGACAGTCTGATCCAGAGATGCTGACACGACAAGGTCCTCCTTAGGATGGAAGGAAGCACATATGACATAGTGATTATGCCCTGTCAAGACTGCCACACAGGTGCGGGACTGCCAATTCCAAATACGGATTGTCTGATCATCGCTAGCACTGACAATCCATGGATGCTCGTCATGAAACTGAACCGTGCGGATGTAGTCAAGGTGACCATGGAGCGTGAAAAGGCAGCGGTGTGTCTTGTAGTTCCACACCTTAATCTTGTAATCATCACCTGTGACACATCAAAAGAGCACTATCTTAGAATGTATCGATTACCTATTAGATGGCATGCACAACTACAGTCAAATATTAGGATTGAACAGGAACTTGTTCATACTTGATAGAATCTGAATCGCATGAAAAATAGCAAAACTTGCTTGCAAGTTGCAACACTGCTAAATGTACAAACCAAATCTACAGACATGAAGATCTATTGTTCTTTTCTTGCTTAAAAACTGAGGCAAGTGCAATTGGGGTGTTTCTGGGTTCATTATATGATGACTTAGAATCGCATGAACTATATTTCAAATTATGTTACAAGTTGCAACGCTGCCAAGTAGAAACCACACCAATGACCAAGCAGATCTATTACTGTTCTCGTTTAGTCATTACATACTGGAGATATTACTGCAAGTACAAGTCAGTGTCTGTGGCTTCATATGGATGACAAGGTCAGATTGGTTGGCGCCATTTAACAGCTCGCTCGGAGTGAAGCGAGCCGTTTTGATTTGATCGAAGCAGTGGTAACAACTACTCTTTGAACTAAAACCACCACAAAAATTTAGGATCGGAGGGAGTAGTACTGTAGTAAAGTGCGGAAGCATACATAAGGCTGCCAGAACCAAGGCTAGAAAAGGCAGGGATCAATGGAGAGAAAGAGGGATGTTGGTAGCGTACCTCCAGATACGAAGAGAGGCTGCGTCTTGTGGAAATGGACGCCGCGTACGGGACCGTCGTGCTCGTCGAAGCGGTTGAGGAGCGTGCCCATGCGGTAGTCCCACATCTGGACGACCCCGCTGTGGAGGCTGGCGAGGATCCATGGGCGGCGCGGGTGGAAGGCGACGCCCTTGACTCGGTTGCTCTTGGTCTCGAACTTGGTCAGCATCTCGCCGCCGCCGCCTTGGACGGCCAGCCCTTCCTATCCTCTCCGGCGACGGCACCACTATAAACCCACCCACTGGCGTGGGAGAGGGAAGGAGGGCGGTCAGGTGGATGGATCTGGGCTGGGTTGGGTCAGTTCGGTGATTTGGATCTCGCTCTCAGAGAGTCAAGAGGGAAGATTTGCCTGCTGCTTAGTGGGTTCTCTTTTCCTATCAGTTAATCAAGCAAAACCACGGCTTTTTATATTTAGGCAAAATACAGGTTGGAAAGTACTTTTACGGTGTAAATTGTGCGGACTCAATAAAAACCTGTTAAGAAGTTTCAAAAAAATTCTACAAGAATACATATGTTGTAGGTGATGTTCTATAAATGTGAAAGTTTGCAAGTCGGAAATTTGAAAGAAATTAAAAATATATATACTAATGAATAAATAGTGTCAAACAACAAAAAAACCACTATTCATACTAAATTGTTTTTTCGCTGCTAGTAAATGCAATTGAGTTTGGACTTAAATTTTACACACACATAAAACATCACTTCTCCAATATATTTAATTACTTTGAGAATATTTTGAACTTTTTACAATGGTTTTCAGTGGTTTTTTTACCATAAAGGTGGTTTTCACGGATATGTCACATATATTTAACCACATTTAGTATGAATATATTTAACTATATTTCTTTTTATTTTTTATTTTTCTATATGTAAGTCGTTTGACTTTTAGTTAGGTATCAGTTGATTACTTTGTCTTTGGATCTATTTGGTGGTTTAAGATTTGCACGAACAATGGAGATGAGAGAGGATAACGTCCAGATATTAATCCAACAACTATAGCACCATCGACTAAGATTTAAGCCTTTACTTATAAATCGAGCAGCTAAGATGTGTTAGGCCTGCCGACATAGGGAGATGCACAAGAGCAAAACACGATAAAAAATTTCATATCATACACGATTTATATGCCGACATAGGGTGTACCTCGCAGGCCCTTTTACGCAACAAACAGAGTTGGAGGTCAGAGACCTTTGGGCTGACTTGAGAGTTACCGTAGTAAAGATTCAAGACGACATATCCGATGAAAACCCACCTCCAATGCAAACTATCATAGTACGTCACTAAATAAAAACATATGGCTCGGATCAAAGGCGAAAATCCCACTTTTGAATGTCCTTAAATCTGGTCCGGAAAATCACGGCTCGGATCAAAGGCGAAAATCCTACTTTTGAATGTCCTTAAATCTGGTCCGGAAAATCTGAAGGCGTCAATATAATAGAACAGTAATCAAGTCTGGTGATCAAAATGGTGTCTCCTTCCATTCAAGCGCAAAGGCTAGATAGGAATGTCAGAATACACGCGAAGAAGGCTGGACACAGGAAGGTGTCCACTCTCTTTTGGGGTTGGGAGGTCCGAAACATCCTGCAATAATAAAAAGAGAAGATTGAGAAGCATTACAGTTCTATCTTGCTGCTGCTTTTGACCAACACATAACAATTGTTAATGTATGTATTGCTGGAGTCCAGTGTGGAATTGAATCTTCGTCACAGCAGAATAGCTGATGTTGCCGTCAATAAACCCTCGAATCTTCTACAGGCTTGCTTATCAACAAAATGCAATGAGGAGAAACAATTAACAGCAACCAAACACAAAGCAACTCTCAGTAAAGGAGAAACAATAAAGATCAGCCATACGTACGCAAATATGGTACAAGATATAGTGCAATCTCAATTAAATACATCATTTTGTCCTAATAGGAACTGTTCAAAATCCTACAGCATTTTACCACCGCCGCATGACACTAAAATAAGGACAAAGACGAATAAACGACGCAAGACAACCAATTACTATACTTATTCCTCACAACTTGGTAATTAAATCCCTGGTAGAGTATAACGACAACAGTCTTCGCACTGGACTTACAAACTTGGTCACAAGGTGAAGCCACCATCACCACTCATCTCGATTGTGTAGGAGAGCATAGGAGTCCTGAAGCATCTGCTCCAACCACCGAAAGCTCACATATGCTGCAAAGCTGACCTTCTACGGAGGGCACAAACCGAGACGCACAATATGGGCAGGAAACATCCTTCTGCCCACGGTATATTGGAACAAAGGTTGCTCCACACACAACAAATGGATTTCTGAAGTCATAGTTCAGCTGATGCCCATCTTTCCTGTCACCGCAAGCCTGCAGAACTTGCCGAGCCTTCTTTGCCTGGGCCTCATTTGGGCTGTTCTCCAGAAGCATTCGCGCAAAGTTCGCTGCCGTGGCGTAGTTTCCACCCTTGAAGCAAAGACCCATGGCACTGGTGAGGACAAGACGCATATGAACCTTCTGCAGCTTGCAGTTAGTGAAGTATGCAGCCAACTCCTGTTGGCGTGTCGCGTCATCTTTCAGCTCCTTCCTTTTGACTTCCATCTTAAGACCAAGAACATATTCTCTCACTATCTCAATGAGCTCCTTCACTTCATCAACTTCTCTCCGCGAGTCCACAACAAGGAGTGGAATGGTGTAGAGGATGTTAAGAAACTGCCTCAGTGCTTCTGGGAATTTACCCTCGGTTGTGGCTTTATATGCAGCCTTAAGCTTGTCGTCCATTTGTGAGAAGCTAAACACGAGTGCAGGTGGGCCCCTCACATTGGGACTAGCAGATTCACTCCAGCCCTTCTCAACAGCAACAGGTATAACTGGAGCACTTGCAAATGCACGCAGAAAGGTATGACTGCCCATATGTGCATCAAGAAACAAGGCTTTCAGAGGAGCAAAGTTCCTTATGCCCAACTGGCGGCTAAGCAATCGCATTGCAGTGTCATAATTCCCAGCTGCAGCATGCTCTCCAGCAAGAGATGATTTCTGAGTCCAAATTTGGCTGACAGGCATGCCTGGTGTAGGAACCACAAACAAAGCAGAACGGGACGGACCTGTAGCTTTTGGTGTCTCTGCCTCAGGTGGTAATTCCAGGTCCTCAAGGTCCCAGCCACCTTCCTCTTCTCCATCCTCTTCATTTGTCCCATTTTCCTCAACATGGACAGTTATATCTCCATTTTCAACCACATTACTTACATCAACAATTTCAAGGTCTTCATCCCCCCAGTCACCACCAGCATCTTCATAGTCTTCATCCTGCTCTGCCCTACCAGTAGCATCTAGTCCACCCTCAAAAATACCTCGCATCACCCTCAACAATGGCCAATCACCACAAGCCGTGAGAGGTGCGGGAGGAATTAAAAGTGATCTACCTTTTCCTTCAGGCAGAGAAGGCACATTTTCTCCCAATTCACTAGCAAGCCTATCGGCAATTTCAGTGAGCCCATGAGTGGCTGCAGTTACATAGGCAAGAGGTACCTGTCCAGCACTCTCCAATATCTCAACTCTTTTCCTAACATCCCCAAGATACAATGCATTGTGAAACTGGCCCATCAAATTGTTGTTCTGTCCAGCTATCTTAGACATAAAGCCCACCTTGTCCAAGTAACCAGTTAGCAGATAAAGAAAAGCAAGCCTGTCAAAATTCTTTGTTCTCTGGTATGCATATTCAACAATACCAACATTTCCCTGTCTCAGAGCCTCAATTCCCAACCTGTACCAGTGATCCTTGTCATCAAGCTCTTTTGCTGAAGCAACAGCAATTTGAATGTTCCCGCTCTCAAGAGCCAGGTTAAATCTGGTTTTCTCATCTTTCACAAAGTGTAGAGCAACTTCTGGAAACCCTTTCTGTTGCAGGTAAGAAATGACCGCTTGCCCACACAGCTGCGAGCTCTTGATCATGCTCATAACATGATCGTAGCGTTTCCGTAGAAGGGCCAGCTTGAAAATGTATTCAGATGCATCAACCATAATTATCTTGTTCTTTCCATCACGATCCAGAGAGCAAATGTTGTTCCCCGCAACTCTGGTTATGTAAATAGGAACATCAACAGTTCTGATAATACCACTGTCCCCATTAGGAAGGCAATACTTGATATGGTTCAGAGTGGAATATATGAACACACCATTTTCATCCCAGGCACCACTCTTTACACGTATGGTTTCATGAAGTGTGCAGCGATGGACAAGCTTCTTGTTTGCAATGACTACGGCATGCTTGCTGAGCAATGCAACAGACTCCATATCACTGGACCAAACCACATACTTAACAGCAGATACCTGGAGTTCACCAATAACAAGCCGCTGCTGCAGATCAAAGATGGCCACCCTGTCTTCGGCTTTGCACAATACGTTACCAGTTCCAGCATAGTAAATAGCGTCAGTTGCAATAGGTACTGGAGTTTTCTTCACAATCTCATTCTTAAGACTCTTCACCAAAACCTGGTTGCTGCTCTTCTCCAAGACTGCAAACCGGTTGCGTGCTATGAAAACTGCAGAACCACCAGCTCCTTTCTTCGTGTCCTGCAAGTAATCAGCCCTACCAGCAGAGTCCTTTGGAACAATATAAAGCTCGTATGAGCCCCCATCCACATCAGAGCAGATCAAGACAGCATTCTCAGTTGGGCTGTGTGACAACGTCCTTGGTGACTGATTCAAGCTGACTGATCCAGGCCTTCTTATCGGAGCCACCTGGACCTCTTTCTGTGTCGAGTACTCATAGAAACGGAGGAAGCGATCCTTCACATAGAACACTGTATCGCCACTTACGGAGAAAGCAGGGCGTTCCCTCTCCAACTTAAACACAATCATGCCACTATCATGACCAGCGGCAAGAAGATTCATTTCAGGGTGAGCAGCAAGGATCCAGAAGCGGTCATGCTCTCGCCTGAATGTCTGGATACCAGTTCTCTTCGTTGCATCCCACACGCGAATGCTTTTGTCTTCCGAGTTGGATACGATGATGTCTTGCTTCGCGTGGAACAATACACATGACACATTATTCATGTGACCCCTCAGAGTATCAACCTCCCACGCCTTTGTATCTGTTCATAAACATGTAAGCTAAGAAAACTACAAGATAGAATATGCATTCTAATATTCAGGAAACAGCAAGATAAAACATGTTTTTTAACAGATTCAAAAAGATGGGAACAGTGACATTATTTGGTTTGACATATGAATGCTTTTTGAGTAGCATGCAGCAAAAAAAAAAGTGAAGTTGAGAAGCGATTCATTGTGTTACCATTCATTCTCCACAGTTTCACTTGCCGGTCATCTGCCCCAGAAACGATAAGTGGCAGTGTGGGATGAAATGAAGCCCAATTGACCCCACGGTCATGACCCTCCAAGACATACTTGACAACAGCATCAATGCCTCCAAACAGATCAGTGTTCATCTGCGTGAGACGCATAATGTCATCCGCTGGGGAGGCCGACTTCTTCCTGAGTGCCCCAATATCCCACACGCGGACAGTCTGATCCAGAGATGCTGACACGACCAGGTCCTCCTTGGGATGGAAGGAAGCACACATGACATAGTGATTATGCCCTGTCAACACCGCCACACATGTACGTGACTGCCAATTCCAAATACGGATTGTCTGGTCATCGCTAGCACTCACGATCCATGGATGCTCGTCATGGAACTGGACAGTGCGGATGTAATCAAGGTGACCATGGAGCGTGAAGAGGCAGCGGTGTGTCTTGTAGTTCCACACCTTAATCTTGTAATCATCACCTGTGACACATCAAAATATGAGCGTCTCAGAAAGTATCAGCTGCCTATGAGATGGCTCGAGCAACCACAGTCAAATATTAGGATTATAAAGTGAACAGGAACTTGCTCACACTTTTTAGGATTTGAATTACATGAAACATAGTAAAACTTGCTTGCAAGTTGCAACACTGCTAAAAAGTATAAACTACATCTGTAGCCAACAAGACAATCACAATTGGGCTGTTTCTGGGTTCATCATATGATGAGTTGGCTGGCAGGTACCTCGAACTTTGTCAGGACTTGGAATCGCATGAAATATATTCCAAACTATTTTGCAACACTGCTGAATAGAAACGAGATCAATGACTAATCAGATCTATTCTCGCTCTTGTTTAGTCATTAGATACCGGAGATGTTACTGCAAGTACAATTAGAGTCAGTGTTTGTGGGTTCATATGGATGACAAGTTGAGATTGGTTGGCGCCATCTAACAGCTCGATCGGAGTGAAGCGGGCCATTTTGATTTGATCGAAGCAGTGCAACAACTACTAGTAAGGAAGCATTCATAATCGCCAGATCCAGGGCGAGAAAAGGCAGGGATCAAAGGAGGGAGGGAGAGAGAGATGTTGGTAGCGTACCTCCAGATACGAAGAGCGGCTGCGTCTTGTGGAAGTGGACACCGCGTACGGGCCCGTCGTGCTCGTCGAAGCGGTCGAGGAGCGTGCCCATGCGGTAGTCCCACATCTGGACGACCCCGCTGTGGAGACTGGCGAGGATCCATGGGCGGCGCGGGTGGAAGGCGAGGCCCTTGACGCGGTTGCTCTTGGTCTCGAACTTGGTCAGCATCTCGCCCCCGCCGCCGCCTTGGACGGCCAGCCCTTCCTCTCCACTCCGGCGATGGCACACCCCCTAAACCCACCCACCGGCTCGAGAGAGGGAGAAGGAAGGAGGGTAACGTACTGTCCAATGTCCTTGCCGACGGCGAGGACGCCACAGATTTGTGACGGTACAAGGCTAAGATCTCAAGAGAAACCGGGAGCAGGAAGAGAGAAAAGGGGATCGATCGATCGGAAACAAGAGCCTCTCTTCTTCATTCGCTGGTCTGGTTTCAACCGTTACAAGGCCCAACAACAGGCCCACGGCCCGCTACTGACGATTGACGCTTTCCAGCTTCAGTTTACGCTTTCCCGTTGTCTTGCGCTGTGACAGTATCATCATTTTTTTTTTGAATCTTCTGTGACAGTATCATCATACTGACGCTACTGCCCCTCGAGAGCCAGCGAGTTCTCAACTCCACATGCCGGTGCATCAGGGAGTACATGGCGCCATGGCAGTAATCTTCCCAAAGTAGCAGATGTCGCCGGTACAGAAGTTCAAGTCTGCCGGTGCATCAGGGAAGGGATCAGGCAGTACTTGAAGATGAGCTGCCTGTCCAGGTCCTTCAGGATCTCTTCAGGAACCACATGTCCTGTTGATTGGTCCAGTGGTTCAGTCAATAAACTGAAAATTGGAGTGTGTTCTGGAATATATATATACACTCCGTACTGTATATGTTTTTGTCTAGAATACACCGTTCTGCAATAAATACATGTTATTGTTTTTTTCTGGAGTATGTTGTTTTAACTGAGAAACATGGAAAACAGAGATGGACCTGACTACTACCCACAAGCAATTGCAGTTGGTAAGCTGCATGCATGGCCAAGTTTTGCCACAGTAGAAAATGGCCCAAACTACTTCGATGGCAATTTGGGGGGTATGGCCTACTAAACCATTTTCGGTTTAAGCATATAGTTGAAGTATCGCCTGATTAAAACTCTCGCACGCATGGCTGATGTTCACCGTATCGGAATGATATTTTGCCTTTTCTCATACAGGAACCAAGATGAGCTGCAGAAGTAGATCTGGACAATTATCTAGTCCGTTGACCCGAGACTTCTGGGGGTTATCAGTTATCACCAGATCGCCGCAAATCGTGGCACTCACACTTCTCCGCGGACCGGTTGACCGGCAGAAAAAAGGAGACATGGAGTGTTCTCAACTCGTACAATACTGAGTATTATTTTTGCCAATATCAAATAATCCTGCCATCTTATTCGTGTTCACCTTGTCTTCCTGCACAGGACACCATCTTACACGGCGCATGCAGCACTATCACCATCGCAACAAACACGTCGGCTCACAAAGGGAGGGAATCACACGCTGGACTTGACCTTATCGCTGAACCCCGTCTGCTCATCGTAGAACCTCGACCACAGCATGATCCCGCCATACTTCTTGGACTTCTTCACCACCGGCAGCACCTGCGACACAAGGTCGCCGGCCTCCACGAAGCCGCTCCCGGCGGCGTCGGGCGCGGCCGGGAGCCCGAGGAACACCTGCCTCGCCGGGATGGCCGCCCACTTCTCCCACGCGCGCGCCAGGTTGCCCACGCCGCCGGCCTTGGTGTACTGGCACGGCGGGTTGTTGTAGAACTGCACCCACACGTAGTCGAACAGCCCCGTGCCCAGCGCCGTGCCCAGCGACGCGTCCGGGAACGGGCACTGCGGCGCCGCCGTCAGCACCACGGCCCTGGAGTACGCCTTGAGGAACCTGGCCAGGTCGTCCCAGTGCGCGCTCCCGCCGCTCTCGATGTCGAAGTCGACGCCGTCCAGCACGGCGTCCCCGAGCGGCCTCGCCGACGCCTTGCCGCCGAGGTAGGTGTTCCAGAGGTAGGCGGCGACCTGGCGGGCGTCGTCGCGGGACGAGAGGCCGTAGCTGCCGACGCCGCCGCCGATGGAGAGCATGACCTTGATGCCCATGCGCTGGCAGGCCTTGACGTCGGCGCCCACGAAGGCGCAGGAGCCGGTGGACGCCGGGTCGCAGTGGCCCGCCAGGTTCAGCAGCGGCGTCTGGCCCTTGCCGAAGGTGAAGAGGAAGGCCACGTTCACGAACTTGTAGTTGCCCGTCGCGCACGCCTGCGCCAGCGTGCCCTCGTTGCCGTTCTGGCCCCAGTAGATCGCGATGCCGCCGCCGCCGGCGCACGCTCCGGCGGCCAGTGAGGCCAGAGAGAGCAACAACACTCCCGGGAACAGCCTGCTCGCCATCTTGATATCTTGGTGAAGACACGTGAATATTGTTCTGGTATGCTTACGAAGGTTCTTGGTGCATATATAGGGCCTGAACCCAGCTGGATGCGCAGCGACGACGCAGCAGCTTCGTTCTACGATTGGGCATCTCCATTGGTCTGACTTTTCTAAGATTTGTTAGGTCTGCTCCGCCTTCGCAAATTGACTGGGCATTGGCAAAGTTCAAAGATGTTATCATGGCAATCAGGGCGTTGCCAATTAATATGATTATCCGCGCACGACAGATCATGGTGTCGGCAGTGGTTTGACCCATGTGAACTGGTCGTCGTTTTGAAAAGCAGCTTCCACTTATCTCGCGTCCAATAATGTTCTCGCGATGCGAGGGCATGCAGCCATGCACCTCCCCCGTTCTCTTGTAAAATCGCTTCCATTTGGTGAAAGTTTCGGTCCGTGTGAGACCGGTGCTGGCGTCTAGTGCGGTGTTAATATGACCAAATTAGTTCGTGTCGATGTCTTTGCCAGTCTAAATCGTTAAAATTGGTTGCAAAGCTTCAATCAAATCTGAAATCTGACTTGTTGTAGTAAAATAAAACTCTTATATGGGCCGGACTGTAAATCCTACGTGACGACGACCAAGTCAACATATCGCAAGCGCAAGTCAAAACGTCTACATGACGCGGTCAATCCTACGTGGCGGAGGAAGACTAGTCAATGAGTCAAGCCTCTCATGACATGATCAAGGGGCCAAATGAGCTAGAGTGGGGGGCAAGAAAAGTGAGAGGAGGGCCATGGACCAAGCCTTACTTTTCTCACATGGTGCACACAAAAGTTATGGACCAAAAGAGTTACTTTTCTCCTTTTGCCCCCACTTTTCTCTCTCCCTCAAGGGTAGCCATGATCATTTGTCATGAACCTCTAGGCTATAAATACCCCCCATGGGGGCATGTATCACTCACTCTCATTTGAATAAACTCAAGGGAAGAGGGCTAGAGCCTCTTGCAAAGAGCTCTAGTTTCGAGATCCGAGAAGACGGGTTCGGCCCGGACTCGAAGGAGAAGGGGTTGAGTTAGAGTTCCGAGGGTATCCTAACCTCGATACTTGGAAAGACGCGTTCGGTCCAAGTACGAGGCGGCCCCGACGAACCTCTCGCCTAAAGGTGTCTTGGGAAGATCCGCTCGGCCCAAGCCCTTGGCTAACAACCCCCTCGAAGCTTTTCCTAACATAGGATTAAGTCACACCCGCAGGGGCGACCGAACCTATTCAAAAAATATCGACGTGTCAACTTGTCCAAAATGTACGGCGACCTTCGCTATAAGGCCGGCGTACACGTCCTACATTTATAACCGTACTTGTGCCATCGAGCGTTGACACCCCTTACTCTAATTGTTGTCGAGAATAACAACATGACTATTTTGTTCAACTCCACACTCTATTGCGTTGAACATCACTAAGTTAACATAAAGGTTAGAGCAAATTCAGAAAATCATAATTTTTGGGACAGTCATATCAGCGAAACACACGTATCGCAAAACTGTCAGTAAAACGCATATTTTGAGCCAGTTTGTCTAAGTAGCCCAGAACCGAGTTGTTTTGGCGGTTTCACATGGGGCCCAGCGGTTCGGATGTCACGCTACTATCGACCCGACCCGGTCCGTTAATCCGCGATCAAACCCCAGACCAAAAGAAGTAGAAGAAGGGCGGGGGTTTGGTCTATTAAACCCCAACCCGCGATTAAACCCCTGACCGAGGTTTTTTGCTGCAACGGTTGAATGTCCCATGATCATGACTTAAATCTGATCGGACGGCTCCCCTAATGCATGCCATAATGTGACACATAAGTCGTTTAAAATCCAATCGAAATGAGCAACATTGATGCCCTGAAATCGGTCTAACATACGCTCTCCTGTTTTGTTGCGAACTTGCGAGACAAAAAAGCACGTGAAATATTTCGTTTTCAGTGGTGCCCGTCAGGAGATAAGAATTCTAACAACAACTTGCAAAACCTCTCGCAATCAATCCAGGAATTCAGCCCGTGAAGTGGACAAGCTCGGAACTGTTCGATGAACAAAATGACGTCCTGTGACTGGGGGCCTGGGGCCACATCTCCGTACTACATTACTACTCCGGCCGGTAGGCTGAAAAGCACCATGGCTAAACTCGACGATTAAAAACTTTCAGGGCGGGGCTGAAGACAAACTGGATTAAACGCATTAGTGTGCTCCTGGACGGAGGATTAGACAATCGGCCGAATGAATTGGGTGTTTACGTGTTTTTGTGTGCTCAACCCAATTCACAACTTGACGAAAGCTATGTGTATTTGGATAATGTCAAGCGCACAAGGCCACCAGCAACTGAAAAATTGCAGGGAAAGGGTTGGTCGCATGACGAACATGATTGGCCATATTGGAAAATTATGTAGTCTGAACAAATCGATAGTGCTGCTAATTATTTTTCAGTAAGAAAGAAAGCGTCATTGAATTAGTCATTTTGGTCCACATGCATTGAGCTCTCAGTATTTCCTAATTTATTGCAGATTGCTACTCGTAAGAATTGTGTCATTTTCTCCCATCATTACCAATTTACCAGCCCGTCAGCAGTAAAATGCAGGTGTACTAGACGGTTCAGTTTTGAACTTGGCCGTAAATTTCTTGTGTTGATATGTAGTTGGGAAATCACGAAATAACGAGAATTTGCTTTACGAATAAGTATGAAATGGTCTTAAGTTTACATAATATAGCCCACGCGCTATTAGATTAACACTTGGTCATAAAACATGCATTTAGACAGTCAAAATAGGTTCTAGTTTGCAGCGAACGGAGCTCTTAGTGCTTACTACTCCAAAATGATCTTATACTGTATTCGAAGGAGATCTGGTAGCAAGCTGTAATGTTTAAAACAACATGACCCACCAGACAATACAGAACGGGACATCGGAGCAGTTTCTGTGGCACGTATTGTTGATGCTTCGGTTGAGTACGGTGGTCCGGCCGTCAGTCCGGGTGATTTCAGTTCAGATTCTTAGCTTTACTTAACCGCAACCCCTCATGTTGCTGTAAAAAAAAAAATGGTAAATTCAGTTCCGATTTCGGCGAAAAGAAAAACAGTTCAGATTCAGGTTCGTATGAGCCACGGCACGAAAGCTACCAGAAATCCTCCATGTCTCCGTGCTGCTACTTTCAACAGCCACGAACCACTATAAAAGGCCAACAACTTACGCAATACCCATCTCAACTCAAAAACACAAAGCACATCACTCACTTTTGGCACTCTAAAACCCATCGATCATCCCTAGTAGTACCATCTAGATTGGCGCGCTCCAAGTTAAAACCGAGCCATGGCGACCCGAGGTCTCTCCCCCTTCCAGCTCATTGCCTTCCTCCTCGTAGGTCTCCTGGCCACGTGCCACGCCGGCAGCATCGCCGTGTACTGGGGCCAGAACGACGGCGAGGCGTCGCTGGCCGAGACGTGCGCGTCGGGGAACTACGAGTTCGTCATCCTGGCTTTCCTCCCCACGTTCGGCAAGGGCCAGACGCCTGAGCTGAACCTCGCCAGCCACTGCGACCCTTCGTCGGGCGGCTGCAGAGGCCAGAGCAAGGACATCAGCTCGTGCCAGCGCCGCGGCGTCAAGGTGCTCCTCTCCATCGGCGGCGGCGACGGGAGCTACGGCCTCTCCTCCCCCGGCGACGCCCGGCAGGTCGCCATGTACCTCTGGAACAACTACCTGGGCGGCTCCTCCTCCTCCCGGCCCCTCGGCGACGCCGTGCTCGACGGCATCGACTTCGACATCGAGCTCGGCGGCGTCAAGTTCTGGAACGACCTCGCCAGGTAATTAAAACTCTAGCTCGCTTACTACTCATGGTTGAAGTGAGCCACTCAATTTGGGTACTACGTGTTCTCAGGGACCTGAAGAACTTGGGCAAGAACGGCGGCAAGGAGGTGCTGCTGAGCGCGGCGCCGCAGTGCCCGTTCCCGGACGAGTGGGACGGCGGCGCGATCAACACGGGGCTGTTCGACTTCGTGTGGGTGCAGTTCTACAACAACGAGGAGTGCCAGTTCAGCGCGGGGCGGGGCGCGTTCCTTGACGCGTGGAAGAAATGGGAGTCTGTCCCCGCGGGGAAGATCTACCTGGGGCTGCCGGCCGCCAAGGACGCCGCGGGCACCGGGTTCGTGCCCGCCGCCGAGCTCACGTCGCGCGTGCTCCCGCTCATCAAGGGCTCGCCCAAGTACGGCGGCGTCATGCTGTGGTCCAAGTTCTACGACGACCGCACCGGCTACAGCGACGCCATCAAAAGCCAAGTGTGATTCTCCGGCGATATATGCATTGTGTTACATGCATGTGCGAGTGCGATGTCGTTTGGTGGTATTTCATTGTTGTGCTTGTATTTTTGTGTGCGTATTCTTTGTCCATATGTCTCGTGTCTCGAAGTGTTGCTACATCCATGCATGTATGGAAGTGTATCAATATCACTGTATCACGGTATAAAGAATTCAGAATAATAGAAGTGCTATTTTACGTTATATCACGGATCCAATATCCAATATGGATCATCGATCCATTTTCTTTGAGATTAATTGATACTCCTCCGTTTCTAATTAAAGGAAGTCCTTGGTTTGATCCAAGTCAAGCTTCTTCAAGTTTGACCAAATTTATAAAAAAAATCTACCAAAATCTATAACTTAAAATTAGTTTCATTAAATATGTAGTTATGTATATTTTCATAGTATAATCATCTGATATTGTTGATCTTAGTAGATTTTTCTATAAATATGACAAAAATTCTTGAAGAAGTTTGACTTAGGACAAACATATGATTTTTTATATTTAAGAACCGAGGGAGTACTCCTTAATACTCCAATATGAATGTATGTAGTTCCATCTAAAAAAAAGGAGTATCTAGGTAAAATCATAATCTATCGGCGGAAACGAGTTGGTTTGTAGTTTCTCCAAAACTCAACTAGAATATGATATATGCACTTAAGTTTTTGCGAATTTATAAAATGTCACTCTCATCATTTGAAAAATGCAATTGTAATGGTGCCCCATTGAAGTGGCATTTTTCGAAGAATCTGCATATTTGCATTGGGATTTTTTTAAAGATGAAAATTCCAGCCACATTTTTTGGATGTGTGGGAAATGCAATGGCATCTTTTGAATTCACATGAATTGCAGTGACGTATATCAAATTAACCCCCCCCTCCCTAAAACCACTAGTTTTGGGGCTAGTTGTTGCTCACAACTATCACGGTTGGTTGTATTTTTACACCAAACGTGATAGTGGGGCCCACCTATCAGGTCCAGCGTGCAATGGGGCACTGGGGTGGGCAATGAGGTGATTGAGATTGGACGGGCCCACCTATCTAGTCTAGTGTCGCAACGGGACCCCGGGACACTAAGGCAATAAAGATTTTGGGGCTAGTCATCGCTCACAGTTCTCGCAGTTGGTCGTGTTTTGACATCAAATGTGAGAGTGGACTTGAAAGTAGTTATTTCTTCGTCAACGATCGTAGCCATTTGATTAAGATTTTTTTTTCATCTTGTATGAATCTTGCGTGATTCTCAATAATTAGATCGGATGGTTGTTAACATCGACTTAGAAAATAGTTATTTCTTGGTTATCTTGTAAGTGCAAAATCGGTCCTTAAAAAAAAGGTTGGTAAAACCGGACAATTAAAAACTGTTTTTCCTCAACACGCAGGGGCTTAGCAACTGAAGTGTCTGTCGCTCACTTCTTTATTACGCTGAATCGCTCATACAGTGATACACTTCCACACAGGCATGGATGTAGCAACACTTCGAGGCGCATGTACAAAGAATACGCACACAAAAAATATACAAGTACAAAGAAGAAATCCCTTCAAACAATATCACATACTTACACAGATACACACATCCAACACATGGCCGGGACGAAACATGCACTCCTGATGAGATGCAGGGAACGGATCACACATGGCTCTTGATGGCGTCGCTGTAGCCGGTGCGGTCGTCGTAGAACTTGGACCACAGCATGACGCCGCCGTACTTGGGCGAGCCCTTGATGAGCGGCAGCACGCGCGAGTTGAGCTCGGCGGCGGGCACGAACCCGGTGCCTGCGGCGTCCTTGGCGGCCGGCAGTCCGAGGAAGATCTTCCCCGCGGGGACCGACACCCACTTCTTCCACGCGTCCATGAACGCGCCCTTCCCCGCGCTGAACTGGCACTCCTCGTTGTTGTAGAACTGCACCCACACGTAGTCGAACAGCCCCGTGCTGATCGCGCCGCCGTCCCACTCGTCCGGGAACGGGCATTGCGGCGCCGCGCTCAGCAGCACCTCCTTGCCGCCGTTCTTGCCCAAGTTTTTCAGGTCCCTGAGGACACATAAAAATTGAGTGGTTCATACAAGTCATCACTGCTACTTCAACCATGGGTAGTAAGCTAGCTAGAGTTTTAATTACCTGGCGAGGTCGTTCCAGAACTTGGCGCCGCCTTGCTCGATGTCGAAGTCGATGCCGTCGAGCACGGCGTCGCCGAGGGGGCGGGAGGAGGAGGAGCCGCCCAGGTAGTTGTTCCAGAGGTACATGGCGACCTGGCGGGCGTCTCCGGGGGAGGAGAGGCCGTAGCTCCCGTCGCCGCCGCCGATGGAGAGGAGCACCTTGACGCCACGGCGCTGGCACGAGCTGATGTCCTTGCTCTGGCCTCTGCAGCCGCCCGACGAAGGGTCGCAGTGGCTGGCGAGGTTCAGCTCAGGCGTCTGGCCCTTGCCGAACGTGGGGAGGAAAGCCAGGATGACGAACTCGTAGTTCCCCGACGCGCACGTCTCGGCCAGCGACGCCTCGCCGTCGTTCTGGCCCCAGTACACGGCGATGCTGCCGGCGTGGCAGGTGGCCAGGAGAGCTACGAGGAGGGTGGCGATGAGCAGGAAGGGAGTGAGACCTCGGGTTGCCATGGCTCGATTTGAACTTAGGACCCGCCGAGGTAGCAGGTAATTGAAGAAATGTGGCTAGCTGCTAGAGGAATGTGCTCTGCTCTGTGTTGTTGTGGCTACTGCGCAAGTTCGCGATTTATAGTGCGTCGTTGCTGGTAATACTCCGTGCAGGCTATTGCGTAATGTGCTTTGTGTAGCGGATAAAGTAAGCAAGACGACCGCCGTTGCTCACCCGCATCGGACCTTCGTGCCGTGACTGCCGTGTGCCTCATCCGCACATCTGAACTGAGTTTACCGCCAGTGGTAAGTAATGCCAAACTGCCGAAGTCGGAACTGAGATCACCTGGACTGATAAAGTTTTCATCTCGGTTTTGCAAATGGCAAACGCACCACCGTGCTCAACCGAAACACCACAGTACGTGCGACTAAAACTGTCGAAATAACGTACCGCGCGTAGAGGATCCGACGGGACTCGGTTTAAATTATGTGGCTACCCAGAAGCACAAATTCAAACGGGCATACCCAAAAGAAATCAGATTAACCTCAGAGACAGATCTAATACTTAAGTGAGAAGCACAAAAGAGTATAGCCATGATGTCTTAGAGCGAGCTCAATAGCTAAGTGTCGTGAGTCCCACAGAACAGATAAACACATCTCAGTACAAGACAGAATAATTCGCACTGCATAATTCTCACTTGATGCACGAAAATTGGATCTCTGAATATAAAAAAGCTCCCAAGTAGTCAAACTCCTCGAATTTCTAGAGACCTAAACAGATGATGGCTTAGAACAACCGGTGCATCTTGCCCATTGTGCTCTTGAGGTACAAGCATCTCACCTGCAAAAAGGTAAAGCTTAGTCGATGATCAAATAACCAATAGCCAAAGGTGTGAACAATGAACCCTGTACAGGCAAGGCAGAGAACTATTACATACATTTTGCCAGTTCTTCTTCAATAGAGAGACAAGGAAATTCACACTCATTTGCACATTCTGGAAGATTTGCTTCTCATCCATACCACAGTGGCCAACGGCCACACCCATGCAAAGAACCTTTTTCAGCTGGAACTTCACAGTAGCCTTGGTCTCGTTAACCTTGGATTCGAGGGACTCCTGATGAGACACCAAAGTTGGGAATTTCCCTGCAGTTGATTATCATGTAAGAACAGGTAAAAAGGTGGCAACATAAAGGTTCAGTTACCAGTACTAGGCTACTAGTCCACATAGATTGCAAGTTCTGCATCATATAAACAAAACATAGGACATGCCAAAAAGCTACTCCCTCTCACCGGTATTACTTGTCTCAAATTTGCTCAAATACGGATGTATCTATGTGTAAAAAGCATCTAGATACATGTAATATTTCGACAAGTAATTCTGGCCGGAGGGAGTAGTAGATATGCACCCATCATTGTTTCCAAACTTTAAATGAAGCCAAGAACAAAGAAGAGGTCAAAAGAAAGCCATGCTCCAGTAACAAGTATAATTATAACTACTTACGAAGAGGTATGGGATAGTTGATAAAACATCAGTGACATATGGATTGGAGCTATCACTAAACCCTAATGTCACAAACCAACAAGTCCTATTCATTAGTAAGTACATTTGCTTTAAAATTCATGATCTTTGAAGAGATGGAAAAACCTAACAGAGAATTTGAAGCCTATGTCTTCATTCAATTGATGCAGGTAGACAACACTTACCAATCATAGATACAAAGGCTTGCAGAAAGATAACGAAATACTGTTCTATTGAACAAGGAATTTCTAGCATTTGGGGATAAAAGAGTTTGCAGATGAGAAAATATGAAACAGAAGTGCATCTCAGAATATTATCCCCAATGATTTCTTCACTGGTAACTTCCCTCAAAGTGCAAGGATGATTAGAGGAAACACATCACTGATGCTTTTAAAATTTAAAACATTTGAAAAAAAAATTGTGCCCCCAAGATAGAGATGCCATGTCATGTTACTAAGACTTCTACACAATGCGTTCCTCAGTTGAAAATAGATGTCTTGAGCAATCAAAGAGGCACTTAGATAAACAGATTTTATCTTTACCGACTCAATTAACGTGCTAAGATTGCATAACACAATAGCAGAAGGCAAGGATGGAAGGGTTTATCTCATCATGTGTCCGAGTTTATTAACTGCCACTAGTGTACAAATCTGTTAACATGGAAGTTTGCTTAATAAAGTGACAACAAAATTGTTTTATTTACTGAAGCATAAAATTTAATTTGATCTAAGTTCTTAAAAATTCAGTAAAACCAATACAAGAGTGAGTATGTTTATTTAGCAGCTAATAACTGCAAGTACTCCAGTTTAGCAGACATGAATTCCAATCACACCAAAGGTCTATTTAAATGCAACACATGGAACAAGAAATACTTGCCTGCCTTATTAAGACCAGGTCCAAGAAGTCGAGGAATCTGCTTAATGATGGCCTCAGATGCGAGGAAAGCATGATATTTCTTTGCAAGCTTCTTGACTAGCTTCTTGTTTTTGTTCATCTTCTTGAGGGATTCCACATCCATACAGTCTAGGCCCAATTTCCCTGCCTTCATTCAACATGGATAACCAAAGGTAAAACAGAAATCCTAGACTTCTTTTACTATGAGCATTCAATTAAACTAGAGCTTACAAAATTATAGATAAGAAAAAACTACCTTTGCATGTAAAACCTATTGGTATATTTAGGGTTTTGAGAGATAACGACTCATTCACTAAAAAATGAATTCATTATGATCACATTTGTCACGCATAGGACAGGAAATTGATTCTGGATAAGTGAATACAAAATTGATGCAAGCATATTGTACCTCTTCAACGTGCTGGGCATCACCAAGCATGCAAACCCTCATCTTTGGGCGAGGGATGTGAGGTAGCTTAACAGAACCACTGAAACGTTTATCCTTTTGGGGGTCATAGTTCTTCAGTCCAATCTGCAGCTCAATGGTTTCAATGAACTTGCGCTGCTTGTCACGAGAGTTAGTGGTAATACTTGTGATTGCCTCCCTCAGGGCTTCGCTCTGCAACTTACTGAAGTATGCAAGAATGACCAGTTAATTGCCTGATAGAGCGGTTAATGAGGTTATGTTGCATCTGTAAAGGTGCCACTAAAAAATGTGCTGTGTTATGCTTCAGAGTCCAGACTGCAAATTCTTAGGCACAATATTTTTCACAAAAAGAAATGGAGGGAAGTAGCCTAGTAGACAACATTCAGCAATAGCAATGACCAAGTCTGTTTAAAGTTCAGCTGCTTAAGTGGAACAAAATCTCAAAGTCAAAACAATTGAAGATCTAAACTAAAGCACCAGAGGAACTGATCTGAAAGGCCATCTTACTTAAGAATGTAAACCACACAGGCATACTAGACATCACCCTTAGCTTCAATAAATAAGAGAATTTTGCAAGAGCGCCTTTATCCCCAAAAAAAGGTGTGCTCCCGCTACAAAGCATATACAGTTTGCTAGGAATTCATATTAAGGGCGCAATCCATGATATCTAATTTGATGCACTCTACAACGTAATGTACCATGTAATAAAGATCTAAATAACGAATCAGCGGTTACTCGAGCCAAATCACATGGGTAAACCAGCAAGCTTCCTGATTAAACGACAGCCGCATCAAAGATATCAAACACAACGCAGTATGGAAGACAAATTCGCGCCTAGGTAATCGGCGAGCCGGCAGAACACTAAACACAGGGGAATAGACCGCAAAGCAATCTGTCTAGGACCAATGCTGACTGTGGACTTCTCTAGGTTCTCACACATGCAACACGCAACTAGTACAATTGGACTCGAGAAGAAGGGTGTCTGTACCTCATGGCGCCGGCGGTGGGAGCACTGTTCCTGCGCAGAGAGGGTAGGAGACAGGATGAGACGGAATGCACGACCGTGTTAAGTACGAAGAGAGAGGGAGGAGAGGTTGCTTACCGCGACGAGGCAGGGGAGGGAAGGCGGCGCGACGGAGTGGAAACCCTAGAGACCTCTTTTAAATGGGATGCCCCGAGGAACCTAAACCCTAACACTCGTGCGAGGGGAGCGAAGAGATGGGCTGTGTGGGCTTGAACGTTATTGGAGCCCACGTAGCTTGTTAGTGGGCTGTAATTTCCTTTCTCTGTAACGGTTTTGGTAAGATTGCATAGAGCTTTCCTTCACGAAAAGAACAAAGAAAGAACTGCTGGATACATTTTTCCATGAAATCAAACTTATTTCACTCTTACAGTAAAAAAATCACTCAATGACATTATGAAATTACTTGTTCAGTGAAAGTGTACACCGGTATATAACATGACAAAGGTAGTCGATGTTAGTCGCATGATTTTACAGGAGGATGCATCCACACGTGATAACACCGGTCCATCATTGGATGGATCATCCCAGCACACATGCTACATTCCTAAATCAGATCGGCTCGGAGCAACCGAGCACGAAAAATACGGCCAAACAGAAAAATGAGGATGGGCCATCATTGAACCCTTCCTTTCAGCCTTTCGAGAACCTTGGACGTCCATTCCGCCGCAGGAACTCTGGAATTTCTATTGCATGACCTTCATTGCGTGCTGACGAAGAAAAATGACTAGTCTGCCTCCGATTATTATCCCCACTTGGCTGTGATCCCTTCAAGTTCAGCTCAGGGTAAGTAGATATGACATAGATAAACTAAGTGGTTATTTAAGTTCCTTGATGAGAATGGTGTGTGTATTTTTTTTCTCTCGAACAGAATGGTTTTTGTATTTGGATGTTCATCAATCACGCGTGGAGAAAAAGAAACCAAACAGTCTGACATTAAACGAATATATTCATGATGAAACAGTTTACTATCTCCGTCCTAAATATAAGATGTTCTAGCTTTGTCATACGTCAAAGTTCTTCAAGATTGACCAAGTTTATAGGAAAATATACTAATATGTAGTACAATAGAAAATAAGTATACTATAAAAATATATATCATGACGGATTTAATAAAACTAATTTAGAGTTTTAGTGTTGGTAGATTTTTATATCAGGACAAAGCTAGAACATCTTATATTCTTTATCTTTACACTTATAAAGATCCGAGTTGGTGGTCGTGAGTTCACTCCAACAAGACTACCCATTAATGGCTACGGACTAATCTAATTGCCACTCATTTTATACGTGTCACCATCTTTTGACTATTCTTGATTGTTTTTTATGGCTTTCAAGATAAAAAAAATCAAAAATAATATTTTTAGATTATTCTTATTTATCAGAAATTTTAACAAATATGAGTTACAGATTCTTAATCTCGTAGCAAAGCACGGACATTTAGCTAGTTTGGGAACAGAGGGAGTAGCATATAACCATCAACAAAGATATAATTAACAATGGAAAGAACGAGCACCTGAACGGATTGACCCTCGTTCCCTTCTTGTCGCTTAAATCCGGTAGCAATCAATGTTATGCTCACCTGAATTAACATATCTGTGTTATGGTCATGTGCAATAGTTCTAATTTTGATCATTCAACATAACAGCCTTATTCGTTTGTCATTGTTTGTGCAGTAAGACTATGCAGAGCAGCTAGTTCTCCAAGAAAAACCGAATGTTGTGTTAACTAACTTGACCAGCATATGATGGGTCTATAACAGAGCCGAATATCAGATTTGCAGTAGGATCAACAAGATCATATATAACTTCAGCTGCTGCATTCACCTGAAAGTAAATCGATAACACTGGATTCAGTTCACGTTCACGTATAGTTAACTTCACACAGATATCCAATTGACCAAAATGTATTAAATTTTAAAGATCCATCAAAATATAAAATCACTAGAATAAAAAAGATAGGAGGAACTGCCCATCTTTGATCAAAGAGAAAACAAACTTTGATGGTGGGGATGTACACCCACACCCCCCTATCGTTCGTTTATATGCAGATAAAATACACATAAGCAATACCTCCATCAAGGTTAAATCATTTCCTCCAGTGATAGTCCAGACAATTCCTGTTGCTCTTTCAATGCCGATATCTAATAGTGGAGACTGTATGGCGTTCAGTGCAGCATCTCGGGCTCGTGTCTTACCTGCACATTGACCAATAATCCATCTTTTAAAGATTATTATTTTACTTGTGTCCTAAATATGCTTCGAGCTCTAACATCAGCACATATAGGATTCAACAGATTGATAAAAGAAGCAAAAGTTAAAGAGAAAACCATGATACAAATGCTACTGTTTCATTAAATAAATGTGGATGGAATTGATGCTGGTAAACCATTAGTAATCAGGAAAATACAAACAGAAAAGACATGAAAGAGATTGAAATTCAGTTTGTTCTACCTAAATGCAGATTTTGCTACTGGATTCCAAAAAGCATTAAAGATTACAATAACAAATAACCTGATGCTGTTCCTATTCCCATCAAGGATGAGCCTGCATCAGCCATAATCGATCTAACATCAGCAAAGTCAACATTAACCAAACCTGGCACCTGCCAAAAAGAAGAGAACACAAAAATAGAAGCCATCAGAGCTGGCACATCAGATGCAATTGTCTTGGTGGAATATATTCAGCAAGTGACAATAGATAGTACACAACAGTGCAATTCTATCCACTCATTCTTAACAAAGCATGAAACATGATCAATGAGAAAAATATCATGGAAGACTGTAAAAGGTACCTTCATCTAACAGTTCATGCACACTAGAAAAATCAACAGACGACTGAGTTCTGAGTTTTTCGCCTCAGTGCATCAGTTGTCTAATAATCTAATTACAGAGACATGGCAAATATTTCGATATATCACCTACATATAATAAAGAATTAATGTTGTATCTTACGGTGATTATATCTGAGATGCCACGAACACCCTGTCGGAGAATATCATCCACTAAATTAAATGCTTCTGTGACAGGAGCATTTGGGGAAACGGCAGTTAATAATTTGTCATTCGGAATTACAATGAGTGTATCAACATTGCTTCTCAAGGCTGCAATTCCTTCCTGCGCCTGAATTGCCCTTCTTCTTCCCTCAAATGAAAATGGAGTTGTCACAATTCCGACAGTTAGTATGCCCATTGACTTTGCAATCTGTGCAATTATCGGTGCACCACCAGTGCCCGTCCCTCCACCCATTCCTGCCTGAAAATCACATTTAAATTAACACTGTGTAAAACTAATGTGGTAAAGTTTATGGGAACTATGGCCTAATATAAACATCCAACTGAAGTAGTTATCAAAAACAGCAATATGCACATATAATATATTTGATTTTGCCTAGTTCCAATTGTCTACAAGAAATGACTGCCTCGATATTTGATTTTCTTTCTGCGGAGCTGCAAGGAAGAAAAAAACACATAAGCTTAAGTCGACTTACCGTCACAAAAACCATATCAGAACCAGAGAGTGCCTGTTCTATCAACTCCTGGCTCTCCTTTGCAGCATTCATGCCAATGTTTGGATTCCCACCAGCACCAAGACCTCTTGTCAGTTCCTGGCCAATATGCAACCTGTTTTCCATATCAACAGGGGACATGCTCAATGCTTGAAAGTCGGTATTCACTACCCAAAACTCTACCCCCTTCATGTAGCTTTCAATCATCCTGTTCACAGCATTAGAGCCACCACCCCCGACACCAATGACCTTAATACTTGCCTCGTTGTAGCTATATCTGACAGGAGTATCAACTAATCTTTCGACTGACTTCTCAACACTCTTTTCCTTACTCCGAACACTGATTGCACCATTACCTTCTCCATGCAGCAAGGAGATCTCGGGTTGGAGATCCAAGATGGCATCCTTTGTGCGGCGTGACCCGACTCGACGTGAACTTGCAGAGCACTCAAACTGATCAGGGCATGGAATGTTATTCCGGCTAATTAATCTTGACCTTCTCTGAAAGTGGCTTAAACTGACACCAAAAGGTGATTTTTCCGGTCTGTCCCCATAAGTGCCTAATGGGTATCCACAACTGGAAGCTGTGGAAAACACTACCTGTGTTGCCATCCTGTATTAGCAAGACCTGAAATTCACCAATGGCTGAAACTAGTAAATCAATTCCTTCTCCGTTAGAAACATCAAACACGTCAGTTTCTACACCCCAAAACTGCAGAGGGGTAATTACAAGTTACAACACCATCAACCGTGGAGTACCGGCACCGTGGCCGGTGGGCAACATTTACAGGTGATTGACAGAACAGGATACCCTATTTTTTTTATCCGAATTATTAGATTAAAGATGTACTCCGTAGTACAGTAACTTAGAGATTATCATTCTAAAAAACAAGGACCGGTTAATTTTGCAAATCTGTAGGAAAAAAATTACACAATGCAACTAATTTAAATTGTGAAACAAGACCAACTATCCCTCCTGATAAATTCGTATTCGCTCCTCCGCGAAAACTACTGAAATACAGGATAAATCCGTGTAGACCCGATGGATAGGTAGGAGGGGATGCAGGAATACCTATCAGATCTCGCGGGTGGCTGCGGAGCTCGAGGGGGGGGGGGGGGGGGGCAACACGCGGCAGACACCACGGGAAATGGACGGCGGCGAGCGTCAGTCACGGCCAACGGGAGCGTGAGGCGGGAGCGGTTGTCGATAGACCGAACGAGGCGGCCGGCGAGTCGGCGACGGGTTTAAGAAGGTTTTGGTTTTGTTAAGCCCCCCAGCAGTTCGACGGTGGGACTGTGGAACTGGTCAAGCCTGGTGGATTTTCTATTTTACGGCTTTCAGTGATTAACTGATTATCAGCTTAGAGACAACACGTTTCCTCTCTTCTTCTTCTTTTTCCCGTTGATGTAGAGTCTTTTTTTTTTTAGGCCCGTTGATGTAGAGTTTTGACCCAACGGGAAAGAGCAGAGGAGGTGAATTGAGGATTTCGCACCATGCTAACGGTTTGGCAGCTTGGCTGAAAATAAAAATCCTTCCATCTCAAAAACAGAAATAAAAGAGAGAGAAACGAAATATTGCGGAACAAAGATGGAAACATATAGTACTAGTATATTTTTCTCATGAGAACTGAAATGAAAAAAATGGTGTTTCCCCTCGGAACACTAACGAAAATAGAAATTTCTGTTTCTGACGTCTGAATTTTTCATCAATTGTACCGGATAGCCGAGTCTACTTCATGCCAATCTAATCCTGCCCGCAACAAACCTACAATAAATCTAAATACAGTGACAGATCTATTGTTAGTTCAGATGAACACACATGAATTATAGAAATACATTGAAATGTAATACGGAGAAGTATTTGTGGACAAAATGTGGAATGATTGAGTTTGCAAGGGGATGCACCCACATATCTCTCGCTCTGGATCCGCCACTGTCTAAATATGTCACATCATGTACGCCTTTCCGCCGATCGACAATCATCACGGCCTCTTCGCCAGCGTGATGGGGTTGGATTTCTTCATCAGCTGCACATTCTCCTCCCCTCCACCATTTTGTGTCCGTCAAACACGCAGATGTCATATTCGCTTTTTTTTTAGCATTTGCCTCTGTGTTTGTCTAGTTCGGTTTTAGCAAGAAAAAAAGGAAACATGCGTGATAGCACTCGGTTCCGTTAGTTGTCAGTCTGGGACCCATCATCTTATGCCTCACAAAAAAATGTTTCTCAGGAACCCCAAAACTACCACTTTCATGCTTCATTTCCTTAAATCGGCGTCTCCTCGTCCGAGCTTACGGACAACAATTCTGTTGTAGGCATTGCTCATCGCCACTGGCAACTATCACAAACATACTCGTAAAAAGAAATGTCATTATCGCACCCAAGCTGTTATATGCTTCTAGTACGTTGCAGCACAGGATTATGCTACGACACCATAGCACATGAATCGGTGAAGGGAAACGCGAAAACCCCCCTTGGAAAACAAGATGTAAGTATAGTAGAAGGCTTGCGATTAAGGACGGGTTGGGCGAGTTTGTCGGTCCTTCTACTCCCACCCATCCACATGGATCAAGCTAGCCTAAATGAAATAAATCCGTGCCCTACGTAGCCATTAGGCCTCTTTTCCGAAGGGCTAGCTTGGAGTTATAGTTTTGAGCATAACAGCGAGTAGCCAAATTTACCTTTGGATTGCCACCTCCTACCCAAAAACATTGCTCCTTTCACCCGTCCCATCCATCCTCCAAATTGCCCCATCCCACTCATATCCACAAAGGCGACGACCATGAAGACCTAACCTAACCGTTCCACGCCGCCCTCTGCTGGCGATCCCGATCGAATTCGTGCTCATGTCACCATCCTCCACCCTCGATGATCCTCGTGGATGACCTTCCGCAACCAGTACACATCAACCCTCGACGACACCCTCCGCAGTAAGCACTACAACCAACACTGCCATCCTTCTCTTCCACGACATCATCCTCAAGCATCGTGATGTTTTCCCACAACCTCGTCTTCTCTGTGACAACGTCTCTGACCAAAATGTTCGCAATCAAGTTTCGTGAAATCCATTTTGCTATGCCATTCTCAATCAATGCGGCCATGAATCTTCGTCTAATATATTTTTATGCATTTTTATCCCGCGCCTGCTATGTCTTATTTAGCCGGAAAAGAAAATCTGCACCTTGTCCACGGCCAAACCCCATCCCTCCTGCTCCTTATTTTTCCTCCTTCTCCCGAGTCCTGAGTTTTACCCACCAACCCCAACGCGGCCCTACAGGCTACAACCGCGTGCCCTACAGCCGCCGCCATGCCGTAGCCCTACCCTACAGCCGCCGCCGTGCCGTTAGCCCCCCCCCCCCCCCCCCCCCCCGCCTCTCACGCGCGTTGTTGCCATCGCCGCTGCCGTTCTTCGCCATCGCCGTGTTTCTGCGGCGTACACCTCGTCCGCAATCTTCGGCCATTGGGGTTTGAGGTATGAGTTCGTTTTCTTCGAGTCGTTAGTCAAATCCTACTGTCCACAATTTGTGGGTATTCCGGTGAACATGAGCACACCATCTAGATCCGCCCCTGCTAACTACTGCCTACTATTTCTGTTCCGCAGGGAAGGGCGATGATTGGATCGAAATCTATGATCAGTAGAATTTCTGTTGACCATTGCACATTGTGAAATGTTTGCAACCCTATGAATTCCGGTGGGCACTATACTCGTCTTGACTGTGATTGGGCAAATTCTGTATTAGGTTTTAGCTGATCAAACTGGGCAATTCAGTTGGCTGCCAATTATGGAGCACCTCCCGGTGGAAGTCATTGGCAACATTCTTTCACATCTTAGTGCTGCACGTGACGTCATGGTTGCCTCAGCAGCCTGCCGGAAGTGGCGGGAAGCCTCCAGGAGGCACCTCCATTCACTGTCTTTCAATTCAGACGACTTTCCCCGTGACATGACTACACGTCAGTTGGAGATCATCATCACACAGACTATATTTCAGACGATGGGGCTGCAATGCCTCTCTATTCATATAGATAACACACATGAGTTCTCCGCAGCACCTGTGATTGCGTGGCTCATGTATACCAGGGAGACACTCCGCTGCTTGTATTACAATATCCAAACCAATCCTAATGTAAACATCTTGGAGAAGTGCGGGAGACAGAAGCTGGAGGTGTTGGATTTGGACCATAACACAATCACCGGTGTTGAACCAAGCTACCAGAGGTTCACTTGTCTTAAATCCCTTTATTTGAGGCATGTGAGCATTTCTGCACTGGATTTGAGCCTTTTAGTTGCTGCTTGCCCGAAGATAGAGTCGTTGGCACTTGATGTCCTTGAGATTGTCACATCAGATTCGCAGTCTACAATGGAATTGACAAGCCATACCTTGAAAAGCCTCTTTGTAAAAACAGTTGGTGTGGACAAGATCATACTCGATGCAGATAATCTGGAGGTCCTGCACCTCAATGCTTTGAACCTTGATTTGTTTGAGCTCTCTGGGAAGGGCACACTAAAGCACCTCAAGATTGATGATGTGAGTGTTACACATTTGGATATTGGGGAGAGTACAGATCATCTGGAGGTAGTGGATGTGAGTAACTTTATGATAGTCTGGCCGAAGTTCTACAACATGATATCTAGAGCGTCCAACTTGCGGATGCTACGTTTCTGGGGTGTTGTGTTTGACGATGAAGATGAGATTGTGGACTCTGAATCTATTGCTGTTTCATTTCCTCTTCTAAGGCATCTTTCATTAAGTTATGAATTGCGAGATGGGCTGCTTCATTATAGCCTGCAAGGATTGTCACCGCTGGAGAATGTTTCAGTTCTTGAACTTGGCTGGACAGTAATAAGTGAGCACTTTGGACCCTGGGTGTTTGGGATGATTAAAAGGTGTCCAAATCTCAAGAAACTTATCATACACGGTGTTCTTTCTGAGGCAAAAACACGCGAAGAGCGGCAGATGTTAGCAAGCTTCACCTCTTTTATAGTCTGTCTCATGAGAAAGTATGTGCATGTTGACGTACAATTTGAGTACGAGTGATCATCTAGTACGTCAAATGGGCATCTTTATCCTAGCTCAGTCAAAGTCGTCCCACCAGGTAATCTTCTTGTGCTTTAGGACTTCAATACATATTCCAGCACAGCCTCGTTACAATTCTACTTTCTGCTATTTTCTTGTTCTTTCTTTCTCTTTTTTGCCATTTCCCTGTAAAATTAGTATTTGCTGGTGTTATTTATGTTATATATCTCGTTGCATTACAAAAATATTACTCTGTGAAATATTGGATCCTCAAATATCAGTCTGTAAGGTATGCAGAGGTAAATTTCAAACCTCCACAATTTTGTTAAGGGAAGAGCTTCAGTAGGGGTGGCACAAAAGCAGGCATCGCTACTATTGTGTTATTAATGATTTCAATTTACCATATGTTACGATCTTGCTACCCCTGGTTGCTTAACCAACCTTTCAAGGGGAAATGGCAATCTGCTGAGTTGTGATCACATCATTTTAAGATACAGATCGAGTTCTTAGTTTGTGATCACATCATTTTAAGATGCAGATCGAGTGACCTACATATAAAACTATGAAAGTTACTCAGACCTGAACTTAGTCCAAAAAATTGTAGAAATTGACAGGGGTACTCTGCTGTAAACGGAATTTATGAAATACTGTAATTGGTTGTTTGATGCTACATTATCTTGCTTAATAGCCAGCTTTACTTTTTCTGTATATGTACTAATATATACTCTGCATATAACCAAATCCCCCTTGAAGAAAACTAGGAACCACTGGTTCATGGTAACATTCGCTGTAGCAATGTAACTCTCACTTTGAGTAATATTTGCCCTACTACAATGTTCATGTTCATACTTTATAGTTTGTACATTTGCGAGCATCTGATTTCTGAATTAATTGTTCTCATACTGGTATGCTGTTTTTCATATGGTCAGACATCCTCATTGGTGGATAAGTTGTGCAATATTAGTTTGACTAGTATCTAGTACGCACACTTCGCGTGGCTTTGTCTAACCCGCAAAATGTATTTGTTGGCAGACTTTTATGTTGCTTAGCTCCTGTTCGTGAAGCAGTTCCACTATGCACATCTAGTAAGATCTATTTGATACTAGGCAATCCATTCCTATCCTTGAGCAGCTCATTCACCTGCTATTGTTTAGAGGAGACACTGAGAATTAACCATTTGTTGGTCTTACGGTTTTCAGGACATAAGTAATCTGTGTGTATACTTCTGTGAACAATCACTAAATACTCTAAATAATTAGCTGTTCTATTCAGAAAAAATAAAAAATATTAGCTTATGGTCTATTCTAGCCATCTTTCGTGATTTCCTGAAGCACTGATTCTGCAAACAATTATTTTTTGTCATTTTACCTTCTCTCTTTTCTGCCTGCTGCTAACTGTGCAGCTCTGTTTCAAGTTTTAACCTTGTCCTGGAATCTAGCAGGCCCTAGATGAACTATTCCGTGCCAGTTCTGGCTTATAGCTTTGCTTCACTAGTTTTGGATAATTCTTTGCTTCCTTATGTTTCTTTTGGATAGATCCTTTATTGTTTTAACTTTGAGTTTAACCCATGCTTAACTTTCTTACATGCAGATTTACCTTTGATCCTACTTCATGAGGAATTGAGAACCACTTGGCTCGTAACTGTCAGCTGCATGGTTAAAGAAAGTTTTTTGGTCGACCTATTCGCTGAATCCAGATTCCTGAATTTGTGCATGCATTACAGCGATGCGATTCTTTTTTTGCCCTGAAAAATCATCTTTTCTTGTGATTCATTTCTTCAAACTGAAACGAAATGGTTCAGTTGAGATTTATTGGGCACATGCTTTGATGCTTATGTACAATATATAAACATGTTATTCATGGGATAAATTTTGATTCTAAATTCCTTTACATGCTGTCAAATAGTGCGAGTTTGTAGAATACCATAATGTTCCATGCCTGAGTGGTACTTTTGTGGAACTCGGTATCCACTATGCAGTATACACTGTGCCACTTTATACCTTGACATTCCTCGCCCAGAGTGATTTCGATTTCATGGCAGCAGGCTTACCTTTTCTGCTCTTATAAGAGAACATATTCCAGTATGGTGGATCCCCCTTAAATGAATCAAGTAAAAGTCGCAACCATGGACATAATAACTGATGAAAAAGTTGAAATCATTGACCTTTCTGCTGCTGCTGCTGCTTTGTTGTACAAGTTCGGAACACCGAATTGCATCTCAAAACTACATATGCGATCATCGGACGATATGGTGTCGCAACACCGAATTGCATCTCAAAACTACATATGCGATCATCGGACGATATGGTGTCGCAACACCGAACTGCATCTCAAAACTACATAAGCACATCATGCACGAATAGGCGAAACGTGAGACATTTTATTCGCTTGATGAGATTTACGTTGTCGGCTACATTCCGGCGCATGAATATTGACCACTACCATTTCATTACAGCTTCAACACCTTACATGTCGGTTTGGATAGTTTGTGTTTGATGGTATTTTCTTTCTTGTAGTCATTTGTCCTCTAGAACATGTTGTCCTTTTATTTTGAGTTGTGTGCATCATCTGGATGTAAAGACCGAGAGATAGAAATTATTATTTTTTTGTCAAAAAACTGTATGGGAATTGAGGGAAAAACTCATACCGGTCAGTTATCCAAAACAAAACACTACTACGAGAAAACTTGAAAAAAAGAAGCACGAGTCCAAAAGAAAAACCCAATTTACCACAGTAGCGCGGTAAAAGAACAATTCGCCAAAACAGGCATTCCATTTCCTATCCTTGCGTGAAGTTCACTCCGTGATTTGCCTACATTATTCTTGTCTCTCCCCATCGTTGAGAAAATATTCTTCTCTGCTTATAAAATTCGTGAAGAATAGACACTTACTGCAGGCCCATTCCTGTGAAGAGATCTACCGAATCTCTCTAAAACAATTGAGCCGGTGACCATCGGCAGTAGTACTAGAATACAGTTCTTTTTTACCCTACGCTGTACTGTTCCGTAATTCGCTGATGTAGTCTGGGCAGTGGGCAGACTCCGGCACATGAACAAGACTTTTTCTAACTCACCTTTGACCAACTCTAGTAGAACAGGACTCGTAAAAAAAGCTTCAGAAATCTGGAGAGAAAGCGAGAGAGAAGTGAGCTGAAAAGAAGTTTCAGCATTGTGTGTCCAGCTAGTATGAATGCATCTTCTGTCCATGGCGCCATGCAGACTCTGTTCCAGCTGCGGTTTATATATGCTCCAAGGCCCTACTTAGGCAAAGAAGGATTAAGCACTGGTAGTATCTAGTGAGCAACTTGGCCCCTCACAACTGAGCTCACAACATGTGTACTCCCTACCTAAGCTAGATTGATCCATAACATCACAGGGAGGCCTAGGCTAAGAGAGAGAGCTCTTCTTGAGAACAAACATTATTATTATTTTCTCTCTTTGAGGAAAGAATCTTTCTAGTATTTGGTTCATGACAATGCACTGATGTTGACCTCTGAATTGAAGAATTTCTGGAGCACAGACAGTCCCAAACCAACAGATTTCCATGCACCCCAGAATTCCAATGCAAGTGGGTTTTCACATTGGAGTGGTGGTCTATCATATGTGCATATCTGATATTTTCGTGGTGCTTCGGTTAGGAATATCCATATGAGTAAATAAACTAGAATTGTTTGTGATATGTGGATCATACATATCTGATATGAGTATTATGGAGCGCTGAGAATGTAGTTGACAAATCAACTCCCTGTCTCTCTCCCCCCTATTTCTTGTCCCTCTCCTTTCAACAGAAGATGTAGGAAGAAGGAGATGGAGGTGGAGAACAACTTCTCAAGCTTCCCCCCTTTTTAAAAAAGCTTGTGTGCCTTTCTCTCAATATATACTTTTTAAGTTTTTTGAAACGTTCTCTCTCTCTATTCAATGCTCCTCTTGTTGAGTACTTGCCGTCTCAGAGGAGAGAGACAGAGGGCGACCAATGGGAGATGAAAGGTGGTTACAAGGAGTGGAGCAGGAGGCAGAATCCCTGACAGCAAAGCCCCACCGCATCTCTCTCTCTAGCCTGTGAAGAAAAAGAAAGACAGGGTCGTAGGACGTGTTGAAGAGGACAAGATCTTCTTTGCAGTACAGTGGATGAAACTCCAAGGCGGATTCAATTTGCCAGTGGTGTGAGAACCCAGAAGCAAAGAGCTAGCCAGGCAGAGCAGCGGCAATCCCATCATTCATCTCTCCCTCCCCTCGCATGCTTGCTCCAGGATGGTATGTACATATGTTCTCCCTCTCTCTCTTTCTCTCTCTGGTCCTCTTTCTCCCCCCATCTCACTCACTCTGGCCTAGCCTCTCGTTGGCAGCAGCAGCAGCAGCAGCAGCATAGCTGGTGATCATGGTGCAAGGTGAGGAGAGTTCTTGGAGGATGGCGAGCGCCCATGACCATGAGAGAGCAGCAGTGCACCTCAACCAAGCAGCACTTCCATATCATGGCGGAGTCCAAGCACACGCGTCCGCTGCACTGCCTGCCAGCTTCTTGTACTACTGCTCTGCTCTATACTCATTCTTCGTCGCAAAGTTTTTTCTTTCCTTTTTTTGGAGGTTTGAGCTATCTATCTCGTATTCTCATCTCAGCTCATGCAAGAAAGCTAGCAAGATCAGACGACCATAGCATGCTTTTCTTGCAACTAGTTCCCAAATCTTTTTCAGTGCGCTACTTGTTTAATCATGTTTTGTGCCTCCCTTTTATCCATCTTTTTAACAAACTTATTCCACACAAATATATGCTTATGCTCCTTTTCATTGGATTACACCTCTGCCGCACGCACCAGTTATTTCTTAATGCCTAAGGCCTGAATCCTGTCCTTGCGAGTGATTTGGGCACCGAGACTCCATCCGTCTTTTGGCCCCCTCATCCTTATCTGTCCAGCTCGATCTTAACCCTCTTTGCTTTAGCAGCACTCCCTGCCTTTCCATTCTCGAAAAGCTTTTTTATCTGCTTTGATTTTCCTACAGCTACAGCATAAGCTATAGCTAAGCTAGCTAAGCACCGGTGTGATGAGCTCTGTGCGCTACTGCTTGGGCAGGGACTTCCAGCCTGCAGCCGCGGCCGCCGCCTACTTCGGGGAGCTGGAGGAAGCCCTCATCCATGGCGCAGCCAACGCCGGCGGTGTCGGTCATCATCCCGGCAGCATGATCACCAGTGACATGCACAGTGCAAAGTGTAAGCCTTCTTCTTCCTCTGACTTGTTCTCTGCATCTCCTCCAAAAAAGGGGCAATTTCTCAGCGTGTTGCTCGCCGGCCAGCGCCACCGTGGATGGAAGGGGAGAGACATGCCTCGCCTTTTGCGTTCCTAGGCACAGTGGCTTGGCTGGCCTACATGCAGCAAATAAATGCCACAAAGATGGAAAAAAAGACACAGCATCGACATCGAGCATGTCGTCCTTAATAACTCACTTCACCTCCTTCTCGCTACAGCTTCTCCTTGAGCTCCTTGCTCTCCCTATCTCATGTCTCGCTACAGCTTCTTGGAGGAGGAGAGAGAAGGGAAGAACAGGGAACAGCAACGGAAGTCGATAAAAAGGCTTGGCTTTTTAATTCTCTTTGTATGTATGCATATGCAGCGGCAGCGGCAGGATACCTCGCGGCCAGGCCCCCCACGCTGGAGATCTTCCCTTCGTGGCCAATGAGGCACCAACAGCAGCTGCACAGTGTAAGGACCCGCTTCCCATGATCATTCACTCCCCACCCCTGCTACTCGCTGAACCCAAGGAGAAAAAGACTCGTTCTTCTTCTTCTTGGCTCCGTCCGTCCGTACCAACCACGAGCTATTAAGAAACAAAAGAGAGTAGAGGGGCTTGAAAACGTGCTCCCCCCACTCTCGTTTCAGAGGCACATTAATTTTGTTTGCGCCACCACCTCACTCACTGTTTGCTTGCTGTGTGTTAATTGCTGAACAGGGGAATTCGCAGCAGTCAGTCGGGAGCACCACTGACTCGAGCTCAGCTCGGAACACAATGGCGCAGATGGAGCTGGTGTCCCCAGGCCCAGCCAGCAGCATCAGGCCCTCGCCCCCCTCCTCCTCCGAGCAGCAGCCGCAGCAGCAACGGCAGGAGGTCATGATGGTGACCACTGACGATTACAGCTACAAGCCAGCCTTCGCTCCTCCACCTGCAACCCTCGCTGCCGCCCCAAGCTTTCAGCAGCAGCTGCAGCTGCCGCTGCACGGAGGCGACCATGACAAGGTACTCTCCCCCCAGCTTTCTTGACCTTTTCCTATCATCATATCATACGACCCCTGCCTGCTCCTTCGTACCGGCCGAGACACATGCGTTTATGCTTGCTTCCCCGAACAATGTTGTCAAACTCTAGCTTCGATCTTGGGATGCTAACGAAACGGCTAGGAACCCGTCGTGCTAGTAGTAGTACTCTAGCATTGTTACATCCTGTCGCCTGGCCCTGAACCGGTGCACGGCAAAGAAGCAGTACGTCTTGTGTAGTCACAGACAATCTTCCGTAGCTAGCTATACATCCGGCTGTGTTATGTCTCCATGATGGTGTCTTAAGTAAACACAAAACATAAAGGGCTTGTTCCCTTTGCACACGGGGGAAGAAGGGACATGCTTTGGTTGGGAGAAAATGGCCGGGCAGAGTCCTGGATTGATTGGACACCTAATAGCATCTGGTCAATGCAGCTGTACCTGGTTAGAGGACACACCAATACCATGCGAACTGATGGAACGGGGGGTCGCCCTAAATTGCCTTTTGTCTCTCCCAGGGTGGGTGGATAAAAGCAGG
The DNA here is from genome assembly GCF_000005505.3 of Brachypodium distachyon. NCBI lineage: Eukaryota > Viridiplantae > Streptophyta > Magnoliopsida > Poales > Poaceae > Brachypodium > Brachypodium distachyon. The sequence continues at coordinate 53,956,084 of NC_016132.3, read as the reverse complement.
ATGATACCATGATAAACCCCCCATCTTATCTCCTCTGCGCCCTTTGGGAAACACCGGTGACAGTTATGGCCAGCACAGCTCGCTGTCCGAGCTATCAGTATCGGGGACAGCTACAGCCAAAAGGTCACGACTCATGAGGGGAAGAAGCAGGATGGCACTGTGCACCGGCTACCGATTGATTGCTGGATCAACAATGGACAGGAGCTATGGCTCCCATGCACCATCTTGTTCTCCTGTAGCTGCTGTTGCTGCTGCTTCTTCCTTTGACGTCGAGGCGAGGCACTGAGCTGTATAGGGAGGAACAATATACCACTATACACATGCTCTAATTCCATGCCTTTTCGGTGTACTTTTGCACAGAGGAAACATGGACTCGCAAGGAAAGATGGCAAGTTGGTAGATTCCAAGGTGGGCTAGCTACTGTACTGCTTCAGTATTATCCACTCCTTGTTTGCTGCCTCTTGGAACTGTATCCATCATCTTAAACTGCTCTGCTTTCACAACAGACGGAACGGCGACTAGCACAGAACAGAGAAGCTGCAAAGAAGAGCAGGCTGAGGAAAAAGGTACCCAAAAGATCCATGCACTTGTTATTACCTCTGATTGATTATCATAAACACTGCTTGGTAAGATTAATCGCCTTTGACTGTACTTTTTTTACAGGCTTACGTGCAGAACTTGGAAACTAGCAGGGTCAGGCTCCAGCAGATGGAGCAAGAACTCCAGAGAGCACGGTCGCAGGTTTGCTCCAGCTCGACCTCTCCTGTTCTTTTGACACCTTGAATAATTATCATCTCAAAAAAAAAATTCTGTGCAAATTGCTTGTTCCAGGGGACATTTCTTGGAGGGTGCAGCGGATCCGGGGACCTGAGCTCTGGTAATGAGCGCCGTCCACTCAATAACACCCTCTTACTGCAAAGCCTGAAGTACTTTTTACCCTCAGCTGGCAGTAATTTCTTGCGCCGCTGTAAATGTAAACACAAACAGGGGCGGCCGTGTTCGACATGGAGTACGCGCGGTGGCTGGACGACGACGGCAAGCGGCTGGCGGAGCTCCGCGGCGCGCTGCAGGCGCACCTGGTGGACGGCAACCTGGGGCTCATCGTGGAGGAGTGCATGCGGCACTACGACGAGCTCTTCGGCCTCAAGGAGGAGCTCGCCCGCTCCGACGTCTTCCACCTCCTCACCGGCTCCTGGGCCACCCCCGCCGAGCGCTGCTTCTTCTGGATCGGCGGCTTCCGCCCTTCCGACATCCTCAAGGTCAATTTATCAGTTAATCCTCCATGAATTCCTCCCCTTCTTCCCACATGCATTGAATGATCCGTGCAAGTACGGCTGTTGTCCCGTACTGATGCTGGTGCGTTGAATCTTCTTTCGGGTAGATACTGATCCAGCAGCTGGATCCACTGACGGAGCAGCAGCTGATGGGGATCTACGGGCTGAAGCAGTCGTCGGAGCAGGCGGAGGAGGCGCTCGCGCAGGGGCTGCAGCAGCTGCACCAGTCGCTGGCCGACACGGTCGCCGCCGGCACGCTCAACGAGGGCGCCGCCGTCCCCAACTACATGGGACTCATGGCCATCGCGCTCGACAAGCTCGCCAGCCTCGAAGGCTTCTACCAGCAGGTCAGCATAGATGCATGCATCACTCGATCTTCCTCTTCTTCCATTGCATCGTCGTTAATTGACTGCCTGAAACTTGCTGCTGTTAGTTCATAATCCATGTGAGTAAATCTCTTTCATTTCAATCCAACAATACATGAACAAAAAGGAGAAAAAAAAAGACTGAGCTAGAATTACTGCTACAGTATAGCGGTCCTTTTCCTGTCAGAAACGCAGCAACGCTAGCTGCGGGTCCCCTACAAAGCCCTGTCCTACTTTCTCCATGACAGGCAAACGTTTTGTCAGAAACTGCGGATAAGCATCATTACCACTTTCCGGCATGGATAATCAGCATGTCATTATAAAACTAGAACACGCTAATGCTTCCGGTACAGCCAACTATTGTATTCTTTCTAGAGGAGTTGGTGGGGGCCAAAGGTTTATTCCTCATCACACATGTGTATGTGTACCTGCATATCTAGGACTAGTATATACATGTAGACAAATGTCTCTTTCTACATAAAGTCAATGGGCGAATACATACGGTTGCTACTGTGCATAAACTATATATGTTCTTTGTGCTTCTAGCCCCTGCCGGCCGCATGTCTTGTTTTATTCTCGCTTCTGTTTGCTGGCACCACAACTGAGGCCCACAAGTAGAGCAAAACAAATACTCGAGATCTCATTTATGATGTTCCATGCCTTGCAAAAGTTGCAAGGGTTTCAATCCATGAATAGTGTCCTTACAGAAAAAACACATGAATAGTGGTAAGGAAAAGGACACAGCCACCTAAACTTCAGCTCCATGGACAGAAGCCTTAAAGAAAGGAGGTTAATGTATTGTTGTTCCATCACAAGCGTAGAAAAAACAATGTTCTTGCATTTTTATGGATTATCTTCTCTCTCAAGACGTTCAACTTCAGGGGATAAAAGGAGATTGGGACCTCCATTTTGTGTTTGTTGCCTCTATCTTTTCTTTACCCTGATTCCTTTTGAGATATGTTGCTTGTGGCTTGTGGATGTAGATTTTTGCAAGATATACATCTACTTAATAATTCTAAGATCATGATTGGAGCAATCATTCAGCATAAAGTCTCCTACGATAAGATGTGAATGTATTTAGAGTACTTGCATTCAAGAAAAGTCTGTGGAATCATTTGCAAGTGATACTAATTCAAGATAAAAATGACTCGAAATAAACATGAAAACATCAGATATTTCTTATTTTCAGTTGTTCAGGAAAGGATAATTGCTGATACTACACCTAGATTTCACTCTTTTTTTGTGTTTCATTCTTGAATAGTCCGAAGCCAACAGAAAAGAACATCACACTAGAATAAGCCCTTTCAAGAAGCTGTGAACCAATGTCCAAAATAGAATATAGCAGAGAAAACAACACAGCGTTAAAATAAGAACTTGCATGATCTTGAAATGACCCATCGCTGAGTATATACATAATGCCTGAATTATATGACGTGTCAAATTCCTAGCTAAGCCAAGATACAAAACTGCATAATATGGGATCTCATTATGTTAGTGACTTACTTGCAAATATGCAGGCTGACAATCTAAGGAAGCAAACGTTGCATCAGATGCGCCGGATTCTAACAACCCGACAGGCTGCTCGGTGTTTCCTCTCCATTGGGGAGTACTACCGCCGACTTCGAGCTCTCAGCAACCTTTGGGCTTCCCGTCCTCGCGAGTAAGATTCAGAATTGCTCAGCTGCAACAATTGCACTGTTATTAGGCTTGTTATAAGTTTCGGAGGAAAAATATATGTGAAACCCCTTCAGAGAGCCACTCATTGGGGGTTCATTAGGGCAATAGGGCGGCTCGAGAAGCTTTTCACAAATGGATCTTTTTATACATCATATTTGTTTGAAACATGGATGAATGAAATGAACATGTCAGACATTGACTCGCACTTTCGCCTTTCTCTTGTAACAGGAACTTCATTGGGACCGACAGTCTTAGCCCCACAGGAACCGAGCTGCAAGGTTTGCACCACCAGCCACAACAGAATCAGTTCTCCGGATTTTGAGGCTTCTCCTGGAGGGTGTAACTTAGGCGTCAGTGATGTTAGAAAGAGAGGAGAGAGTGATTGTAATGTTCTATCATCGATTAAAGTATCTGAGAAAGCAACATCACTAGGAAAAGAAGAGGGGGAAATTGTTGGGGTGCAATGCTGAATGCCTCTCACCTGTTCTAATGGCTCTTGAACTGATTGGAGAGTTAGCAACAGCAAATTTTGGAGCAGAGCAGAGCAAAGGCAGGACCGCATGAGATGTCATGGTTGCTCACGAACTCGGGCAGCCAAATTCCACTTACAGAGGCAGACAAAAAGAAGAAGCAAATTTGAATATTCTCGCTGAACATTTTTGCTTCAATGCTAGGTTATTCCATGTTTATTTTAAGAAGGGGGCCTTTAGAGACCACACCACAAAGCATGGGTAGACGATGAATTTAGGATTGACTGTCAAATCAGAAAAAAAATGATGACACCAGCTAATTGAAAAAAACCAAGGGCCTGTTTGGACCATATGGTAGAAGGAATGTCTGAAGCCCCAATTCTTGACTAAAAGGGTAAAGGAAACCATGAAGAGCAATGTTAAGCAAAGCATGTAGAAATAGTATAAGGAATCTAACATTATCCAAAACAACAAATCGGAAGCTACTTGTTCAAGCCTATTGAGTGAAAGAAAATCAGCTCTGTGGATGTTCCATTGATATCAGATCAGGGACCCAGAACTCAAATCATAGGATCTAGTTGGAATTAATGTCAGGTGTAAGACTTCCATCAGTTGCAGATCGCTCCAATCATCCAGATCTGAATTTGATCCCCTTAACTCGAAAGCTGCTGATGAACAAAGGACGGAGAGATGGTAAAAAGGATGAAAAACCACGTAAGATACAAAAGGCATCAGAATTACACAAAAGTAAGAAACGTGAAATTTTGGAAAGATTGAGATGGTGTATGAAATATATACATGACTCGCTGATGCATCAGAAGAAAGCGACGAATAGCTGAGCATTTACTTTTGAACCAAACAAGCAGAACCTATTGGAGATAGGAGTATTGAATACAAGGTACTGCTTTAAAAAATGCACAGGTACTGAAAATAGGAAACATACCACACTCCGTATCTAGCAGGCTAGTAGAGACTACATATTTTCAGAAAGAAAACCCACAAAAATATTCGTTTGCAAGCATTCAGTAACATAGAGGAGCACTGAAAGAATGCGTAAAAAGAGCTGCATTTAAGCCGCAGATTTTTCATGTATCAATACAACATACTCGAAACAGTTAACTTGGAGAATTAAATGTCTTGGACATGTACTATTTACTAGGACAACAGTAGATAGTACCAAAGCATGAAATCTCAATTATCACACTGAACAAATCCATTTCTTGCAACTTCAATCCCTTTTTCGGGTGTAATCTGAAAGAATCACAGAACTCACATCAGATTCCCCGCTTCTTTTTGAGGGAGAAAGCAAGTGTTTTGACCATTCCTCTAAGCTTTTGCGATGAAGAGTGTTCATGCTAATAGAAGGTCTCTTCTCACGGATCATTTGCTCAGCAGATTTCCAATCATCAGCTAATCCCAGTGCGACAAGAAGTGCACACATCACACAGACGCTTCTTCCATGGCCTGTTAACAATTTAGCAAACCACTTACATGATGATCTGCAAGAATGTATCCAAAAAGGCAAATCTCTCTCTCTAATTGTTAAGACATGAGTACTTGAGTAGCTCATTGCATTGATTAGGCTGCTTGGCCCCTGCCTTAGATGAAACCTAACCGTAAGAGATCTTCACTAATGCTCTTTTGCCTGACTGGGTGGTAAAAATATAAAAGGCAGTAAGATATAGTAGGAACAAAATAAGAGGAAAATCAACCCTATTCAACTTGAAGTTATGAAAAGGACAAAGGCAAGTGTTACATGAATTGAGGCTTTGCCGTTAACTCTTCATCCCACACAATCCTGTCCTGCATTTTGTCTAGCTTCCATATATGGGAACATGTGAAAATTGTAATGCAGAACTTTACCCTTTAAATTATTGCACTGTCTGTTCACTTTGTAGAATTTGGAATGTATTACACAGCTGCAAACCATCTACAACTATTTGGAGTTCTGGGCTAAACCTAGGCTCTTCAAATGGACATGTTATTGGACCTATAAGCTCGGTACATGCAAAATTTATGCAGAAGCCAATATTACAAATCATCGTAAACCTATAGTCAGGCTTAGTCTTCAGAGCTAAACATACAAATTTGTTGGCCACATAGCTCCTGCTAAAGCTTAATTTTTTATTCCCAAGAGTAAACCCAGGTCAAACAGGGTCTTGAGATAATGTATGATAGTACTATGGTGAAACTTGAAATCACGCATATCAGTATATCATGGCATATATATGATGGAAATTTACTGAAGCTAGTTATATGGTGTTAAATTTAGCCTACGGTGTATGCAGCGCAGCTTAACTTCATGTCATGTATGATAGTACTATGTTGAACCTTGAAATCACGCATATGAGTATATCATGGCATATATATGATGGCAATTTACTGAAGCTTGTTATATGGTGTTGAATTTAGCATACAGTGTATGCAGCGCAGCTTAACTTCATGTCATGTATGATAGCTACGGTGAACCTTGAAATCACGCATATGAGTATATCATGGCACATATATGATGGCAATTTACTGAAGATTGTTATATGTTGTTAAATTTAGCCTACAGTGTATGCAGCGCAGCTTAACTTCATGTCAATATATATGGAAACATAAATTAGAAATGCTAAAATGACCACAAGATAGTAAGATAATGAGATAACACACATCAGCACACTAACAATATAACTGAACAGTTTATCAATTATCATCACCTTAAAGGCAGCAGATAACAAATATCTAATATAAGAAAGCTACAGAAACGAATTCAGTAGCATGAAGAAACCATTATTATTTGCAAACACATACGGAAAAACACAAGGCTAATCCTATCCTAGAAGTAATACAAGTCAAGAACTCAAAGATAACAAACTTACCATAGGCACAATGGACATACACAGGTTTGTTCTGTGACCGCTTTCTCACCGCCCATCGCACAGCTGACTCAATCTGTGATGGTTGAGGTGCCCTTGTATCCCATGTAGCGACACACAAATATGAATTCTCAGATATGGTTGAGCTTCGTGGAAGCTCACACGTGCAATCAATGACTGCAGGGTCACCAGGCGGCAGGAGTTCAACTGAAGAAGGCCAGCCTCCAACATACACTCCATCTGCTATCTCAGTGTACAAGGGCTCATTTTTCGCAAACCTCCGTAACAGCACAAACAGATGGATGAAAAGAAGAAAAGGTGAGAACATGATCCACGACCACAGGGGAAAGCTTCCATTGGACGCCTTGCCGAGGAGCAACGGGAGGTCCACCGATGGATGGGAAGCAATGGAAATAAGCAGCGCAATCATACAGGCGTATATGAGGGGCAAAGAGAGCACTCTCATGCCTAGTCCATGAACGAAATACGCCGCAGAGAGCAAGACAACCGCCTTCAGACCAATCAACCGCGATATCCCCCAACCCATTTTTGCGAGCCTTGAACTGAACCCTGAAATCAAGGAGGTATTTAGTACAAGATCAATAAAACTTGAACTGATGCATCATACTCATACTAAGTTACAGCTAAGAAAAAGCTACGCCACGGGCGGAGGACCCAGTAGGGCAAGGTAGGGCCGCCACCCTACCTTGATTTTTGCCTCAGTTACGAATTGGGGAAGATTAAGGAGATGAAACGGGGAACTAAAGGGCAGAATCGGTCCGTGGGGTGATGGGAGGAGAAACGGTCGGGAGCGAGAGAACCGAATGGGAGATCAACCGCCGGCGGCGGCGCCTGCGCTACTGGAATCCAGTCGTGCGCGAGGAGGAAGACGAGCGAGGAGGGCTTTTTTTTTTTGAGAGAGGAACGAGCGAGGAGGGCTGGGGCGCTCGGCAGCGAGATGGGCCCGAAGGAAAAAGACGGGGTCACGGGCTCACAGCCTCACGTTCACGGGTGCGGCTCGGAAGGAAAAAGAGAAGAGGCAGATACATATGGGCTCCGGCCCAGGAGAAAAAGAGAGGGAAGGGACACCGGCTGCTACGGCTTATTCATTAGGGCCGATCCAGCAGGCAGACCCATTTGGGCGGCTCGGTCGGCCTGTTTGCGCGAAACGGACCGAATGCGCGGTCCAGTTGGGAGATGCAGAGACGCATTCCGGTCGCAAATCTACGTCGGATTTGCGTCCTCACGGGCCGAGAAACGGAGCATCGCTCGGTCCGCACGTCCGCGCTGGGTCTTCTAGACCCACCTGGCAGCGTCGTAGAAACCCACGTCCCGCCCAAGTCCAAGCTCACCGCCGACCAGCGCCGACCACCGCCGAGCCCCGTCCCCAGCTCTGGCGCCCAAGAAGCCGTGGCCGCCGACGAGGCGCCACGACCACGAGGCAGGCTCGTCCTCGGGAGCCCGCCATCGCCACCACCTAGCGCCGAGTCCTCCGTCGTTTCGTTACGTCGACGTGCGGACGGAGGAGTACTTCCGGGACTACAGCATCCTTATGCCGTGGTCCGATGTCCACCTCTAGCCCGCACATTTTTACGCCCAAGCCGGCGCCACCGCTAGCCCCTCGGTTGGGTTCGGTCTGGGGGCGCTGGATGTGAAGTTGGGTGGGGGTGTGGCTAGGTTGGTTTTTCGGCGCCGGCGTGGCCATTTGGCGTTTGGGGGGCCTTTAGGGGCGCCGAGTGGAGATGCTCTTAGGGCAACTCCAGCGGGGAGATCCAAACGGACTCTGCAGTCAGCTTTTTGGTCCGTCACGGCCCATTTGCGATCCATATTTGGTCCAGGTTTGGGTCGGGGCGGACAACACCTTTTGCATTGCGCTCGTCCTCCCTTTGCTCCTTTTTCCTCCCCTGACCCGCATGTCTATGACTAATAAAGCGGACCAAACGGATGGCCTCGTTAGGGGCAGTGTCAGACCCAAAACGGACAACGGACCAAAAGGAACCAAAAACGGACACAAAATGGGTCTACCGGCTGGAGTTGCCCTCACCGGCAACTCGTAGATACATCCGCTCCTCGGCCCATCCTCAACCAAATAAAAAGGTTTCCTAAAAGTCACAAAAGATACGTATAAGAAAAGAAATAAAAGTAAATACAACTGCACTAGTTAGCCTTTAGAAATATAAAAAAGCAGTGTACTATTCCCTACAATCCATGATAAGTGTCGTTAATTTAATACGTTAATTTAGTAGTACAACTTTGCTAAATCAGTGACACTTATTATGTGTCTTATTTATAGGCTGTACTAAATCAGCGACACTTATTATGAATCGGAGGAGCAACAATCGAGACCCTTTTGCATTAACACTTTAGCACACCTACAGCAAGCATGCGGGCAGGTATCGCGTGCCTAAAACAGTACAATGTTTTGTGCGATTTCCCTACGTCTCGGTTAGAAATGTCATTGTTTCTGAGGCTTGGACATCCGAGAATCTACAGTCGACCCCATCGATTCAACGACGGCCTATAAGTTAATCTTAAACCTTATGGATAGTATACCCGCGCGAGACAGAGAAATGGCAGGTAACGGGTCGGAGCTAGCGTTTCTCTTTGATCCCTGCAAGCTAGCGTTTCTCTCCGATCCCTATCCCTGCGTGTGTGATTGGGGTTGGCCATCGCAACGGACGATGGGGAGGAAGTTGGAGCCGGTTTTGGGGTTTGCGAATTTCTCACCACGACGGTTCACGCTGGAACCTGAAAAGTGAAAACTACCACCAAACGTCAAACTTGGGCCTCGGATCCGTTTCGTCACTTAGATAAAAGGGAATGCTAAAAAAAGACGTGGCATGTTTCCTTTTTGAGTTTTGAACGGAAAATATGAAACAAAGTGACCTACCATTTCGGCTCATAAAACCGATTTACTAGGAAAAAAACATTAACTTCTTACAAAAACATATCAACTGGGATTGTTTGGTGATCTTGTCACATGAGATGCAATGGTTAAAACTGAAAATAGACCACCATTTGAATTTCCAGCTAAAGAATTATACATCGATTTTATTTTATTTCTAAACGAACTCTTGTAAAAAACACTCAACACGTTCCCTCTTACGCCGACCCCACACACACACCTCACTAGCAATTGACGTGGATCAACCCCACACAAACCCTCACTTGTGACCAACCATGAGGGAAGCCTCCTGCGGTGACCTCTGCTGAGACCATCAAATTACCAATTCTAGAAGGGGGAAGATCCTAAATTGTGAGGGAACAAATAAATCCCGCGGTAGTCATAATGTAAGAAGGATAAACTGTTGCTGTCTTCACCCAAGAGCTTCGACAAACCTAGAGGCAAAAAATGCACAAAACATTTGCCGGTACACCCCTTTCAGCTAATTGCGCAAGCTCATGCGCTGCACCGTTGCACTCCGCGTTCACGACTGACAACTCAACACCAGTATCGTGCAACAAAAGTGATCGAAGGTCCTTCAAAAGATGGCCATTGAGCTACCGAATACCGATCCCCTGATTCATCCTTCAAACCTCAAATCATGCTTGAGCAGTCAAATTGCACAACCAGCAGCATACTAACCTACTCTTTCGCCAGCTGACATCCGACGAGGCAAAGCCATAGTTTTGGTTTCATCTGCGACACACACCGTTTGATGAGTCGCCATGCCATCCGCTGCAGCCCCTTATGACACAACCTGCAAACGTCGTGCCTGCTTGGGAGTTCTCTCTAACGCTCTCTAATCCTACAAAATCCGTGGTATTAGACAATGATAGAGTCAAACTTGGTTTCTTTTGTAAACGTATAGATTTAATACTAGTAGTAATAATAATAAACGGACAAAATTGTACTCTAGAGACCTCTCCGCACGTCTCACTAGCAACGGACGCGCACCGACCCTCCCACATACCTCACTCGCAACGGACACGCACCGCCCCCGCTCCCCTCCCACCCCCACCCACACACCTTGCTAGCGACGGACCACGAGGGAAGCGTCCCGCAATGACCTCGGCTGGGACCACCTAATTAGCAATTATAGAAAAATAAAATCCCAAATTGTATCGGAAAAAATAACCACCGCAAGTCTGAATCTAAGTCACTATGCAAAAACAAAAACAAAAACATTCTCACACTCTCTGGTCCTACAACAATTACGGTTTTCTTCTATAAATGTTTAGATTGGATATAACAATTTCATATGTTTTGTTTCAAAAAGTATTTTAACCGATTTTTTTTAAATTTTAGAAATAAAAATAATGGTCAAAATTGTATTCTAGAGACGTCTCAAATGCTCAAAACATTGTTTTACAGAAATCAACAGGAAGAAATGTCTGGACGCACTGCACTAAAAACTTATTTTAACTAAGCACATAAATAGACATTTTTTTTATTAATACCCACAAACACATATTTAAGCATCGCTGTTCTCCTATTGTTCTGTAACTTTCTACAAACCCATCACCTGGAGACAGTAAACACACGAACAGAAATTCATCCGCTCACCCAGATAAACAGCGACATATGGGCCCCGCGGATTTTACAGGTAAATACTAGCACCAACACTACCAACAACATTACCAATACCATGTCTGTAAACAAGCAAAATAAAATGCAGAATGCAAATCCTCCTCCCCCTCTTTTCCTCTTTTTTTTTTTGATCGGGAATCCTCCTCCCCCTGTTGATATGGTTCCTGAAGCTTTTCAGTCCGGGGGTGTCGCCGTTGTCTCTACTTCACCAGGTGCAGCTGCTGGAGCGGCGCAGGCCGCCCTTCTTGGCGCTTGCGTTCTCCTTGGACTTCTCCATCATCTCGTTCTCCATCTGGAAAAACACAAATATTTCAATGAGCAGATGCACCGACTTTTAAAACCTGAGAATGCAGCAAGCGATTGACAATACCTTCTGTTGCTTGGCCATCAGAATCGATCCCTGTAACAAAACACAGAAACAGTTTACAAATGGTACGTGAGAAAAACGTAGGAACAGTTTACAAATGGAAGGTAAAAGAAAAGAAAACTGAGTTTTCCCTCCTTTTTCGCTAGTCAGTTACCTCCTGAGCTTTGAGACGAGCGTTCTCCTCCTTGAGTTTGTCCAGTTCAGCTTCCAGCTCCACGGTATAAGCCTGCGAAATTAATCAGATTAATTATCTCACCAAGCTGTCACGACGGCCGAAATTAAACGGCATTGCATCAAACCCAAACACAATCGACAACAAGATGGAGATGGAATTTTTACCTGCCTCCTGGCACGAGATCGGGCAGCCGACTCGCGGTTCTTGATCATTCGGCGGTGGCGGCGCTCCATGCTCATCCCACCGGACCTGTCCTCCGGGGCGGAGCGCTTGCGCGCTCCGTTGTCCATCATCATCATGGCCTGGGATCCACTGCCGAAACAGTTTGTCATGGCGCTGATCCCGTCCGAGGACCCGGGGCTCAGGATGCAGACTCCGCCCTGAGACGGAGGCGGCGGCGGCGGCAGGATGGCCATGTCGGCGTACCCGTTGGCCTGGAACCCCATGCCATCACCCATCATCTGGTACATAGCGTTGGCCGGCGCCATCGGGTACATCATCGGCCCAACAGGCTGCACCTGGCCCTGCTGCATGCCGCTCATCGGCCCATGGGCCAGCTGGCCAGCCGGCATAGGTGGCTGGCCCTGGCCGGCGATGCCCCCCCGGACCACGCCGGCCTTGACCAGGAAATCCTCCAGCGTCATGGAGCCCAGCGTCACCTGGCGTCCATTGGCCGCGACCCCACCACCGTTCCCCATCGGTGGCTGCACAGCCAGGGGCTGCGGCGGGGCTTGCGGCAGGAAGGCTGGGACTTGGGCGTGAGCCAGCGGCCCCTCGTCGTTGATCTCAGCCCAGACCTCATCCACCGTCTTCCTGGACAGTGGTGGAGGCAGGGAGAAGGACCCCTGCCTGCACAGAGTGCCGCTTCCTCCGGCGCCGGCTCCTCCGCTTCCACCAGCAGCACCCACCACAGCGGCCTGATTCTCCATGTCCGCCATCAAGCCGCCAGTCGCCGCCTGGAACTCCTCAGTGTTCCATATGTTGGCCACGAACTCGTCCATGTTGATGGACCCGAGACCGCGCCCATCGTACAGAGAGTACGAGAGTTCCTCCAGGGTCCGCTCCAGGATCGACGACGGCTGCCGCTCCAGCGGAGCCACAACCTGCTGCTCACCTTGGCCTTCAGCAGCAGCAGCAGCGCCACCGCTCAGCTGGTCACGCTGCTGCGAGGTGACCTCCTGGTCGTCGGAGGCCATCAGGTTCTTGCTCATCTCCGACGCCATCGATCGTCCTCACAAATGTGATGATCTCACTCTCGGTTTGCACACTGTACTAGTACTACTCTTGTTTCTGGTGTGTTTTGTGCCCTTCTGCTCTCCCCACGGCACCCCTTTATATAGCCGGCCATATGCAAGAAGATAAGCAAGAATTCAAAACGAGTTAAAACTATTCTTAACATTGCTGCATCAGCACAATTAAAACTTGGGCGGGCGGTGTTTGTCGCAACTCGCAAGCGATTGATTAGGAAGGTGCGCCATTGATGAGCTCGACTGGCCTGTTACAGGTAGATGGACGGCACATAGACGTTGCAAAATTTGGAGGTTCGCTTTGCGCCTTATTTTCTAGCCAAGTTGCTTGATCTTTCTACCTAAGATATCTTATTTTCTTTTTTCGGTGGACGGTCATTTTGCATACTGCATTCTTTTGGTCCATTTGGTATGAGTATGGGCAATACAAATTTTATGAAGAGGTTATTGTAGCACATACTGAACATATTGTGCTATAAAGGCATTTTAGTGCTTTTGGACTTCTCATTCGCACAAGTAAGAATAATTTGGTTGTGCAATATGATATATATTCATATTGCACATAATTGATATAGCTTGTATCCTCTTTGATGTTTATACCCCTGATTCATATAAAAGCACTCTTCTGATAGAATAGCTGAACAATATGCACCATGCCACTATAACGCACGCAAGCATCTTGATAATGTTTGCGTTTTGATGTGTCATATATATCTCTTTATGACACATCGATCAATGCTAAAGATAGAGATTGGATATGCATCGCACACTCAGTAACGTATAAGTAGATTTCCGGGAAAGTTGAATTGTTGCTTGCGCGACTTTTATGCCCCGTAGCGGTGCGGTGCTCCGGAGGCAAACATTAATGACGGAGATATGCAGAGCAGATATCGATACTAATTATCAATTTTTAATGCACTAAATTAATGGGATAATTAAATTGCAATCTGATGATCTTTACATCTCGAATGTGTCACGTGAAGATAGATTGGATTGGATTGGATATGCATCGTGATCTTGTAACGCACGAGCTGAATTCTTGAGATATTGAAATGTTGTTTATTCAGGTTTTACCTTTCCAACGGGTAAGCATTACTCTGTTGGCCAAACATCAATACCATTGGTAGAACACACCGAACTTGCACAAGAATTTAACTGCAACATGATAATCTATGTGCTTCGAATGCGCTATCCCTTTCTATGAAGCATCAATGCTAGAGATACATTGGGTCGGATAAGCATTGTGCATTTCTAATTTACAAGGTTTTGTAGAATTATTGGGAGGATTTAACTACTACCTGTTAACTTTTATTACACCCTCTTATGGACTTGTATTTCATTTGAACTTAATGTAGGATTGTCTTTCTACTCTGGAAAATGCAGGATTGTTTTCAGGCAAGAAAATTCACGCTCTTATTTTCTATTTTATTTTATTGCTGTTTTTTATTTGCTTATTTGCTAAATTTGTTGCTTAGTTTCTTGATTTCCTTTCCGTGGAAAATAGAACTTTTTCGGTCATTCTTTGGATTTTCTTTGCCAACTGATAAACAAAATATTAACGTTGAACCTTCAAGATCGAACCATCTTTTGAATTACTTTGGAATAATTTTGTTTGAAGATTCTGACTTAGAATATATTATTTTACATTTACAGTATCCTGTGAAACATGTGAGATGCAGAAGATAAAAGATCTTGAAGCTTGTATCATGCAACTGAAGTTATTTAAATTTTCTTATGGAGGTAAAGTGAAGGAATGGCGGTGATTGAGACAAAGAATTTTGCTTCTTACTACTTTGCTATTCAAAGTCAGCCTAGTGTAAGTGGTCACTTGGTTCATAAGATGTATTTTTGCGGTGCACCGGTTCACCCACCCGTGGATGTTTAAGGAGCCGCTCTGCCTTGTTTTCTGAACTAGGCCTTTGGCCGATCAACTCTAAATAATTGAGAAGAAATGTTCACCTATTTTAGGTCATTCGACCTTTCATCAAGTTCACTTTTGACCCAACTCTCAAATTATCATCTAAAGCTCGGTCCAACTATCAAAACATCTCAAATCCTTCATCACCACCCCGGGTTTATAATCGAATTCATGCGGTTCTGTCATCGAACGTACTTGCAATTGTCGGTGAAGGCAGAAAGGGCAAACACAACTTCCAAGATAGATTCAAGGAAGTTGCAGCCGTCTGAAGAAAAAAGTTTCAATGAAAGGAGAATGCATCATTTTTTTGGCTTCAAGGAAGAAGTTTCGGTTCAGCCGAGTCGAGCCGAGCAAGATGACAGTGCGCCGGGCAGCACCATCCCTACTGTCTGAGCATTGAAATGGCAGTGTTGTGGTTGCTGAGGGCAGGATCATACGCATTCACGAAGTGCAGGCCGACGACCACGTGTCGGAGCAAGGACATCTCCTTACGAACTATGCACACGGAACCAGAGTTTAGAAATTTAAGAACTCCAAACAGATAAGATCCCGGCCGTGTCTGTGACCGCACCGATGCATCGGAGCAAAAAATGGCATGCACTTCACAAAATATTGTGCACCGATTATTCTTTGGATTCTGCCATGTGCTTATATTAATTCTTAATTCAAATCGGCGTACCGTGCGATAGCGGTGGGGGCTGACGTGCACCGCACCAACTATCGATGTGATATGATCGACTGTTGACGATATACACCGCGAGGAGTCGTGTACTAGGATAGGATATCGCCAAGGGGGGGGGGGGGGTTGAGCTAAGCCTGATATGTGACGAAGTCGCAGGCTGACCCGGTGCGCAACTTCGTTCAGTACCCGACAGTGGGCGGGCCCCCAAGACACCTCACGCTGCCGACCTAGCATAGCGCACACTAATGTGAGTAGGATGTATACCGTGAGCTGCCCAGATCACTGTGTTTTGAGCGAACATTGCAAATATTCTTACAGCACAATGCTTGTGGATTCACATAGGTGACAGAAAGCTTTGCTGAGAAAGAAAGAAAGAAGGCAATGTTGTGCTTTTTCAAACATTGTTTGAGCTTTCCTTGTTTCCAGAGTTGAACAAGGTGTCTGTTTCTGAATGAGCAGTCATCAGAGGATGTACAAAATGTTTGAACTTTCCTCTTTTAGAGAGAAAGGATCGTTTGTTTCCAGAGTTGAACAAGATGCCCTTTTTTTGAACGAGCAGTCACTAGTCCTTCCTTTTAAAGACGAGCACAGTCATGTGAAATGCAAGAAGGCCAATATCGAAACTTGAAATACATTCTACCTTTTTTAGGGCCTGGACCATCAAGAAGGAATCTAGGCCCAGAATATGTCACACCCTAGCCGTGTCCTAATGCCACGTTGCAGGCCCGTTAGAGCCCACCCATGCAGGGGGCGACGACCTGACGGGAGAAGTCGAATGGGGACGGGCCCATTTGAATCTATAGATTGCTCTGGACTATGGAGTGCCCCTCAAAAAAAAAAAGATTGCTCTGGAGTCTTATCCGTATGAAAAAGAAAAATACTTAAACTAACGGGATTTTCACACCAAGAAAGAGTTTGCGCTTAGATTTTCTTTTGGCACCCACGGCCAACCCGTGTTGAATCTTGATGATAGACACTAATCAGACGGACTGACCGAGTCGAGCTCCCTACAGAAACAAACCAAACAGAGTGGACGGATCACAGACATGGACTTCTCTTAAGTGGTAGTTTGACGGATCAAGGGCATATGAATGGAATTTTTTTTTGCCTCGCTTAAGCGGTAGTTTGACGGGTCTGTGAATGGTGCCATTGACGTCGTGCGGGCATTGGCAAGGCTAGTTATCACGCGTCGCGACCGGGTGCGCAATGGCAACAACTAAGGAATAATACAGGGCATGCAGGCAACAGCAAAGATTGCCTTTTTGTTCCAGCAATTTGAACGGACTAAGAACTTAAGACGACGAGATTGTACAAGCAGACAAACAGCACTACCATTGTACCAAATTACCAACCCAATCCAATCCCCCTCTCCCGATCCGAGCATACGAAACGGCAGCGGAAGTGCGGAACAACATCGATCGAATAGCACTCACGCAACTGCATAACGCTAACAATCTGGCAATCCGCGAGATGGCATGGCAATGATATGTAAAACGAGAGGGCAAAGGCTGACGCGTACCTGCCCGCTCCAGCGCCAGCGCCAGCGCCAGCGGCGGAGACACCGCCGGGACGCCAGCCGGCCGCGCACGGCCGGGCGTGTGCGCGCCCCGCGAAGCCGAAGAAGCAGCTTTATACGAAGCGAGACGTATGCGCGCGTGCGTGTCGTGGCGTGGGGGGCTGTTGTCTGCTGGTGGCGAAACGGGAGGCAGCGCTACTCCCCTCCTCCGACTCCTCCTCCTCGCTAACCGGAGAAGCATGTGCGCGTTGTTAATACTACTACTCCTACTAGTGTTTTGTCTGGTAGGCGCGCGCGGCGGGGGGGCGGGCGAGGTGTGCTGCCTTTGTTGCCGTCGGGCCGCTGCATGCCTCCTGGCGCCGGGCGCGTCGGCACGTTGGCTTTTCCAGAGGTATCGCTATCCTTCCCATGGGCTCCGAGTTCCGAGGCCAGAGCTAGCTGTGCTTGCATGCTGCTTACTTCCGCCCGGGGTTTTGTCAGTTGTGTGTGTGTGCCCACACAGCGCAAAGACCTCTGCTCTGCCTCCGCCTCCCTCCCCGCGTTATAGCATCTCTCGCTGCTGCCTTTTTTTCTCCAGAACTGCTAGCTGCAGACAGACGAGTTTCGCCAGCCAGACTCACGGCCATCACACGCCCACAGGCCACAGATCAATACTGGTGTACTCCGCAGGGATTGGTGATGAATCTGCAGTTTGGCGCCCATCATTTGGGCATAGAATTATAGAATTCATTTTGAATTTCAAAAACAATTTGTTTGGTTGGCACGGAATTAGCCACAGGAATTCAATCTTAAATTCCACGTAATCACAATATAACTAGGCTCAATTTCTCTTTAAAAGTCATCATTTCTCTAAAATTGTCCCTCACGCTTCAATTTCATATGGTAGACAAACATGATTTTTCAACCCGAAATTCAAATTCAACCAAATGAAATCCTATCAAAAATTGGATTTCATTTCATTTTGATCAAATGAAATGAATTCTTAGTTGCCAAACGAGCTGTAAAGGCCCACGTGATCACCTGTGTGGTGAAGAGTTTGATTTGCATGTTAGTGTCGACGGATAGAAATATTTTGAAAATTTTTAAATTTAATTTGACAAATCAAAACCGTTGGATTAGTATATATATCATTTTATTTTATTTTCATCATTCGTTTCAAATGTTAGAACATAAATCATATCCAATGAATCAACTTAACTCTAATTCAAAACCAGACAACTTATATGTAACAAAACCAATATCATTTTATTCGAAAAAAATGATATCATTTATGTGTATTAGATCACCTGGAATTCTTTAAGCTTACCAAAGTCCAAAGCACATACAGTACTTTCGTGCGGAGATGGTTGGCTAGAGATTACCGAAAAGTATTGACCAATGTGCTGACGTGGCCGGTTCTTACTCCATGTGACCACAGAGTTAACATATCTGCACTGCAATGTTTCAAAAAATCGTATCTGCACGGCATACAAAAAACATGTCATGCATGGGTGTCAGCATGTGTCGTCGTAGAGAAAATGGGATAGGACCGAAGGTTGAATCGAGGAAGAGCTGACACGTGCAGGATACGTGCCTTGACGGAGATCTCCCTTCCCTCGGCTAGTCGGCTGCTGGTGCCGCCTCTCAGGTGCCCGAGGTTCAACGGTACAGTGAAGGCGCTCGGACAATAGCAAGTAGTACTGTACTCCACGCTGCGTCGATATCCACGCTTCGTAGGGGCAAGACTATGCGCTCACAAATGTCACACTACCGGAGGTTCCAAATCGTTCACGCTAACCCTGGCCAGGGGAAACGAGAGCAGCGAAGTCGTGATCTTCAGCCGGTTTCCTTCCCACATAACCAGTATTCTGTCGATTCATAACAAGCGTTTCTTATATAAAGTTGTATCGAATCTAAGGCATTTATTATGAATCGGAGAGAGCAAGAAGTTCTTTTTTGTAGGTTTGGTTTCCTGACTACGCCGTTTTGTCGGTGGGGATGATGGCGTAGAAATAATGGTGTTCCGGATCTATTTCTAGTCCTTGCAAAGTCAACATCGTCAGTTTTATGAATGAAGTCAATGTATCTTGTGGTATGTGTGTAGAGGTTCGGAAGGTTTTGATATGCCCAATTTGTCAGATTTTCAGTTAAGAGATCAATCGGTCATCGGATGTGATCTGTGCTTTAACATTCAGAAGTAGTTATGAGAAAGGAGAAAAGTGACAATGTCGTTCAAATGTCAATCCGATGGGTCTATACGCCCACTGTGATTTAAACTCTTTTCATAAAAATCTGATCATTGGAGCATAGCAATACGTTTTATAAAATTCGTCTAATTGATTAGACGTTCCACCTTTCATCCGCTCTGTCTATTTGACATCAATTGTCAATAGATAAGCTCGAAAGCTTGCAAGTTTTGACATAACAGAGGTTCGAGGTTCAGCTGGAATATCAACCGCAAAAAAAGAAAGAAAGAAAAAGAGGTTCAGCTTTTTTTTTGAGCGAAAAAAGAGGTTCAGCTGGTATGCACTGGATCTTTTGTTCTGTTTCCTCTGAGTCTCGACTCTCGACGCCGTCGCTCCTCGATAGAACCACCGGCCCATCACGCCACCTACTGCAAATCTGTTACTCCTGTGAAGTTTGGGCCTAAAGGCTTTTCGTACTGTATCGACTAAAATCTGCTAACTCAGCCCACAAAGGTCAGGTGATCTAAATCCAGTCAGTCCCTTCTTTGTCGATCCAACAAGGCAGAATGGGCCAGGCACGACTAGGACAAAACCACATATGCGCCCCACCATTTGACGGCCCAGTGCGGCACAGCTCAAGGCCGCCCCCCGCCCCCTCGCGCGTGCTGCCCGCGCGCTCCTTCCTTCCACGCGCACGACCGAGTCCAACACGACAAGCTGCTCCGCCGATACGGTCGGTCCAGGGGCTAATGATGGCCCGTGTTACGTGTCTGCGGCGCCACCGATTCAAAAGGCGACCGAACCGTGAGTACACGGACCATCCTTGCACGCAAACGAAACGACGCGCGTACCTCGCGCGCATAAAGTTTTTTCATCTGTTTCGTGGCACGTACGCGTACGTACGTGGTGTTGTAACGAACATTTTTTCCTCGGTGCGGTGCGGTCTGGTCGTGCTGGCTCGCATCCTTTTTGACGGAGTCCAGGCGTCCAGCTACCTGATGGCACCAATGGTGTACTGAAGTACGTTAAAGCTGCACTCTCCGGCTCTCTCTAGCTATGTCGGCTTAACTGCTCAAGTGCATTCCTCGTAATTTCGGCAGATCTTGCCAATCACGAGGTTGGGCGCAGGAGATTCCAGGGTGGGATCAGCCTGGTCGAAAGGGACCCGAATTAGACGGGACACGCGGAGCGTTAATTAGGCGTTTGTTAACTCTACACATGTAACATCGTCCCAGTATTTTGTCTTATGGTTCATCCAAAAAACATGAAAAAAAAAAATTGTAGCAACATTTCAAATGTGCCAATGCAATAACATTTTTCTATATGCAACAATAACAAATCCAGATTGGTGCGGATGCCCCCCTCGTTGTGCTAAGCTGGCCGATTATCAAACATCGCGTCGGATACATACTTGCGCGACGTTTTGAACGTGGCATGATTAACCCAACCTGATAGAACCATCATATTGGGTTGCCGCATCGGTGCTACATACACTCCACCGCTCTTGAGAGTCCACTCTCTGACGTACGCTCCAGTACCGTCGCCTGGTCGCAGCCACTTATCAAGTTATCGCTAGGCCTAGGTCACATGCTTTGGATAAGGAACCTAGTAGCGTTTTGGCTCGATCCTACAAATTGCTCCTACCCAAGACATAAATCACTAAGTGCACGTTGAAAACGCCCCGCGCACGTACATGTCCAATTGGCATGAACTAACAAGGCAACTAAAGTTGGCAAACATATTCCATTTGTCGAGAATACAGAGGGAGGGCAGAGAGGAGAAGTTCAGAAGGGCCCTAGTTTGGGAAGAAAGAAACAAGGGATCAAAGAAGCCTGCGACGTTTGCCTGGGATGTAGTTAAATCTTGGATCAAGAATTTGAGAGCAATGTGGGCAGTGATGTCCTCATTAAAGAAGAAATGCGAGCATTTCTTGATTTCCAAATGTGCCAGATGACAGCTGGGAGGACTGAAGGCCACATATATATCAGCTTCGGAAGGTCCAGAGGGGGAGGCATGAACCAAAATTCTTCAAAGGTGAGGTTTGTCGGGTTGAGGATGTTGTAGGAGTAACTAAGAGCTCAAATCGCATCTCGATTTACAAATAAAAGAACACAATATTTGTCACGAGGTTCGCCTTTTGGCTACACCTTTGGGGGGACAACCACGGACGTTCCTCCCAAATTTTTGACGAATATTCCCTTTCGTATATAGGTGCTCGGCTTAAACACTAATCTCCGTGGCTGCTCAAAATCTCGTTTCCCTTTGGATAGACAAACTATCGTCTTGAGTTGGGTTATTGTTCCTGTTGTTGTTTTTAGGAGTCAGTTGGGTTCTTTTGA
Source organism: Brachypodium distachyon (assembly GCF_000005505.3). Taxonomy (NCBI): domain Eukaryota; kingdom Viridiplantae; phylum Streptophyta; class Magnoliopsida; order Poales; family Poaceae; genus Brachypodium; species Brachypodium distachyon. The sequence goes on along the minus strand of NC_016132.3, from coordinate 53,934,497 downwards.
GTAACCGTTAGCTATTCGTACCCAGCACAGCATAGGTTTATAATCTTTTGTTCTCTTTCAATACGTACGTGCTTTGGCTTCCACGACCCCTGTGTGCACAGCGAAACCCCTACGTCTCTATGATTCTCTAGTAGTACATCTACACGTGCGTATAGAAGTCTTAGATAAATTCAAAACAAAGGATAGTCGATAGACTGTCGCAACGCCGATCGTGAGAACACGAGCCATTCCGTCCTCTGTTTCTCTTCCCAGTGTACTGCACTTGACTTCCCAATCAAGCTCGTACATCCATCCACCCAGCGCCGATCGCCAGCCACGACTCACAGCACCCTGCCGCGTGGACCGGACCGCTACTGTCATATTCACATGCACCCCGGCTTAAAATTGCCTGATCGGTCTGCCTAAGATTATACTGTATGAAAGCCCCCGAGACTTTCGAACCAGGTCCAGCACAGACGCACGCACGCACAAACATAAAAGCGAGACAAAGGCGTAGCTATAAACATTGAGCCCCTCTATATAGACGGCCCCAGCTGGTAGCCATTTCATTTTCTTCAAGGTCGTGACATGTGCAAGCCTTGACGTTCGGCTACCATATTCTCCCCCTTCCCGTTTCTCATCTCAGTCTTCTCTATGCCACCAAACCCCGGCCACAAGAAAGCTATATACTCCCCGGCCCTGTGCAAAGTGAGATCGCGCGTACGTAACTAGCAAGGGATATATCGATTATATGGGGCTGCGGACCTGCAGCGCCATGGAAGGTGAGGTTGTTGCCGCCTCGCCCTTTATTGAGTGGCTCAAGCCGCCGCCGCCGTCGTCTTCTTCCTCGTCGCCGTCGTCCTCGACTTTCTCGTCGTCGTCGTCGTCATCGGCGGCGTCCAGGCATCAAAATCGTGCTTCTGGGGAAGCCAGAGGAGGAGCCGAAGAAGATGGCGGCAGCAGCAGCGGCATGGCATGTTTGCCGCTCCTCCGCATGCTCGAGGAGGGGAGGGCTTGTGATCATCGCGAACCCCCTCTCAAAGAAGAGATCATGAGCAGTGCAGGTGCATCCGGATCGGTACTGGGGCCCGGCGTGGATTTGAACATCGGCTTGCCGGTCGGCGAATCTTGTGCTGATTACACCATGGAATTGGGCGAAGAGGAAGAAGAAGAGGACGAGGAGGAGTGGAATCCTACTGCGCATGGCGGTTGCAAGGTGGAAGGAGAGGAGAAAGAGGAGCAAGGTGAGGCGGTGGAAGGATCAGATCGCAATATCAGCATGGGGGAGTTGGTCGGCGTGACCGCGGCGGAGAGCGGCGTGGCGATGAGCTGCCGGTATTGGATCCCGACGCCGGCGCAGATCCTCGTCGGCCCGGTGCAGTTTGTCTGCCACGTCTGTAACAAGAAATTCAACAGATACAATAACATGCAGGTAAGTTAATGATGTTCCCATGGTCTTACAATGATCGATTATTGATATACGCCTTGATCGATCGGAAATTGTCATTTTACCAGAGATTAGTTGCCCTTTTAATTACCTAGCTAGCTCCTAGTATATTTTGCATGATTTGATTATTAATTGTCGCGTTGATCTTGGACACGAGACAAGGAGTACTACACGAGCAGCGAAACCTGCAGAACTAATTAAGCTCGCCAAACTTCACCATGGATGACCATACATCTGAATCTCTGATTGTGCCTTGGTTTCCAGGCCCAAATCTGTACTAATTCTTGTCACTAAATTCGTTTTGGTCTCATGGCCAGGCCCCTGCAAAGACCACATCGTCTAGCTGACAATTAGGTCAATGATCTAGAGACCCCCGGTAGGTCACGATGCACCTAGCTAGGTTATATACCAGACTACTGCAGTGCTACTGCTGCGAGGATCGCGATGCATGCCATGGATCTGCCACTCGCACAGATCTCACGCGTTTGAGATCCTCGATCTACGTGCAGGGTGCGGTGATTTCCTTTGGGTAATAATAACAGGAGCACCTCGATCGATCGTGTGTGTCAGTTTTTAAAAGGCCATATGAACGACATGACCGTGATCACACATGTTTTCAGTTTATGTCATCGTCCAGGTAGGGAATTAACTTTCCGCAAAGAACATATCTGAAACCCCTGCATGTACATATTCGGCGGGGTGGAGCCACAAAAGCAAGACATTCAGAATCTCCTCGAGTGTACATTTCATGCAAACCATCATTACACCACAAGGATATGATTCAGATTCATTCACACTGAAAACGCAAATCAACAAGTGTCCTGTCTCGATCAATAAACTAGCATTAAACATGTAACGAAAATCTCGTTGATCGATGCTCATTGCAGATGCACATGTGGGGCCACGGGCGGGAGTACCGCAAGGGGCCGGAGTCCCTGAAGGGCACGGCGCAGTCGGCGACGCTGGCGCTGCTGAAGCTGCCGTGCTACTGCTGCGCGGCCGGGTGCAAGAGCAACGTGGCGCACCCGCGGGCGCGGCCGCTCAAGGACTTCCGAACCCTGCAGACGCACTACAAGCGCAAGCACGGGGCAAAGCCCTTCCGCTGCCGCCGATGCGCCAAGCCCTTCGCCGTCAAGGGCGACTGGCGCACGCACGAGAAGAACTGCGGCAAGCGCTGGTTCTGCGCCTGCGGGTCAGACTTCAAACACAAGCGCTCCCTCAACGACCATGTCCGGTCCTTCGGCGCGCACCATTTCCCCGTCGTCGTCGAGGCTGCCTCCGCAGCCGCCCCCAAGGCCGAGGACCACATCATACGCTTCCAGCGGTGAGATCTCAGATCATGCATTCATGCTAGCTGCACTGCCTGGTCCGTACTACTGTCATGCAACCGGGCGATCGATGCAAGAGGGTCTAATTAAGCTAGCTAGTAGTACAATGCAAGTAGATGTTTGTTTGGATATATCAGTATCTGAAGAATGCTGATATGTGCATGCATGCATGCATGGGTATTCAGGAGTAGCCAAGCAAAACTAATAGCACAATAAGTTGGCTCTCGATCGGCTGCTAAAAGCTGTGAAGTAGCTGAATTTTCTTCCGCCGGAATGGGAGCTGCAGGCAGTACTAGCTGTTAGGCTGCCGATGTAGCTTCGAAATGGAGAAAATTTCTCAGCTTCACAGGCTAACTAAAATTGGTAATTTGGGAGATATAGCATTTCATGTATGAGATAAAGCAATTAATGAAGGGCTAGATTACTTGTTGCAATTTGGTAAGTAACAGTACATGTCAGTTGGATAATGTTGTAGCATCAATATATGACTATATATTACTAAATTGTTAAAAATGTATTTCCTCCGTCCCGAAATAAGTGACGTGCATTTGTATAAAAATATATACAAATCCAAGTCACTTATTTTGAGACGGAGGAAGTACTGAGTTGAGGAAATATTTTAGTTTTTCTTCAGATTATATTTGTTTCACAAGCAATAATCATAACTAAATTGCTTTAATAGAAAGGGGTTTACCCTCCTTTTTGACCAAAAAAAAGGTACACCTTTGTTTGTGTGAGTCCTTTTTGTGACTGTAAAATCTGAACGAAAATCACATGTAAAAGAAATCGAAGGAAAAAAAATTAGTTTTGTACCCCGTTTAAAAAAATAAGTTACTTAGTGCTTACTTAACAGTCTTTAAAAAAACTTTTAAGCAACCAACGTTTATTTTTTCCTTAAGGGCTGAAAAGTGTCACATTTTTATAAAAAAAAAACTTACAGGTATGCCTATAGAAAACATAATCATTTATGTGTGTATTTTTTATGTACTATCACAATATACTAGTAACCCCACCCATGCCGTGTCGCTAGCTCCTTAGCGCATCCAAGCTTTTGTTTCGATCTCGTTTCTCTTCTCACCTTGGTGCCGCCTATCTTCGCACATTCGCTCTCGGTGGAGGCGGGCCTGTTTGGATGGTAGTGACAGGGAGGGTGGCGTCTCTTTGTGCATCTACTTTGGGTGTCAATCGATCGAAGGCTAAATCGAGTACTGATTGGATTGTGGCATAGTGGCAGAGTCTATCGGTGGTGCACCAACATGCCAAGTCATCTGGTGACTGTGCGAATGTAGTTTATGGGTGCAACGCTCCATCGACGATGAGCGTGGGCAAATTCGGTTAGACGTCAACGGCATGGTTTCTCTAGGGCTCGTTCTCATCTCACCGGCATGCGACGATGGTGAAATTTGGTGGTTTGACCAACGGATGTGGAATTGCGTGGCGAACTTCAATCTCCCTATAAGGCAAGTTTCGCTTGTTGCGGCGCGACCTAGCGATCTCCTTTGGTGGTTCCAACCCCGTTTTCAAGGATGCGTGTGACACGGTCGTGACAACCCATAATTACGGAAATATGGATCTGGGTGGGGTTACAGCAGCGTCGACATTGATCCAGAGCTTCGAAGTGAAAACCCTCCATCTGCCCTTTAGGCGCTGGATAGATAACGGCTAGGCATGAGCATCTATATTGTCTCTGTTGAATGCATTTGTCACTGAAGAACGGGACCAATATATACGTGGAGCATATGCACATGCAGGTCCCTCTTATGAAGTGGTGCACACGCGTAACATGCAAAAAATTCAACATTCTTCTTGGAGGCATATGTGGTCGGAGAAGTCAAAAACTGTGAAGCCGACCGAGATGCACGCGCAGCTAGCGGTAGAGATCGACGTCACCATACACGAACAAACACAAAAACAAATGTTAGCTAGCCTCGACAAGGATCGCGCCCTAGGTATATATTAGCCAGATGAAGTGTACTCACCACCTGGGACTAATGATGGCGCAGATTGGCTTTAGCAGATCGATATATGCTTTACCTCGCAACATTTCTAAAGTACTCTGGCATGGGGTAATTAACGTATGAAACCTTTTTCGACCAAGTCCAACTTTGTGGCTCCCCTGGACCGCAACCAGGTCACAGTACACTGGATGCCTTATAATATTCATCGTCTCCAGTCTTCACTCGGTGTGAGTGCTTTGGTAGGCAAGAAAAGTGATAGATGCAGGTAAAGGTTGTGTTTACATGCGTGTCAGTGCGCTAGCTTGACCAGGTGAAAATGTGTGGGCAAGTTAAGTAAAGTACTCCAGCTTAATTAGTCCATAACTCCATATATATGCATGCATGTTTACCCAAAGTTATATCTACGCGGCATGTAGCTGTTATACATACGGTCATCATGTCATATCTACGCGCATGCAAATTAAGCACTCCCTCCGTGTCATATGAAGTGACTCAAACTTGTGTAAATATGAATATATCTATATACTAAAATACCTTTAGATACGTGTAAATGTAATAGAAAGTCACTGACGGAGGGAGTACATCCGCCCGCGTCGCGTAGGTAGGAGCAAGCGTGCTGTACATAGTTTATGACTAGCTCTAAGATTCTAAGTACGCAATTCGCAAAAAAGATGAGAAGAAGATTCTAAGTACGCACACAGCAGGGGATACATGCGTATGTGTATACTAAGCTAGCGCGTCGGCGGGAATTGAGTCCGGAATGTCAAAGAAGGCGATGGCAAACGATCGAGACGACGAAGGTGACCCGGTGATGCCCATCTTGGCGGGACCGGTAGTCCCGGGCCGGCCCTGGCACTGGCACGCGGGGTTATATGCTGCGCGCGAGAGCCCCTTACGGAAACTCATCACGAAGAACTGTCGGCTAGATCTAGAGTCTCTGCTCGATCGCCGCCACGACCGACCATTTTCCCATTCGGTCGCGCGCCCGATCGAGCTAAGCTAGGAATCATGCATGGGCATGGCACGGATCAGGGGCCGGCCACAGGAGCCGGGCGCCGCACGACGACCACGTATGGGTGCAGGCGGACAGGCGGCACGTGGGAACTGGGAACGGTACGCCGCGCGCTCACGGCGGCCCGCGGCCTGGGAGGCCAGGATTCTACATTCCGCAAGCAATATTCGTACCGAGGCCCCCGCGATAGCTTGGACGATTAATTGCATCATGCACGTCCTGCAACGACATTTCTTGAGAGCAGCAGCGAAGCGGCCCGCAGCTGCATATATGTGTCCGCGCGCCGGATGTTCACGACCGTGGCTTGCATTGCACAAACGAGGCATTTCGTAAAATTAACTTCGTCTCACCTCCCTCGCACGTACGTACGTTGCCACGAAAAACGTTTTGTCTTTCGTTCTATTCGACAAAATCCGTTCGTCTCCAAAATTACAATGCGATGCAGCAGTTCAAGATGAAAAACTAGAGATCGAACCGAGCAGCGCAAGCATTTGAATGAAATTCCACGTCTAATTGGGGCAAAGAAGTGTGCCATGAGACACCGGATCATTTTATTGGTGACTAAGTTAGCTTCCCTTGAAAGCCAAGTACACCTAAATTGACCAAGAGTTTTCCTTCGTAACTGAGTCCGAGTTGCCATGCTCTTTCTAGAGCAAGGAATACTATATACAAGAGTGAGCTAAATTTCGTAAATGCCCTCCTAAAATGGGCCACGTTCTTCTTTGCCTACATTGCCCCCGATACTTTTAAAACTAAATTAGCATTATCTTGACCAAAGTTGTACGATTTCCGACATGGACATGTGTCTATTTTGTACCATTAGGGTGCGTTCACGTTAGCTGCAAATAAATGTTAATTAAGCAAAGTAACATTAGATTATGCGCGACAGTCACATCCTGGGGATCGCTGCATTAGTGAAATGGACGCTCTGTTTTTATTTTAGTCCGTCTGCACTCATGGGCATAAAGACGTTAAAGAGACTGTTATCTTGTCGTGATATTATCCAGAATCGCAAACAAAGGGATAAAGCATGTCGGTTTGACCATTAATTTGGATGCGAGAAAAAGAGAAACGTGAATACGAGCGTGCAATCTGCAGAACATGCTATAGAAGACCTGACCTGTGTCTGTAATATCCTTCCGTCCCATGCAGAACATGATATAGAAGACCTGGCCTCACTTGTGTCTGTAATATGTACTCCTTCCGTCCCAGTGGCTGAGCCCGGGCAGCTGCCCAGGGTTGCCTGGCGGTAGCTCCGCCAGTGTTCCGTCCCGAATTAAGTGACATGGACTTATACAAATTCACGTCAGTTAATTCGGTATGAAGGGAGTATTACAGTCGACATTTTCGCCGTTCAGGATCAGAAATCTGTTCCAATGACAAACTAATGGCATTTCGCGAGATGCATGAATTGAATTACTCAGAAGATTTCAACGTCACTTGGAGGACTCACTGATATATGCCTTGACAGAAGGATGTATCGATCGGTCAATTCTGCGGTGCGTACCTCATCACGCCTGTTGATCTACTGAAGTCTGAAATGCCGGTTTTCAGGCAGGTGGTTTTGTCTCTGTAACAGTGGTATACTACTAGCGTCCCAACTGCAGAAGAAGTTGCCGGCCGGAGTTGCATCAGGACGTGGTCACGCTGGCGCAGCGGCGAAAGCTGATCTCTCGCGGTTGACTCGAGAGGTTGCAATTTCTAACAGTCAAATCTTGCAGACGAATTTCCTTGAGAAAAAAAGGAACAAAACTTTTCATGAAGTTAACCTGTCTTTTATAGGTCCGTGAATTTAATCGACGGAGAAAATCATGTGCACCGAGATGAAACATAGGGTACACAGCAGTGGGCCAGTCAATTATAAATTGATGGTATTCCTCGGTAAGAACTGAAGAACATGTGTATGGTATGGTCTACGGAGACAAGTAGTGTTTAGAGTCAAGCGAGAAACGGCCACTTAACCCCCTTCAACTTTGGGGCTTTGCAACGGTTGCAATCACACTGTCAACTGTCTAACTGATTGTCACATGCTCATCCCTTCTCCCAGTTCTTTGTCTGAACATGCATGCATGCCATGGCTCATGGAAGGATGAGAACTTCGAGCAAGTCACCCACCGAGTTCTAGTACTAATTACATCTTGTTAATCATTAAATGCTAATGTATCATGACATTCTGCGTAGAACAGAATTTTTCAAATGTTAACTCAACTAAAACTGTTTTTTAGCTGCATAACTGAAACTTGCGACAGGATGATCTGGCTGGGTTCAGAGTTCAACCGAATGGTTTCCTGTTTAACCCCTTCGCTGCTTCCCACGTCCGCCTCCTGCGTGGCCTTCTGATTTGGCAACAGAAAAAGGAGAAAAGAACCGCCGTGAATATCAACTGAATCGGCTGAGAAATGGTATTTACAAAGATTAATTTAATTCATTAATGTCCGGGGGTTAATTCCAAAGGATGCTTAGGGGGTTAACATTGATGAATTAAATTAATCTTTGTAGGTACTTTACTTTGACTCTGCATAAACCCATGATTACCGGCGTAGTGGCGTGCCATCGATGGTTCTTTTATGGGCTGGCTCTTCTAGTCCAAGCGATTGGGACATTCTTACCCGGGCCTCTTATGGGCTTTGTGACTTATCTCAGTTCAACGGGCTGCATCTTCAGACATGGCCTGTCTCTATAAAAAAAAGGTGCAATATGGAGATCAAATCATCCACCATGTAAATTTTTAAAAAAGAGTGGTGCTGTCAAAAAAGAAGAGAGAGTGTGATTTCTAGAACACTGAAGTAATCACAGAAGGCTTAGCTAGACTGCTAGTGGAAGGTAGTATACAAGAAGGAGAACGAACTAGCCTTACAGGCCCTGGTCCGACGAAGAGAAAATTATGGGGAACACAAAACTACTACCACCAGGAGTCCAGGAGGACGAATGAACAACAACAAAACCGGCAAGAACTGGTGGAAGCATCAATGGGTTCCAAACATGATTAGACTGTCAAATCCATTTATTAGGACAAAATCACCGTCAATTAGTGGCTGGCTGAGGGTGCAAAAGTTTCTGGGCAGGTAAGTGGTCCGCAGCTTTTAGGTTGATGGGTAACTTCTTGAGCAAACTGCCAGTAGCATTCGGTCCAACTTCTTGAGCAAACTGCCAGTAGCATTCAGTCCAGTGCTATTGCTTATCGATTATGAGCGAAGCGTACAACTCTGCAGATAATCGGATCAATACTACACCAAAACTAACTTAGATTCAGAACGCAAAGTAAAAAAGAACAAAACAAGAGCAAGTGTTGTCATCATTTCTGTGAAATTAGGAAGCAGTAGAAAAGGATGGGGGAACCGGATCAACACAACTAACTATTACCCAGAAAAGGAATAAAGGAACTGATTCACAAGTAACAAGTAGCGGTAGCTCCTCAGACGAGATAAACTTGTTTTTTTTTTTAAAAGAACTTTGCGAGGACAGAAGAAACAACGAAGTTTATTGTTTCTGAAACGCAGGCTCAGCCGCTCAGGGCATTGTTAAGGTCATATCTACTTTTCAAACCAGGATGTTTGTGGAAATTCTATAACCCAACGAAATACTCGGCTGAAAACAAAGCTCGTTTGCCAGTCATAGGGGCATGAGCTCTCGTCCCCTCTCCAGATTCCGTAACGAGTAATAATGCTTACTAAATAAAACAACAGATTTCGACTGTACGGTCAACAGAGTTGGATGGTTGTCCTGATATTGGTACACTCTAGTAGGGAAGATTAATGATAGATATAACTTTACAAAAAGAAAGTTCTTCAAAAGACAAGGAGAAATGCTAAAAGTGACCCAAAGCTGTCAATTAGTTTACCGGTTTAAGGTGAGATCCAGTACACTCAATAACATGTATGGGCTGTCCTTTCACTCTAGTAGGAGTATAAAAAAGAGACAGAACAAAAGGTACCAGGCTCACTAAATGTGCAGTGCACGCATAACATGGTAGATCGAATCATCAAATGCACCTCGCACACAATGCTCCACAGCCTGCACTGATTAAACAACCGGCGGCTGTACTGCAAGTCTGCAACTTCGTCGTGACGAGTGTTTTGAGGCCAACGAGCCGGAAGCCTCCTGAGCCGCTGAACATGGTGGATTCATTTCAAAACAGGGAGAATATTGTGGTCAGCTCATGGCCAGCCATGAAGAGGCCATTTGCTTAAAAACACGAAAAGAAGAAAGTACGCAACTGTTTGAAACATACTAGGTGGTGGGCTCGCTGTTGATGGCACAACAACAGAATGGTGTGTCACGGACGGTAACATTTCACCGTAAAATGTCAAGCATGCTTTCCTACATCCAAGTATCAGGACAGCAATAAAAACGCATCAAATGGATTTCCGTGCAACACAGGTAGGCTCCAGTTTAAATGTCCATAAAAGAAATACAGAAAATAAGCAGACATAAGGCTAGTAATAGTGGAAATAGTGGAAAGTAACCTAAAGTAGTAACATGTGTATGTTACTAGTCTATGTTACTTTGTCAACATAACTTGTGGTAACATACAAACATCATTAAGTATCTTATAAACTCATTTTATCTTGAAAAGTGTGATGTGATGGCAACATATTTAGTTACCGGACGCAGCTCCTCTGACATACAACTGCTACCATGGGGGTGGCTGACGGGTGGGCCCGGCCCCATGTGTCAGCCACAGCCCACAACGCCGTATGTGAGGGGATAGTTCTTCCTAGTTTCCATCTTCCTTTCTTTTTTCATTAATCACCATGCCCTGTCACCAAAATGCCTAGTTATCATCTATGTTACTATCTAAGTTGCTTGCACTATGAGTAGTCTAAGAAACAAGAGCTGGAATTGGGAGACATAGATTGTAGAGCAACAAAAGGTAATGTGCAATAATTGCACTGTTGCAGCCGCAAATATTGAACTTGTGTAATGCAAAACATTCGTCAATTGTGAATTTGTAATACTCCCTTCGTCCAACAAAAGATGTCTCAAGTTTGTCAAAATTTGGATGTATCTAAACATGACTTAGTGTATAGATGCATTCAAATTTAGTAAAAGTTGAGACATCCTTTGTTGAACGGAGGGAGTACAAAGTTGTACTAAATTAACGACACTTATTATGGATCGGAGGGGTTAGAAGATAAACATTAGCAGAAATAATTATGTACCTTGTTACTACTTGTTTTGTGAGCTGATATATGAGACGAGTTCTTGATGATAGAAAAAAAACTTGTATGCCAAGGACATGAAGCTTCTACTAAATCAACAACACTTATTATGGATCGGAGGGAGTAGAGGATACACATTAGCACAGAAATAATTATGTACCTCTGTTATTGCTTATTTTGTGAGCTGATATATGAGACGAGTTCATGATGATAGAAAAAAAACTTGTATGCCAAGGACATGAAGCAGTAAAACACTATATCTGTTACCTAAGAGAAATCACATACAGGTAAGCTGAAATGATATTGGCAATACATGCAGAGCAAGTAGAAACAAGGCTTCATATAAAATATACATTGGATTCTGAAAAAAAAAATCGAGAATTATCATTCTAAAGTTACACTTCCAAACTAACAGTAGTGGCGAATCAGCCGAAAACTGAAGCAACTTCTCCTATACCAATAGAGGATCCTAATTCTTAATGTACACTTTGCAACTCCAAATCTATCTCAATTCTCCTATCATCTAATCACAATAAACAACCTACCTTGCAGAGCCGATTTTACACTTGGCAAATAAGCAGGTCCCAAAAACAAAGCGTGGCATAACATCGAGCACATTGGGTGCACCATAGGAAGCTGGTTCGGTTCCTAATGGAAGAACACGACGGGCGGGACCTTGAATTTGGTGTCCTTGAGGAAGGGGACTACCTGCGGTCGCTCGGCGAGGTCGCGGTAGAAGGCGTACTCCGCCTCGTAGTCGTGGAGGTCAAGCTCGTTCTTCTGGTTGCTGTGGTAGTGATGCTTCGCGTCGGCCGCCTTCCCGAACCCGAACACGCTCACTCTGTCGCACACTCCCACCGCGACCATGATGGCCTGCATGCCGGACGAGTAGTGGAACAAGGCCGCATCGTGCACGCCGTTCCACTCCTCGGGCGCGCGGCCCGTCTCGGCGACGAAGCGGCGGAGCGAGTAGTACTTGACGATGCGCGCGCAGAGGACGTCTAGGCGAGGGTCGGTGACCGAGATGGGGGCGGCGTGAATGGAGGCTGATGAGGCGTTGCAGGAGGCGACATCGAGGAAGTGGACGGCCTGGCAGATGTAGAGGAGGATGGGCACCCCGTTGCCGTAGGGGTGGCAGAAGCAGCCGGGGCGGCGCGCGCAAAGATGGAGTATGTTGCTGTTGATGAAGGAGAGGTTGGTCTTGGCCCCGACGTGCGCGGAGTAGCCGGAGACACGGGCGTTGTTGAGGCGGAACACGGCGGCATGGGAGTCGATGAGGGCGCCGTGGCTGTCGCGGAGGAGAATGCCGCTGTTGCCGACGACCGCGCAGGAGGGAATGCGGTCGCGGAGCGAGAGTATGGAGGGGAGGTTGCGGAGGACGGCGGGGTCGTGGCGGCGGAGGCGGTGCCAGGAGCGGAGCGAGCGGCGGAGGGAGGGGTCGAGGAGGAGCTCCTCGCGCGGGAGCGGGTGGAGGAGGGAGTCGTGGTCGTGGTCCGCGTGGCTCCGGCGGTGGATGGGGACCTGGTGGTGGCGGAGGTGGAGCGGGTGGAGCCTGTCGCGGCGCCACGCTCGGGCCCCCCGCAAGGAGGAGACCGGGAGGCGGCCCTCGAGGAGGTCGTCCACGTCCCGCCGCAGCGACGGCTCGGAGGGATCGAAGGCGGCGATCCGGAGGAGCGTGGCGTTGAGGCGCGCGGGATCGAGCGGGGGGGCGCGCACGGGCGCGGGGGCCACCGCTCGCCGGAGCGCGGACGGGAACGAGGCCGCCCCGCAGAGCACGACGAAGAGGAGCGCCGCGAAGGGCCCCCGCAGCGGCCGCTTCATGGCTGCCGCTGCCGCCGCCGCCGCCGGGGGCTAAGTGGGCCGGGGCCACATTGGGGGAGGCGCATCTGGGAGCCGAGGTCCGGGACCGGGTGGGGTGGCCGGGCCCGGGGGAGTGGTGGGACGGCGACTTTCTATTTTATCGGACGCGATGTGTTCCTTCGAGCTTTTGCGAGATGGGAGGAGCGAGCGAGCGAGTATATATTTGTAGTTGGTTGGACTTTGGGTTCGGGGAACGGGGGATCCGATGTGTTCCCGTTCCGGTTGGGTTGGGTTCGAGCGTCGGGAGAAGCAATGATTCTGCGTGGGGTGCAACGTGACTGCACGTGGCCCACCGGAGGCATGGCTGCAGGAGATGATAGATGCGGGCGCTTTATTAACCTTTTCCCGCTTAAGGTATGGGCACTTGGCAACGGTCTGTGGGCTCTATCTATGTCGGGCGCCGAGCTATAGAAGCAAAACAAAAAACAGAATAAAGCTATAGGGCGACATGCCGTTTTGGTGATTTGGGCGTACTGCACTGCATCGAATCCCTCTCTTTTTCATGTGTTCATCGATATTTCCTGTTCAACCACTTGTGCTTTTCAGGCATGCAATGCAATGCAGGTTGCAGCACTTCTAACTGCATCCTCAAAGAAAGAAATTTGCGCTCTCACATGCTTTTCCTTCTAAACTACGGATATGTCGTTTTGTTATTTTAACGTTTGAATCAATTACTTCCTCCGTCCAACAAAAGATGTCTCAATTTTAATTAAATTTGAATGCATCTGTACACTAAATCACATCTAGATACATTCAAAAATTGACAAACTTGAGAGACGACAGAGAGTGGTGATTTCTGCTAAAATGACCCCGACCAAAGAGTGATGGAAAATGAGTTTCTGAGGTCAACTTTGGCCGGACCGTCGATCTCAGAAGTTACGGCCCCTCGATCGTACCGTCCCAAGTCAGGGTCCTGCTTTCTCCACCCGATCCCAAGTTCGCGACTAATAAATCGTTCAGATCAATCTGGTGTTCTGGTTTACGTCGCTCTCAAATCTCAATCCCGGCTTCTTCTGGGCTGCGGCTCTTCCAACCTTTTGTCATTGGCACGAGACCATGTGGCCACCTTGCGTTTGCTGTCTAATTAATTAGTCCCTGATCAAGCAATCGATCGATCTTTGTCTCGTGTATTTTCCATTGCGATCCTTGAGGACTCACAGTGAACACAAACAATCATATCCTTGACGTATGACGTACCCATACTTCTGCGATCTAGTCAATCCACAATGGCGAGCAGAGGAGCAGTAAGAAGCTTTTAAACACTTTGAGCCGCCCGTGGTCGATTGAGAATCGGAACCTTCCGTGCAACCTCCAGACAAAGTTGTACAGAGAAGGTGTCGCTCGATTTAAGTCCCGTGTCGGGAGACTGGTTAAAAAAAGAAATTTCACAGTTAAAACGGTTCAATTTCTCTCACGAACCAGGGAAATAAAGTTCAAGCATTTGGAGCCCAATCCAAAATTCGAAGAGGCTGACAAAACTATAACGAGTAAATTACAGAAAACCACCACGAATTTCACATACGTACCGATTTACGTTTTAGTTATTAAAAACCATCGAATTTATTTTACCTCTTACTCGCTAGCGAATAAGCATGTTTCTGACCGTTATGGTCCATTGTCAGGCCGGCGTGTCTTCCAGCGTGGCCGTCCAGCATGGGCAGCCCAGAGACCGACCGAGCCGTATGTGTCGTCGAACCGCACCGCCTGCGGCACGACGCTCGCTCCTCCCCGTGTTCGCCATCGGCCTGGCCGCGCGGCTCCGGTCCACGGGCCGCTTCCGCCTCCCGTCCGCTGCGGCCTCCTTCGCCTGCATCCGCGCCTTCTCCGACGCGCTCGCCTCACCGCCGTCCGCCAGTTGCTTCCCGGACCTGGCCCAGTTCGCCATCTCCCCTTCATTCTGCGCGGGGGTCACGATGGCCGCGGAGTACGCGACCGCCGTGGGCGACGCCTCCGTCGTCGCGAACCTCAACTCCTCCTGCGGCGTCGACCTCGCAGCCACTTCGCTCCGCGCCGGCTGCCTCGACGCCACCGTCCGCGCCTTGGCGAGCTCCTGTCCAGTGCCTCGCGCTCCTCCGCGTCAGGCCTCCAGTCCAAGCCCGTGGCGGCGCGCATCGACTGCGTCGTCGCCCCCACAGAGCCGCTCCGCTGCGTCTCCTCCCTTGCGCAGGACACGGCCGGCGCCATGGCGCTAGAGTGGGAGGCGCTCCCATGCCTCGATGCCCAGGCCGAGCAGATGCGCTTCGAGGTCCAGGCCGCAGAACGGATTCGTCTTGACGAAACTTCACGAGAACGAACTCCAGCGCGTGTAGCATTAGGAAGAGAGAGAGAGAGAGAGAGAGATTAGGAACTCCCTCAATTGATTGCAGAACTCATTGGAGAAATCGATTCGTGATCTTGGGCTCTTGTAGCATTAGGAACTCCCTCAATTGATTGCAGATTGCAGAATTCATTGGAGAAATCAATTCGTGTTCTTGGGCTCCTGTAGCATTAGGAAGAGAGAGATTTTCTTGGGGGGTTTGATTTGGTGAATTCTTTGGCTCCTGTTGATCTTCGTCTCTCCGTGGTTTGTCAAGTACAGGGAGCAGTCAGTGCCAAGCACGGGCGCAGGGGCCTTCTACATCTCGGCGCGTCCTTATGCAGCAGGGCGCTCCGGCGCAGGACGGGCAGCATCTCGCCCAAGGTCTTCGTTGTCGGCTCCTCCTTTCGCCACCGCCAGCTCAGCCGGACTTGGAGAAGAAGGTTGCAGCGCGCGGCGTCCAAGGAGAGCGAAGAAAGGTGCGGGCCGCACTCGCCACGCTGGCGACACGATGGCAAGCCACCCTGGACCGACAACAAGCACTCCCTGTCAGTTACGGGGTTATTCGGTAGCAATCTTCTACGTAGTGCATATAGGAGCCTGATACACTTCTGCCACACCGTCGTGCAAACGCGGGAAGCTGATGGTAGATACGTCATACGTAGACGCGAGTCACGCGACCCAGTAGGACTGGAAGAGTGGAAGGCGTTGCGGCAGAAAGCTCCTTTTGGACGATGGTACAAAGGTGGGCAAAGCATCATACTTCAGTACATAGTTCAGATTTAAACTTGAACTAATCAAGGCCCAATGGAGTTAATCTATATCTTCTTCGACACTGCAAGTGCTTTGAACCGGAGCAGGAGAGACCGAGAGAGGGGGATGGTATCACGACAACACCGTTTTGTACAAGGTTACAAAGTCTGCAACTGGTGAGAGACCAAAAGGGATGGCATCACGTTGACATATCATCTGGATAATCGAGCAGATGCTTTGGAATACTTCCGGCAATGTAATGTCATGTAAAAAGGGCGTGAGGGAACATTCGTACATTAGACAAAACATGCTCATCCAGCAGCAGACGAACTGGTCTGGGTGCATTGGAAGGAAAAATTGTCTGAGACCAGGTTTCCATCATATTTTCGTAACAGGAGGCAGCATGCATCATCTAGATGTTCGCTACTCCCACTACATAGGCGTTCCAAGCATCTCCCTGGTTGAAATGCTGCAACTCTTCGTACTTCACGTCTCGGTCAGCAGTGTATTCCTTGGCATTTCCGCTTGATTGGGTATCAGGCATCTCCCTGACCCAGACGTGGATGGATTTAAATCCAGCTTCCTCCAAGCAGTCCTTGATTTCTGGTATCGACCACCTGCAAAATAGCGAAATGGCTTTTTTAAAAGCTATTCTTCCTCGATCTGTACAAAGGAACAAATATGTCTTCCATTCACATGCATATTTTCTAGAAACCAATATAACACAGTGAGGAAGCTTTGCTGATATCACACATGTACCGCTGACCATAACTGAAGAACGTCCCTATGTTACAGAGACATAGCATACGAAAATGCATCTTGTGCAGTCGTACCACAGATATAACCAGAGCAACTCCTTCGCATCAATTGTATCAATGATTTGGTGCCACAAGTTAATCTCATGTCATTGCCTTTGGTTTCCCTGCACTGCACTGCAGAACATCAATCTAATTCCCCCTTGAACCGACTTCGTTTTGTGAGTAGGGGCACGATAAAAGTCGCACGTGGCTAGTCACAGTACCATCAGAGTATGTCAGCAATATGTTGAAACCTACGGCAGGAGGCCCAAGCCCATTGTGGCTGCGGCAGGATCACGAGGTGTGGCAGCAGATTAAGCTTATTGGTAAGTGTCTATCTTAGTTATATAAGATATGGTTTGGTTCCTTTGGATTCAGTTTATTTCACTTCAGATAAGATTTGTTTCGTTACAGTTATGTTAAAATTGTTAGGTCCTGGACTATTTAATGACGCCAGGCATATGGGATTTATTGAGCACAAACTGTTTCTCCCTACTCTGCTACCCCCAATCTTTACCACACGTAGGCACCTTCTCCCTCGGCTATGGTGGTCACCCTCCCATAAAAAATTCAATCCACCCCAGAAGTCCAATACCATGACATTTTACCTACAGTTTCTATGTGGATTATTATTCTGGGAAGACTAGCAACCTCGCAGGTTTTCTGTAACAGCCGCTCAGTGAATGGGAAAAATAAGCACAAGTATGAACTTAAATGATGCCTTGCCAAGTAATGTATAAGCAACTTACAGGCGCCAATGGTAAGTGAAGGCATGCCGCAACATCTGCTTCTTTCCAACTTGAAAGTGGAGGCTGATCCTTGTTTCACGAGTTATGATATCAAACTCTTCTTGCTCCCAGAAATACTGTATGGGTAGTTGTATTGATATAAGAGGGAGAAGAAATTTAGGTTCAATATTACGCCACAAGATTAGAATAGAGCAAAGCAGACTGCAGTTCATATCAACTTGCAGAAACTACTAGTGCGTGTGTGTGTGTGTAAAGGATGTGTTCAATCAACAAAATGTAATGAGGGTCTTACAACCTTTATGTACTACATCATACCCAAGCTATTTATATCAAACCCAACAAGAGTGTTAAGTAACTTAGTATATAACACAAGCATTTGCCATGCAAGTTGCAACCCATAATCAAGAGAACTTACTGAATTGCTAACTACATGACGATGCACCAATAGGTCAGAGAAAATATGTACTAGCTAAAATGGTCAGGCATGTGAACATAAACTCTATTGCTGAGATATTAAGATAATAAAGTTCAACATCTTTTATGCTGTATATTACAACCACGATATGTTTCTAATTTTATACTTAAAACTATTAGAGTTGTTAGCAGCAAATCATTCTTATACGTACTGCAGCTTTCATCAGAAAGAGTGCAACCTCACCCTAAAATATACTAATCCTATGACACTGTGCCAAGCATGTTTGAAACTAGTACTTTCACAAGACAGCTCTCAATGCACTGTAACTACAAT
This sequence comes from Brachypodium distachyon, assembly GCF_000005505.3. NCBI lineage: Eukaryota > Viridiplantae > Streptophyta > Magnoliopsida > Poales > Poaceae > Brachypodium > Brachypodium distachyon. Next base: position 53,916,408 of record NC_016132.3, on the reverse strand, counting down.
GCAATGCTATAACTCTACTCACAGTGAAGCTGGGGAATCTCCTCTGGAGACGAAGCTTGCATTCAGATGATGTGCCGCCATATAGATCCATTACAAATATGCCGCCTCTTTTGGAAAGTGCACTGAAAGCATGCCTGAAATACAAAACCAAGTCCTTTCGCCTGTGAAGGCAACAGCAACTGTAGTTGAAAGCACAAATAACGTCTCTTCCAGGCAAAACTGCATCTGCCATGGTCGAATTGGCTAAGCATTTTGGAATAGCAGACTCTGACTGATCGCAGATTTCTGTAGATCCATTATCATTGGTAGTATTTAGACCTTGCATGAGATCACTGATCTTTTGCTTGACAAGGCGAGATTCATTTGGCTGCAGAACATTTCCATCGAAAAGCAACATTCTCGAATATCCATCAGCTCCAATCTTGCTCATATTGTTATCAAGACACCACTCAAGTGACTCACGGTCGAAATCCAAGCCAATTGCTGTTCGTCTTGCATCAGTGCGAAGCCACTCAGTACTGCAAAGGAAAGAAATATATCATGAGTGGCAACATATGCACTGATATTCTGAAGCTAACAGTCTATGATTTTGAACACCTCTGATCAAAATTCTTCAGAGAGTAACCATTTAAAACATGACAGCTTCCAAAAACATGTATGTCAATGCAATGTCAGATCCATCATTTCTTGCTAATGGGAACCCTGAAATCCTCAGCAATAGATATACTCAGTGAGCAAACGATGTTTGTGAAAATGACAGCAGGGGAGGTTTGTGCAAAGGCTATGCTTTGGAATGTTTTGACCTAAGGAGGGCCGTGCCACAGAAATCCTCCTGCAGATGAAGCGGGACGCGTCCGCCAACGTACATCAGAAAGAACTTCTGCAGGTAGCTGATGTCCCCTTTTGGCGACTGAAGACAAAAGCACAACACTCGTTGTCATTTCGTCAAACAGGTTGTGAGCATGGAGACTTTCACAGATCTAAGATACAATGGAAGATAGCAATGTTACCTACATACCTGCACGGAGAGCTGATATAGGTGGAACTTGGAAGGCATAGGGCCTACTTGCCACTGGCCCTGGTCGCCTGCTTCTGCGTCTCCTTCGTCTTCGCCTTCCGCTGCGGCTTCGTTGGAATCGTCATCGTCGGAGTCCTCGGGGCGGGGCGGTGGCGCGTCATAGGCAGACGAAGGTAGGTCCTCATCGCCGAACTGTGAGGCACGGTGGCCTCGGCCATGTCGGTGCGATTCCTTCGGCTTCTTTCCGCTCTTACCCATCGGTGCGTCCCAGCGTGTTTACCGGCGAGGGGTTTAGCAGTTTTGGAAGAGGGGATATATATTTTGCACATAGGTCCCTACGTTTCTTTATCAAGCGATTGCGTCCATATTTTTAAAAAAAAAAACATATCTGTAACTTTATTCAAAGTCGAAAACATCACAGGTACCCTGCTTAGGATCATAGACACAAAAAACTTCACAGTAACCCATATGACTAAGAATTGCAATGAAATTTCTCGAAAACATATTCTTCATGGTATCAATCTCTGCAACACGAAATTTCTCCATACTTCAGCAAAAGAACTACAATTACACTGGAGTGGCAACATCGCCACTCCTACGCCTGCACGAACTTGATTACCTTAAAAGGTTACGTAAAGCCCCTTGAGTTGCCCATCTAAAAAGATAAGAAGCCGTGAGCGTTGAACGTACTTGGACCAGGAATGATCCCCTAGAGGTGCAGATCGTCGAACCACATGATTTTCAAGAGAACGACAGAAAAGAATTCCAAAGCCACAAAAGATCAGACAAACAAAAGCATCATGACATGCTGGCAAAGACGCATCAAATCCATAGATTTGCGAGGAAATACAATCAAAATCTGCGTGATCGGACACAACGAATCCGCGGTGAGTAAAACTCTCTGGCCTCGTGGCACTGGCGACTAAGGCACCGCCGCAGCAGATGAAGAACCAGAGTACCTGGCCAACGGACCGGCCTGGCCCGGCACAGGCCCGACTCGAGATAAACGGGCCTGGCTCGGGTGCGGCCTGCTGAAGCCTGACAATAGAGGAGCCAGGGCGGCCCAAAATATCCTCCTCCAGGCCCAGGCGCGGAACCGAGCTCAGTCGGGCCGGGCCGGGCCTGTTAAGGCCCGGCGAAGCTTGAGGAAGCCCACCTCACACATGGGCCAAATCAGTGCAAAACGGAAAAAAAAGATTGGGCTGGGCCAAAACATGAAGAATGAAAAGATGGGTTGGACCAGAGATTTGAGAAGGTTAATGGTCCAGATGTTTCTAATCCTAAAAAATATATAAACGGGCCGTACCAGGGTGACACGGGGGCCTGAGGTTGAAGCCTAGGCCTCAGGCCAGCCGCAACAGGCCAAGCCCAGTGTGCTTCTGGGCTTTCCAAAATTGCCCTTCACTCTTCCTCACCACTCGACGTTTCCGTAAAGGCAATTCGTCGAACACCTGACACCACCGGGTTCGTGCCTCCGCCACCAGCTCACCAGTTCAGTCCTATGCATCGCGGCCCGACCAGCCACTGCCGTCGGCTGCATAGGTTCAGTATCTCATTCTTGAGCTTTGGTATTTCGGGCTAACTAGCAAGCATATCGCCACTATCAAACATAATTTTTTTTGAAATTTTAAGTCTATTTAAAATACGTTATAAATGTTTTGGAGTATAAGGAGCTTTATATTTGTTCTACGTCAATTTTTTTTAACTTTGACCGAGTTTATAATTTTTTACCAACATTTATAACTTGAACTAAAACAACGACAAGAATTTAGGATCGGAGGAAGTATAACTTTAGCCAACCCCAACTTGTTTGGGACAAAAGGCTTGTTTGTTGTTATATATATTTTCATGTTATACTAACTCATTTGATATTGTAGATCTTAGTGGATTTTTCTATGAATTTGGTCATACTTGAATAAGTTTGACTTAGGACAAACGTATGACCTTTTATATTAGGAACGGATGAAGTAATCTACATCTACTTGTTATATGCTTATAAAAATGGGACGATAATACTGTATATGGAAGGTCCGAAAATAGCTTCATTAGAACAATCCAGGTTTAAAAGATCACTGTTTAGTGTTGACAATACTGTCACTTTGTTTAGTAATATTGCACGTCTCAAATGCTTAGAAACAAGGTTACATGTCTCAAATCTTTAAGAACAAGTTTATATGTCTCAATTTTAGTTGTCCCACAAATCGGAGAATGGAGCATTAGTCAAGCTTTTAGAACAGGAAATCTTGTTGTATAATTTTGCGAAAGAAGTGCATATGAACAGGCAAAATAAAGTTGAAAATAGAACTCCGTCTCACTCATGTTAGAAGATCAATCACATGAATGAAAAGACGGTCGGGTGTGTCGATGGCTATCCATGTGACTTGATCCTGCTCAATACCTCTAGCGAATATCACATACAAACACAACATGTCAACTCTTATGCTGACCTAATCCCCGGATTCTAGTTTTAAGTTTTCATATACTATCGTAATACCACATATAAATGACACACGACCGTAATATATTTGGTGTTCTTAAAAAAAAACAATACACATCTATGTGAGCCAAAATACTATATTAAAAGTGAAAGGAAATTAAATTACAAAGCTCCGGGAGAGGTTGGAGAGGTCATGATCTTTCCAACTCATTAAAACAGCGAAACAAAACACTGGTACGAAATAATGACATGTCATACCTCGGATAGTTCTAAGGTTTACATATTATTGGTTGCTCAGAGGCCAGGGGATGCCCTCCTTTTCGGAAAAAAAAACATATCCTGGGTGCTACGATGACGCATACGGGCATAGAAGCACAAGTCTACTTGCTCAACATCCTTTGCCTTTCTTCACGCAGTTGTCGTTGCAGGTGTTGTTACAGTCGGTGTTACACTTCCCACCAACTGCGGTCTTGCACTGTTCGCATACTCCAGCAAATGATCGGCATTCAGGAATGCACGCACCGCCGTAGTTGCAGCTGTCGCAGCTGCATGTACCATGGTTGCAGCACTCCGAGCAGTGCTCCTGCCTATACCGCGCCATGCAGTCCGGGCACCGGGAATCGGTGTTGCAGATACCACCACAGTTCGCATCAACGATGGCGCTGCAGTTTTTATCGCACAACGGTTTGCAGTCGCTGCATAATGGCCCCTTCCTTTTATGCCCCAAGGAAGGCATGACCAGTATGGCGAAAACGGCAATGACCATGACCGCCTTGAGAGTAGCTAAACCTGAAGCCATTGTTGTGGATGGACAAGGCAAGACTGCTAGCGGGATAGGAAGATATGAAGAGCAAGAGAAAGCAGAAGACGAGACGCAAACAAGATTGAGTTAGCCGCTTGGGTTGGTGTCTGTATCATGGAACTAGCGATGCTATTTATAGAAGATATTGGATAGAAAAACCTAGGAAACCATAGAGCTGGCTATCACTAAATTACATAATTGTAGCTGTACAAGTTGACTTGCAGACGAGTACGGAGTACATAATATTTATCTTGACGGAGACGTTCATACATATTAATTGACTTGAAAATTTGGGACAGATCTCAGTCATGATCTCGCTTTTATTCAAAACTGGCCGGTCCTATTGATGAGTTAGCAAACATGAAGGGAAATACTAAATTACCTTAATGGCTTGTTTCAGAAGCTTCTTTCTAATTTCCTTTCAAAAAAAGAGAGAAGCTTCTTTCTAATTTGAGGAACTTTAAGGAATTAATAATTGGATGCAAAGATTGTTTCGCCTCTTTTAGTTTTTTGTTGCCATCTTCAAAAACATTTGGCTGTATCATACATCCTTAATCGGTGTATATGCCAGAATTAAACAACCCATTATGTAGTTGTAAGTCAATTATTTGAATGTAGTGTAGAGGGGGGCACTGAACTAAATAAAGAAGTTACGGTACTCCCATTTTTTTCTGAGGGAAAAGGCACTCACGTTTTTACAGATACATAGTTGCATGCGTAGCAAAGTCTCGATTGGAATAGAAGACTCACATGGTCAAGTTGCACATAGGATCCTCAACTTTTACTCGAACAACGTTCATGTATCCCAGCTGCAGGCAATAACTTTGATTTGCTCCCATGATTAGCAATTTCTAGGTGAGTGGGTGGCTGATTTACAACACTATATTTTTTGGACTGCACAAACGGCATCTTGATCTACAATTGCTCCTAGGGTATGTACTTGTTATAATTATTGTTTAAGACTTTGGACTTCACTGCCTTCCAAGTCTAATAGAATCCTTAATTAAGTGGAGCTATTTGACTTTGATTACTTCCAGACAACTTAACTTCAGTACTCCTGCTGATCAATAATACTCCATTGCGCGAACGAGATTCTAGCGCAGTGGATAGGGGCTCTAGTAGCACCTCTCTGGTCCTGGGTTCGACTCTCATTGGGAGCCTGAATTTCAGGCTGGAGGATTAAAAAAATTCTCCCGTCTGTCCCATACCAAAACACAGGTCTAAGGCCGGTTTTGAACTAAGAGTAGGATGCACGTGCTCAAAAGGCAGTGAAAATCCGAAAAATGCTCTCAAAATAACTACCGCTCGCACCCCTCAAAATAACCCAATAGGATCCAAAAAGTTGTGAGGTCAGTTGACCTGACAGCCCAAACCTAGCTTCCCCACTGTTCATCAGTTTATCAGAACACATTTATCCATGGTAGACATATTGTTGCTGGCATCCTTTCGTTGCATGAGATCACGCATGAAGCAAAAGATCAAAATCAAGTGGAATACTTCTCAAACTTGTTTCTAAGAAGGCTCGTGCTATGGTGCATTGGCTTCTTGTTTTTCTTGCTTGAAGTTGTGTGGTTTTAGTGATATATTTTTGTCACTAGATTATACCGGCTCTGTTTAATGGAACTATGACAGTAAAGCTAAATGATGACATGGGTAAATATTTCCAAAGCCATAAAAGGGTACGGAGTAGTGCAGCCCTACAGTGGCTGATTGGTTGGGTTAACTTGCATACCTGCACGGAGTGCTGATATAGATGGAACTTGGAAGGCATGGCGAACTTAGAGCAAATGCAATGTTGGTGAGCAACTGTAGTTAAGAGAGGAAAACGCACTACTAGCACTACTTCTAACCATTGCACCATTGCTAGCTAAGAAAAGTTTTGAGGCACCGGTTCTAGTAGTTGATTCAGTTCCAACTTTCCTTTGACTTTGGTGGGGCCCAAGGAGAGACACAAGAGTCAACCTTTGGAGGTTGGGGAAATACTTGATACTGCATTTTTTATTCTAGCCGGTGGGTCCACAAAGAGAGTCTAGCACCAGTTCACGTTGGAGCACCTTTTCGTTCTTAGGGTCTGTTTGGTTCATGCCCAAATTTGCCCTACCAAAATTTTGGTAACCTATATTTATTTGGTCTTTGTTTGGTTGAGAGCCAAAATTTTGATTGCCAAATTTTTTTTTGCCAACTCTACACACATCTCCTCACAAATTTTGCCAATATTTTAACAAACCATGGGCCAACAAATTCTTAGCCAATTGTTGACAAAAATTGATAAGTCAAGAATTGGCAAGAATCAAACACACCCTTAGCACCCGTCGCCTGAAATTTCTAGCGAAGCCCACGCTGGTCCTGCTCTTATCGCCGAACTGTAAGGCACGACGACAGTGGCCATGTCGGTGTACCTTTGGGCTCAAACTCGGCTCGAACCGTTAAAAGGCCAAGCCGAGTCGGCGTTTTGGGCTTTGAGCTGAGTCCAGGCTCGGCCCGAGCTGCTCGGCGAGCCCAAAGCTCGCACACGGCCCAAGCCGTTTTCTGATGTGCAGGCCGCAGGCTGCATTCCCATTCTTCTCCAACCTCCTGCTGCCGGCCGCCGCCTCCTCCTGCAGTCCTGCTGCCGGCCGCCGCGCCTGCCTCTTCCTCTCGTCGGCCACCGCTCGGCATACACGGATCCATAGAACGTATCGCGCCGGCCCGCCGTCTTCTCCAACTCGTGCGGCACGTCGTCTTCTCCGACCAAAGCTTGCCACGAGAGCGCCTCTCAGGCTGGGGGGTAGGTAGAGCGGATATTTTGCATATAGATCCTCCTGACTATGTAGTGTTTCGCCGTTCTTTATAGGAGTATCAAGGCATCGCGTTCACGGTTCACTCCTCCCGACAACTCGACATTTCCGTGACGGGCAATTCGTCGAACACCTGACACCATGGACGCGCCTCCGCCCGCGCAGCCGGACGCCGCGGCGGCGCCGCCCGCCTCGACCTCAGCTTCGACCCTCCCTTCCGCGCCGCCACCAAATCCCACGCCTTCTGTTTCCACTGCCGCACCACCCACTTCGGACTCCAGCCCTGCTCCCACCCCAGCTCCAGCCCCCGCTCAAACCCTAGAGCCCCCAACTCCCAGCCTCGCCAGCGCGCGGCCGCCACCGCCTCGCATGAGGCCGCCTTACACCCACCTAGCCTCGCCCATCACGATGTCCTCCTCCTCCTCTCCCAACACAGCCGCGGCCTCCTCCTCCGCCACTATGGCAATGCCAAGGGGAGGGGTCGCCCTTGGGTTGCCTGCGCACCCGCGTGGGCCTCATACGCCCGTCGGCTATACTGGGTTCGTGCCTCCGCCACCGCTAGCTCACCAATTCAGCCCTATGCATCGCGGCCCCGACCAGTCGCTGCCGCCCGCGCCACAGGTCTGTATCTCATTCTTAAACTGGGGTTTTGGTATCTCGGGCTAATGAAACTCTGAAGTAACGGAGTTTCCTTCTGGGGAGGCCGAGATTGGTGAATTACATTTCCACCAATACGAAATAGTGACATGAATTTTGTATGCACTTTGTATGAAGTTCATAAATAGCTAAATCAGGGAATTAATTTTCTATGGATATTAGAAGTTCCAATTAATAGTGAAATCGACAGGCAGAAAAAAAATACTACCAAATAAATTTTGGATGACGCTATTTACCTGAAGGGTTTTTATAATTTGAATATCAAGTTTCAGCACACTGACACCTCAAATTCAATAAAAGATATCAAAACAAACCACAACATTGTGTAACAAATCTAGCTGCGCATTTGCGCATGTCACCCCACTAGTTCTCAAGAAAGGACGAAGTGTAAATGCTTCAGTCTTTCAGGCAGGTCATCCATTTCATCTATTTTAAAGTTTAGATGGGGTTCTTGAGATCTAATAATTGTTCTCTTTTGGTGAGTTCACTTACATAATATTCTGAACTGTCATAGCTATTATACTCTAGCCACTTTCTGATATTTTGAAATATGGCATGATCGTGCAAATCCATGCTATACAGCTATAACAAAAGATTGTGTGAAACCGACTACAAATTCTTTAAGCACAGTCTCAGAATACAAGGGACTGTTGTGTTGCTCTCTCAACCATCTCGAACCTTCTGGGACCCTCACGGATCGGTTTCTTTCCCTATAGGCCTATACTAGAACCGTGTGTTGATTAATAACATAGAATCTAATCCTCCCGTGCACCTCTAATTGTTCCTATACTGGAACCGTGTGTTAATTAATAACATAGAATCTAATCCTCCCGTGCGCCTCTAATTGCTTCTAGTTTGAAGTAGATATTGAGTCCTTGGGTTTCTATGGCTACAGCTCGTGGCTTTGTATAGTTATCAACATGTCCTCCACAAGGAAGAAAGGATCCTAATCCAGGTGTACATTGCAGAACATCGCTCCAAGTCCTTATAGGAACCTTTCTGGACAGTAACTGCTACTAAACTGAACTGCTGGTGCTTGTTTCATTATCAGTAAATTGCACGTTCCCTCTGCTCTATTTTGTAAGATTCCTAATGATGATTATGTCCTTCAGCTTAGGCAGCCTGCCCCTGGGATCCAGAATATTGGGATGATAGGTTCCCTTAACACATCCCAGTTAAGACCAGGAGCAATCTCTGGTCCGCAGCAACCAAAGCCAGGTCTTCCATCATCAGTAACACCATCTCCGACTGGTAACCAAATGCCTGGTTCACAAGTAAGAATGCTTTTACTTGTAGGTTCAGTTTGGGGTTGCTGAGCTGTGCTGTGCTGAACTTATTTTATAGGAAAAAGTTGGTTAACCAAACGGAAAAATAGACAAAAGCTGGTTGAAAAAGCTCGATTATCATACTCAATGCCAAACTCAGCCGTAGTAACAAACTCTAATTTATCTGTAGCCTATTCAACATCTGTTTCAGTTCTATGCAAAATATGTGATTGTGTAGATTGGATTTCATATAAATGTTAATTTAGGCATGACACTGTATTTACATATCATCCAAATTTGGAAATCATATATCAATCCACATAAGTTTAGGCTGGATTTGGTTCGTTGCACCTTGCTTTTACGTATTTTATGTTCTACCATCCAATTATGAGGACATACAACATTTATTTATTCCAGTTTGTGCCATGTTCTGTGCTTGATTGAACTATTTTTCACAGAAAACCCCGATGCATTCTTTAACAAGACCACTGTCTATGGGTTCTCCTTCGACGGCTTTACAGCAAACTCAGCCAAATGTATCTTCACCATTTAGGCCCCAACAAAGGCCACAAGTTCCACAGCAAAGGCCTTACCATGTTGCACAGTCTGCACCCGTGGCTTCGCATCAACAGAATGTACTTTCAGGACAGCAGCAGCTACCACAGCATCAACCTTTGCAACAGCAGCAGCAGCAGCAGCAGCAGCAGCAGCAACAGCAACAGCAGCATCAAAGTCAGACACAAAGTTCCTTGCAACAAAATCAGCAACATGCAACACTAAAAGCCCAGCAGCAAGTTGTTCGGACTCCTGTTTCATTGATTCAGACAGCTGATTCTCCTGCTGCGCAACAAGCTACTAATACGCAACTTGTGGACATGGCTTCCATCGATGCAGCTGCTGGTGAATCTAGTAATCGGCTACTCTCCAAGAGGAGTATACATGAACTACTTGCACAGGTATGCTGCGCCCGTGCTTCCTGAAATGCAACGTGAAAGGAGGTGCAATATTATACAATGCTATTGTTATACTTTCATGGATACTAATTTTTAAATTTTTCATACATCTCATTCTCACCTAATGTGATTAAGGCGCAAGTTAATGTGTTATTCTGGTTTCAAAATATTTCCTTTTGCGCGTCTATGTACCATGCATATTTTTCTCTTTTCTGCCTACATATTAAACATCATCTTTTCTTAGCTTTCTGCATGGCTGCATCATGGAAGACATGCTAACGAACAATTGGAAAGTAAAGTTATCCTTCAATAAACTCCAAAATTAGAATAACTGGGTTCTTTTAATTAGCAATGACAAAAAAAATATATTAACATGCAGACATTATAATCGACCCATGTGGATGGAATCAAAAGACACCATAAATTGACATACTTGTTCTATATTATGCATAGTTCAAGGACCGAGTAATATTGATTCAACTGCTTATCATGACATGTGCAAAATCTTTTGTCCAGTGATACTTGAACAGATATACGTGACTTCTAGTAGAACAATCTTTACTCCTCTGGATACTGATGAAGACATTGCTATTGAATTTATGCTGCTCAGTCGGAGCTCTGAAGAATCATTAACGTCACCGAGCTGATGGCTTTACCCATTTAATTGACTCCCTTGCTGGTTTTCTGCAGTTATGGATTTTTGTTTTTATGTTGTAGTACAAGTTCCAGGCTCTCTCATAATTTGTTCACACAGATCGACCCTTCAGAAAGGCTGGATCCTGAAGTTGAAGACGTTCTTATTGACATTGCAGAAGATTTTATTGAAAATGTAGGTTCTTCTTGTGTCTCTGCTTTTTTTCCTTTGGTGAATTTTATCAAAGGATGCTTACTAGTGGGAATATGTTTCCTTCTGTAAGAAAATACACAGGGTTTCTCTAGCTTTGTGCATTTTGTACAACCCAGTGACGTGCTGATGCATATATTCAATGATTCCCCTTGTAGTCCATATGCATTTACATTTCTTCGATGCCCATCTTAATTCAATGGCTGTTTTACTTGTTTCTATCTTTTTATCTGTAAATGGCTGGCACCAACTCTGTTTTTTTATACCAGAAAGTCTTTCCCGGACCCTGGTTGAAAGAATATACTCCCTCCGTCCAACAAAAGATGTCTCAAGTTTGTCAAAATTTGGATGTATCTGGACATGACTTAGTGCATAGATGCATTCAAATTTGGTCAAAGTTGAGACATCCTTTGTTGGACAGAGGGAGTACATTGTTTTGGAGTAGAAAAGAAGTTGCAATCCTTAAAAAGATAATTTGTCACCCTTACATAACCTGTCTTTTAATTAGCTATTTTAAAATTTATTTTGTGTAACTACTTTGGGCAGGTCGGAACATTTGCTTGTTCTTTAGCAAAACATAGAAAGTCGAGTACTTTGGAAGCAAAAGATGTACTCCTTCATGCAGGTACCTAGATAATAATATTTGTGCCAACGCTCTCCTGCCTTAGCCTTTCAAATACAGTTCTTTTATAGTTTGATATCACTGTTGCAGAGAGAAGCTGGAATATCACGTTGCCAGGCTTCACCGGGGATGAAATAAAATTATACAAGAAGCCGGTAATTCAGAACATAACATATATTACTTATTCCTTCTTGTTTATTGCTTTCAAATTTCTTTCGCTAGTTATTTCCTTGTAAACCTATTGTTGATATTTTCTTGCTTCTCTTCCTTGATGATTTGCAGCACGTCAATGATATTCACAGGGAGAGGCTTACTCTGGTAACTTCTTTTTTTATCATCATCACCATATCAACTATCCACCTTAACTCATGCATGATTATGGTTACTTCCTAAACTATGGAATGGACATATTTTCATCTTATGATTTTTGTTGGAAACATGATATTCAGAAACATCTTATTGTGATTGCCTCTAGTCAAAATTAACTTTAGAGTGCCAAGGATCCCATCCTATGTTAAATGCTTTTTTTCATGGTCTAGCATTGTCTGAAACCCCATTTGCTTATCTTCACTTTCATCGTGTAGTTCCATTGCATCTTGAGTTGATATATTACTTTTTTATCTGAACTGATCCAGATCAAGAAGTCCATGGCTAGTGAAGGTACCACAAAGAGCTCTGCTGCCCAAGCTGCAGCCAACCAGAAAAATCAGACTCCAAAGCCACCTGCCACAGGTTCGCCGTGAAAGAAATACACTATCCCCTTGTTGTAGATTGAGTGTAGAACCAGTCGGGGAAGTATTTGCACCCAAAAATAACATGTATGATACTTTTTGTAAAGATGTACTTGTTTTCATAAAGCTGTATTTGTTATTCCCTCCGATCCATAAAAAGTGTCGCCCATCGGAGGGAATACAATACTAACTAGTAATTTTGTTCCATGGATTTATGGTTCGGCTTAGTTGCAACTCTGTTAAGTTAGACCTGAACTTTGTGAGGTGTCATTGTTACTTTTCCATTGCGGAATTTTGTTCAGCGGAAATAGTCATCTGACTTTGTTCAGAAATAGTTGAAGACACAGCTACCCTGTACCAACGCTTAAAGCTCTGTATATATACCCGACGAATGATGTATCGTGGATTCTGTTTTCAGATGATTTTGTAGAAAATGTTATTTTCCTACTGATCTCAACCCGAGTGTTTTTTCGGCCAGGGGCATGTTGGCTCCTTGCATTTGCCGCCGAATTAGTTAGTAGTCTCTGCCTCTCTAGTAACCATTTTGCTTAAGTTTTCTTTGTAGACATCCCAGATAAACTGCCATTTGCACTTTCGACACCTGAAGAAAATGCCGATTCACTCTTCTCATTATGTCTACCTAAGACTGCAGAATCTGTTCGTGAAATTTCAGGGGAGACCAGTTATTAAAATTTCCCTTTGTTAAATGACAATCCTTTTACTAGGACTTTTCTTTAAGTTAACTCCCTCTGTTACGTCCGTGTCTTCCTTTTTTTTTTGAGGGAACGTCCGTGTCTTCCTTGACCTACTCCAGACTGCAGGCATAACCATAATCGTCATTTGCAACTCTACCAAGTGTATCATGGTTTGCCAGGTGAGCACGTCCGTCCTTGTCCATCCATGGGCCTGTATTCTGGTGATGATCTCCAATAAGATTGGAACAACGGCCGAGTCACGCCCGGCAGCGACGTTTCACTGAGGATGTGCCTTTGCTCTCCAGCGATCCACGTCATGGCTGACCTCCCAATCATTTTGTCTGGAACTGCATCGGTCGCGCTCGCGCCGAACAAGCTGGAATGCTTGTGCACAACCATTTCATACCGCGACCTCGTCCTTTGCCGGCTGCATTGCATAGACGCGCGCGCGCACAAGCCTAATCCTGCCGTCCGAGGCCGGTTCGGGGCGCGCGGCGTCCTCTCCGGTCTACCGCTTTGCCACCACAGCAGACGCAAAGCGGGACACGTAGGAGCGATGCGAGCCAGTGATCCCCGGACGGCCGGCCGGGGGCTAGCGAGTGGCGCGTCGCTGTTTGCCTTTTAGCTACGTGCCGGGGCGCGCTTCACAACACGTGTGGTAGTGCGGCACGTGCGTGCGAGTATTTCTTCGTTGCCGATGGTGATGATGATTGATGGATGAATGCTGCTGCTCGCCGTGGTCCGTGCGGCGCGATGGTCCCTGGGGTTTCAAAGCTGCCGCCACGCCACGGCGCGCTCAAACTGACGCTTAGCTGCAGAGTCTGCGTCCGCCCAGGGGTCGTTGTTCAGTCGCTGTGACCATCTCATGTCGGGCATCGGTTGCTCGATCACTCCAGTGGAGACGAGATGGCACGCGACACCTCCAGGCTTCAGGAATGTGAGGACATGAAACGCCTCGAGCACCCACTCGACTAAATTAGCTAGCAAGTGTAACTGTGTAAAAAAATGTCGCTAAACCTAACTTCTTCTTTTGAGGGAAGTTGCTAAACCTACTAGCCTGGCTTAACTGTTTTCTGTGAAGGCTGCAGGTACCGATTCCCTTCACCACGCGGCTATTTGTGGTCGGGCTTAGCAGTTAGCACAATCATTTGCCGCTGCTTGTCAGGTTGTTGTTGTAGTACTTTGTCATTGGCGATCAGCAGTGTTCGCTAGTACCGGTCACGCGAGTAAAGCCTCCATCTCTCCCATTACGGATCACGATCGATCGCGATCGTCCATCGTATACGCCAGATCAAGCCTCAGATTAGTTTACATCCAGTTGTCGACTGGGCCTGATTCCTTGTTCACACACTGAACATACATGGAAACGTAAGACTGACGTATCTAGAATGCCTGGGCCCATTTTTTTTTGTTGCCTTCGGGTCGACTTTGCCTCGTATGTATCGCAGTACTCTGTAGTCTGTACTGTAGAGTGGTTGAAGCCAACTGTACGAAGACAGAGTCCCTAGCGCTGTGTCTGTCGCCGTATGCGATTTTGTTCAGATGCCACAACTCGGTTACCTACCTTCTACTCATTCCCCTCTGTTAAATAACCTAAGAGGTGTGAACATAGTTTTTTCTCCAAGGGAAGAAGTCAGTTTGCAGTTTAATTTCTACAGTACTAACCGGGTCGTGCATTGATTTTGCAGCACTAGCTCTGCCTGTCTGTATGCCCCTCACTGAGTCACTGTTGCAGCACGACGAAAGCATGTTGGCATTCAGATGGAAGAAGATCAAGCATCAATCAGGCGCGCACTGCAGATGGTTCGTACCCGGCCTTGATTGCACATAATAGAGAGTACTAAACGGGGACTGTGCTGAGGGCTACTGTGACGGGAACAGGCTCGATCGCCCCGAGTCCCGACTACTGTGCCGACGGCAATGCAAGGCTGCTGACGGCCCCAACCGGACTGTCGCTCTTCGCGACTGAAGCTCGGCGTCGCTGTCCATTCCTTGACCACCCTTGCTGTTGAAACTTGAAAGGAATCGATGCACATCCCGTCCTTGCATCTCCTCGCCAAGGAAAAAAAGAAGGTATGTGATGTGATCAGACGCGATTCATCGGGGAGCCAGGGTGGATTTTATGTTCAGACCCAAAAAGGTTTACTACTCCAGACTCTGACGAGGAGGCGCTGTCCGGCGGTTAGCATCAGGCAGAACCGGTTGGTGCGTCAAAAGAAGAATCTAACTGACACGGGTTGAGGTGGTTTAGGTCAGTGGTAGTGGGAGTAACAAATGTGATAACATAAGTGTCAATTAAATAAATTTGGTGACGTGGCATGTTATTAATGAGGAGAAAGAGGTTTATAGTAACTTAGATATAGTACCATAACATCACACAAACCAAAACAAGATGAGTCTACAAATTAATAAATGACACAATGCATGACACTACATATATATTACTAACCACTATGAAGTTAGTAACTTAGAATAGTAATTAGAGCAATAACATGTGTTATCATGCAATATGACCAGCCTTATCCGTCGCATCGGCTTGCCGGTTTTGAAGCCCCTAGTTTTCTGATACGATGGGGTAAGGTGGTTTCCGTTTCGTGCTGTCACCACGTATGTGGGCGTCCTTTTATTACGAAACTGCTTTCTGTTCAAAATCGCGTGCGTACGCCGCTGCAGTGCGTGCCTTGTCGTTTCCCGTTTCGATATACTTTTCCATGGCCCGCCCAGAAGACCATCATATACGCTCTCACGTCATGTGCAGGAACAGCCCCTTCGGACAGACGCGGCGCCCATAATTCTTGCGCCGCGAGGTGGCAGCTCGCTTCTTGCTGGTATTTCTCTATCAGGTTCCCATGCTGGATGTTCCACAGGGGGTACCTAAACGGCTATAAACACATCTTTCAGTGATGAAAAATAGAGGGACACGGGGACAGCAGCAGCAGCGCTCACTGAAGATCGGTCTCGCTTTTCTCGGTGCCTTGCCCAGTAGTACCGCACCATGTGCATGCAGTCCGAGATATATGCATTGCCGATTTCGCATTGCAGCACAGTAATACTCCTACTGTATATTTCTTCACCCATTACTCCGTTTTTTTGTACGGAACAGGAGCCCATGAACCAAAGTAAAGCGCGCAGTTTCTAAGTTACGTCCCATCCAAACAAAACAGACCAACTTAATTGTGCGTGTAGGAGACTGCCGGCCATCGCATCCTGTTAGAAAAGGTCAGCTTTGGGTTCGGATTCCATATCGAATCCAAAAATTACTGATCATAAGTGCCAAAGTCCAGTGTCTAAATTGCTATACTGTACTTTCAGCTTGCGCCGGATAATACTCTGTCCACGTCTGTATGTATGTCTTTTACGGCATTAATTAACCAACTGTAGAATCTTATGAACTTTACCTTGATTGGTAGATAGGGATGGCCGGTCAGTATCAGGAAACGCATGCCCCAGCAGTACCAAACAAACAACACGACTAGACGAGGTGTCAAGCGCGATTGGGTGATGAGAAATTCCGGCCCTGACTGGTCGCCGTCAGGAGGTGATAGAGTAGGTTTACATCCGCTGTCTAAAATGTGCACATCAAGGCGATTGTTTCTTTCGCTGTCTGATCGGTGCACCTTTGTACCGCGTCCCTTGTCATCTTGCTGTGTGCCATGCTTGCAGGCTGGTGACTAAACTATGACGTGGTTTGGTTCTCTCTTCTTCTTCTTGTTTGTGCTAATGGTGCTGCATTATTTCAAGTAAAAAAAAACTTCAGGGGAATAAGCTACACTTTTGGACAGGTGTTACCTGCCTGTCTTTATAAAAGCGCAAGAAACGACGACCTTTGCAAAACGAAAACGGGGTATATATATCAAACAGAGTAAAAAATGGCATGCTGTACAAGACGACAAAGTTCCCCTAAATGACATGTGCGCTAGCTAGTGGAATAAACAAGGGGTGCACTGACGTAGTAGTAGAAAAGTGCTGACCGTTTTCTTCAAAGTTGTTACTCTGCCGGTCTTAAGTCTTAACCATACTAATTAGCTCCACCATGAGCAGTCCATCTACTAAACTAGGATGCTCAAACTAACCATCACTATGTTTAGTGGTGCTAATTCAAGCATGCGCGCAGCATCTAAAGGAAAGCAGGAAATGTTTGTTTTAGACCGGCGCCAGAAAAGATAAATTATGAATGCTCCATTTAACCGGCCTGACATGCATGGGTCCTGCCGATCTTTAGGTACGGGTGCAGATCTTTCACCTCTCATCAGGTCTTTTATTACAAAACCATCACCAAACAGTAAGACCGGTTGTTGGCACAGTAATGGTGTAGTAGGCCTAAACCCCGATTGAAAAGACTTGGCCGGAATCATTTGGCGTACGGAAAAAAAAAAGTCCGGTGCAAGAAAACACGCGAGGCGAGACACAGACAGGGACACTCATTCTGGCATGCTTCTCGATGCCAGGAAAACATGGGGGGAAAAAGAGGATAAGTGTTAGAGGAAAGTGTGCGCGACAGATGGAGACACGGCCGGCCGTGGATCGGCGAGTCATGCACGGCAGCAAGATTAGTTCTTCTAGATGCCTGCAGACACGGTCATGGCGTTAGATCCTGCGAGTGGCGGCGGCGGGCGTGCCTTTTCTTGTCACCGTGTTTGACAAAAAAAAACTCACCTGCGATGCGCTAGCTCGACCTTTTTACAGCGGCGATCGTGCAATCAATAGTCTGTCGTCTGTCTGTCTGTCTCTGCACGTGTTTTACTAGTAGTACTACCTCGATCGTCTCGTGTTGTGTGATCACGTGGTGGCCGTTCGAATTGTCAAACGGTGTGTGGCGTCTGATTCTGGAATTGGTACGTCTCGCTTCCCCGCGACGCAGGGCATCTCGTGTGACGAGTGAAGTGAGCCAGCAGGACCGCTCGTCGCGCCCCGCCCCGCCCCCGCATTGACTCGACCAGGACGGACGCCCGCGCCGGGGCGAGCCAGTCAACACGCGTACACGTCGCCGCCCTTTCGATCGGGGCTGGACGCCTGGACGGCGTTGTCCACGGTCGAGCTTGGCGGGTTGCGGTGTTTCACGCGTGGGCGTGGTGGATCCTTTTCTTACGGTTGGTGGCGCCGTGGCTGGAGTAGCAAATGTCCCGGCCGGGGTCCGCACGGCTGGGGGCCACGGAAAGAAAAGGGCGTGTCCCACGGGCCACGGGAAATTGGCCGCATGGCGCCGGAACGAAATGAATCATGGTGTGTGGCCAGTCCAGTGCCCGCAAAGGAAGGCGGCCGTGTGGTGTGGAGCGGGACCTCGCGCCGGCCGGCTGTCGTGTCGGGCCAAACCTGCTGATGTAGAGCTATCGGCCACGTGGTTCCGGATAGGGTCGATGGATGGATTCATTCCTGATGACTGGTTCCTTAATATCTGTTCGTTCGAAATAGGAAATGCCAGAAATGCATGTCAGGACTCGGGATACTGCCGGCGCTTGACTTGATCGAGTCTGGGTGCAGGCCGGGCAATACACGGCACTACGACCGTACCTGTGCGGTACTCCTACTAACAAGCGCAAGCGGACAGCAGCATCTCGATCGTAACAACGAAAATTACAAGGCACCTGCTACTCCGCTACGGAACTTCATATGCATGGAACTATGGAAGACGACCGGCTTCTTTGACGACATCCGCTTGGCGATCCCGATCGATTGGCAGTTCCGATACGAGAACACATGCATGCTTTAGGGAGACGTCCACGTGATAAATCACATGTGGACGTACGTGAGTGGTCACGAATCCTATCCGTCAGTTTGATGAGTGTAAGGGTGTAACGTCTCCGGAGTTCAGAGCAAAGAATTTCTTTCACATGCTACTACCTCCGATTTTAAATTGTTGTTGTAATATTACATGTATTCCAAATCATAACGCGCGCATGACGCGCGTTTATCTCCCCGCACGTACCATCTTGTGCATCTCTTGACACGCTTAAGATCCTGCATGCATTGTCGTATTTTTTGTTTGTGTTAGCTGGCACGTCTAGACGTTTGTGCATGTGTGCATGCATGTACTAAGTAGTTTTTTTTTTCATTTTGCACTACTAGTTCATTTTTAAGTTTTAGAATGTGAGAGTGCGTCACCAGCGGTTGCCAACTACCACAATGAAGCCTCGACGATGGGTGGGGCGCTCCCACAACTGCGGATGTCCATGGCACGATTTCTAATCTGTACCCACCAATTGATCCCAAGCTTCGGCAGGACGTGGCCCATATTGTTGCCCTGGTTGGGGCAGTCACTGCACTCATAGTTGTGTCGTAGCCGCCGTTGTAGCCACAACGTAGTCATCGTGGCCGAACTAGGGTGTAGACGAGCAGAGCTATTCACATGCTCACAACAGCCTTTGCCGTCACCGCCATCGCCGATATCAAACTTTATGGGTGGGGGAGGGGGGGTCGCCGCCGCGTGCTATGGTTCTTTGTCGAGAAAGGAGGAAGCGAAGTGAACTCCAAGAAACAGAATGAGTGATTCCGACTCATTAGTCAATTGGATGCTAGCCGAGAGTGCGATGTGATAATTCCCGGGTCAGAACCATGCCACGTCGACACTAATACCGCTTTGCTGAGACAATTACTAGTAATGTTTGGTTTGGATAGTTAGGACGCAAAAAGTGTAGAAACAAATTTAGGGACCATTCATATACGTCCTGACAAGTTAGAGGATAAAAATAGTACTTTCCTACTGGATATAACAACCGGTTGCCTGCTCAAGGCAATCGATGTTACTACCATCTCTGCAACAACTATTTTGAAATACTATTTCAAAGATGACGAGTAGGAATCTTTGTCTGACATGGTACATTAGCAACGGCATAAAATTAATGGCTAGGACTCGAAAATTATAAGCATATTAGCCAATGCCCATGCGTTGCAATGGAATAACAAAATACAATATAAATAAATTAGCTAGATTCGTTAGAACGTGTGTGCAGTTTTCAATGTTATCGTGGCAAACACAAGAGTCTCGTTTTGTTTCGCAAACACAACACACCGTCGCATAGGAAACATGGTGTATTTCAATCAGACAATGACTATTCATATTCAGGTTTGTTGACCACCCTTGCAACAATAAAACATGTCTCCTGACTATTTTTGGCTAGATGAATCTGTGTCTCGGCATTTTCTTTTATTTATGATATGGTTAGTTGGTTTCATCATGCCAACTTTATTGATTCTCAAATAAATTACATCATCTATCATATGTGAAACAACTGGAGGATCTCCCATAAAGAGGCGGAGCACGGCCGTTCGCGGAGCGAGCGCAATGCCGGGGATTGGAATACCTAGAGTCTGAGACGAAAACGGGTCAGGATGGGGAGGATCGGGCCAGGGGAGGAGGTATCGAGTGGTTGATTGGGCGAGGAGGCGGCAGGAGGAAGAAGATACATGAGGGGTTTGGAGTGAGATAAGACGAACGTGAGGGCCACTAATTTGAATGGGCCCACCTGTCAGTTGTTAGTGCAGGTGAAGTCACGACCACCAACTGAAAACATTATAAGTAGAAAAGATATATCCTTCGATACACTTGTACAGTTACACTTGTACAGTTAAAATTAATCGTTGAATAATGGAGACAAGATAAGGACAACAAATAGGGTGTACTAAAAAACTCCATATCGTGGGGCCTCCCATAATTTTCGTAAGCAGGGTAGGACTACATCCAGAGAATCATTCATTGTTATGAATAAACTCTATTATTAGTATGCAATCAGCATAAAGCTCAGACTTTTTAAAAAGTTAGCTCTCTCCCTCTCGTGTCGATGAATAACAACTACATGCACGCTTCGTGCTTTTATTCCTCTCGTACAATATAACCATGTGAGACTAGTACAATATATAGTCTACACTCCATGCTCTGACACGACAAGCATCAATGTGTTCACGATGGCACGATTCTTGTACCCTGCTGCATGCATGCATCCATCATATTGCCAAAGCAAAGACTAGCTAGATCTGAAGAACTTCGAACACTAGTATAGAAAATTTGATGAAATTTAGTGTGCATAAAAAAAGATGTGTCCGGCTAGTTGACACGTGGACATGCATGACAAAAGCAATGACGAAGACGACCTTCCGCCGTTTTGCGCGACTAGTTAAACGAAAATGATTGGAAGGTATACAATTATACATGCTCACATGGCTTGCTTTATATACGTGTCTACGCTACTACGCACGCTCAAGGAATCTCATCTCCCTCTCGATAGGATAAAATACTGCAGCGATCCAACTATTTGCATGCGACATACTTGCTCAGACGATTTAAGTACGCTTAAAGCGTCAAGTCATGATATCATATATCTGCGCTAGATTCGGTGGGTCTACTAATCCATGTTTTCATAACTTATCAGGTATACTGACTCATACTGTATGTTCATGGTTCACAATTGATTTAGTTGTCCACCTCATGCTGTCAACAGTACGTTTCGGTTGGCTCATCACTCTGGTTTAGTACACGTACTGTCTGTGTATCCATCTCTATGCATGCAAGCTAATTAACTAAAGAATGATGAACCCCTTCTCCAAATGAGCATGACACACGCAGTAAACTGGAGTTTTTGGGACTGGGAAGGACGTGAGAACATCGAGCTAATTTTCAGCCCGGCCGCGCCTGGCAGGTTTGTCTTGACGGTTTTCTCCCTCGTTGCACTCATGTTTTTCCATGGGCGGAATTATTTGGAGTTCAGAAGGCATAGGCCGTGCTGCCCTCTGCTTTTTTCTTTACCTACCTAGCTTTGACAGTGCAACAATCAGCAGACCTACAATATGATTAAGCTGCCACGTACGTCAGTTCGTATGGGGAAAGCTCGACAACTCGTCTATCGTGATTGCGTACTGCTGTAAAAGCAAAGAACTTGCACTCACATTTCATTATATAGAATCTTGCCGCTGGGTTGGTATCTATCCCAGTGCAGTGGTTGGATGAGTCCCAATTAATCGACACTGTCGATACTGCAGCCTGCAACTGCCCCCTGAAACTGAAACCACCGCATTACTGTGCGACGGATCGCGCAGGGCAACTTGCGCGCGTCTCCTGCTGGCTGTGCTGTCCCGGCCCTGCACCGCCTACGCGCGACGTAATCGCATTGTACTGGCAGATCTGTACGTGCCAGCCTACGCATCGATGAGTTACACGGCAGATCGGTCCCGGGCGGGCAGGCCGCTGCTCTGCATCGATGAGTAGCTAGAGCCGGTGGACCTTGGACGCGCGCACTGGGAACACGTGCGAAATGCCGAAAATCGCTTTTGGCCTTGCCTCGAGTTCGGTGAAGCCGTACTCCTACTCAGCTCGACCGGCGACTCTTCTCCGGCCTCCCAACGATCAATCAGTCGTGGGTCGTCGCGCAAAAGCGGTCTTGGCAGAGATCGCACTGGAGTGCAATCAATAACTGTAACAGTTAAGGCAGGGAAGGCTGCCTTTCCTGTTTTCCTCTGAGGTTTATGTACTCCCGGCCTCCCGGGCAAAGTGAGATTCCCGTCGTGGTCGGGTAGAAACGACGGGCCGGTCGGCTGGAGGTAGTGGGTGAGTGATATGCGTGGCCCGGTGGAGCGAGCGAGCGACAGTCACCTTCAATTTAATACTAGTACAAGCAAAATGCCGTCGAGTGGATAACTCGCAGATAATTAAGCTGGCCTATCAAGCACATGCTCTCTCCAGCTCTCGATCACCAACTCCCGTACTCCGGCCCGCACGGCAACAGACCGAAGGCGAGTTCCAAAATCCGAAAGGACGCCCACCCGAATCCGACATGGGAACAACCGGGTTACTGGAGTACTATCAGAGAAAACGAATGTGCTCAAATCCACTGAGAGTCTGAGAGAGAGAGAGACTTGGCAGTCAAACAGTCAAACTTGCGTCCACAAGTCCTCGCGCGTACACACACACCCGATCGACAGGCCGACTCTCACGTATAGACAGGAGTATACATACCATCATCCTTTAATAACAGGGCACGGGTGACGAGGCTTCCGCTAGTAGCACAACTGGAGTAGTACTATAAAACGGCCTCGTCCGGGGCGACGCAACGCAACGGCACAACACAAACGCACGCAACGCCGTACCCGCATATGAAAGCCCACGTACGCTAAAAACAACCATGGGCGCCGAGGCGGCGGCAGCAGCAGCGCCTCTGCTGCATCTGCATGAGGCGGCGGCCGTCGCGAGCTCGCTGCAGCCGCACGTGGCCCTGGCCTTCTTCGCGCTGGCGGCGTGCACCGTGGCGCTGGCCTTGCTCCTGGCCGCGGCGCGGATGCGGCCGCCCTGGTGGTGCGACTGCGCGGTGTGCGAGGCGTACCTGACGGCGTCGTGGTCGGGCGAGTTCGACAACCTCTGCGACTGGTACGCGCACCTGCTGCGCCGCTCCCCGGCGCAGACGGTCCACGTGCACGTGCTCCGCAACGTGCTCACCGCGAACCCGGCCGCCGTCGACCACATGCTGCGCGCCCGCTTCGACAACTACCCCAAGGGCGCGCCCTTCTCCGCCATCCTCGCCGACTTCCTCGGCCGCGGCATCTTCAACGTCGACGGCGACGCCTGGCTCTTCCAGCGCAAGCTCGCCGCCGCCGAGCTCGCCTCCCCGGCGCTCAGAGCTTTCGCGGCCAACGTCGTGTCCTCCGAGCTGCGCACCCGGCTCCTTCCCCTGCTTCACTCTGCTTCCTCCCAGTCCCACGAGGACAACAACAAGGTGCTCGACCTGCAGGACGTGTTCCGGCGCTTCGCGTTCGACTGCATATGCAAGATCTCCTTCGGCCTCGACCCGGGCTGCCTCGAGCTGTCGATGCCGGTGCTG
This sequence comes from Brachypodium distachyon, assembly GCF_000005505.3. Taxonomy (NCBI): domain Eukaryota; kingdom Viridiplantae; phylum Streptophyta; class Magnoliopsida; order Poales; family Poaceae; genus Brachypodium; species Brachypodium distachyon. Next base: position 53,892,802 of record NC_016132.3, on the reverse strand, counting down.
GCGTTCGTGGACGCCTTCGACACGGCCTCCATGCTGTCCGCGCGGCGCGCCACCGTGCCCATGCAGATCATATGGAGGCTGAAGCGGCTGTTCAACGTCGGGGACGAGAGGAGGCTTCGCGACGCGGTACGCCTCGTGGACGCCTTCGCCACGGAGGTCATCCGGCAGCGGCACAAGCTGGGCGGCGCGGCCTCCGGCAGCGACCTCCTGTCGCGGTTCATGGGCTCCATCAGCGACGACAAGTACCTCAGGGACATCGTCGTCAGCTTCATGCTCGCCGGCCGCGACACCGTGGCCTCGGCGCTCACCGCCTTCTTCCTGCTCCTCTCCGATCACCCGGAGACCGCCGCCGCGATCCGGGACGAGGTCTCGCGCGTGGCCGGCGACGATTACGACGACGACCGGCCGAGCTTCGGCAGGCTCAAGGACATGCACTACGTGCACGCGGCGCTGTACGAGAGCATGCGGCTGTTCCCGCCGGTGCAGTTCGACTCCAAGTTCGCCGCGGGGGACGACACGCTCCCGGACGGCACGGCCGTGGCCAAGGGCACCCGGGTCACCTACCACGCCTACGCCATGGGCCGGATGGAGTCCGTGTGGGGGCGCGACTGCGGCGAGTTCAGGCCCGAGCGGTGGCTCCGCGACGGGCAGTTCGTCCCGGTCAGCCCGTACCGCTACCCGGTGTTCCAGGCCGGGGTGCGCGTCTGCGTGGGCAAGGACCTCGCGCTCATGGAGATGAAGGCCGTCATCGTCGCCGTCGTCCGGGGCTTCGACATCGAGGCGATCGCGCGGAGCTCGCGCCGCCCGAAGTTCGCGCCGGGGCTCACGGCCACGTTCGCTGGCGGCCTGCCGGTCAGAGTTCGACGGCGGGCGAAGCACAGCCCACCAATCGTCTAATAAAACAATTGTTCGTGTCACCAAGATTTGTTCTTGTTCGCCTCCTTTTTTTCTCTCCCCCTCTCGCTCGCCGTTTCTTCTGAACGGAATATCTTAAAGGCAAGAATCGTGCGCTAGATTGTGTGAGCTGCTGTCAAATTATGAGCAATGACTCCGTCGCCACTCGATCGAGTCGCGTGAGTGTGTTGGCACTTGGCAGCACCGAGCTGCCGGACGTACGATTAGTCAGTCAGTAGTCGATCTCCACTCGAGATCGAACTAGCGCGCGACAGATAGATCCCTCGAATTGACAGGAAACTGTTCAGATCAGATCAGATCGGGTTTTTACCCCCCGAATTTTCTGTGGTATGGATAAAGGGGGGAAGACCGACCGCCGGGTCAGGTTTGCACACTTCATCCGGCAAACGCTTTTCACTCCAAGCAGAATGTACATGCATATATGGGACGGGCGCCAATCCTGAAAAAAGATAAAAGGAAACGTTGTGGCGAACAAAATGCTTCTCTTTCCGTGTAAAGAGGAAGAGACGCGACGTCTTGCCTGGGTACAGATTCCGGGGCAGTGTGGTATGCGATGGGGGGCATGCAGGCTTTTGCGCAGAGCATTCAGCATTGCACGTACGGGCACATAAACAGGTGCTAATTCTTGGTGGTCGGGTGAGCCGGAAGGAACAAACGCACATGTGCTCGTGGGCGCTGTGTGGGGCGGCCTCTTCTGTTTCTGTTTCCCAGATCCTCTCTCTCTCGCTCTCGATGCGCCCATGATCCAACGTGTTCCTTCCACTGGTTGGACCCTCTCGCCAACCAATGGCCATTATTAAACTGGTGCTGCAACGAGCCAGGGCGCACGTTTTCTTCTGTACCATGGAAAGCGAGATGTGGAAAAATAACCCCGTATGTTCTTCGGCTTTCCCATGAATAGTGTCGCGAGGCATCAATCGGCTGCTTACACGTTTCGCCGAGCTATTGGCCCAAACCGATAGGTAAAGTGGAGGACTTTTAAATATGTTTTCTTGTTACTAAATTTATTCTCTCTCATTTTCAATATTTTTTCTTGTTTCTTATTCATTTCTTTTCTTGATGGACCCACGTGTCATCTTTTTTCCTGTCTTGTTATCCGTGTATTACCTCTTGTTAAAGATGCTCTTATTACCTACTCTTGCATGTTGCTTTCTGAGTTCCTTGGCAAATGCAGTGAGCTCAGCCGAAATCTATCACCAAAAGTGAACTTCATCAAAAACTAAAATAATGAAAGACATAAATCTGATCATATTTTTTTCAAAAAACTTAAGAGAGATGTATATTTTTGTCCCCAGATAGTTATAAGTTCTAGATTTGGTCCTTCAACTCCAAAATCTGAAAAACTAGTCTCTAACCTTGTAAGCCCGTATATATTTGGTCTCGCACCCTGCTTTTTAGTGATTCTGGTGATGATATGGCAAGGTTTTGACTCTACCATGACATGGTGACAATAATTGTTTGACGGTTGACCATACCGTGTTAGCATCCATACCAACATAGACAAACAACATAACACGAAGGATGTTAACCGATGTTGGTCAGGGGAAAAAACTACTATGCTGTCAGCAGATGAGTTGCTTGGAAGTGACAAGAGATGTATACAATGGTTGTACGATGGGGCACTATTTAGACAATCGGAGGAAAATATTTGTTTATCGAGTCTGGTCGTGACTCAAATAGAGAATGACACAATCGATCTCATCGAGGGCGTGGCCCAGAGCATGGTTGATCGCTTGGTGTTGTTCCTATGGAGGAGGTGTTGGCGGCAACACAAACTTCCTCTTACAAATAATTCCTCTCAAGCATTCGGAGTAGCCTCTTGGGCGAAATGGATCACCTCAAAGAAAACTTTAGGCTACATACGTAAAGATAGATGTGAGCACTTCTTTCATATGAGGGATGAGTGACACCTAGGGATGCCTTTTACAGGCACTTGGCCTTAACAAAAGATGACTAACGTCCTTGGTGGGATAAAAAACCCTAAAAAAACAAGGGTAATGTTGTTGTTCTCTACAACAATTAGAGTAAGTGGTGCCAATGCTCGATGGCACAAGTGCGGGTATAAAACTAGAACGTGTACGCCGGCCTTATAGAGAAGGTCGCTGTACACTTGGACAAGTTGACACGTCGATATTTTTTGAATAGGTTCGGTCGATCTTGCGGGTGCGACTTAATCCTATGTTAGGAAAGGCTTCGAGGGGGTTGTTAGCCAAGAGCTTGGGCCGAGCAGATCTTCCCAAGACACCTTTTGGCGAGAGATTCGTCGGGGCCGCCTCGTACTTAGACTGAACGCGTCTTTCCAAGTATCGAGGTTAGGATACCCTCGTAAGTCTAACCCAACCCCTTCTCCTTCGAACCTGTGCCAACCAAGGTTAGCTCGGAGCCTCGAAACTAGAGTCCCCTAGAAGGCTTCCTCGAGACCGATTGACTTTCAGTTGAGAGCGGCGCGCGAGAGCGAACCTTAGAGGGAGCACTCTAGCCCTCTCCCCTTGAGTTTATTCAGGTGAGAGTGAATGATACATGCTCCCATAGGGGGTATTTATAGCCTAGGGGTCCATGACAAAAGACCATGGCTACCCTTAAGAGAGAGGGAAAAGTGGGGACAAAGTAGTAAAAGTAGCTCCTTGATAACTTTTGTGTGCACCATGTGAGAAAATTGGGACTTGGTCCATGATCCACCATGGACTAAGGGCCCCCTCCTCACACCTTTCTTGCCACTATTCTAGCTCATTGGATCCTTTGACCATGGCATGAGAGAATTGACTTGTTGACTTGTTTTCCTTTGCCACGTAGGATTGATCGTGCCACGTGGGCGTCTTGACTCATGTTTGAAAAATGTTGACTTAGTCGTCGCCACGTAGGATTTACAGCCCGGCTCATATAAGGGTTTTATTTTATTATAACAGATAAAATAATAAAAACTTGGTATTGCGACTAAAAGCACAAGCTGTTAATGGTTCTGGTCTATGGTCCATGGTGGACCAAGTTTTTCTCTCTTCCCCTTAAGGGTCGAGTTTGCTATTGTGCTTTTGACTTTGACCACGGTTGACTTTTTTTTGTCCCTGTAATTCTTCACCCATTTGGATCATCTGCCTTGACCATCAAGGAGATAATTTCTTGGGTTGATCTGGTTCCTTATAGTAGTATACATTGTCCTATTTTGCCTTTCATGTGGCAGGAAAGGTATCATCTCATTTCTACAAACTGTATATAGTTATATACTCATTCTCTTATGGTTTATAAGGCCCGCGTGTATAGCGAGAATAGTTTCCTATGCGGGTATGACATGAGACGGGGATTATTTTAGGCTGCCAGCCAGCTTTGCACCCTTACTCGCTGAAGGAAACTACCCTGCCGATTCTACTTAACCTCTCCTTAATTTAGTCAATTAGTTTTGAGCCAAACAATGCTTTAAGGTCATTAGTTTGGGGTTTACTTGATGTAAATTTTAAAGTGGGAATCTACCATGCATGAATCTAACGAGACCGGGGTGCACAATCCAACCTCGCTGCCTTTAATACTGTCGGAAGGATACGTACATCAGCTTGACCTTTCACGCTTGTGTTCATATGTTTGACACTTTACCTAAATAACCAACCAGAACAAACAGCTGTCTAGCTGTCTAAAAACTCATTAGTAGTTTGATCACATGATTCTTGGTTATATCAGTCTGTTAATAATGACAAGGTGTACGTGTACAGAAGGAAGCTATGTCACTTAACTGAGGAAAAGCAAAACTGAACACAAGAACACAAACGTAGCTATCACAAGTGGATAACATCCGCTTAGGATAAGAAAGCACGTCAATAATGTTCCTCTGGGCACGTGTCCAGTTGGAAGAACCGAAATTTGCAACTACACTAGTTATGAACAAAGAACAGTAGTGAGTATATTTCTTTTTGTTCTTTTGCGGGAAACACTATAGTGAATATTGACTAGTGATCGATGAGTACCGACGGCGACTTCTGAAGACGGGCTAGAGGTCGTTACGGTTTCTAGTTATCATCAGCAAATTGGAACATGTTGTAAAGTCGTCGGCGATATTGTTACGGATACGGAGTATATATTAGTACTTTTGAGTGTCTGCACTTTGCACGGAAGCTATCGCTTATGCACACGTGCCAACGCGCCTGATATATCATTTTTTTTAGGGAAAACAGTGGATAAATGATCCATTGCAAACTGCTCCGTCCCATATTAAATGATTTTTTATTATATTTATCTAGACGTGTTTTAGACATTGATACATTCATATTTGAATAAATTTGAGTCAGCTGATATGGGACGGAGGGAGTATATCATTTTGAGTATAGCTGCAAAATTCGTGGGGCTATTTTTTTTGTTGCTTTATGGCACCATAAATCGCATCCTAACAAATCACGCTGTGTTTTCCTACGAGCAACTGCATAGCGCGCGGTAATTAATCGTGGTCCATCAGCATCACATTGAGTGGTACGTGCTGAATGCCTGAATGGACCCGTGGCCTAGCTAGCGGCAAATGAGTAGGACGATTGTTCAACCCCTAAAAATAGCATCGTGCGCCTTGCCTAATCGACGAACACGGCACGTACGTAAATACGGCCGGGGGTGATGGCGTGAGCGTATGTGGTCTCAGCTCTCGAGTGGCCTCAAGTCGTGCGTTCGCACAGTGTACGTCCTGGAAAGACGGACGGAAGGAAGGCAATTTGGCCACATTGCCAACCGCAATAAACCATCCATCCATCCCGTCCCGTTGATGCTCCAACGACTCGTTGCATGTGACACACATGCACCGATGCACGCAAATGCAAGTCGCGCCGGCCTCCCGTACGTGCGCCATGGCCACCACCGTCCCCACGCAGGTGATGAGTGCGCGTGGGGTCCCTCCGTGACCCTGCGGGAGCGGCCGGTAAGGAATCTAAATCACGCATCGGGGCGCAGCCACGCGTACTGCACGCAGAAGAAGAAGATCCAGTGGGTCAGCGGACGAAGCTTGGCCCCGACGCCCGAGCGACGTACGATGGATGCATCGTTGGTTCGCGCCGAGCCATGCAAAGTCGAAGCCGTACACGTGAGCGCGACGGACGGACGGGACTCGCGCCCGGCCCGGCGCGCGACACATTTCACCGGCCGCGGGTGGTTGGCCGTGCACCGGCCGGTCTGGAGATGGGATCGATCCGAACTAGGCCGCCGATGCACGTGCGCTGTTCCATTAGGCTTCCCCAGCAGGCGAGGAATCCCGTGATCGACTGACATGGAACCTAATTCGATTCGGGAGGAGATTTGACGCGAATAACAACCCTGGACGTGCGAGTGCGAACGACGGATTCGCCATTAATTTCCTGAGGCATGCACGCGGGGTTGCGAGGATGGAAACCAGGGAGGGTGCGTTAGTGATGCCGTGATGGCCATCGATCTTGTCTAGAAGTCTGTAACGGATTTTTGGATGCTGATGAAAGCCCACTACCGGCGACGAGATTCCCTGAAACGATGACGTGAGCGGTGAAATACATCCATTAGAGTGAGGAAATCGCCTATAAAAATCATATCAGGGTGAGGAAAGCATGTTGAAGCGTGGCCGGTTGGCTAACAATAGCAATGTATTGAGATCGACTGGATCGCGTTGATTATGTTTTTTCTCGCCATGATTAGCCATAATTATATGCGACGCATGATGGATACAGGGGGAGTCAGCCGGAAATCATGTCTTTTCGCAGGCTCTTGACAAGGATGCTGCTTGAGTCAAAGTTTATCTCGCCGCCTAACTATAGATAGGTGTATCATCCTCTGTTTGATTCACCCACTTCCGCCCTAGTAGACCGGACCCGAAAATTGTACACATGTGTTTTTATTGATCTAACTTTGTAAATTAATACGTAGTAAGAAAGTATACTTGAAAATTTCAACTTTTCAAGAGATTTTTTTTAGAAACAAGAGATATTTATTTGATCAGTGATCAATCGTGTTGGTCGATCTTCTTTACGTTCCTGGTGAATATATTCCGACAAACTAAATTAGAAAAGGAAGCAACAAAGAAGAGACCGCTGCGAATCTGTGTTCAAGCCTGGCCCATGAGCGTGTTTGCGCCGATCAGGAGCTGGGCTGGCCCAGGACCGATGCCTTGGATCACGCCGATGCCGAGTTGTACGTGAAAAGCGTCCGGACCACGCCGATGCGCGCCAAGTCTATAATTGGGCCCAAATCGCCAGGCATCCTCTGTTCCCGCGGCGGCTCTAAGCCCTAGATACAGCCCTCGCTACTCCCCTCGCCGGCGATGGCCGCGCCGCCGGAGACGACGGAGGCGCCGTCCCCGCCGGAAGGGGAGGAGGGCAATAAAGGCATCGAGGTCTGCCTATTCGACGAATCGCCGGAGGATTTCTCCAGAGCGGTACGCGCCATCTCGGAGCTCGCCGGCGGCGAGCTTGAGCCGAGCTTCGCTGACGCCGAAGTCGAGCGGCTCGCCTCCTCTATAACGTTCCTCAGGTGAAAAACCGCTCTCCTTGCGTTCCACAATAACGTTGCCCAATCACCGCGGCAAGTTTGGCAACTTTCAATTGTGGCCGTAGAACGGTTACAAAATTTAATGCTTGCTTCATTGATTAAATTTTTACATGGGAAATATATGACCCTCTTTAGTTTCATTGATGATAAGTCGCATGTATCAGAGAATTTTGTTAAGAGTTAGAGAATTTGGAGTTTATGGCATCATTATAAAAAGACAGTCTAGTCTTCAGGTTCTTGTTTCGGCAGCACCTTTTTTTTGTTCCAGTTACTCGTCAATAGAATTCATTTGATTCATCCACTAGATGTGATTGTGTTCTTATCTTCACCTCCCTTGGGGGATAACAATATCCAGGTGTTCTATTTGATTAGAACGATACAATGATGCCCATGATTTGTAATAACTAAAATGCAGTGGTGTTTTGTTACGAGTAAAAGTCACTAAGTGCACCTTTGTTTCTTGGACATATCGTTTTTTTTCTCTTCCTTCTGCAGGAAATACTTGTTTGTTACTTTGTTGTGTGACTGTCTGACCGATGGATGATGATATGATCTTTTAGTGTCAATTGCTGCACTACTTTCATTTTGGATCAATGCGAAGTGTAGACATGTAGTAATTGAAGTTGTTCCCCGTAGTCAGGAGTCTGTGGACTTAGCTATTACTATGGATTCAGATTGACGGGTTTACTTAGAGCTTTTGATATTAGGGACATAGCATGGTGCTTTCTCCTATATTGAATCGTCACCAAAACTAGAACCAACAGCGGAAAAATGTAGATCTAAAAAAAAAGTGTTGCCAGCACTCCTGCAAAATAACACTAAGATGTATTGCCAGCTATATTGATTCAGTATGACTGATGGATATTAATTTGAGCTGGTTCTGCTTAAAAGCAGGACAGGCCCACTGAGAGATTGCTCTGTTTAGCCATATAAGCTTAGCAAATTGTGAAAAGCTGCAGTAGTTACATTGGCAGCATACCTAATTGCAGAGTGTGAGTTGTCTATTTTTCTTTTTACTAGTTTTCTCTTTCTACCCCGTTTCATTTTGTATTAATGTTTTAGATTAGTCAAAGTCAAATCTGCCAGATATTTATCTATTTATTTATAATTTGTTATCTTCCCAGAGAATGGAGGCATTTCTCTTATGAGCCAAAAGGTGTAAGTTTCACTAGCGGCACTGGATCAACTTCTTCCAGAGATGATGCACACGAGATAACCTTACCACAATTCTCATCTGCGTCTGTTCCTCAGGTTAGTAAAATTAAACAATGATTGGCGACACTAATTTCTATGTCTAAGTTTCGTGTTGTAACATCGGAAAACATAAGCACCATTTCAGCTGATTTCTTGGATCACATAAGTGCAAATCAATGCAGGTCACACACTTAGAAGATGGAAGATGTAATAACACAGACAGGTATTGTTTCTAGAATCTGGACTTCTTCAAGACATGATTTTTGCCCAAGTAGTTTAGCAGTGGAAGTATTATTTTGGAGAGATACATTATGCTGTAGGTTCCTAGTCCTGGTCATATGAAGTTATGACCAAGTTCTCCGCAGTCCTGCTTAGGTAATGTATGTGTTGTCTGTTTATAGCACATGGATTAGTAAGCAGACAACTATTTTCATCTTGTTGTCATGAATAATTTTCTAGAAAAGTATGATTAGTTTCCTTTACTTGTTGTTTCACACATAACCCGATCCCAAATACACATTTGGTCAGTACCTTTTCTAATCATATACTAGTAAATTACTGTAAAAAATAGTGTTATGCAAGGACTGTTTTATGTTATATGCAAGTATTTAAGTTCCTTTTCCAAATATACATATACAATTTTGATGTGTCACCTCAAAATGCTGATGTGTATATTAGTGATCAAAGCTTTAATTTTTTGATTGCACTGCTCTAAACTACAACTATTTGAGAATGAAGGCAGTATTCTCTTGGTCCAGAACAGTAATCCTGCAGAGTGTGTTGGGTCGTCAAGTGCTGGCAATTCATACAAGGTTTTGCTGCCTTTGGGTGATTTGTCAGTAGTTGAACAGTGAAGTTGCTTAATGAAAAGAGAGCTCTTCTATTGGCATTCTGCACCTTGGTTTTTTGTTTCATTAATTAAAAGTTCAGTAGTGTCATAACTAATGAGATGTCATGTGGATACATTGCTAAAATCTGTGTTTTTCTACTGCCTTCCGTTGTTTTTCTCTCTATTTTACTATCCGCATGGCTGTATAGAACCATCTTGTTTGAACAGTGATTAAATATCTTAACTGTTGCAGCTCTGATTTCATTTTGTTCGCTGGTGGAAATGTTTGGTCATTGGACTGGTGCCCGAGGTTGTGCGACAAGCCTTGTACTCCTGTAAATTGTGAGGTTGTGATCAACTGACTGATGATCATGAACTAGTTGCTCTCTTTTTGTGGATCGTGACTTCAAAAACTTATTCATCATCTTATTATTCAATGTTGTAAGTTAAGGTCTGAAGAAATGTTTTGTTTGCATGCATGTTAACGATATATTTGACTAGCTTTGCTCAACTGTGTACTTTAGGGTACCATATAGGTATAGATTTATATCTATAAAACCCTCCAGATATCCATTGCAGTACTTTTGGCAAGTTCATCTTTGCATGCAAGCTAATTACATCACTGCACTTATTTTTCAATGTCTATGAATAGTACCTTGTTTTGAATTGCAACAATTTACTGGATTTACGAAAAGAGGGAGTTGGAAATATGAGTTATTTAGAGCTGATCATGATCTTCTATCTGTTGCAGTATCTCGCTGTTGCTGCTCATCCTCCAGGTTCTTCTTACCATAAACTTGGTATGCCATTAACCGGCAGAGGTATCATTCAAGTTTGGTGTCTGGTAGCACCCTTTGAAGAGGCAGATCCTCGTAAGGCAATGGTTGCTTACAATAAGAGCAATCGTAGAGGAAGGCCTAGAAAAATACTAGATGAGAACAATCCTATCCAGAGTTCATCAATTCCACGAAAACCATTAGGGAGGCCAAGAAAGATAAAATCGACAACTACTGATGAACACGCAGAACCAAGTCCTAAAAGACCAAGGGGCAGGCCAAGAAAACATCCACTGCCAGTTGCCAAAGTGGTGGATTCGACTAAAAATAGCGGAACTCAAGATTCCAGTTTTATGGACCCTCTTGCCACTTCAACAGTTGTTCCAGGTGATCTTGCATTATCTTGTGTCGTACGAACAGTGAAATCTGCGGAATTGACCCCAAGAGAAGGTAGGGGTCAAACTAGGAAAACCCCAACTAACAAAAAAAAGTGTCCACCTGGCATTGAATCAAAAGAAGATATGTCTACAGCTCTAATATGTATGGAACCAAAGAAAAAAAGGGGGAGGCCTCGGAAATATCCAGCCCAAAGCAGCAGCAAGCATGTTTCAGGCACTGATACTGAATTAGCAAGAGAAGCTATGTGCTTGCCTGTTACAGTTGGTTGCAATCTGGGCCACACTGGTGATGCACAGTCTAATTCTAATTTAAGTGTTGTTACAGGTGATACAGCACTATCAGTTCTATCTTCATCTAGTAAAATTTGTGAGAAAAAAGCAAAAGGTAGAGGACGACCTAAAAAGGAAGCAATTTCTGGGTCACTTTCTTGCTCAGTGGTTTCTGGTGTTGAATCACAGAGTGGGGGAACCATTTCAACTGACCCAGCAGTCTCTGTTGAGAATTCTTTGCCATATGGGCACTCTAACTTAGGATCAACGCCAAGTGAGCTTTGTTCAATTAGCTTGTTAAGATGTGATGGAAATGTGCACACCGCCCATCCTTCAGAAGATTCTTTGTTGCCCATGCATATTGCACCTAAATCAAATGGCGAGGAATCAAGTGGTAGGTTGGGAAGAGGACGTCGCAGAAGGAAACCACTTTCGAGTACAAATGGTTCTTTACTTGCTTCTGGTACCGAGTCCCCAAAGGCAGATACTATAATGAACAATTCCGACAAGCCCATGGCTTTGGCCAAGTGTGATGGTGAAGTTGGTTTGTGCAATGCAAATTGCAAGGAAAAATCAATTGCTAAATGTAGAGGCAGAGATAGAAGTAAGCTAGTTTCAACCAAGTGCAATTGTTCTAACACTGGTGAAGAACAAAAAAATCAGAGAACTCCCAAGCCAAATGACAATGTCTTCTCAGTTGAAAATTGCAAGAAAGAATTACTTGTCTACACCAGAAGGAGTGTACGGCGAACTACAAAGAGACCTTCTCCAAATAAGAGTTACTCACTGGCTCTTAGCTGTGAAGTACAGAAGGTGAAGAGATCCTCAACATCTATCATGCCAAAGAGTCATTTGTCTTCTGTTGAGGATCCTAAGCTACTGGATTCATCTATAATTGGAGACATGGTTAATGAGGCTTGTTTAGTTGGATCTAAGAGTGGAGTTGTTAGTTGTGAAGTCGTGGGAATGAATGATAGCAGTACTGCCAATCAAGTTGTGCATGTCATTGCTGAAGTGAAAGATACAGAAGTAGCTCCATTCAAAGATTCAAGTAAAAATGATAATATGATGACTTGTACAGAAAACTCAAACTTTTCTACAATCCCAAAAGGCATTCATCTACCAAGGGTTGTCTTGTGTTTAGCTCATAATGGCAAAGTTGCTTGGGACATCAAATGGAAACCTCCTCTACCGAATCAGTCAGAACAGAAGTCACGTTTGGGTTTTCTTGCAATACTGTTGGGAAATGGCTCACTTGAAGTGTGAGTGCATAATTTTCAATTGTTATGCCATCACTTTTTGAATACCACCGCTTCTTATCTACTTATTCATTATTGTGTACAGATGGGAAGTTCCATCTCCAAGCATGATCCAGAAAATATATTTCTCTTCTTCAGTGGAGGGTACTGATCCTCGCTTTCTAAAGCTGCAACCTGTATTTAGATGTGCCAAAGTGAAGTGTGGAAACAGACAAAGGTATGAGACTTCTACTGGCGATGTTCATCATTTTCAATATTCACTAGGTTGCAGATTTGAATTTTCTGTTTCCTTGGATGAATTTTCATTTTGAAGCCATTGCCTCTTTATAATGGTAAACAGCATTCCCTTGACAGTTGATTGGTCGCCTTCTCCTCATGATATGATACTGGCAGGATGTCATGATGGAACGGTATGTTTTCCACCTTTAACAAAATCATTTCCTTAGCATCGATCCGACAACCGCGGTGTGGGGTTAGAAGGTACTATTCTGAAATTCATGGTTGGATTTTGATGTTTCAGGTTGCTTTATGGAATTTCTCTGCAGACTTACCATCACAAGGTAATTCAGTAGCTTCTTAGATAGCTTCCTTTTCATAGGAGTTCAAATTATTTATGCCGCCCGATTCAGGAACTACTTCACTTGTTTAAGAAACAAGCTATTGGAATTGCTGAACTACACATTTCTTATTTTATTTCGTTTTTGAGTTATATCTTATATTAACTGGATTTCTGGTAATATATAGATTCAAAGCCTTTTATGTGTGTCACTGCTGAATCTGCTCCCATCAGAGCCCTTTCATGGGCACCATATGCAAGGTACTAAGTTGTATTGTACTTCTGTTCCATTTGAACAGGTTAAACACTGAGTTCTGACTCCATATCGTTTTTGACAGTGAGGAAAACACACATACCTTTGTCACTGCTGGAGAGGATGGTCTAAAATTCTGGGATTTAAGGTAGGATAAACTCGATTGGGAATTTGATTCAGTAATTCAAATCTTTGTTTGGACAAAACTACTCTTTGCCAGCCCTTACTGATATAACTTTGGCCCGTATTATATATGAAGCTCTAGTCAGGCTTGTCTCTATATATTTTTCTTCTCTTTTAGGTTAATATTTCGCTCGGGAAGTCCAGTTAATGGAGCTTCTGTTCTTTACTATCAAATGCATTGACTGTATCTTGCAATTTGAGAAGCATGAATCCATGAATCCTGTTTGTGCTGTTTTGTAATGACAACATTTTGGGTCAACAAACAGTGGTGTGTTTAATCTGCAAAATATTTTATTCTCAACTGGACCAATGGTATGCAAATATAGCATGTATCTCAACAAAAAGAACAAGTCGTGGTCAAATTTAATATGATACGGGCATAACCTTAATTGAGTATATATTGTCAGCAAACAGTAATATGATTTAATATTTGAATACTGATTTCTTTATTGCAGAGATCCATACCGTCCTCTGTGGGAGCTAACTACTGCCCCAAGGGCCGTATTAAGTCTTCATTGGTTAAAGGATGCAAGGTAGTAGTATTTTATTTCATTTATAGTAACTAAATCCCATTCCATTCGTAGAACAAGTCGTGTTGCTTTTGCAGTAAATAAATCCTGTAGACACTAATGTTACTCAGCTTCAGTCACTACATGAAATCTACTCAGCTAAGTTAATTTTCATCAGTAACCAATGATATAGGGACTTGGTTTTACCTGTTTTCCACTTTTCCCCATCGTTGAGAATCTGGAGTTATTTCAGATGCAGATCACTATTTCCACCAACATTGAAATGCAAGCCACAGTAGGAAGTCAGAAACTGCTTTATTTATGATCTTATGCAATCTATGGCTCATCTGATCTGTGATTTACTGAATTTTTATCATGCTAACTTGCTAAGGCAGGTGACTTATTTACGTATAAAACTAATGGCAATTTGTCTTCTATCTTTTAACCTCATCTGGGTAACTTTACCTTTGTGTTTTCTTTTTTTAATCAAGAATCGGATATCCTAGTTACCATTTTGTGCAATGTCAACATCACAAGGCAACTTGTTTACCCTTATGGAGCAAGTAAATTTGGAGGTAGTCCTATTCATTTTGTCAAAACTGTTAGGTTTGTAAAGTGGTAGGCTGGTAGTTTCCACATTCTAGGTTTATAAACTTCTGAGAAATTCCTAAGAAAATCCCCCGAGGAACATCGGCATGACATTGATCCAAGTCTCCAAGAACCTATCCTTTGGCTTGCCCTAGACATAGTGAACATGTAGGACTCATGAAGCTTGTAATGTTTGGTCAGAATTAACATTGAAGAGTAGCTAAATTAAACTTGCTTATCCCGCATGATAACTTTTGGTGTTCATTCATGCTCATGATTACTGTGTATTGTGCAGGTTTTTCTTCGTTCACTAGAATAATAATGTTTACTGATACTTTTTATCCTTCATGTTCAGAGGTATTGTCATCTCACTGGAAGATGGTACATTGAAGTTCCTCAGCTTACCCAGAATTGCCAGTGATGTTCCGGTCACTGGAAGGCCCTTCTCTGGGACTAAAACTCAGGGTGTCTCTACGTATCAACTGTCAGAATATTTGATCTGGAATGTCCATGTCTCAGAAATTACTGGTACATTGCTATAGTCATGGACCATAGTCAGTATCTGGCCTAGGCAGTACTCCCTCCGATCCATAATAAGTGTCGTTGATTTTAGTTCAAAGTTGTACTAAATCAGCGACACTTATTATGGATCGGAGGGAGTACTATTCACAAATCTCCTAATAAAAAGTCTTGGGCTGTACATTCTTTCCGTTGAGAAAATTATTTGAATTGGAACTACAAAATGGGAGACACTGTTATGTTCTTTTGTCACATATACTATGCGAATAGTTATTATTAGAGTAATGTTCACCTTTTCTAGGTTTTATTTATTCCGGCACTTGATATTACAGATATTTAAAGGGGGAATTAGTAGCTTCTCACAAAAATATCAATCTGTAGTTTGATTAGTTGATGCATGAAGCGCATATTTAGTGGACTCTTTTAATTGTTATGATCCTTAAATTTGCAATATATCTTTGTCTATGTCCAGGTTATGCAGCTTACTGTGGGGCAGATGGAACCGCTGTGCGCTTCCAGGTACACTCACTAACCTATAACACTATAACCATGGGCCCTGTCTATTGCTGCTTTATCATTGTGAGTCTGTCTAGTGTGCTAAACAAATAATGAACATGTGTAGCTTACTTCAAGATTCTGGGAGAAGGAACCCGGGAGGAACCGTGTACCTTATTTCCTTTGTGGTTCATTAGCAGAGGAGGGAACAGTCATTAAGATTGGCGGCACGTTGCAAAGCTCTCCTTTATCAAATGTTCCTCTGGTTGCAAAGAAGGGTCCAAAATCTTTCCAAAATGTGGATCAAGCACATCATATAGAAAAAGAGAAACTGCAAAATCTCACCAACTCAGGTGAAACTTTCTCCATTTGGCTGCATCTTGTATGATTGGCTTTGCTGTCTGTCTGACATGCCTGCTCAACTGCCCTACAGGACTTGGAGATCCAGAACTAAGAGAGGGTCAACCGGATAGACCTGATGAAGGGCGAGAAACTAACGCGTTAGTTTTAGCTGATCCTTTAATGCAAGAGAACTATGGGATATGCAATGGCAGCGTTGATGAATCCCCTGAAGACTTTGAGGTCTTCCCTCCCAAAGCTGTAGCACTGCATCGATTGAGATGGAACATGAACAAAGGTAGTGAGAAATGGTTATGCTGCGGAGGGGCTGCAGGCATTATTCGATGTCAGAGGATCTAAAAAAACAAAGCATAATTGGGGAATGTTTGTTGCGAGCCTGAATCATCTGCGTGTATTGGCCTACACAATAAACTGCTGCGGCATCTGCTGATACTTTCCCTGACTGCTGAGCTGGTCGCTGGTGTCCTTTTCTCAGCTATGCATGAACTACTAATTCTGACCATGAAGAGTTGCCTAACTGGATTCAACAAATCCGTATAGTTTAGGAACTCAAGTTCAGGCAATATGAGCTACCAGGTCCTGCATATCTTGGACTTATAGAATAATCAGCTCAGCAATTCATCAAGGGGCCTCAGTCTGGAATGAATTGCGGGTTGGAATTGACCCTGTTGTAAGTTGTAGCTGACTGGTTCTTTTGTTATTTCCTGTAACATATGTACATGTATTGTCGATGCAGTCAACAAACTGAACAACGTAGCACCAATTGTATAATTTTGAAAAACTTAACAAATTGCATATGATATTGTGGAGGAATAATGGAAATGATGGCCTGTCTGCCACTTTGCCTTGTTGCATCATGTCTGCCTTCAAATTTGGAATTCTTACTGAGAAACTCTGAAAGGTAAAAAGGAGATAGCAACGAGACGTGCTATCCGGCGACGCATCATGTCTGCCTTCAATTTGGAATTCTTACTGAAAAACTCTGAAAGGTAAAAAGGAGATAGCAATGAGACGTGCTATCCGTCGACTCTTCTGCTGGGTAACCCTGTTTCAGCTACGTTTCTGTATGATAACAAATTAACAGTAACGATGCTCTACAGTTCCATTGCTGTTCTATTATCAGGTAGGGCCTAAACATTGTGCAATGCTTTAGCAAGAACACAAGCTTCAACATTACCTAAACAATAGTTGGATGAACATGAACATAATACTCCTTTTAGAGATAGTGTCTAACAACTTATGTTTCAAATAGCTATCAAAACATAAATGATAATGTACAACCAACTCTCATCGTCAACCGCAAAAAAAAACTCTCATTGTCACCCAATGCCCTCCCTATTCTTGCCACGCGACTGGCTAAAGTTGTCAACCCCAGGTAGTATTGCCACCGCTAATCTGCCATAGAACTACACGTGCATTTACACAGGGCAAGTTGCCATAAGACACGTGGCACGATCATAGCCACGCTTTTCCCGATCAGACGGACAACAGAGTGTTCGCCCCGGTAGACGTAAGTGCGGACGTTTGCTCCTTACAAATTCCGATGCAGAATTTGGGGAGCCATCAACAGAGTGTAATATTTAACAAGAGTTGAGTGTAATATTTAACAAGAGTCCTGGCTTTGATAGCACTTAACATCCTCATGTCAATCTTGTTGTTAGTATCTTAGTATACACGATGTACTCGTAAATTATCAGTCACTCCAGTTATCCACGTCAGCAGCAAAAAACCCTTGCGGCTTCTCATCATCTTCCTGCAGAGATTTAGAAGTGCCAATTATGGAACTTACATGAAAAGCTTATGCCATATTCCAACTCACATTCCCGTCGAGAGAACATAATTTACTAGTCCCTCCGATCCATAAAAAGTGCCGCCCATTTTGTATTAAGTACTAAGTGGACGACTCTTTTTATGGATCCGAGGGAGTAGAAAAATCCAAAACTGCATGATACGAATAGTTAAATGATATACCATTTCAGTAAAAGCTGGAGTCGACGGAGACCACACAAGAATTTGTCTATCATTGCTTCCAGTATAGAGTTCCTGCATTCTTGAATACTTAGGAATGGAAGAAATATTTAACACTAACTCATAATAGAGGACAATAGATAAAACAGTAACCTGGTCTTGTGAGCTATAATAGCAGCAATTCACATCATCGTAATGCCCCCGGAATGTTTGAAACATTGTACCAGACCATATATTGTATGCCTACACAAGTTTAACAACGCAATGTGAACTCCAAAGTGAAGGAGTAAAGCTTACAAGTTGGAAAAGCAATAACATACCTTGATGCTTGCCATGCATGGAACGAACACAAGTGATGGGTCCTCAGTGACTGCTAGTTGCAGTGGCTTGCTAGTTTGCAATCGCGTAGCTTCAAAGTTGACCAAGGTATTGCAGCCTGAATCGATATCCCATAATTTTAAACGGGAATCAGATCCTGAAGAGAAATGACAACCTCTTCTTAGTAACAGATTTAAGGTTACAATCATCAGTGCCCTGCATACTATTGTCAGGCATAACAACAGATAAGCAACAAGCAGTAGGTTGTTTGGAAACAACAAAGAACAAAATTACTCAACCTGAGCTAAGTAGGTGCATCCCATCTGTAGTTGTTTTCAATCCTGTAATAGCACCATAATGAGCTATTGTACGATTTTGACTGGATGACATACCAGGATGCACTCTCTGCTGCACATGTCCACGTGTTGGGGTTTGACTTCTGTGTAGTGTTTTTGACTGCTTCTTACGATTTCCAGTCCTCTGCTGAACTGAGTAATTCTTTGAAGAAGTCGAAGGCCCTAATGTGTTCTTATGATCCTGCTTAAGACGAAAAAGCATATACATTGAAGATGTCCACTTACACAGAAAGCTGTACTTGCACAGCATCAACCATCTTTGTGACAGAACAATCAACAATAGGAAGAACCATGTGTCTACAACAACATTGATTATACCCCAAGGTACTTGCATGACATTAACCATCTTTAGCACACAACAATCAACAACAGGAAGGAACTTTGTGTCTACAGACTACTACAACATGCGTACCCTATTTTCCAAGCATTGAAAAACTTTGCTGGAACATAGTTCCATACCATCTATATGTGACGAGGCCTAGGACATGAATATATACCAGAAATGAACTTCTACTTTTTTTCGGCAGAAACAATCCACTCTACTTGAAGGCTAACAGTTTCGAACTGCAGCAAGATAACAGCAGACAGTCCTGTGTTAGCACTGTGAGCAAAAAGTCTGAAGAAATGGGTAACAGCAAGCATACTTCTATGGTTCTATCAAGAAAAGGAGGTCGTCTTCCTAGCTGAGATCGTGACTGATCGAGGGCAAGGAAGCATCCGGCTCGTCTTATGTCCCAAAAACGTATTGCTCCATCGCAGCCACCACTCATCAAAATCCACTCGCTTGAGGTAGACCACTCCAAAGACATGATACCATCTGAGATGATACGTTAGGATAAGCATACATACGGAGTAAGAATATTTTCATCACTACACCAGTACGAAGAAACTAACCATGATGACCAGACAACGTGTGGGTAAAGGCTCCAGAAGCAATGTCACACAATCGGACCTGAACATCTGCACTTCCAGTAGCGATGAGCATATGAGTTGTGGCAATTGGAGACATAGCAGCACTGTACACTTTTCCAGGCATCTTAAAATCCATGACTACCTAGGAAAAGAATTCCCAGAATAAAACACCTGAATGCGGCAAAATATTTAGATCAACAATTGACAAATCAAAGCACATACTTGAGTGGAATTGGTATCCCAAACTTTGACATAGGTATCAAAGGACGCGGTAACAAACAGACCAGTGTCCACAGGATACCAAATGGCCTTCGAGACTACGAACTTGTGGCCATGCTCATGCTGCCTGTCCACAAGCAGGATGCTCCTGTGCTTGGCTATGAACCCGGCTTCATATTCCGTGGCATTCTTCACATCGAAGATCGCAGCCGACCCATCCGATGCGCCCGAGAGCAGGTACCTCCCCTCTGTCAAATCAACCTGGCCATATTGTCAAATTACAAACACTAGCAACAGCCACGCATCGCACAAACGGTTCGATCCTTTTACACGCATTTTCTCGACAGAGTTAGCACGCAAAATCAACACACTATTGGTCTGAGGTGCTACGGGCAACTGATACGGAAACGGCGGCCGGTGACAGAGTGGGTAATAGCGGGCGATTGGGGGTGGAGCGAGGATGGGGAAGAAGGGGACCTGGAGGGAGTTGACGGCGCCGTGGTGCGGGGTCGCGATCTCCTTGCGGTTGGAGAGCGCGAGCGAGGCGGCGCGGCGCGAGCGGGCGAGGGCCTGGAAGCGCCGCGCGCTCAGCTCCCCGCGTTCCCTCCTCTTGGCCTCCTCGCACCACATCCACTCTGGCGACAAACCCGAGCGTGTATGGTCTCTGTGGCGGCGAACGGCGAGAGAAGGTGGGGGGCGAGGCCGGAGGGAGAGCGGCGCCGAACACCGCACGGCGCGATCGGGCCGTTGCCGCGCTGACCGGTGAGGTAGGAGTGGACAGTGGGGGGGCTCAATTGGTGCGCTTCCGAGCTTCCATTGAATTGGGCAGTTATATCCAGATTGATTTATACTCCTCAATATTCCGGAACCGGAAGGGCTTAATTGGCAGGAGCCGATATAGAAATTCTGGGTTTGGGTTCGAATCAGGTGGACGGCCCCAGGTAACCAACATCGGTCGCAGAATATACAAAACCGTCTCAGAAGAAGAGAGAACGACGGCCACAACCCCAGCCCCCGGGTCCAAAGCCAAACCCGCCTCATCTCCCGTCCACCTTGCCATAGCCGGAGGCGAAGGCGAGCGGCGGCGGCCTCTCGGAGTCACGGATCTCAGCTTACGGCTTCTATCAGGAGGCAGCAAACTCCTAAGGTACTCGTATTGCTCCATGATTTCCGATTCCCTCCGTTTGGGCGATTTTTGGGTACCCACGATTTTGGACGCTTCCTGGATTCGTTCTGTTCGTCGCCTCGTCGTTTCTTAGCGCCGTCGCTGTGTTGCTCTGTAATATAGGATTCTTCGGATTTCACAGGTTCGAACGGAGGCGCCTAGGGTTTAGGGCGCCTCTTGCTCAGTTTTTAAGTTGTGTGGAGGCTGAATCGCCGTATCTCCGGTTTGAGACGAGCAGTGAATCAGGGGCGAGACTCTCTGTTAGCACATCGATGCATCTTTCGCTGATAAAACAGTATTACGGAATGTTTCTTTTGTGTAATCTAGCAGCCTTCACTGCTGTTCCGATGTGGTTCATGAGAGAGATTTAGCGGCATATGACCATTTATCAGAGCTACAAATACGTTGGGCTAGAATCACAAGGAACCTTTATTAACCTTGTCATTTTCTGTTTTTTTTTTTGCATTCCCTATTTGTATATTGTGTAGAAGTGTTTAGTGACACAAGTGTTTATTATTTGAATCTCATCCTTTATTTTCTCTCAGGTTTGTATTCAAAGACAGCACTAGGACATCCCTTTGGACAGCATGCCTAAGATAAAGACAAGCCGTGTCAAATATCCTGAAGGATGGGAGCTTATCGAACCAACTATCCGCGACTTGGATGCCAAAATGAGAGAAGGTATGTGTGTTAAGTATGATTCTGTATTGATGTACCCTTTTCAGTTGATTGATATTTCCACCCATGGAAAGTGTACTAACATGATTTGCATACGCAGCTGAAAACGATACACATGACGGGAAGAGAAAGTGTGAAGCACTCTGGCCAATTTTCCGCATTTCTCATCAAAGAAGCCGCTACATATATGATCTTTATTATCGAAGGAAGGAAATATCAAAGGATCTGTATGAATTTTGCCTGGACCAGGGTTATGCAGACCGTAATCTGATTGCAAAGTGGAAAAAGGTTAGTAGCCTTGGCACATAAATCTTTTTTTCTCTGTATATTACCTTAGAGGGATACTTTTCTAATTAATTAATATGTGTATGGATAAATGCATCATCAAGTTTTCACTTTTTTTTCATGCTTCACAATTAACAGTAACTGCTTAAATCTAATTTTAAGATTTACCCCATCTTTGTGTTGTCACACTAGCAGTTGATGTTGTCATGGATATGTTTCTTCCATATTCTTTAGTCTAATGTTTGAATGTTGGACATCTGATATAATGAATTAGAATTGATTAGTCAAGTATCACACACATATTATATTTATTTGGTAATTTATATAAGATGCTTTTGTTGCTAAAACCATGATATGTAGGATAATTTTGGAATTTCCTCCCAACATAATTTGCTGACATGTTTTCTGAGACATAAATATAGCATACGTATATGGCAGAAAGTTAGGAAGTTGGCGAATAAATAACAACTAACATTAATATAAGTGCACCACAAGTTCCATAACATGATAACAATTAGCTACGAGAAGTCCATAGCATAGGCCTCAAAGCATCTGATGGAACGTCTTTGAATCAGCTTCATCCTCCTCGCATATATATAGCTTGATAGCTTTAAAGTTTGAACTTCTTGTTTAAGTAGTTGCGCATCTCTTTTCTATTTTCTGTGGATGCCTTGGGACATCTATCTACATCATTTGACCCCCCCAGAAAGATGCCGCACAATTACGCTGGAGTAAATCCGTCCTCTCTAAATCTTCAAAAAGACATGCTTCCAAGCTGGATCGTTGGATTTAACTTCCCATCTAGGATCATTGGACTGATCATAAGCACCAGCAGCCGCAGGATCTATCAGAGCTGGGACACTTTGCTATTGAAGCAACACTAAGAGCCAATCAGCAGTCAAGAAAAAAGAGAAGGCAAAGTCCAAGCTGCCAGCAATATATAACAGAGGGACCCAACAGTAAGCATTGCAGAGGCAGAGAAAAACATAGCTGGGAGGGAGATGGGAGACAGTCCAGCACAGTCACACATAAACAGGGTATTGTTGAAGAAATGGAAGGCAGAGCAAAATAGAGCAGCAGGGAAAAGAAGAGAGATGAGGGGAGAGTAAGAAGAGAAGATGAAAGGGGATGGGAGATGAGGCATACCTTGCTGCGCTGCTGATTCAGGGCTGCGGCAGAGGAGTCGTGACTCGTGACTGGAGAGGAGGAAGCCAGCGCAGATCTGGGTCTTCTACGGTGGTGCTCCAGCTGCAGTTCACTGGCTGCTGCCTATGGTTTGAGAGAGGACAGCTCTCTTCCTCTAGGCCGTTCAAAATTTAAAAACCATCAAAGACATAATATAGTTATATATCATAAGGTCTAAATAATCATAATATGCATACTGTCATGCGATACTAATAAAAATTACGTATCTCTTAATTTAAAGTTGGCTCTATGACTACAGAGATCAAAGGTGTCGATAATTTTCTTCGCAATTGAACTTAGCTGCAATTTCATTCTCAGTATAGCCTATCATGCAATGGTGAAGAAAGTCATCTGCCATTTTAGTTCGAAGACATGTCTTTACAAGTTTCATAGCAGAAAAGGCTCGCTCCGCTGTTGCAATTGAGACCGGAAGAGTTATCACTAATTGTAATCTTGCAACCAATGGATAATCAACAAATTGACCGGTCTGAACTATTCTTTTTGTCAAATCAGCAAGTGAAGTGCAGATTTTGATCTGAATGGTTCATTCTATCAAGCTGAAAATGTGGTAGCTCGCACTCCAACCGATCTCTTTCCTCTGTCACTTGTTGGTCTATTGCAACCAGTTGCAACATTAAGCACATCTATTCTGTAATGATGGAATATTGTGGTGTTGTCATTCTTGTTTTGAGATTTTGTCACATCGACATACCTAAATTTGCAATATATAAACATTAGTAAGTATGTTAGTGAATAGATCTCTACATTATAATGTAAATAAACATGGGGAGATGGGAAAAGGGACATACTTGTGATCCATATTTGGGATGTCAATCTCATGCTTTACACAAAAGGATGTGACCTCTTCTGTAAGACTTTTCTATCGATCTTCTCTCAATTCATCAAGCAACACGTTTGTGTTAGAAATACAATTGAATGCATTCTATGTTGGAGTTTGAGACACAAGGCATCAGTGATCTTCATGATTTTTTCCATTAGGTGTGGAATGAAGACAAAATCAAATGTATTTAGGAACTTAAGGGAACCTCTAGCATCTCCTCTTGAAATCCTTGAATCTGTACGATCATTTGCTACACTTCCTAGTACTGAAATAGTGGGAGCAAACATCTCTAACAAGCTTTTGATTGATTTGTAGTGGGAGCTCATCTTGTGTGTTCGGCCCTTTATAAATGTCCTATTTGATTTGCACCACTTCCTGTGTCAAGCTCTCCCAATTCAATCTCTTTTGCAATTTCATCGACCTGATTTTCTTGTAGTTCATCATTGTGTTTGGAGAACAGTATTTACAATAAAAAATTTGCATGTTGGAAGAAATTATGGACCTCATGTACATCCCGACGACAACCGATTGTAGTTGACGAGCCAGACAATGAATATAGTATGTATAAGGGAATTGGAGTTTTAAGCTCATTCCATTACCCTCACATATTACTTGCCCCATCATAACCTTGCCCTCTGATATCTTGGACATTCAACTCATTATTAATGAGGACAACAACAATGAAGTTAGAGTCGAAGTTATTGTCCTCGTTGATAATGGGTTGAATGCGCAAAGATATCAGAGGGCAACGCTATGATGGAGCAAGTAATATGCGAGGGGAGTGGAATGTGCTGAAAGCTCTAATTCTCCGCAATTGTCTGGCTCATCAACTGCAATTGGCTAGTCGCCGTGTCGACGGAGGTACATGAGGTCCATAACTTCTTCCAACATGCAAATTTTATTGTAAATATTGTTAGCCCATCTCCCAAAATGATGAGCTACTAGAAAATCAGGTCGTTGAAATTGCAAAACAGATTGAATTGGGGGAGCTTGACACAGATAGTGGGGCAAATTAAATAGGATTTTTACAAAGGGCCGGGAACACAAGATGGAGTTATCACTACAAGTCAATCAAAGCTTATTACAGATATTTGCTGCAACTATTTCAGTATTAGCAAGTTTAGCAAATGATTGTATAACTTAAGGATTTCGAGAGGAGGTTCCCTTAAGTTCCTAAATACATTTGATTTTGTCTTCATTCTACACCTAATGGGGAAAAAATCACCTGGTGTCTTGTGTCTCAAACTCCAACATAAAACTTTGGATATTGCAAATACATTGGATGTTTCTAATAACAAACATGTTGCTTGCTGGATTGAGAGAAGATGGACGGAAAGTTCTGTAGAAACAGTCACACCCTTTTGTGTAAAGCATGACATTGATACCCTGAATATGAATCACAAATATGTCTCTTTTCCCATCTGCCTATGTTTATTTAAATTTTAATGTACGATATTTTCACGTACATACTTACTGATATTCAAGTATATATTGCAATTTTAAATATGTCAATCTGACAAAATCTCAAAATAAGCTCGACAACACCACAATATTGGAGTGTGAGCTACCACATTTTCAGCTCGATAGAATGAACAACCAAAGATCAAAATCTGCAATTCACTTGCTGATTTGACAAAAGAATAGTTCTGCTGATTATCTATTGGTTGTGAGATTTCTATGATTAGTGCTCACTCTTCTGGTCCGGTCTCAATAGCAACAGCGCAGCGAGCCTTTTCTACTATGAAACTTGTCAAGACACGTCTTCGAACTAAAATGGGGATGACTTTCTTTGCCATTGCAAGATAGTCTATATTGAGAAGGAAATTGCAGCAAACTTCAGTTGCGAAGAAATATTAAATTAAGATACATATAATTTTTATTGCTATTGCATGACAATATGCATATTTGACTGTTTAGACCTTGCGATATTTACTGTATTATGTATTTGATGGTTTTCTAATATGCTCCCATATCCAATGCCTGCCTTTGTCTCTGGTCTCACCGTGTCTGCTGCCTCCATACGCGTGTGAACCAGGGCAGGCGCTCGCGATTTTGGGTTATGTTCCGTACAATGAGTGGTGGCGTTGCGTTCCTATGCTGTGGCTGCGAGCGCCATGGGTCGCCAGGCAGCGGGCGGCCAAACAGAATGATCGTGACAGGGGGATCCGACTGATCAGGAATTCACCGATTGATTGATCCGGTGATTGATCTAGTCATCTAGCTTCTAGCCCAGCTACCCAGATGGGCGGCCCATTATGTTGCTGCTTTGCTGGGCTTTACAAAACTAGAGGCAAGGGTCCAGGGGCCGAAATTGCCTAATCTCCTAACCAGATCGGCAGAGTCTAATTGCTTATCCCAACAAATCGTTTGGCGGGGGGCTCCCTGGTCATGCCCCTGTTTCCCATCACTGCTCTGCCTATTTAGGATGCGTTTGCTTGACTGGATAGGGGTGGATGGGATAGGGATATCCATATTTTGCCTGGATGGCTCTCATTTGGTTGTGTGGATAAGGTGGATATGGGCAGCCAACTATGTAGCATATTCCCCTCAGATGCTGGCTGGCGATATCCGGAAAATTTGGCCGGATGGGGCTGTCCAAGCGCGGGCGCGGGCGCGATCTCACCTCCCGAAACGCCCCCCCCCCCCTCTTTTTTCTTATATCTCACCTCCATCTCCCCCGATTCATTCTTCACCTCCACTCCACTCTCCCTGGCGGCGGCGGCGGATCTCGTCGGCGAGTTGGCGACGGCGCTCAGAACCCAGGTATCCAGTCCGTCCATGGCTATCCCTATCCACCTTTGCTTGCCCGGGAACCAAACGCATCCTTAGTTCGTCTCGGCCTAGGGCGACGCCCTATGGCGCCTAACTGACACTTCAGACTCCTCCAAACGCTAAGGTGCATGCTATACAATGAAATCTAAGGCAGGCATGAATCTTTACTGCTCGTGGTCACCCATCACCTAAGTGATTCTTAGGCGACGCCTTAAAAACAATGCTTGCTGCTATAGCTTTTCGATAGCCCTTAACATGATGAACCGTGGATAATATGTAAAACCCTTTGTGTTAATAATTTGGTGGTGCGCGGTTTATTTTATTTAATCTGGTTAGGATTTGTGTGCTGTCTTCATTATTTGTTACTTGTTAAAAGCTAAATAACAAATATCAGGTAACTGAAATTGCCGTAAAAAATAGTACATGGCATGTTGATAGAAATGTTGCAGTCACAAATGTGAACATCCGAGTGCAGATTTCCCGTTTGTACATTTGTTATGTTCTTTTTCTTCATTGTCTTTGTCTGTTCCAATCACTTATTTTCATATGCTTCTCATGTTATAAATTTCTTTGGTATTCTTACTATTTAATTTGCTTCCTTTTGTGTATGTGCAGCCTGGTTACGAGCGCCTTTGCTGCCTTCGATGCATACAGACACGAGATCACAACTTTGCAACCACTTGTGTCTGCCGGGTCCCCAAACACCTCAGGGAGGAGCAAGTTATAGAATGTGTCCACTGTGGCTGCAAGGGCTGTGCCAGCGGTGACTAACCATGTTGTTAGTATGTCTTCGAATCCATGGTATCAAACCAACCACCCTAGATGTTCCTTGACAAGTAGAGAACGCTCAAAGCGCAGAAACCTGATATGCTGATTATCCAATTTCCTGACGCTGGGGTTGTGAACGATGATACATTTGCTGGTACTTGCTTTATGACCTTCCTACTGAAATCGTTCTGAATCCTGAACAGATCTACTACTACTCCGTTTCGGTTTATAAGAACTGCCCTAGAAAGGTGTATCGCTTGACATTATTGTTGCTGCGATATCGTTGACCTGGATTTAAATGTGGTCATAACAAGCCGTTGTTTGTTTCCATGCGGTCGTCGGCGGTTGGTGAGAGGCTTGATTTGATCCAATCCAAGCAAAAGGATTCCAAGCGAGGAGGCTGTGCGATCCGGCCTGCTGGTCATTCCCACTTCCAGCGGCATTTGGATTTGAGTAGGAGATCCAGCAGCAGCTTGGCTGGCTGGCTCCGTCGCGTTCCGGAAACATGGCAAAGCTGTACACCACGCTCCTCGTATCCGGGGCCGCTCACGTTGCTATCTCGACAAAAACGGCTCGCATAAACAACAGAGGCTACGGGGCCAAGACCGATGCCCACGGGACGGGACCGGGCCGATTGGTGAGGCATCGCCGTTCGTCCGATGGGAACCGATGGAACAGCTTAGCTATACCGTTGCGCCGGGCTCACCATCGGCTCGTGCAAGTGTGCAAGTGTGCATGGTCCTCGTGCACCGACCAGTACCCGCTGTCGGTGCGCCTGTGGGGGGGCGTGCGCGCGAGCCAAGCCAGCAGAAGACCAAAGCTGTTTTCTCTTTTTTTTTTAATTCGTGTACGGGCACGAGTAAAGCCCGCGGACGGGTCAAGGGCCCAAGGCAAGGCACCGTCGATTGATCATGTGACGGTGGTGTAGACCGTAGACCAGCAGCGTAGATGATGGAGTTCGTTCCTTTGAATCGTATTGCGAGTTCGTGACCCCGAGACCTCCGGAAGTCCACTTCGGCCGGTGCGTCCCTTGGCTCGGATGGCGGCGGAGGCGGCCATGACGGTCGACTTCCTCCGCGCGCGGCTGCTCTCGGAGCGGTCCGTCTCCCGCGCCTCCAAGGAGCGCGCCGACCAGCTCGCCGCAAAGGTACGTGTCCGTAAGACACCGTGTGTTCTTCGTCTTTTCCCGTGATTGTCAGGCAATGCCGTTGATTCGTGCGTCTCGTCCAGGTTGCGGAGCTGGAGGAGCAGGTCCTGGCGGTGACGGCGCAGCGGCAGCAAGCGGAGCGGGAGACAGACGAGGTGCTGGCCATCCTGGAGTCGCGGGGCTTTTCCGGCAGCCAGCTCTCGGAAGTCCTCGACTCGGGCTCCGACAACGACGAGGAGGAGCTACGGGACACCAAGGCCAACGGCGACGTAGCGAGCTCCCACGGGGAGGTGGAACCGGAGCAGGAGCCGGCAGCGCAGCGCGAAGCGGAGGAGGACGCGCAGCCCGAGCCCGAGCCCGGGGGACTGTCGTGGAAAGGCCGGAGCGTGAGCCCGCGGAAGGCGAGGCAGCTGAAGCAGCGGCACCGGAGGAGCTACTTCTACCTCCTGGCCTCGGAACCGGACCCCTCGCGCTGTAAGTACCGGATGGGCCAGTCTTGCCGCAAGAACAAGCGCACGGAGCTCAGGTCAGGGTCCCGCTATTCTCGTTCGCTCGTTCATTAGCATTAAAACTCCTTGTGCCGTTCTTGTCGGACTCGTCTGACATCATGCAGTTCTGTTCTGTTAAACGATGGCAGGTCGCCGGCTCCAGTAGTAGTGGAGGATGGCACAGGTCTCGCAGTATCTGCGGAGAGTCGGAAGGGGAAGCAGCAGCAAGATGACGAGCGGGACGACGACTTGGACGGCGAGGTGGGTGGAGACGAGAGGAGCTCGGGAGATGGCCGTGGCCAGTACGTGATCAGGTGTCGGAAAGATGGGGAGATGGAGAGGGTGCTGGAGAAGCAGGCCGAGCTGATTGGCCAGTTCGAGGCAGAGGAGAAAGCTCAGAGGGACTGGGAGAAGCAATTCAACGACAACCGGCGTTCACCCAAGGTAGTAGTAGCCTAGCATCACTAACGATGAGATCTGGATGTTTTTGTCTAGGATTTGAAACCTTGGCAGCATGGATATTGCCGACCCATGTTTTTGTTTTCCAAATTCCAGGGTGACGTTAAGGCAGCCGCGTATCGGCTTGATAGTGGTCGAGGGCAAAGCAACCGAAGAAGCTCCAAGGTTGAGGAACAAGAAGCAAGCTCCCAAGTACAGGCCAATTCAAGTGGAAAATCCCTCCCCTGTTCCAAACAACCCGAAAGCACGGCCACGAGACGGAACCAAGACGAACAAGGAGACGCAAATTCAGACGCCTGCTCAAGCTACAGCATAAATGCCCGGCCTTCTCGGCACCGTGCCATGGTCAAATCGTCTTCAGAATCGACGGACACTCGCATCAGCAAAGTCTCAGACTGGAGCTCGTCACGCTTCCACGATCATTCCCATACCGACGGCCGGCAGCTGATGGACACGCGTTTGGATCGTCAGCCGAGCAACAACGACATCGACGTGGAGAGTGTTCTTCAAGCCCTGCAGCGTGCAAAGATCTCCTTGACAAAGAAGCTGCTAAGCAAGCCACTCCCACCCAGCCAGGTGACGCTGGCGCTTCCGGCACCGGGGGACGAGTACCGCACAGAAGAGGATTTCTACGACGGCAACGATTCCTACAGGGGAGAAGAACACAGCGGCTCGAGTCCATCTCGTCAGGAAATACTAGCCCTCCCAGCGCCAGAGGACCACCGTACGGATTTTTCTTCGTTCGCGGAGAAATCGATCAGTTCAAGTCCGCCTCGCCAGGAGATCCTGGCTCTCCCAGCCCCGGGCGACGATTGCTCCGGCGAGAGAGAGGATGTCAGTGACCTGAAGATCCTTATGAGCAGCCCGGGCCTGCTCCGGCTGCCGACAGACTCGTTTCCACCGGAC
This sequence comes from Brachypodium distachyon, assembly GCF_000005505.3. Taxonomy (NCBI): domain Eukaryota; kingdom Viridiplantae; phylum Streptophyta; class Magnoliopsida; order Poales; family Poaceae; genus Brachypodium; species Brachypodium distachyon. Next base: position 53,862,751 of record NC_016132.3, on the reverse strand, counting down.
GAGATGCTGTCAACAAGTAATGGTCATGATTCAGAGCTCGGATTGAGAGAGACTGCTCGATACGATCCGCACGGTTCTGCGACGCTCGCGCTGCCTAATTCCGGTAAGTGCAACGTTCCGAGCTCGGCCTTTTCAGTAGGGAGCGCCGCTTCTTTTCTCTCCGGAGTTCCTGAACTCCCGGAGGATTTGAGAAGGGGAAGAAAGCCACTTGCAGACGTGAATTCGTTCATGCAGCGCGGCTGTGATTACACCGTTTCTAATAAGTGGATGTTGTAGCGTGCAAGTGTAACTACACGTTGTTCTGTCCACTGTTAATGTCTAGTGTGTCGTTCGTCGACCTTTCCTGTGGTGATGTGGTCCGATAAGCAATGTCGTGCGTGTTGTGAAAGGTTGTCAAGCACCACCACTTGTCTGCAGGCAGCATCGGCTATGGAGGCATGGAGATTTATATCCTGTGAAAAGGGACTTGAGACCAGTGAAGGTTACCTTGCCCAAGACTAGAAAAGTGCATCGCCTTTCGCCAATTTTATGCCTAGGTGCAAACCCTGCAGCCTGCAGGCCTGACCGGAAACAGTAAAGTTTGAGTGGTGTCCGGCACAGGACAGTGCCTGCGGCAAGGCACTCGGTCCTGGCATGCCCATGCTCCTTTCTGGCTCGAACTCGCTGTTTGTAAAGGCATGCATGCACGACATTCATGATGATACCGAAGGGTGACCTTTGCTTCCGCAGCAATCTCCCTGCACCTTTTGTCCCGCGATTCCTCGTCGTGTATGTCAGGTGCGCTGTGGTGGCAGTCATCATCGCGAGCAGTATTAGCCAAGTTACATCTATATCTGAGATATCTGAGATAGGAAACGTCGTGAAAATGAAGCATGAAACAACTACATCTATATCTGAGATAGGAAAAGTATACTGCATACATGCGATTACTAGTATTAGCCAAGTTACAAGTCAGATATCTCATTCCTATAAATCCAAGTCTGAAAAGAAACGAGGCAGCGTCCAGGTTTAGCTCAGATCACTTACCGCCTGTATATATCATATCCCTATAAGGCTATAGCTACTAGATACCACGAAAGCAAAATCTGACAGTCATAATACACGGTAGTCTAAATAATAGTCAGAAAATTTGCGGAGGACCGGGTAACTAACCTAAAGAGTGATTCAGAATATACACTCAATAACTTGGTTGGGAAATGGTATGTCATGAAACATGACAAGCCATTTCTTTTGCTTGGGATTTCGCTAGGAAATCAATTCATCAAACTCTGGAGTCGCAGACGGTCTGTCATGAAACATGACGAACCACTTCTTTCACTTGGGATTTCACAAGGAAATCAATCCAAACTCTGGAGTTGCAGATGTGCTGTAAGCCCATGCACTTTACTGACTTCAATGCTCATCCTTTTCTTAAAGGAAGTGCATAGTCTTTCATTAAAGATGTTTTTCTCGTTGCCTCCTCTGCTTCTGACCAAACATACAGCCCCTGCTGATGTGCTATAAACCCATGCACTTTACCCACCTGAATGCCCGTCCTATCTTAAAAGGAAGTGCATAGTCTTTCACGAAAGATGTTTCTCCTGATGCCTCCTCTGCTTCTGACCATACATACAACCCCCGCTCTTGGCGCCCCCCAGGGACAGTATTGTCAAGTACAAGAGCAACCAGAAATGCAATGACCATGTTGAGTGACAGTAATGTGTTGAGGACATAGTCTACCTGAGATACAACCAAATTAAAGAAGCACAGTTAAATAGTTAACATAAAATATGATTGTAGATAGTGCTGGATTTTTCTTGAGAGTGCCATGAAGGGATTTTTCAGCCTTCAGAGAGAAAATGAGAACAGGAAATCTGTTTCTGTAGTGTGTACTAAACACAAGATTTGAAGAATACCCACACAGCGAAACACGTAGATCATGGGTACGGATTTAATATAGCATGCCATGGTATCTAAAAATATGATTCGAGGCTACTGCGTTCTTTGCTGGAAGAAACTACACGGAACCACCTCTAAATTAACATTCTGGACCTTAACCTATGCATATAATTAGTATAATTGGCCACTTGCAGCTCACAAACTACACTTCCAAGTTTCTCCTAAAGTCCTTCTACAGTCCACAATAGTGAACATTTACATTAAAAATATTTAAGTACGCTAAAAAGTCAAAACTAACCCAACCATGTCTTGTGACTTGGAGGACTTGGAGAAGATCCAACAATGGGTCCTCTACCCACTAGACATGCACAATGTGATTAATTTTAGTTGAAGCTTGTCCTTAGGTAGCAAAATGTCAAAATAAGCTGTGCATGAGCTTGTTTGTGAAATGAAAACTCAAAGAGTCATGTAATATACCAAAGCAGTGAAAGACAAAAACCATGTGTGCAATCTTGTCCTTTCTGCTTCTGGTTAATTTCCCTTGATTTTTTGCGCAAAAAAAATTCCCTTGATTTATGCTTTCCTTGCTAACCTTTTTATTTTGATATTATCTTTGAATCTCCAATTGTATAATATAGACGTTTTTGTAGAAGTTCCAAATATCATTGATCCATAAGATAATCACAGTCCCCTAGTGTACTTTTGCTGGAAGAACCAAATATTTGCTTTTCTACTAGTCAGCCAAATATATCCATGCAAAGGTTTAAGTTGAAAAATAGAATTCGTGCACTATCAGTCTATCACCAGGATATAAGCCCGCAATTTTCATTTAAAGTACCATGCAAAGACAAAACATAGAAAGTTAGGTGCATACCCCACCAGATCCAGTGCGTACAGGCCCATGTGATGCCACAGTGTATGGTTGAAAGTAAGTTGGAACTGATGAGTTTGTATTAGGATGTAATCCGTACTGTTGAAAGTATGAAGGAACTGATAGGGACAAGAACAACGCTAGCCCAACTACAATACTGTTCCTGGAGCTTCCTGTGGCACTATATCGAAGATTAGATAAGCCAAGGGCGCAAAGCATGGCCCACATGAAACAAAGGAGAGCAGCAACCATAACATCTGGAATTGAGGCAATGAAGGCACCAAATTTTCCTGCAAAGGAGATACAACGATATTAGTAAGCAAGAACCATGCATGCTATCATATGACTAAGGGATGTTTGGTCTTCCAAGTGTGAGGTTTTGCATCGACAAAAAGTTGCTTACCAATAAGAGACAGAAGTAAGAGTACAATAGCACCGAAGCTAACTGCCTTTCGGCTACCCATTTTAGTCACAGCAATTGTATGTACATTCTCTGTTATTGTTGCCGACCCAACTCCCGTTCCCCATAAGCCAGCCAGGACGGTGGAGACGCCTTCAACGCCTATACCCCTGCTAATAATCCCAGCTGTTGGTGGTCTTGTGGCCACAAACAAAGATGATGCATGGTAGGAACCAACCTTAAGTCAAATGAGCACGTGTTAGGAGATAGAAGAATTTGGATAATGGAGTCAGCGTACTATATACAGATGGAACCAATTTCAGGTAACGAGAACTAGAGTAAGTCAGGTATCTGAGAAGCAGGTTTGTGCCAGGTGCTTAGCAAGGGATCTACACTCTTGATAGTGTAGACCATTTCCAAATGAGAACAAGTTTATCCATGGAACAGAGTGCATTATGTTGCAAGCTTATTTATGATAAATATTGAAAGAAAGATAACAAAGTAAAGTAAAGCGGATATAATCAAACTATGAAGCAATACTTCTTGACTTACAGAATCAACTGTTGCAATAACTGATACAAGACACATCACAAGGCCCATTTTCCAATTAAAAACTGGAGTGCCCCATTGCAACGGATAAGGAAACCGGAACCAAGGAGAAGCTCTTAAGACATGTGAGGTGTCCACACGGCAAGATTTCATCCTCAATACATGCTTCCGGCAAAAGGCTGATGCATTGTTTGAAGCGGGAATATTTGCATCACAACCTTTGTAGCTATAAACTCCAGTTGCTGTCAGAACAAAAGCAATAGCCCATGTGATTCCTAGACCAAGAGGAACCTAAGGGGGCAGCATCAATAGTTCAAAAATTAGCATCTCATGCAGCCACTGTAAATGCCGCCATGCAGCATAAATTAAGACGATATATCAATATTTTTAGCCGAAAATTCTTACCGCATAGATCAGAAACACCCGGTACCCAAATAACTTTATTTTTCGGAGGTACTGCACCAAGGGAAATACATTAATGATCAGCATAAATCTAGTTCGTAATGCACATCATATTACGTTGCATTTGACGAGTCTTTTTTTACTGTGTACTCACTAGTGCAAAGATAATGACCATCATCAATTGCAAGACGCCAATCTCTATGCATGACCCTACTTTAGTGAACCCATAACTGAAAAATGAAAGCCCAACAGCTGCAACCGTTGGTGAGACGACAACTGGATTTATCAACCTGAAATAAACAGATAATAATTATACAACTAAAATATAAGATTAGCATGGTTGACAATCACAATGTGGGACCGATCCATTCCAATGAGATGTTTATGCTATCCAGATACATCTTGGCTCCTTCGCGCCTAAGACATGGACTTATGTGGGCTAGGTTACATATAGTTTTCTTAAAGTTGTGCAACATAGGACTTAAAGTTATGACATCTCAACTCTGATACCATACAGAGTTGCATACTTGCATGCACCAACTAAGTGGCACGAATTTTATGTTTACCAATGATTTTTAACTAATAGATGCACCTAAAGCTATAATCGAAGGAGTCTTTTCATTTCATGAAAATGTCAATATTTGTAACACCCTAATAACTAATGAAGGCTTTAACATTCTCTCCCATGCTACCAATGAATCAAGTATCTTTGATACGTATTTAATAGCTTTAATACGATAATGCTATGTTTACTTCAAAATCGAGGGCATATGCATAAGTTGTATATGAATCTTGATTCATTTGCTACGGAGACCAATTAGGTATGCTGTGAAAAAACACCATTAGCAACCTGCCAAATGGCAGTAGACAGCTACAAAAGAAAATGGTTTGATCTTATTAGCAGCAAGGAAGTGAACCTTAAAAGTAGTGACATGAGGCCTGTATATCCTAACAGCACTTGGAATACACCTCCTATTATGATAGCCCCCTGGAGATGCTTCATTATGTGCTTAAAGTTCTGCAATGAAACACGTTGTGTTAATCTCACTGAGAAGTGTTTTAAAAGAAACTTCGCAAGCCATGCATTACACCATGTTCCACTAGCATATTTAGAAGTTGCATCAGCTCAAATTAAAAGAAAAAAGGATGTATGCATACATTGTCATTGAGCCCGAAGAATTCAGGGGAGTTGATAATTGCAAGCGCAGGAGCAAGGTATACAAAGGATGGTCCCTGCACAAGTGGCAGCCTCGTTCCAAAGAGCGTGTGCAGCAATGTGGTTAGCCCCGACACTAGCAGCACCGTCGATACCACTGCTGCCATATCATCCTAAAAGAAATGCATCCAATCAGCATATATTAGGTAACACACCGGCCAAACAGTAATGCTATAGGAACTAGTGAAAAAATTCTAATGATGCACTCACAGCTGAGCCGCCCATTGCAGGAACAATCACAAGCGGGACTAGGATGATCGACCCGAGCATGGAGATGTAATGCTGGAATCCATATATCACTAGTGGAACTGCAACACAGGTTACAAACCCCTACATTAGACTAGCACGCCATACAACTCTGATCAGAACGTGGGCATTCCAGTTTTCCTCCTTCAGGTACTTACATGCTCCAGGAGTGTCACGAAGTTCGTACTTCACGCGCGCCGGCCGCTCCGGTGGATCCTCCTCCTCCGGCAGCTGCGGAAGCGGCGCCGCAGCCGGCTGCCCATTCGGCCTTCCACCATCTGAATCCCTCCTCCGCACCCTCGCGGGAGGCGCTGGTGGCGGTCGTTGCTGTTGCTCCTGCTGCGGCTTGGCATTGGTCACTGCGGCGGCAGGAGGGGGCGGCAGGGCAGAGTTGGGCCCGGCCGGTGGGCCGGACTCCAGATCGGCAGGGGCCTCAGCGGGGCGGGGGAGCGGGGCCTGTCCGGAGTTGGGGGCAGAGGCGGTGGAGGTGGACTCGCCGGAGACGCGGGACTGGAAGCCGGTGCGCTTGGCCCAGGAGAGGGGCTGCGCCTGCGGTTGCGGCGGCGGCGCCGGGGGCCAGGGACCGGGGCGCGTGCGGCGAGGCTGCGGCAGCGCACCGGAGGAGGAGGACATGGCGGGAGAGAGGGGCCTCACCGCCGGCGAGCGGCGGCGCTTGGGGGTGAGAGGAGTGGTGCGAGGGTTTAAGGGGGGAGAGTGATGAGGGTGGCAGAGGCAGTGTGAGCTGGACGCGTACTTTCCCGTGCGTGGGGGACGGAGGCGGAGATTTTGCTAGGGGGGTTGCGCTTGGGCGCCCACGGCGTCAGGTGGACGTTATGGGGCTGTGTGTGGGCGTGTGGCGTGCGTTTGAAAATTTGGGATAGGGTGACGGCGAAGTTGTTCGGCGAGTACGTTTGCGTCAGTGAGCGGCTTGTACGCGGATGTTGCTGGTTCCTTTTGTCACTGGCACGTTTAGAAGAACAATGTTATACGTAAAACGTTTTACATACTCCCTCAATTTCATATTAAATGCCAAAATATTACGTGTAACTAGACGCTTTTAGATAGATATACATGTATGTTTGGACAAATCTGACTCACTTAATTTGAGACGGAGAGAGTATGATCTTCACACGGCACGCACGCTTACATGCATCGATGACATTCATTGTCCAACCAGAAGATGAATGAAAAGAATCGGATTTAGCCACGTCGGTGTCATATCGTGTGCAAGCCATTTTCACATGTTAGAACCTTAGATTGATGTATGGAATAGTGTTTGCTCGGGATACTATCGGGCTTTCATGTCGCTCGGTCTCCAAGGCTACTGCAAAGGCACAAATCCTCCCCTCACATGTTTAAAGCTAGGGTTTTGGACGCATACGTGTCCATCTTAGATGGTGGCACACGGGCAGGTCTCTTGAGGGTCTTATGGTGGCAGTGTTGGTTGCTTTTCTTGGGCATGTGGGCGTCAGGGTGGGCATCATGCTCAAGTTTCCTTGGCGCTAATTCGACAGCGTTAGTGTTTCTCGTCCAGATTGAGCCGTGTTTCTCATAGCTCGATGCGGCCAGTATTCTTCGGCCTAAGGTGGTGATGGAGCGGAGCGAAAACTCAGCCCCGCAGGTTTCGGCAACGGCCGTATGCATGGTTGCCTCGGGTCGTGGGTTACCTCATGGCTTCACCTCTCCCCCTATGCAAGCTCTGGGTGAAACCCCTGGTCCGACTTGCTAAGAGCCAGTGGTGTTGTTCATCAAGACATCCTTGCAGGCACTCCCCGGGAGAAATAGTTCCTCCTAGCTGGCTGATGGCATGATATTTTGTTGTGGTTAAAGAGATGGAGTGGCTGTGAGAGTCTCATGTTTCTGTTGGCAGTCGTTGTGGGCTTAGAAGTTATGTCTGCCTATACGGTTGATGCTCCTTGATGCGGAGCGAGAAGGGAACGTGGGGGCATTTCTAGTGGCGGAGTTTGTTTGTGTAAAATCCCTCAAAATTATGATTGTTTAACTTGAAGCCACGGTAAACGAGAGTTGGTGTTGGTTCAAACACGCCTTCCAGCGTCCTTTTGCAACTTGATTTGCTAAAAGAACATCAACAAAATAAATAGTTGACCAACTAAAACTGAAACATGTTGAAAGTACTCTCTCTTTGTTTTAAATTAGAAGATGTTTTACCTTTGTTCTAAATCAAAAATAAAAATGAGTATTTGGCCAACGTTATAGAAAAATAGAAGATGTTTTAGCTTTGTTGTAAATCAATTTTTTTTTTGAGTATTTGGCCAAGGTACTATCAAATAAGTATACTAAAAAGGCTATATATCATGTCAGATTCAATAAGTCTGACTTAGAGTTGTAAATGTTGGTAGTACGTTTTTCTGGTCAAACTTTAAGAAGCACTACTTGTCAAACTTAAAACATCTTATAATTTGGAACAAATGAGTACTACCTTGTCAAACTAACTCAACATCCTCCTAAAATCTCTGCTAAAAAAGAAGCACGAAACAGAAGGGACAACTAAACACTGTCGTGGAGCCAAAGGTTAAAAGACACGATGCGTAAGCCAAACCTAGGAGGAATGTAGTTGGCTTTGTCAGACTCGTTCCAGGCGAGCCGACAACAAAGGGTTAACATGGTTGGCTATGTATTTTTATCTGTAATCAGGGTCTTGGTTGTGGTGATTTTCGTTACCGTCTGGTAACTTTCGATTAACAATGTCTCACCGTAAATGAAGTGTGCCCAAGCAAAAAAACACCAAATTGTTTATTTTTTAACTTAACTTGTAAATGGATGCTCACTCTGAAGTAATTTATATGCTCAATAAACAAATTGTTTATTTTTTTATATGCTCAATTAACAAGTTAAGTTAAGCAAAAAAACACAAACATGATTGGCTATGTATTTTTATCTAATCAGGGTCTTGAAGTGTTCTTTTGGTACCAATTTTTTTATTTTTTAACTTAAGTGTATCACTTAGAACAAAAATGGATGCTTGCCATGTCATGTAAATGTTTTTTTGTGTGTCTACAAAGAATTCAAAATAAAACCATCTTTTATGGAAAAGTTTGAATTTAAATTTTGTTTGAAATTTTTCACAATGTAACTAACTGAGCGGTATTTTTTGGTAACGACAAATGCCGGTCCCCCCTTAGTAAATTTTCTCACCTGGTACCAAAAGAACATAGCTTAATTTGACGCAACCAAGAAGTCAAAATCCTTCTTTAATCAACACCCTTGAATTGATAATCAGTAAACTTTACACTTCGATATCTAATTCGGTGAAGACCGTCGCTGACTATTGAGTTCCCGCCTGGTCCAGCAGAGGAAACAAGAATGGAATTGATTGAGAAATACCAATATATGGCAGACATCTCTGTTAAATTCCGTGCTTCATTGCTTTGTACTCCCTCTGTCCTATATTAAGGGGCTCAAATTTGACTAATATTGATGTATCTATGCCCAAAGTAAGTCTAGATGAAAATCACTTAATATGGAAAGGAGTGAGTAGCAGAGTGCGGCGTGGAGCGGCATCACCGGACACTGGGAGCCTGACGACAGCAAGGAGGTTGGGCAACAATGGATGACAAAGAACTCAGACAGACACAACCTCGTCCGTCGATGCGATGGCAGGAAGCTTTGCTCATTCTATTGGAAGAAGAGGATCCAGAAACGAAGTGCTTCACGTTAAGAAAAAACAAAAACAGCAGCAGCTAATTAGCCCAAGTCATTGTCCACCAGTACCACTCTGAAACTGCAGCTGACCGACTCCTTGATGGGTAAGGAGGTCGCCTCCACTGGTATGTAGGCCGAGTCAAATACTCTTCTGTTTATGTCCCCTCAAGCATCCGTCAAAATTAAGCAACGGTCTTTGATTTGTTGAATTTAACCTGCTGGCGTTGGAGACTAATCCAGGAGATCTGCACCCAAGAAGAATAGTCGCATTCGCACTTATCCTGCACTTTATTAAGAGACCCACTTGCCTTTTGACTCGTGACTGCAGAATAAAATTTCACTTGCAGAACATTTGCAGTGCGCGCTGCATTCGTCATGATGATATATAACCAGATTAGTTAGCAAAAGCTAGCTAGAGGACATGTGCAACGGCAAGGAATTCACGCATTACGCACTGGCGGGAACAGAAGTTTCCGCCTCCGTTCTTAATCAATCACCAGCTGTCTCTGTCGCATGGTTCATGTTCGAGACTTTGACACGATCACCGGTTGGCTGTTGACGCAGTAAACCGGGGCTGGCTGCTCCTGGCTTGGCACTGTGTTACCAGAACGCACTCATGGCGATCAGTGGACGCCCTTTCCACTGCAAATCCTAGCTTTTCTGAACCTTTCTTGCATTCAGATCGCCAACTTTAGACAACCTCCTCCCCTGCCTCCTATTTTGCGGTAGGAAAAAAACATGCCCGTGCAGGAGAAGAACACGTAGGTCGCCGGGTGCTTCTTCGACTTGTCAAAATGGTACGGAGTAGATATTTTCAGCGCAAATAATCGACGCGAGGGATTCAATATCAGTTTGAAAGATTGTCGGTCTCCTTTCCGTTGCGCGGTGTCACCTCCGTGGTCGACTAATGCACACTGACAGTTGACGGAGTATACTTGTTTAATGCAGATAGCAGCGTAAACACACAGGCACCGCGGACGCGCGACTTTGTAGGCCGTGTGCATCTTTATATGCAAAGATCAAGAAGAAAATACTTTTTCAGCGCACATAGGATCTAGCTAGTCGCTTGAAATGATTAGAACATTTCATGAACAGCTGACTAGTCAGGTTAACCAACCATTGAACATGAGCGAGCGCATTGGCCTGGAAGTCACCGTCCACGACCACGTGATCGTGTTGAAGTTCACACCGGGGTATATACATATCCACCCAATGACCCAGGCTGCAAAATAATCCATGCGATTGCATTCGTATACGGATCTTTTAAGAATACAGCAGTCTGTCTCGGTGTGTTTAATTACCTTTCCTTCTCCAAGAACAACGTACAAGTGGTTGATTAGAGATGCAGACCCACGAATGTGATCTTCTCTGAGTCTGTCCGTTCCACAACTTACTGACGTGTGAAAACCCATCAAAATTTGTTTATTTGGCTAGAACTTGTAAAAGGACTAGAATAGCACCCGGGTGGTGCTGGCAAAATTGGCTTGGTGTCGCCTAACTCTAGCAAGTGGCACGTGCTTGGTGCTGGCACATTACCTGTACGAACCACGCAACAAGTGCAGATGGCCTGGAGATCTCTGCTTCCTGTGCCGAAATCAATCTTCTTCCTTTTTTTTATTGGTGACGATACATGTAGCTCTCGATAACATAACGGGACCTCATTAAAAACATCAAGTTGAAGTGTTGAACGGAAGGCCCATTGTCGATACCTTGAGACATCGCATCGTAGTCTCGTATACGTATCGCCGATTTATGACCTGTGCCTCTCGCGCTGTTGCGATGGCACTGTATGACAGCGAACGCTACTTACCCACTCAATTTTAGTATTTTCCATCAGGAATTCAGGATCCTCATCTCCAGGTTCCAGCCAGCGTGTCCACGTCGCGCCCAACATGTAACATCCCGATGATACGCACTAGCAACCAAACCCAGTTAGCAGCCGGTGGCCAAGCTTTGCGGCTTGGCGCTATGGCCAGCGTCGAAAACGAGTTCTCCTACCGCTGCACTTATGCTATCCTTTCCCAAAAAAAAAACTCCCAGGACTCCAGGCAACACAATCTGGGTGGGTGTACATAATCACTAATTAATCATACATATGAACGTGTTAAGTAATTTCGTTCCAAGCTTATTTAACTTGCCGGTGGACGGGCTGGGGAATCAGCAGCCAGCTGACGTGTATCTGCGCGCGATCGCGGCGTGTGTGTAACATAAAGGCACGGGCGCGCGCGCGCGCCTATATAGACAGCTCTTCGCTTAGCGAAGTACTCCGAGCAAGCAGCAAAGCAGGGGAGAGAGTTTGACTCTGCTACTGGGCAGCTTAAACTAGCTACCTACCTTTTCGATCCCGTTCTGCCACTGCAAGTCAGGAGCTAGCTAGACGACATGGGAGCTCCGGGCCGGGATGAGGAGGAGGCGAAGAAGATGGAGGCCGGCGACGACACCGTCGGCCAGAAGCTCGACGCCGGCGCGCTCTTCGTCCTCCAGTCCAAAGGTGCCTAAACGCTTATACTGCTTCGTTTTTTTCCCGATAAGGATGCTCGTATTCTAATTCTTGGGTGCTTTTCTTTTAAATTTTGTTTGGGGAGCGTTAGGAACTTAGGATCATGCCCGATTGATTGCCCCTGAATTACGGCCGTCGGGCCGTGTGCATCGCATGCAGAGGCCAAGAGAAATGATACTCCTGTATTTCAGTTATCTTCGGAAAAAATAGTTATAGTACTAGTAGTTAACCACTTCGGCACCAAGTCATTTTCGCATTTTGGGGATACTAATCCGAGACGAAATCGATGTAGCTATCTCATTCTGGGGATACTGACGAGACAAAGTCGATGCAGCTAGCTCATTTTGGAGTAGCCAAAGCGGCAAGCTCATTTTGGAGCAACTAGCAAAGCTCATTTTGGCGATACTAGCAAGACGAAGTCGATGTTGCTAGCTAGGCAGTAACATAGAAGGAGATATGATTGAATGATTGATTATATACGCCATCCTGCTGATTGATCTGTCTGTAAGTGGTTGATGTCCTGGTGGTGATTACTCAGTCTGTGGTTGCACTCTCACCGGCTAGCTAGCAAGAGAACAGAGGCGACGATCGTCCATGCCCCGCAAATGATTTGCTCATTTCATGCCACAGTTCCACCTCTGGCATCTCCTGACCACAAGTTCCCGGGCAGTGGATGCATGTTTGAATCATCCGTCATTGCCAATCTACCCTTTCAAACCCTTTTTCATTGCTCACTTTATGAGAGTGGTGCTTTCTACCTGCTTTATATATTTTTTTCCCTAGCTCGCTTTTACTTTCTCTCCCGTCTGCACTCTGCTTGCTCAAATCAAATGTTCTTTGGCAACAAAGAAAGAGACAAAACAAAGCTGTACTTGTCATATGCTGAGATTCCTGACTATCCATAGCCATGCTCCTCCATGTGCACTTCGCTCTGTTTTTAACATGTGCACTTCATGTTATCCGTCTCCTTAGCCAGTCGACCAATGTTCTATTAAATGTTACTCCTACTATTAGCCGGTGTTGTGTTAAGCAAGGCCTCTCACGGTGTTTACTTAGCATCATCCCTAACTTCAACTTTAAATTTTTATCGTAACGAGGAAAGAGAATGGAAGAATGGGACAACAAGGAACGAGAATACAAGAATGGGACCGTATATGTAAATTATTAAATCTCATATACCAATTAGACTCAACAATCTTTATAAAAGTGAAGTTTATCTAACAAATTTTTAGTCTATGTAAAATACAATGCATTGTGAAAGTAGTATCAAAAGTTTAAGATGCACTAAGAGACAATGCATTCAGTGGTCGAAGAGTTGCCGACAACGGTTAATATGTTTGGAAGTTACCATAATACTCCCTCCGACCCATATTACTTGTCATTGATCTAGTTCAACTTTGTACTAAATGTACGACAAGTAATACGGGTCGGAGGGAGTACATGATTTTCATATTGCTAACGATAATCAATATTACGGCATTTGAAGTTAACACATGTACTTCCACCAACTCTGCATTAAATTTTTGACATTTATTATGAATAAGAGGAAGCAGCATTTTCGTCGGAACTTTACACTCGTGGCATTTCCCTGTTCCAAACGGGCCTAGTCAAACGATCAAAGATGTTGGGACATTTTATTTGAAATAAATATATTAGACAGGAATCGTGGACAATTTAGCCTGGTGTGTGTTTATTGTGGACTAGTATATCATACATGCATGTTGCATACGCTGGATAGCAATAAGTATTGCAGAAATAGACTACTGCGCGGCTGCAGGCCAGTTGGCCGGTATGATATTCGACGCTAACAATCATATTTAATACACACTTTAGAGAAGAAGGAAAACAAGTGCGCGTGTAGGTTTGTGTCACTCGTCGAAGATTAGGTACAGACATAACATGCTCCCTCCGTCTCACAGAATTGCCTAAAGACCGTATACATACACGTAATAGCAAAGTCACTTCGCGTGGAACGGAGTAAGTAAATCAAATCCTTTTAGCTCCCTTGCTCTCTCTCGGAAGTCCTTACTCTGGACTAAATCATGTACTCATGTATTATTCGCTTTCGTATTAATTTCTTGGTTTTGGGGACAAGATCGACAACTGAGTGTAGCGCGATGACGTGCGCTTCGGACATTGCGAACAAATGTGTTGTACGGAGTACAAAATTTTCTTCGATATGGTCTGCGGTGGGATTTCTGATATTGACGTGCTACAAATAATTTTTTAGAACTTTTGGTTAGCTAGCATGCATGGAAATTTTACAGTCACTTTTTGACAGAGAGCGTGCATGGAAATCAGATATACTTGGATATTCATCTGCCGTTCCTCAACCGGAACACGGATGCAAGCAAGCACAGAAATAGGGGTACTGATTAGAAACTGTTGATGCATATATAATGCAGGGTCATGGCTGCACTGCGGGTACCACCTGACGACGTCGATCGTGGCGCCGCCGCTGCTGAGCCTGCCGTTCGCGTTCGCGTCGCTGGGGTGGGCGGCGGGGATGGTGTGCCTCGTCATCGGCGCCGCCGTCACCTTCTACTCCTACAACCTCATCTCCCGCGTCCTCGAGCACCACGCGCAGCAGGGCCGCCGCCAGCTCCGCTTCAGGGACATGGCCACCGACATACTAGGTACAGTACTCGTATCTGCTGCTCACACTCACAGAAATACATTGGTCAAGATTTAGTTTTTGGGGTATAGTACGATTACGTGGCGGACTAGCGTAAAGTAGTGCTAATCGGATCACGGATATCGGGGCAGGTAAGATTCCGTAGAGCACCGGCCGGCGTCTGTCTTGAAGCGCGGAACTCAACAGAATGAGTCCACTTCACTGCGTGCGTGGCCAGCACGATGCCTCATCTTCCAAATTTTTTATTTTTTTTGGCGAGGATCTGTCAAAAACTCTAGTCATGCGCGGGAAAGAATTACTAGTCGTTGATGGACACCCGTAATGCAGAAATGTTGGAACTGGTCTGCTGGTATCATGCTAAAAGAGCATGATTAGGCAATTATTGGGCAGGCCTGACGGGCCTTAATGGCTAGATAGTGCTCGCCCGAGAGCAAAGCTTGTTGGCAAGAGGCCAAGGGGAGCCCAGACGCCCAGATCGACCATCGCTTTCACTGATGCGTGATACGCGCGTGGCCTGATTAGTCGCCCGGTTTCCGGGGGCTACAGTAATCAAGCTGTTCGCATGGAGACATGTGAAGTGCATCATGGGCAAACAATGGGCGTGTTGGGACTGGCAAGTCCACGACAGCGTATCACGAATAGCCATGTTGGCTTTGGCCATGCATGTGAGCTCGATCTCAGGGTTTCGCAGGCATAAATTCGTCAAAGCACGTGGACACGCGGGTCAAGGGACTAGTACAAGCCGACAACCACTGGATGGTTCTAGCCGCTTCCTCAGTTGGATGACATAACATACTCTACAGTAGTATCACGTGAGCATCTCCCAATAATTGCAACCCGCTGGATAGGTGTTGGCTACAGGGCAGTATGACACACTACTAGCGTGGGTCGTGTTCGTGGCCGACATGGTAAGGAAAGCAATCTCCGAAGAAAAGACCAGCATGGGGTTCATTTCTTTGACTAGTTCTCAAAGTCCCTCACTGGCACAGTAGTTTAAGATAACCCCAAATTTACACATGTGTTGGTAAATTCAGTAATTTCCATATCTGTGCATGTTCAAGCATTTCTCTGACCCCTGGTAATTGTCCACGGTGTTGCTGCAGGCCCTGGGTGGGGGCGTTACTACATCGGGCCGATCCAGTTCCTGGTGTGTTTCGGAGCGGTCGTCGCGTCCACTCTTCTGGCCGGCCAGAGCATGAAGGTACGTACGTGCGGGTTAATTGCGACCCGTATCGTGCCGGGGTGACACGTTGGACGCACGGAAATTAAAAGGAATCACGTCGAATGAATATGGATCCTCATCTCTGGTGCGCGCATATATGCATGCAGGCCATCTACCTGATCGCCGTCCCCGGCGGCACGATCAAGCTGTACGTGTTCGTGGCCATCTTCGGCGGCTGGATGATGATCCTGGCGCAGCTGCCGTCGTTCCACTCCCTCCGCCACGTCAACCTCGTCTCCCTCATGCTCTGCCTCTCCTACAGCTTCTGCGCCGTCGCCGGCTGCATCTACCTAGGTACAGAGGCCCGTTTTCAGAGCCATGGATTCACAAGTTCAGAATAAAAAGAAGAAGCTTCCAACTGACGAGCTTTGCAATGCACGACAGGAACCTCCGACAGAGCGCCCCCGAAGGACTACTCGATCTCCGGCAACACCCATAGCCGTGTGTACGGCGTGTTCAACGCCATCGCCGTCGTCGCCACCACGTACGGCAATGGCATCATCCCCGAGATACAGGTACTAAGAACCGAGACAACCAGGATATCTGAACAGTATTTGCGCAGTGGTTTAGGTACTGATGAATCTCTGAATGCGTGGCAATTAATGGCAGGCGACGGTGGCGGCGCCGGTGACGGGGAAGATGTTCAAGGGGCTGTGCCTGTGCTACGCCGTGGTGATCACCACCTTCTTCAGCGTGGCCACCTCGGGGTACTGGGCGTTCGGCAACGCGGCGCAGGGCACGCTCCTGAGCAACTTCATGGTGGACGGCAAGGCCATCATCCCGGAGTGGCTCCTGCTCATGACGGAGCTCTTCACTCTGCTGCAGCTGTCGGCCGTGGCCGTGGTGTACCTGCAGCCGACGAACGAGGTCCTTGAGGGCGTGTTCTCGGACCCCAAGGCCGGCCAGTACGCGCCGCGGAACGTCGTGCCCAGGCTGCTCGCGCGCACGGCCGCCGTGGCCATCGGCACCACCGTGGCCGCCATGGTGCCCTTCTTCGGGGACATGAACGCGCTCATCGGCGCCTTCGGCTTCCTGCCGCTCGACTTCGCCGTCCCGGCCGTGTTCTACAACGTCACGTTCAAGCCCTCCAAGAAGGGGGTCGTGTTCTGGCTCAACACCACCATCGCCGTCGTCTTCTCCGCGCTCGCCGTCATCGCCTCCGTCACGGCGGTCAGGCAGATCGTGTTGGACGCCAGCACTTACAAACTCTTCGCCAACGTGTGATGATCGATGATCAGGCGGCTTGACGACAGGAGCGCCAATATATAATCCCCGCAGCATCCTTTCATGTAGCATCTCTGTTCGAAAACGTTGCTCGGAGTTAGGCTGGTCCAGATAAGTCTTGAGTACGTAGTATACATGTCTAGTTTTGGTTGTGGATAAGTCATGTAGCAGACGAATGTGACTGGACAAGTGTTCAGCCCATCAATTCATCATGAGAGAAGAGTTGAAGCGTGCTTTTATATCTTTCTTTCTTTGCTCAAGGAAGCTAGAGTGAGTTTTATCGGTTAGTCCAAAACTGAGTGTTCGTATATGTTGTAAACTGAATCAGCAAATCAGCATACAGTACAATTTTCTCGGTTTCCTGACTGCTGTCCCAAACTGGGCTTTGTTTGGGCTAGAATGTGCATCTGGGCTGGCTTTGCTACACCAAGAAAGGTGACTTGTTCAGAAGCCGTTGGATTGGAAAGCGAGGGCATCCGAGAGGGGTAAGTCAGCTTCAGCAAATTAGTCAATCTTCCCACACGGGGGGCACGGGCCGTTCACTAGTGTCACCTCTTTCGTTGAACCGGCGAAGCTCCAAGTAGCCTCCAACCATGCGACCGGCCCATACGCCGGCATCGGCGGCCCGCGGAGGGCGGGCGCTGTACGAGCTGTACAGGGCGGCGAGCCGCGTCGCGGCGCCGGCGGTGCTCCTGTGGCGCCGGTTGCGAGGACTGGAGCACCCGTCGCGTTGGCCGGAACGGCTGGGCCAGCCGTCGGTAGCCCGGCCTCTGCCAGGCTCGCCGCTCGTGTGGTTCCACGCCGTCTCCCTCGGCGAGGGTATGGCGGCACTCCCAGTCGTCCGTCACTGCGCCCGCCTTCATCCCGGCCTCCCTATCCTCCTCACCACCACTACGCTGTCTTCCTTGTAAGTCCACCTCCCCCCCACACCTTTCACCAGCATGGAACAGGTGCTGTTCTGTTTTCATGTAATGTGGTCATGCTCTAAACTCCCTTCTTTGTTTCGATGTAGCGAAGTGATAAAGGATTTGCTCCCGGATGTTGTCATATATCAGGTGAGTTTTCAGATTGCTCCTGCACCTCCACAGCTCTCTGGTTATGCTAGAGTTAATTTAGTGCAGCCATCTCGAATATGGATGATTGGAGATGTGTTTAGTAAACGGAACCACTTCTGCTTTTGACGTATAACAGATAATGTACTAATTTTGTAGCATCATTCAGGAGGCACATATGATTTCCAAGTGTTTATGCATGTAATGTAACTACCTCAAATTGATAGTAGCAAATGCAACTGCCTAAACAACCACAAGTGGGTTCTTGCATTTTGCAAGGTTATATATAGTGCAGGGGGTCTTTGCTAACCAAATAGGCTTTTTAAAATCATGCAGGACATATCCTTAAAAAAAATTACGTACATCAATTAAGGTGCTAAATTTGTAGCACCGGTTCTTGTTTCGCACCCATGCTTAACCTGTGACCATCAATTAAGATCTGTTTCTGCTTCAAAATATGACTAGTGACTAGCAGAATTTGTTTGATAATGATACTGCTGTTCAGCTGTATCTGTATCACTTAAATTTATAAGATTCTGTTAGCCACTTACTTTTGATTACTAGGTTATCATATGTGATAGCACAAGCACAATCACGCATTTTTTTAAATGCATCTTTGTTAGATAGTGAGTAGACAGTAGTATTAAGTATGTTCTAAACTTGTATGTTGTTTGATTCCGGGTATTCTTCCTTATAAATTCTAATGACATTTTTGGGGTCGTAGTTTGCACCTCTTGACTGTCCTGATGCAATAGAAAATTTCATTGGATACTGGAAACCAAGTTTGATACTTCTCATGGAAAGTGAACTGTGGCCAAACCTCATTATATCCGCAGCAGAGAAAGGGGTGAGCAGTTCTCCCATGATTCTTTTGCATCACTAGTTCCCTCTTCATAATCATTATCATTTTTTGATTTATATGTCTGGAATGCTTCTTCTTTATGCTTCCTGCAGGAGAGCCTTTATTGCCTTTGTTGTTCATTAGTGTAGCTATTGTCTGTTGTGATCATGTTACATGATTGACCCACCTATTTTCAGATTGTGGTGGCTCTTTTAAATGCCCGCATGTCATTGAAGTCTTTCGACCGTTGGTCCGTGCCTCTAGGGTTGCCATTAGTATCTCTGATGCTCTCTAAAATATCTCTTGTTATACCATTGGTAAGTAACAGTGAAGGTTTAAACCTTATGTTTTATGTAAACTGTTACCGCTATCATCGTTCATTTTGTTTGTTGCAGAGTACTATTCAGGCTGTTCGTTTTCAATTGCTACATACACCACCACAAAAGATCCATTTCGCTGGTGATTTAAAATATGGTACGTCATATGCTACCTCATTCTCCAGCCATTCATTTTTTGAGAATACATTTGGTAGTGAACCTATGAGTGGTGCAACTATAAAGGGTAATCTCAACAGCTTGAAAAGATAGCCTGGTTCACGAGTGAAATGATTTATAGAGTGACTCGTGTGATTTACCTAGCTGTTGGTGATGTTGAGGTGGGGGAGAAGGAGCTCAATACAATAAATGATCTACAACAGCAGTTCGGAAATAGACCCATCTGGATGGCAGCTTCAATTCACAAAGGTGAAGAAGAAGGTAAGCATAAAGGAGGTGCACCTTTTTGCTACATACTAATAAGTGGACTGATATAACTTGTTTCTTCAATACTGTTCAAATGACATTAAGTAAACTACTTCAAAAGATGAATATATCCATGCCATCTTCATATGGCCAATCAAGGCTTTCAACTTTGCAATGTTTGGCAGCTTCTTTTGAAAGGGACTTGGTTTTAGGATATAGATAAACATATTACCTTTGTAAATTATTGTCATATATATGGAATATGTCAATATATTTAGGAGTGCTTAGTCAACAGATGCTTTTGTACCCTCTAGGTTGCCAAGATTTCAACTATAGCTGTCTTTGTTTTAGGAGTCGCCTTTGCCACTACTTCATATCCTTATCTTCTGTCATTTCCTTCAATTTTTCTACTGTTCTGGTAGTGTGGCAATCATGAAAGGACGTTAACTTGCACAATTGTTTTTGTGGAGTAACTCGGAGGAATTGATTTCCTAGGTCATTATGTAAAGTGTTCTCAACATAAACACTATTTTCACAAGCTTCCTTCACTTTTATTTTATTTTCTTTTTCAGTCATTCTCCATGTTCATGATGAGTTAATCAAGCTGCATCCTTCTCTACTTCTAATTCTCGTGCCACGACATCCTCATGACAGCAAGATTCTTTCTTTAGTATGTTAATGATGCCTTTACTTTTATTTTTACCCAGTTTGGTGTATGAGTCAGTTCCTGAGTTCACTGCTAGTTATGTGACTACTTCTTGCCCTTTTTTAATATCATATCTTGTTGGGTAATCAAAAGTCAAACCATTGTAGTGTTATGGGAGCAACTTTGTTTATTGTTTTAAAGCTAAAATAATGGGATGTCAGAACTAACTGTACACAACCTGGAGTTTTGTCTAAAGCATGAAGAGCATATGATACATTTTAATTTAAACTATTGTATAATAGGCATGAAATAATAGAAAGATTTTTTTGGCCCCTGGGTGCACCTGCACGCAGGAGTAAAATGTGGGAAAAATATATTAGAATATGCCAAAAAATTCCGAAAATAATTATGCATTTGCTTGTTCGAGTCTTTTAACATGCATGTAAATTTTCATGTCAAAACAATCATTTTATGTACTGGGGAAAAAGTTTCAGTACTCTAAATAAGCAAACATTTAGTACTATTTTAGTCTTACTGTTTTTGCAAGACTCGGACATGCACATGTGTGATTTTTTGTGAGATGTTTCAGATTGGGATTTTTTTTTTCCATCCAGGAGCATGTGCACCTTCAAATTTCCCTGAATAATCTTGGTATGCATCCCCTTGCAGGCACTGAAGAAACGAAAGTTCAATTTTGTGTTGAGGTCAACAATGGAAGTGGTATCTTTAAACACAAGGATATACTTGGTTGATACTTTAGGTTTTTGCTGCCTCTCCTGCTGAAACCTTGTGCATTTTTTTTCTGTTTAGATTATATATATCCTTTTGAACTATTAGCTAATGGCAGCAAATATCATGGAAAGCAGGGGAATTAAGAATGCTCTACAGGGTCACTCCAATAGCAGTTGTTGGGGGCTCTTTTTTACCTAGCTTAGCTGGCCATAATTTTTCCGAGGCTGCTGCAGCTGGCTGTGCTGTTCTGACTGGTAAGGGGAAGATATCTGACTGTTTTAATTTGCATCATTTCTTTGAAAAGATCAGAATATCTAGAGTGTCATGAATTTTACTAACTTTCAGGTTCCCATGTTGGACATTTCTATCACATGCTGGTTGAAATGTGGCAAATAAATCCTCTAGCTGTCAAGCAGGTGACAAGTTGTTTTGTAATTCTACATTTATCTAAACAACATAACTATGGTGAATCATTTGGATTATATATTTAGTGACTTCCTCCTACACACAACTAATGAATGCTACTCCTGCACACAACTATTAAATGCCAAGGGTGGTTGGATCATGAGGGTATTTTGTTGGTTCTCGATTAGTCTTTCTTTTCTACTTAGAAAATCTAACGGATATCAGTATTAATGTTTAACATGCTGAATTGGTCCCTGCACTGCTTTTTAGACAAAGATCTTGTCATCTGGCCTATGGGCAGGCTGTTTTTATTCTTTCTTCCACTCTACAAGAATATTGATGCCAATGTTTTTCTAGTTGACAGGAGAAGTTGAACTTTTGGAAGCGCTAAAAGAGCTGCTTGGCGATTCCAAAGCTCTGGAAGCACGTCAAAGAGCTGCAAAAGATGCATTTTCCGTTATGTCAGATGGAATTGTGAACCGCATATGGAATTTAGTCTGCATATTCGCTATTGATTCCAACAGAAGCACGTAATAGTTGATTAAATCCTTGTAAGTCTCTTTGGTCTTTGCATAGAACGAAATTTTTTCTGGTTACCAACATTTAACACATTGGCATCTGCCAATGGATTTCTTCAGGGACTACTTCAGAGTGCATGGGGACCATCTATTTGGTAAAAGTAGAAGGTTCCAACAATTTCTTTGTACAATTAGATGTACAGGAGGACAACCTTGAATCGTTTTGCAGGTTCCATAACATTACATGCCCTAGTGACAGGTGAGTGGTGACAAAGAAATCACATGCCTAGTACCGTATAAAGTTACAGGCCACTCCCAATAGTCCCTACAGTCATCTGAAGGAACAGTATATCTTCCATATTTTTTCTATATTGGATTTACTCCTCCCAGCAATCTAATATTTTTTGACAAATTCTACTGGGCTTCCTGATTCTTTTCCTTAGTCATGTGGTTGCAGTTCTCTAGCGCTTGTAAGCAACGGTTGGTACTTGGTAGCCCTCTGTAAGTCAAGTACTGCGGAGATTTCAATATCGAACCCAACATTAATGACCAGTTCATAGATATTCTCCCGTTTCAGTAAGCAACAGTATGGGCAGTCTGCAAACTAGCATGAGTCAGCTCTTCTCCTTTTCGTCTTGCAATGCGCAGGGCGTGCTTTAAAGGCATGTCCTTATAGAAAGGACATTGCAAAAAATATTCCAAATCGCTTTAGTAAGAGAGGCAACAAGGCCTTGTCTCCTCGTCAACATGTCCTCGCCTCTAGCTCAGTCTCCCTTCCACAATAGACTTTGGTCTCATCTCACATTTTATTGTCATCACCGCGAGGTCTAAGAAGAACTAAAAGCTGTTTGGTTAGGAAGAGCTAGAGAAAGGGGATGTGAGTTGAAGTGGATGTGGTATTAAATCATCTGTTTGACTGATAAACGTGGGAATGGGAGTTGAAAGATCAAATCCCACCATTTTAATTAAAGGGGAGATGTGGAAATCCGGAAGAAATTATTTTGTTAGAGATGATCCTAGCCGTTCACCACAACTTATGTTATCCTTACTAAGTTAATTTTCCGTAAACTCCCACCAACTAAAAATAGCTTTTTCTCGGTTTTTTTAATCCTAAGGAGGACTGAGATGAAAAATCAATTTTGCATGTCCAATCTTTTACAAGCTCTTTCCTCTAAATTTTGCTCTAACAGTTGAATCGATGTCTTAGAAATCGCTGGAACTTAGAAATTTCCAGGTAAACTTACTATAGTGTGTTCGTAAAGAAAGAGAGCCTCTGTTTCTAAGTTGACCCCAGAATTCTTATTTTCAAGTTGATGATCTTGAATGTTATTCTCTGTCCAACAAAAATTGAGTAGTTGTAGATTTTAAAAATTCATGGGCAACTTGGTTGAATTAAATCTAACTATTTCTCGGACAACTTGAAAAATATCAAATCCGTAAAAGAAAAATCCAAATCATTTTGTAAAGATAACAAAAACCAAATCGTATAGGCTTGAGCTTTTCGGGGCTGGAGGCAAACGCTCGAAGAGCCTCCAATCCCATGTTGCTCCCCCAGTCTCCAGCTGCTACCCATCAGCAGCGACCCACCTCTTCCTTCTCCCGACGCACGTGCCGCTCGGCACAGCCATGCCCGCGGCGCGCCGGCGCTGCTCCGGCGACCGCGGCGGCGGAGGCGCCCCTCCCGGGCGGGCTGCGAGCGGAGTCGTTGCCGCGGCACGTGGCGGTGGTGATGGATGGGAACTCCCGGTGGGCGCGCGCGCGGGGGATGCCGTCGGCGTTCGGGCACGAGGCCGGGCGGCGCGCGCTGGAGGAGACGGTGCGGCTCTCCCGCGCCTGGGGCATCCGCGCCCTCACGGCCTTCGCCTTCTCCCACGAGAACTGGAGCCGCCCCAAGGTGCGTACACCTGGCGCGCAAACGCCGAGCTCTTGGCTTCCCCTTTCCTCCCTACGCTCTCCACGCGGTACTCCCGAGCTTGACTGCTCTTGGGATTTGCAGGTGGAGGTTGACTTCCTGATGGGGTTGTTCGAGCGGGTGATCCACGACAGTGTCTCCGAGTTCTTGAGGTACACATGTCTACTGCAAAATAACCGCCTCACTCTTCGGTCAGACTGTTGCCATTCTGATAAGATGCGCTCCAGGCTCCAGCAGTTTAGTTCACTTCATGTGGACAGGCGGCTCCCGTAGATTAATGCACTGACCTCTCTAATTCCAAGTCACGCACTAAGATTATAGCTGAAGAACAGCTCGAGCTGTACTAAAACAAATGTACTCCACTGAAGAGGGGTTCTTGTTTTGTGCAGGGACGGAATTCGTCTACGCGTAATTGGTGACTGCTCAAGGCTGCCGGTTTCTCTGCAGAAGACTGCGAGGGCAGCCGAGGAGGCAACAAGGAACAACTCACAGCTCGACCTGACGCTAGCAATCAGCTACAGCGGGCGACGGGACATAGTTCAGGCTTGCCGAAACCTTGCCCAGAAGGTGCAGGGCGAGCTGCTCAGGCCGGAGGACATCGACGAGTCGCTGCTCGCCAAAGAGCTCGAGACGAGCTGCGCGAGCGAGTTCCCTTACCCCGACCTGCTCATCCGGACCAGCGGCGAGCTGAGGCTGAGCAACTTCTTGCTGTGGCAGTCAGCATACTCGGAGCTCTTCTTCACGGACACGTTGTGGCCTGATTTCGGGGAGGCCGACTATCTCCAAGCACTGGGATCTTTCCAGAGCAGAGACAGGCGGTTCGGCCGGAGAAATTTGTAGCACACGGACACCTGAAGTAAGGTGTTTTTAGAAGCTTGATGTAGCAGATTAGCAATTGTGAGCACGTACATGAGATGAATCCCAACATCTCCGTTACTGTAGTTGGGGCTTAAGTTCTTCATCAATGTGGAAGGTGAATACTTTTTTTTTTGGAAAAAGAACTTCATTAACTGATGAAGGTAGTACAATCCTTTGTTACAGCTTCCAGATCTCATCCGGGCATTTCCGGATCCAAAATCCCGTCCCACTATTAACTCTAGCAAAATTAGTCAGGGAGTGACTAACGTTATTTTGACTTCTATTAATCTTACAGATTGTGATCGGCTGTTCATCCAGCAGTCTCTGGATCTCACGAGCACGCATTGCATGGGGCGATCTGTCAGGAGACTTAGCACAGATCATCGCTAAGGCCTCCGCACAGTCGGATTCAAGGACCATAATCTTGTCAGTCCACCCAATCGCCACTCGCAGACCGTCTTCGCAGGCCACCAGCTCAGCTTCGAGAGCATCCGCGCAGCTCCTGAGGTTTCTGCAGGCAGAGAAAACGATCCTCCCATCGTGATCACGAAGCACCACCCCAACCCCAGCCGCACCAACAAACTGAGAAAAAGATCCATCCATGTTCAGCTTGACAGAGTGAACATCCGGTGGTTTCCATCCAAGGATCACGCCAGCTTTTTTCCGGCCGTGCGGTTGATGCGCCTTCCAGTTGGTATCATACGAACACACCTGCTTTCCTTTCACAACATTGACAGCAGGATGCTGCTTAACCAGCAGCAGAGAGTCCAAGTAGCTACAAAGGAACTGTTTAGAGGCTTCCACCGGAGCCGGAGTCTTGTCATGTGTAATGTCATTATGGACGTGCCAGATGCGCCAAAGCAGCATGAGCAACATTGCAGTCTTAATCTTGTCCTGCTGAGCAACAAGCTGGAGAATCCACCCACGGCCAGTATTCTGAATCTGATCCACACCCGGAATTTCCCAACAGGAGCTCATCGCGTGCCACAGGGCACGGGCAGGAGGACGGCGAACCAGGGCATGGAAAGAGTCTTCATCCTCGACACCACAGATCTGGCAAGTGCGGACCTTCTTCATCTTCCGTTTAAAGAAATTAACCTGGGTGGGAAGAGAATCCCGACTAAGCTTCCAAGCAAAAATGTTGACCTTATGGGGAACAATATCGTTCCAAATGGGCTTCCACTTGGAACTGCTTCCGTCCGGCAGTAGAACACAAGAGTCAATGCAGGAAAAAATCTCCATTCGCAATGTGGAAGGTGAACACCGGATATGGCAATCATGCTGTGAACTTAAGCACAAGGTTTTCGCCTGGCTCGTGATCGTTGATAGGGACATGCTGGATGAAAGGAATTTCCACCTCCAAAACCTCCATTGCGTGTTATGCAACGGAGGACAAAAGAAACCAAAGACCACCTATTTTTTGACTGCCCATTTGCACGCATATGTTGGTGATACATCTAACCAAATTTTATCCCTCAACCATCAGTCCATGACAATCTAGCGGTCATTAAAGAAGAACTCGAGGTGCCTTTTCATATGGAGATTGGCACCCTTGTCTCATGGAGTATATGGAGGACAAGAAACAATTACATCTTCAATCGGATTCAGCCCTCACTTTATAGATGCAGGATGATCTTCAAAGAAGAACTCAACTTGGTTTTTCATAGGGCTAAATGCATTCCATGACTGGATTGCAGCATTTAGATAGATTTTCTTTTGCTTTCATCACATGCACATATTATTATAATTTTAATAAATTGCAATAGGTCTTTTGACCTACTATTGCCCTAAAAAAATACAGGAAAAAAAGGAGCAGGGAAATCTGGTGACCGGCAGGCAAATTGACCAAGAGCTGCCCAAACTAGAATATTCTGTATATGATTCTTGGAAGACCTGTGTGGCAGTCTGGGACGGACGGAGGATCGCAAGTATTTTTTTTGTCCACTTCCGTTTCAGTTTTTCTTTTTTAGTAAGGCCAAAACGTCAAAATACACAGCTAGTAGTCATACTAAAGCAGGGACTTATAAGCAATTTCTGGATCTTAGGGGGGGCCAGGGCCTCTGCTGGTCCCCCTGCCTCCATAATTTTAGCCCCTAATCTGCAATCAAAACGCTGACTACAGACGAAAATCTGCCCTAACAAAATTTCAGTTAAACTCCTCCGGCCTAAAGGACAGTTACGAAGGGTGCAAACCATGAACGGACCATGCGAGGGTTCGATCAGCGGAACATCCTATATCTTGATGAACCTGATAAATGGGCATTGAGATTAACTCCTCATTGCCTAAAAAAGGCTCCCAAGACTAACAACACTCCGAAGGCGATCTACGGTGGCAGGTGGTCGGCCACCAACATATACCAATAGCTTTGCAAAGATGTCCCTAGAACGCCTAAATTCAGCAACACCATGTCAATTTACATTCCCTCTTGCAACCCTAGCTCGAAAGCCATGATTGTCGAGAAGAGGACAAGGGCTCTCCTCAATTCATGATACAAAGATTGATGATTAATTGATTATAATATAATGGAGAAGAACCTAAAGAGGAGTAATTTTAGCCACCAGGAGGAACAGAAAGGCGAAGAGGTGACAATCTATTGTCACCGACCTCTAGATCGGTTTGCCCCGAGCGCAACTGCGGTAGAAGATCGCATTCCAGCAAACGCCTCTAAAGCAACTTTATTTCGAAACTACACATACTACAACTAAAGCTAGAAATCGACAGTCCCCCTCTTTGGCAGTCAAGGCGACATCGAAGATGGGAGAGAGGGGCTAAAGAAGGCGGTGGAAACAAAGGAAAGTCGAGAAAATAAGGGAAGAGTTCTTGAGAAGTTTCAGGTCGTCGAGGGTTATCCGCATAGTGCTTTTTCACCTCGTTATGGAAAGTTTAGAACAACTTTTAATTTGTGGAATAAATCACAAGCAACTTGGTACGAACTATTTTCACATGCATGATTCTTCTCTTCTGCCAAGAAATCAACATGGAAAAAGAATGAAAAAAAAGAGCGGATAAGAGAATCTCTCGGAGGCACGGACATGGCCCACGAGTACCGTTGAGAAGAAAACGAATTTTTTGCTGTTATAGCCCCCTCGTGAGCGCAATTGTTAAAATTAGCACCTTCCCAAACCAATTGACAAATCTAGTCTGGCGGAATGTCCGGCAACTGCCACGTGCAGTTTCCGCCAACTGTGTTGGTGAGAAGACCATACTACCATTCCAGTGGGCGGAAAGAGACGGTCAGCGAAAAGCGAGAACCCGATTGAAATCATTAGCGAAGCAATTAATTTCTCCAACGTCTCATCCCATGCGAGCGGCGGCTCAAGGCATCGGCTTCGGCCTGAAGCTCAGTGTTGAGCGCACCGCAGGCGGCTGGCGAGGGCGTCGAGGTGTGCACGGACATAAGCAGACTCGGTCTCCTCAGGGACGCCGACGACGGTCATGGCCATGCCTCCTCCATGGACACGGGAAGAGGGAGGGCGCTCAGTGTTCGCCATGGACGATGGAGCTCGTCGGTCCGTGGGTCGCGGCCGTGCAGCCGTTGCGGACGCTGGAGGCCGGAGTTCGCCGGTCTGGATCATTGCTGTAGGTGCAAGCAACGCTGCGATTACATTTTTGGTCTGCCTTTTGCAGCTCAGCGGCAGAGGACGAGGAGTACGCTGGAGGAAGAAGCCTCACATCGTGATTCGTTTGCGGCAGTTACGTAGTTGAGTACTTAATTCATGATTTTTAGGGATCCTAACAGCTAGAAAGTTATTATTGGGATTTTTGATTCCTAATTAACATTTGGCCCTCCTAGTTGGCGTGAAGCTCTTCCGCCGTCATCAGAACTTCCCACCAGCCTACTTTTGGCATTCAGTTCTTGAGGGGGATAATCTTGTCAATTCGCTCACGAGGGGGCTAGCAGCAAAAAATTCGAAGAAAACGATATAGTGCCAGTGGCCCACCTCACGCAGTACAGTGACGTACCGAGTACCGACCCGGGATCGGCACGCGACCCGACCTGGTCCGAGCGAACCAAGACCGGACCGGCGGCCGGACCGAACGAACGAACGGAACCCTCCCCCCCACGCCTCGCCCCCAAAACTCTATATAAGCGCACCCAGGCCCCCTGCTTCCCAGTTCCTCTCCGCCCTCCCCCCAAATACCAAAACCCGCGGCTCCGCGTCCGCCGAAGCGGGCGCACACACGGCGGGCGTGCGCTTCTCACACTCTCCCCTCCCCTCTCCTCCCCAGTCTCCCTCTCTCGAGCTCCTCCGATTCCCCACAAGCCCCGCGAAGGCGATGCTTCGACCCTCGCCGCTGATGGCCGCCGCCCCTGCCGCCCCCGTCAGGGGCAGCATGCGGATGTTCCACGGCGACGTGTTCCTCGGCGAGACGGAGGTTTTCTCGATTAAGCCTGGGCCCGAGGGGACCCTGCCGTTCCCCAGCAACGAGATCCGCATCAGCCACCTCTCGCCGGCCAGCGAGAGGTGCCCGCCCCTCGCCATCCTGCAGACAATCGCGCCCTTCTCCGTGCGATGCAAGCTCCAGGCCAAGCCGCTCCCTCCCCATCCGAGCCTTCACCGGCTCTACATCACTTGCTTCAACGAGTACAAGGTTTGCCCTCCAGCACGTTTTTGTGTAATCGATTATGTCCTTGGCCTGACATAAACATAGCTATCACGCTCATTTTAAATCGAAGCGAAATAAGTGGCCAACTGCGACTAGTCGGGAAATGCTATTTGCTCCGTTAGTAAGTCGTTCTTCAATTATCAGGAATTGAAGCATTTTCCACATTATTTAGTGTGTCTCTCATCGGTTAGTTAGATTTGGGGACCGGATTTGTAAAATTGTGTATCCGTTGGTTGTGTAGAGCGCAGTTGTAGTCGTTGGAGATGAGGAACTGCACCTAGTCGCAATGCCAAGCAAGGTCGAGAAGGTGCCGTGCTTCTGGTGCTGCTCTGTACGTGCTGGCCTCTATGCAGCATCAGTTGGGATGCTCAACCTCCGGTGCCTTGCTATTGTGTTTGATCTTGATGAGACCCTCATTGTTGCAAACACAATGAAATCCTTTGAGGGCCGGATTGAGATGCTTTCCCGCAGGATGGATGTTGAAGATGACCCTGTCAGGGTAGCAGGGATGTCTGCAGAAATCAAGCGGTATATTGAGGACAGGGAGCTTCTCAAGGAGTTCATTGACACAGATACTGTCACAGACAACGGCAGAATCATTGGGACCCAGAAGGAGGAGGTTCAGCCTATGCCTGGTGTCCAGGAGCGTCTTGTCCGGCCTGTAATCAGGCTGCCAGAGAGGAATGCAATTCTGACCCGCATCAATCCAGAGGTATCATTTTGTTAACCTTGGTAGCATCTGTTCTGCTGAAACTATAAATATATCTTTCTGCTACTGTTTTTTTTTCTGAGTGGCTTGGGAGGTTTACAGTTTAACCAGAAGAATTAACTTAAATCATTTTAACCTATCGGGTGGTTGGAGAAATGATATGTATCAATGGGCTCCCATTTGCCTGGTACAACAAGGAGTTTAGGTGGGATTGTGTGATCATTGATGGTTCTAGCATTAAAGGTTATCTATATGTATTGTAATTGTTGCAATATTGATCTTCTGAGTAAAAGCATGCATTCTTAGTTCATCGTTCCTATGTTTAGTTGCAGAAAGTGCAACATTCTTAGTATGCCAGATGTGCTGAGCAACACAAGGTTTATTCAATCTAATGTTAGGGCCTTCTGTCTTAGATAGCAATAACATTATGCGTAATGGTACATATGTGCAACCTTAAGCAAAATAATTTGTTCTCTTTTAGTATTGAAGTTCTCATAATGCCAGGCTGACATGATATGAGTTCTGGACTAAATATAGCATCAACAATTTATTCTCTTACTCCTAAATTTGTATGTATCAGAATTTAAGACAGTGATTGGATTTTTATTCTTTTAGTTGATGCAACGTTTTATGATTAGTTTTCCGTTTACCTTATCCTCATACCATTTTAATCTTATGTGCATTCAGATTCGCGATACTAGTGTTTTTGTAAAGCTAAGGCCTGCCTGGGAGGATTTGAGAAGTTACCTAACTGCCAAGGGACGCAAAAGATTTGAGGTCTATGTATGTACGATGGCCGAAAGAGATTATGCTCTTGAGATATGGAGACTTCTTGATCCAGAAGCCAATTTGATCAGCTTGAATAATCTTTCAGAACGTGTAGTATGTGTAAAAGCAGGTAAGTTCTCAAGAGTTTGAAGGTTCATTTTTCCAACAATTGTGCAGTACTTTGCAGGCTGAACATTGTTCCATTGTATTTACATCATCATTAACACATCCTGGCCATTGTAAGATGTCCGATCCAAATGTTATCCCTTGTCTGAATATTCAAAAGTACTACTCCCTCCGTCCAACAAAGGATGTCTCAAGTTTCTCAAAACTTGAATGTATCTAGACATGACTTAGTGTATAGATGCATTCAAATTTAGTCAAAGTTGAGACATCCTTTGTTGGACGGAGGGAGTACAAAATTCCGCATAATGATTTCCGAAATGTTGATTGTTAGAATGATAGTGTTGTGCCTAACCAGATAAGAAGAGTTGTGCACATATATCTGTGTTTGGTTTTCTTATTTCAGTTAGCACTTAGCAGTTCGTTCTATTTTTACAGTTTTAAGTTATGAAGTTCCATTTGTTAGTGCTACATTTCATCTTTATTCTTATGTGACTCGTTTCCAATGGAACTATTAGTCTATGTATGAGGAATCTATAGGAAACACTGGGCGCATGACCACTGTGTGGATGGAACAGTACAATCTTTACTGTCCTATCGCCTTGTGTTCTGGCCATATTCCCCTGTGTTATAATTCACACGCTTAGCCATTTGCCATACTCATGGATTCTGTTTTGCGCAGATTCCAGGAAGTCTCTGCAGCATGTTTTTAAAGAAGGAGGATGTCATCCAAAGATGGCCATGGTTATTGATGACAGGCTGCAGGTTTGGGATGAGAAAGATCAGCCTCGAGTTCATGTTGTCCCAGCATATGCTCCATATTATGCCCCACAAGCTGAGGTATTTGTATTTTGTTGCATACATATTTTGTATTGAACATATTCCTGTGCTGGAATCATGTGTGTATTTGCTTTATCTTAGATGGCCAATGCAGTTCCAGTGCTTTGTGTTGCGAGAAATGTTGCTTGCAATGTTCGTGGTGGTTTCTTCAGGTCGGTGGAAAGAGTTATGATGATACAATTTATGCATTCTGATGATGTCATGCTTACAGTTTTAATATTGTAATGTTTGTTTTGATAACAAAAAGGGAGTTTGATGAAAATCTATTGAAGAAAGTGTTTGAACTATTGTATGAAAATGAGCTATTGGATCTTCCATATGCTCCAGATGTCGGTGACTACTTAGTCTGTGAGGTAATGTTCTTGGTACTTTGATATTGTATTGCAGTTTATTCTCGTAAAGTTTATGTTGTCTCTAATT
This sequence comes from Brachypodium distachyon, assembly GCF_000005505.3. Classification (NCBI taxonomy): domain Eukaryota; kingdom Viridiplantae; phylum Streptophyta; class Magnoliopsida; order Poales; family Poaceae; genus Brachypodium; species Brachypodium distachyon. Next base: position 53,830,772 of record NC_016132.3, on the reverse strand, counting down.
TCTTCCAGGACACTAATTTTGTGCCGAGCAATAAAGATCCTCCCCCTATACCTGAGGGTATGAGTGGAGCTGAAATAGAGAAGAGGTTGAATGGGCGGGTAAGATTTTATGTGGTTTCTGCCTTAGTGGTTTTTACGGGCAACTTTTTCTCTCTCATTCACTTAGAGCAAACGGGCTAATGAGGTTGAATGGGTAAGGTTTGATGCAATGTTTCTGCTTTGATTGATTTATGGGCAACCTTTTCTCACCCTTTTGCTTAGAGCAAATGGGCTATATATGTTTGGCCTGTAACTGTAAGTGGGCACGGGCGTCCATGGCGCCACAAAGTGCAGCCCATTTAATCGTGTTCAACATATGCGCGACGAGCATACAATGTTTTGCAGTGCCATGTGCTGCTTGCGTAGTTGTCACTTATCAATATCTACTTACCTTTCGCTACACTATTTTTAAAATATATCAAGTTGGCCCTACTTTGGCTTTAATCTTTGTCCCTATTTATTTTTAAGAACAATAGTCCAACTACTGGACTAACATAGCCTCATTAGTCTCTTAATTCAAAATATACTTGTAAGCATCATCATGCAATAATGTCTGTTATTTCAGGCATATCAGGGGGACCAAAGACAGATATCATCATCAACCCGTTCAGCAGGTACTTCTCATATTGTATTTTTTTGTCAGTTGTCTTAGGACATTTTCCCAGTGACTTTTCCTGCTTGTGTATTAGTTTGGTATTTTATTTTCATTCTGAGGATCACGTTTTTTACAAGGAAAGACCACTGTGCTATGTAGCAGCAGCAGCATTAGCATAAATGTTTCCAAAACCTAATTGTGACCTCATGGTTTGGTTTCATTTGCACCTGTTGATATGCACTGAAATTGTCTTGTCAGGTGCTCAGTTGAATACTCCCTCTGATCCTAAATTCTTGACTCAAATTTGCCCAAATATGGATGTATCTATTCTTAAAAGCGTCTAGATACATGTAATATTTCGACAACAATTTAGGATCGGAGGGAGTACTTTCTTAACTTTGTATTTGCTCACTATTGAAGCTGTTATGTCAGTTGGTGGTTTAGTTTTTTAGGAAACAGGAGGGGAGATTGAGAGAAACACACTAACGTTTAAGTAAAAAAGAAAGGAGTGTACGTACAGTCTCAGGGTCACTTTGTTAAGCGTATGAAGGACTCGCTCATATGTCTTTTCTATCCATATTTTCTTTATGTAAGGTGTATGTTGACAACCCAAATTTAAGCTTTGACCAATAATAATCCAATAATACGTGCGTTATGCTACACAAGATTGATACTATTTGATTCATCTTAAAATGCACTTTCTTATGATTGTGATTTTGTAACCATTAACAAGATATTGCACAAGAAAGCTATGGTCAAAGCTCATACTTGGATAGTCAAAATATGCCATACATTTCAAAACAGAGGGAATACCTTATTTACTGCATACATTATATATGAACTGGAACCTGCTGCTTAAGTAATCTATGTTAACCTTTGGTGTAGATGATGTACGAGTGCCAATACGAGCCACTCTGAGTGGTTCAAATGTCCAACCCAATGGTGGCTCACTGGCAATAACCCCTTCGACGTTTGTCACGGTTTTACAAGAAATTGGGCGACTATGTAACTCCAAGGTATGCTGTTGCCTTGCCCTTAATTTTTCGGCGTATGTCTGGCCTTCCTGTTCTTGACTTCAGATTAACCTTGTGCTCTTTCTTCATATAGGTGGAGTTTAGGTCTACTGTAAGCACCAGCAAGATTACACAATTTTCTGTTGAGGTTGGTGTTTTGCATTTGTGACTGACCACACTGTTTATACCAAAAAAAGAGAAATCTTTTTTTGCCAACAACTTGGTTTGAAGTCTGAACTCTTGGAACCCAGATCGTGTAAAATATCCATTCAGAAGATAATGAGCTGTATTACCTTAAGCAATGAACCTTAAGATCATTATAGCCGTTTTGTTTCGTGATGAGTTGATGACCATACAGGTGTTTAATAATTGAAATACTTAGGCTCAGTTCGGGATTGCTGAACTGTGCTATGCTGAACTTATTCTATAATCTGCTGTGGAAAAATACACGTAAAAGCAGGAAAAAGTTAGTTAGCCAAATAGAAAAATATGCATAGGCTGGTAGAAAAAGCTGGATTATCATAACCCATCTCAATGCCAAACTCAGCCTAGACTTCATCTAGTCTAGCTTCTGCCTTTGGAGCCATTCTTTCTTAATTAACCTGTTCGCTTTGACGAAACTCAATTAGTGTTTTTTTGCTTGCTTGCTGATGCATCTTTTGACTTTAGCAAATTTGCCAAATTTCTGTTTAATTCTTTCACTTTCATCTTACATTTGCTACCTCCAGGTTTTATTTAGTAATGAGAAGATTGGAATTGGCATCGGAAAAACAAGGGATGAAGCCCAAGTATTAGCTGCTGAAAAAGCTCTCCGGAATTTGGAAAGTGAGTGTACATTCTTTATATCCTGAATAATACAAGCTCGCAATGTTGTTATGCCTTTTATTTTTGATTCCTCATGTGGTACCGTCCTCTCATTCTACTTTGCAAAAACCATTTATTATTCACTGTTTGTTATCTTTGCCTTCATTCTACTTCTATTATTGTAGAAGAGTTCACCTGATAAAATAAATATGACGAAAATTATCTCATTTACTGTACTGCTTCTTTGGAAAACATCCTGTAGGGTCATCTATTTTATTTTATCTGGTATTCTTGATTGGGTATGGTTTGCAAATGATCCGGATACCATATCTTAAGATGCTGCTTGATGCCATTAAAGTGATTAAACATCTCTTAGATCTTGACCAATTCATTAGTTCATGTGATCCAATTATTTGAATACAGTGTTTGGGATAACTTCTAATTTTAGAGAAAAGGCAAAGCCAGATAAATGATTATGTAAGACCATCGAAGATAATAATAATTGGCTAAACAAAGGATATGTGGTGCACATGAACATTACCCTCCTCCAGAGTGCAAACCAAATCCCACAAATTGCACTCCTAATTGCAACATGAAAAAAATTTAGTGGTGGTTAGGATGACCTCACCAACCATGGTGGAAATAACTAGGGACTGTGTATCCATTGTTTGTACTCAACACTGGCTAATCAGTCGCTATTATATATAAAGTATCACACATTAGGCTATTTTCAACGAGTTGGCCACCTTGGTCTTGGTAACATGAATGTGGAAGGACATGAAAAACAAACTTCCTACTCCCTCCGATCCATAATAAGAAAATAGCTTCCTATATCTTGACACAACCAAGAACTCCTGAAATGCATGTTAAGGCACTAAACGTTTTTAAGTGATTATTTGAAGGTCATACGCATGCTACCCAGTTAGGATGATGACATGGCAGTGCCACTGCGGCGAACGGTACATAGAGGCAAGGGACTCTGGCTTTTATATTTTTCAGATGGGTTATTCTAATCTCAATCCAATTTCTTCTCGAACCCCTCCTCCACAGCATTTTTCCACGGCTACTCCTAAATCTCTGGCACCGCACCAAGTCTGCGTCCCTGTCCCATGCCCAACGCACTGACTCCCTGTCCCCTGCCCCATCTTCATACCTGCTTCCGGACATGACATGTCCAGATTCGTCGCTCCCTCATCTCTCCACTGGTGGATCTGTAAGGGTGAACCTGCTCGATGATGTATTCATGTTGGATATCAATGCAAAACAGTAAAACCCAGCTTGGATTGGGATTCCTGGAGTTGCATCACTGCACAGCTCCTGCATTTCAGATGGGGAGTTAGTGGATCTGTTGGCGACTTGGGTCTTGGGTATACTACTCACTGATACTAATCTTCTTGATGCAACCATGGACAGACCTGTCTGGAGAGAGGTACCTGCAGCCTGACCCATTCATAGTGTTGGTTATTTAGTGTTGTTTTTGTGTTGGCGTGTCCTCTGTGCCCTTTGCCATGGTGGCACTGCATGCCATTGTCATAACCGGGTTGCAATTACGAATTGAATTTGACTCATGGTTCACTTAAATGTGTTTAGTGACCTGCGCATGCAGTTTAGTGGTTTGGTAACCTACTTTAACCAATGTGACAAGTTCAGCGATCCATGGCGCAATATACAAAATGTTTCTTGCTCTAAAGTACTCATTGACTAGAAATTTGTTTTCCCCTAAATTCTCTGAACTGACCAACTTGTAGGCAATTACTTGTCATTTGTTGCTCCTATTGGTGGAGTCCTTAATAAAGACACAAGCAAGTCTCCTAGGGGTGGAAATGGCTTTCTGGAAGACGTTATGGATTCAGATGGTGATATTGCTATGCAAGAACCATCTGGAAGTACATCAGAACAGAAGGATCATTTGAATAATGTGGATAGGTTGTCCTCTGTTATAAGTCTTATTAGAGAACTTGTAAGAGATGCTGCTGCACCTGATATTTCACTTTCTCATCTACCTTTTAACTGTGTTGTTTCTTTCTTCATTGAATTCTAATGTGCATTTACTGCTTCTAGTGTTTGGAGGACCAACATGTAGTATTTCGCGATCAGATCCAGAATCCTGGCACGGCAACAAATGAAGAATACCATTTTCAGGTTACTTAACTTATATGTTCACTACTCTAGAATTCTATAAGGATAGTTTTGGGCCCTTTGGCTTATACTCACAGTTCTGACCAGTTCTGACCTGTGCGGCTGTTCCTGGTACCTCTCTTTGGCTGTTCGCTGGTGGGTACCGCCGTACTGCAGTACGGGTAAATATGCTGCTGGGTTTGCTAAAGGGTTACTTTTTTTCCTTGTTTCAAGGAGAACTAGCTGGTTACCACCTGGTTGAAAAGACATCGTAGAAGTTTTTGAAAGTTTAATATGTACTGTACAACTAAACTTTCCAATGAGTTTTTAATAAAAAAATTGAACTGGAACATCTCTAATCAGCAATTTAGCATGTAAACATGAATGCACGTTCTGTGAGCTTTTTGATGTAATTAATGCCACAATTTTTGTTGATCTTTGAAGGTTGAACTAGCAGGACAAATTCTTGGGAATGGTGTTGGTGTGAACAAAGATTTTGCCAAGCTTCAGGTACTATAGTTCTTAGTGTTCTTCCCTTGCCATATTAAATTCTTTTTGCATCAACAAAGCACTGATTTGCATGAAGATGGGATGATGTGACATATGTAGGATTTCAAAGATTGTGGTGGCACACAGTTATTTCGTTATACATATATCTACATGGTGGCATTGTATTGTTTGACAGAAAATCTAGTTTATGCTGGAGTTGGTTTATCGTTTAAGTATTTATAATCGTGTGGCTAGGTTTGTAGAGCCTGAGCAGGGTGTCATTACATGCTCGAACAGCTCAGTGTTCTATAAAACTATGTGCACTAACAGGATTAAACCTCGAGCTGCTTTGGGTGCTAATGAAGTGGCATCCATTTCAGCCAGCCTATACTGATAATGTTAGGCCATGCTTTGGGGAGCTCGTAAGGAGGCTTAACTACCCCTGAAGTCAGACTCAACAGTTCAAGATATGTCAGCTTTAAATCCTTAAAGTAACTGTGACTTGAACGTCAGATGTTAACATGTGATCAGTCAAAGGGGGCAGATTGAAATGAAAATGCCTCAGCGGAAGTGAGCAGATGGAAATGAAAGTGGACAAGAGAGCAAGGCAGAAATGCAAATGCCATCTTATCCTTGCCAGATTAGCACGGGGTGGATTTGAGTGACTAAGAGAGTATCTGATGTAATTAGCCAGCTCGTGTCCCTATAATTACTCATGACAATTATTCAAGCCATGCTCTCAAGACGTCACATCTGCCCAGGCTACAGTTCTTGAAAACGTTTATGCTTTAGCTGGCAATAAACCTACTCAAGACATTCCTTCCTAAGGGATCTGTAGTTCGTTGTTATAGTGTGCTGTGTTGCTACAGAAATTCCCAGTTCACAAATAGTTCACGCATTAGTGTTATAGATGATGGCATATAATTTATCTTTGTATGAAAGAGTGTCTTTTCAACTACTCCCTCCGTCCAATAAAGGATGTCTCAACTTTGACTAAATTTGAATGCATCTATACACTAAGTCATGTCTAGATACATCCAAATTTTGACAAACTTGAGACATCTTTTGTTGGACGGAAGGAGTATTATATTTTTACCATCATGTTCCAAGTGCATACTAGTTTGAGTAGGATGGGTTCTCAATTTCTCATCTCTAATGAAAGCTATGCCCCGTGTTTTGGACGCTATGTTGTTTCAGGCTGCAGAAGAGGCGCTGAGGTTCTTGAGAACAACTAGTGATCCGCAGATTAAGAAGCACTTGAGACCAATAAGGTAATTGTATTTTGCAGCTTTGGATATTATTAGCATGTAATCGTGTCAGCTGTTCCTGTTTGGGCTTTTCTTTGTTCATAGACTAATTGAGCATATCTTTCAGTATGTAGCATCTCTTACTAAGAAGGGTTCTCTGTTGTTTACAGTTTTAGGGTAGAACCTTCTTTTCCTTTTTGAGAGAATCATTGCGGTGTTGCCTTACAAATTCTCTTGTTCTTTTATTCTATGCAGATGCAACAGTTGATGTCCTCACCCTCTGGATCCACAACTAAATGAGTTAAAAGAAAGATGGAATGTGAAACCAGCTTTGCATTTAACAATCCCAAATTCCATCTACAAAATGGTTCCATGGGATGGATTTGCTAGAAGCACCTCTCTGTGAGTATGGTTGTTGCCCCCTCAACCATGATGTGTATCTAATGTTAGCACTCGTAGGCTTGGATTGTTAACTGTTGTAGATGGTACATTATAGAGAGGGAAATGGTGCTTTGTGGATTCCTTTGACAATTTGCCCCTGTACAACGACTGATGTTCTCATGTCGATAGGATATACTCACGTAGTTGGCTGTAAACAGGTAGGAATGTAGGATGAGCGATGGATATTAACTGTTTTCCTGACAAACCCAGTCGGTTGTAAATTGTCTAGGAGCATTAAAAGTGAAATGCTCGTGCTGATCTTTCAAGTTTATATGTTCATAAGCAATGAGAATCATTTTTGTAATTTGGAGATTATCTACTGTCGTGCAAATCGTAGGCATTAGCTGTACTCGGTTAGTAGCTGGGCAAAGTGGGCATATTAGCCTTACGGCCTTATAGCGTGGCTGGGTTACCAATTCCATTTGGTAATCGGTGGACCTCTTGCATCCGGTGGTTCCGGAGCGCACGCGAACTAAAATTTGTGTATACTGCAGTCTGCAGTCTTCTTCTGCGTCTTAGAGCAAGCACAACGTGGGTCAACACCGGTGCTAAAAACCTATAGAACCGGTTCTAGACGTTGGACCACTGGGGTGCTAAGAAATTTTTCTTGGAACCGATTCTAGTACTTGCGCCGATTCTAGCAGGTCGTTGACAATTTGTGGAGCCCAGCCGCAGCCACGCGCCTCATCCGAGTGTCCTCTTCGCCAGAACCTCGCCTCCGCGCGGCCTCGAGCCCACCGTGGCTGCTTCCCGCGTCCAGCCGCCTCGAGAGACCTTGAACCGCCTCGCGTCCAGCCGCCGTGAGTCCGTCCGCCAGCGCCCAGCCTCCCTCGAGCCCGGCCTGTGCGTTGGACGAGGCGGGAAGAAGAAAGCGGGATTTGGATTTGGAGAAGGTCCTGTGCGTTGGGAATCTGGGGGAGGAAGAAGAAATGTTCTCTTTTTTGAGGAAGAAGAAAGGTTCTGTGTGTGGTCCAGTGGTTGGAGATTTGGGGGAGAAGACACCGATCTTGAGATATTTTCGCCTGAGCGGTGACTAGTGGGCCCCATGAGTTGAGTCTAAGAAAAAACTACGTTGCACCAGTTTTTGCTTTGCTAGAACCGGTTCTAAGTTTTCAAGTGGACGCTGCTCACATTGGCCTTGCTCTTGATGTGCACTATACATGCATATCCACTTGGCCTATTCTGAAATCATCTCTTACTCCCCCGGAAGCTTGATGTATGCATGTTGAAAAAACAAAACAAAAAGTAGACACCAGGTGCTCGTCGAGGCCGGAAACTAGCCATTCCTTTATATGAGTGTCGGCAATTATTGGCGGGATAGGGAAGCCAAGAAGAAAATGAGCTAAAGGAATAAATAGGAAGAAAATGAGTGTCGGCAATTATTTGCTGTTGACACGACATGTGGCGATCTTACCGTTTGGTATCCCTTCTTTTCATACGCTTAGCAACAAATGCAATTGAGAAGGCTTCCTTCGGTACAATAGATTAGAAATCGATGATCACTAGTAACTCATAACTGGTGTGGTATAGACAGCTTTTCTGACTTTCTACATGCAACAGTGTGCATCGAAAACAGTTGATGCTAGCTGCAACTGCAAAGGGTTTTGCAACTGTCGTTCCTTCAGGATTGCAGGATAATAAAAAAGAAATAAGGGGTTCCATGATCCTCCAAAACGGTAAGTCTGCAGTCTGCACCCTATACCTGATGCTTATTTTCATGTTTTTCTTGTGCCAATCCGTAAACCAACGCTCCGGAGCAACCGCTGCAGGGCTTTCCTGATCCAAACTATGTCATTTTCAAACATGCCGGCCAACCTATTCCCTGCTGGTGCACCTTCCTCGTACAAGATAATACGGCCATCATGATCACCAGCAGCAGCAGCAGGATTGCCATTTTGTGCTACCATGTTTGCTCTTCTGCGAAGCACTTCCGGAACCTTCTGGTCCAAGGTTGACTGCATCAGAAAGCAATAGGCAGTTATATGCACCAAGAAATGATCGTTAAATGCTTAAAAGGTCTAATAGGAGTATAACTGCAATTAACTAGGAAACGATAGTTGGGGCATCATCTACCTGCGACTGGTTGGCTCCGTTCACCCACATCCTTTCCCTGGGCAGAAGAGAAGCATCTATAACCACAGCTGATGTCTTCTCGCTATCGGTACTCACAACTGTCATCACGCCGTTGCTGTGCTCTTGATTCTCATCCAACAATGGGTCATCACTTCCTGCAAAGATAACATCCGCTCCAATCGACACATCTACCTCCTCCGATAATTTCTGGCACTCGGCGTCATCCCAGTCTTCGTGGACGACCAACACGTTGGAGGTCTCGGTTATCTGCAGAGTTCTGTTGCACCCGTGCTGCCAACAGACCTGCCCCGAGGGATCTCGCAGCAAGAACTTGAACTCGATCGACTTGCTCGCTGGCAAATCCTACCCGGACCAAAGATGATGGGGTGAGAATGATCATGATTCATGTACGAAAGGCTAGGCGGAACAAGAATGAGTGCGCGTGATTGGCTGGGACTCGATCGGGTGCTTATACCTTCTTCGCCGTCCAGACATGGCCTTCCGACCAATCTAAAACGGTTGCCTTGGTCGGATCCCAGAGCCCGAGCGCCGGGTCATCGCCGACGACGATGAACTGCTGGCCGAACGCGCACTGCTTCTGCAGCACGAACTTTACCTGCACCGTCTTCACAGGATCTGGCGAGGATACTTTACAATCACGAAAGAACAAGGGGAGTTCATATTACTAAAAAAACAAGGAGAGTTAATTAAAACAGGTTACTTTAGTTGGTCGTTGCAACCGCGTCGGATTTACTATAATCTGTTCCTGCACGCACGAGTGGTACTAGTACTAGTAGTGCAGTGAAGCTCACCGTCAGGGGGCGGCGGCAGGACCGCGGTAGAAGCGACGCCCTCGTCAACCAGCGCGATCTGCACCAAAACAACAGATTTCCTAATTGATGACCGGCCTGAAGTCTGAAAAACTGGCGTAGCTTGCGGGAAGAAGCAAATTAAAAGCCAGTGAAGTCCCCATCCGAATATAGCTGGAGGCTGGAGCATCGAAATTTACTTACCTCCAGTGCGACCATCACGGCGGCGTTGCGCGAGGGCGCTGAGGGGCGCTCCCCGAGCGACGACACGGCGACGGGGAACCGCCGCCGAGTGCCGGGTCCCGCTCCCGCGCCTACGCCGTGGAGCCGCGTCCTGGCGCCTGGCCGTCGTGCCCGCGCGAGCGCCCCGCCTCGCCACGCCACGGCCGCTGCCGCTTCCATGGACGGGCCACGGGATCGATGCGCGTCCCTCCCCACACCCGAAGACAGGAAAGCCTCGCTACGCGCTACCCGCCGGCGGGGCGGTAGCAGAGAGTGCACGGCGCGGCTGATGGTTGCGTCTGGCGGGCAGTGTTGGGAATGGACACGGGGATCTTGCGAGCGGCTGTGTGGCCGTGGTGGCTGCTGGTGCTGGAGTGACCAGTTTAGGCCGCGCGCGGGGCCCTCCCTAGTCTCGCGTGGGATCCGCGCGCGCCGATGGGGGGGAAGTTGGTTAATCTCCGAACAGGTCTTGGCGTCTTGCCCGTCAGCTCCCGCCGTTAACTTCGTTGCGTGGCCTGGTGGCCATCTGTCTGAACCGTGCGTTCACCGAATCACCGTAGCTGTCCTTTGCTCGTGTACGTATCAACAAGTAGTCTTGTTTCCTGTAAAAAAAAACGGTTTCTGTTAGTCTTCTTCCAAGTTTTCTTTAAAAGTAGCAGTATTCTTTTAAGTTAAAAAAAAGATAAGAGTGGTCTTCTTTTCTTAAGCACGACAATAAATAAACGAAAAAGGAAAAAGAAAAAAAATAACACCAAAGGGAAAAGGAGAAAAAAAAAACTAGTTCGCCAAGTGTCTAGATAAAAACAGTTGACAAACACTAACTACGAAAGGTTTGCCGAGGTTTTTATCCAGACAGTCAGCAAACATGGGACGCTGTCAATGGCACCGTCAACCGCGGGTGACGGCCTTATCCGAGTGTCCTCTTGTTTGTCGAGTGTCTCCCGTTGCACATAGGCAAGTATCTTTTTTACCGAATGTTCTTCTTGTGCCGAGCTGACATTTAGTATATCTTGCTGTTTGGTCGATCGTCCGATAGAATAGTGGGAAAACCGCTGCCACTAGCTACAAATTTCAAATTCTGCAATGAACTCAGATGATTTTGGGTGGGGTTGGGAGATGGGATGTTGCAAGAGTGTTGTAAACATATATCAAAACTGTTGAATGCGAGATTTTTCTTCTTCTTCTTAAAGTTAGGATCAGAACATCAGATGCCCGAGGATGACTTGATCGGACGGCCTAGGCAATCAGGAGAAATAATTTCTCACACTAACGCCTGGCGTGCCCCATAATTATGTTGCAAAGATTGGATGGCTCCAGGTGTAACGTGGCCACAAGAGTGCAGTGCGCGTGTATATAATTGAGGTATTGTTTCGAAGGATTTTTTTCCGAGGAACACAATGGTTCAAAAACAAATTTTGTTTGGATACTTGTCTTATAAGAGAATTCATTTGGAGCTGAAGATTCCAATAAAAATACTCAGCGGTGACACCGTGACAGTCTCCGTAAATATGAATTACACGAAGCCACACGGAGTAACGAAAATGCATGAGGTTGGTCGTAAGTAAATCAGATGGCCGGTGCTAATCAGTACTCGTTCGAAACGGACTGGATCCGGCTGATCCTGGAACAGCTGGTATCGACCTGCCGAGGCGTGGCCTAAAAGAAACGTTGGAATTTGTAGTGCACTAGCATGTCATCGATAACTAGCGTAATTAGTGGGATTATATCTTTAAAAAGAGGATAATTAGTGTGGTTCGGACTCGGAGTTTAATCCCGACTCGGAGCCACCATCAAACTGGGCAGGCGCGTACGCTGGCCCTATATTATTCATGCATCCCACCTCTGAACCCTTTCCATCGATAGTTCAGAGTAGCAAACCAAGAGAGATCGATCAGCTCCAGACTTTGGGAGCGTATCGCACGACGCACGTGGCGACCTTGTGCTGCGGGTTTCTAGCCCCGAGCAAAGTTAAGCCATCCATGGATTCCTGCTTTGAGCAAGGGCCGTCATTGCGCAACCTTCGGTTCAAATCCATGGAGCAGCAGCAGCAGCAGCGCGTTGTGTTTGTCCGGAAGGTTGGGGCGGGCAACCTGGCCGAGGAGCTGAAGACGATCCGCTACCACCTCGCGATGTACCCTTGCATCGCCATCGACACCGACCACCCGGGCAACATCTGCAGCTTCCCATCGCCGGAGGTCCGCGAGGAGGACCTGCCGGCGACGGCGCGCTACGACGTCGCCAGGACCAACATCGGCGCCCTCCACGTCCTGCAGCTCGGGATCACGCTTTTCGACTCCCGGGGCAATCTCCCCGTCCTGCCCACTAGCCCCAGCGGGCGCGGGGCCTCCTCCTTGCCCACCGTCTGGCAAGTCAGCTTCTCTGACTTCGACCTCCGCCGCGACCTCTGTTCAGCGCCGTCAGTGGAGTACCTCAGGTCCCAAGGCCTCGACTTCGACGAGCTGCGCGCCCGCGGCGTCAGCGCGAGGGCCTTCGGGGCGGCGCTCGCCGAGTACGGCATCATCTGCGGCCCCAAGTACCGGACCGAGCTCAAGTGGGTCGCCTTCGGCGGGATCTACGACTACGGGTTCCTCCTCAAGATGCTCACCGGCGGGAAGCCCTTGCCGGACACCAGGGAGAAGTTCATGGCCGCGCTCGCGGAGCGTGTCGGCGTCAGGGTTTACGACGCCAAGTACGTCGCTGCATGTGCTGGCGTCAGCGGAGGGCTCATGAAGGTGGCCAAGGTGCTCGCCGCCGGCGCTGGAGTGCCCAGGACGATTGTGGCGCCGCAGTCGGAGCGGCGGCAGGCCGGGGAGAAGAGCTTGCTGGCGTGCCAGGTGTTCGTGGCGATCGAGCAGCGCTTCTTCGGGCCGTCTCACATCGAGGTGCCTGGGGCACGCATCGACGGCGTACATGATCGACGGACTGTGTTAGTTCACGAGCTCTGATGTTAGGACAACAGAAAGGCATAGCAGTTCGATGTTTTCTTTTTACAAACATGGATTATCTTGTAGATTCACACACACTTAAGGGCTTAGTGAGTAAGGTGGTAATATTTTATAAGAGACAACTTTCACAATTCATGATCTCTTAGTTGTTTGTATTTTAAAGTGACTGTATTAATTAATTTAGTACTAGCCATGTTTGAATGTGATTGCAGTAATTAGTAATGTTTTTGCCTGTATATCTAAGTTCAAGAGTGATATCTCTAGCAAGAGACCATAAGTCCATAACCCTCTCTTTTTTCTTTAATTAGTGTACCATATCAACAAAAAAATGTCTAAGATTACGTGCTAAGAGACTTGCATTTGAAGTCTTTCACGTCTTTTATTAGCCGCTATCCGTCGCTCTAATTAATGTGTTCTATCTTGCATATCCATGTATTTAGTAAAATAATGCCCCACATGAGTGCCTATCAAGTAAATCGTGACTGAATAAACATATCGTCAGGGTTATACAAATACATCATGCATAATAATAGTTCATTCAAACATTCTGACTTGGAAAATGCAGCAAGAATAAATTGTAAGAAATGGCAGAAGCTTTATTTGGAAAATTCTGGACAGAAAGAAAAGACTACTACCTTCACTATAAGTATCAAGTATGATGAATTGTAATAGCATAAACAACAGATAAACAAATGTAAGACATAATATAAACCGCAATGTTTTCAACTTGTTCTCCAGATTCCTCGCAAAAAAATGTTCTCCAGAAAGAATACTCGGACCAAATCATTGACCATCATGAAGCTATTACAAATCCTGAGACACAAAATCAACCCTGTGGTATGGTATGTGAACATATTGCCAATTAAGTTGACAATACCCTGTAGGAGACAAAGCCACAAAGGGCAGGCATAGCAAACTCAACTACTGCAGTTGCATCACAAAACAAAGAGATTTAGTTTTGTGTTTGACTGCTAACCTGATTAACCTAAACAGAGGGTTAGCAGTACAAAGAACGAAATTAGGAGAGTTAGTTGTACTGGGTTAAGTTATCCCAACATTTTGGTGGGTTAGACGTTGTTGACTAGAATAACTTAATCCTACCGAACCCAAGGGTGTTTGGTGGGTTAAAACCCTAACCCACCCCTTAACCCTGAACAAAACTGAAAATAATTTATGTGGATTTACATCATAGAAATATTTATAAGAACTGCAAGATCCTTGCACAATACAAAAAAGTGGTCTTAACAAGTTTAACTGGCATAGCATCATAAGTCATGCACCAGATTTGGTGGCTGCATTCCCAAGCAAACTTATACTACAACTTATTTGCATCTCTGACTACATGCATATACTTGTTTCAAAGACAGATACAGGCAGTATCTTCTCCAAAGTCCATATCTAATTGCTGGCATGTATATATGTGAGCATGACTTCATCTTACTTTAACATGTTAGTATAATGACAGATCAAATGTGGCTAATAAACATTATCTTCTGGGCAAGCAAATCAAGTTTCTCGAATCAGACATAGGCATATAACATTCACATGTCATGAAATACCTCGACGCTCATAAAAATATTGTCTCCATAAGTGCTGGTTTGAGTTCATGTTCCACTAAGCACTGTTGTTGCAGTAGGTCAAAATTAAGGGATGATTTTATGAATTGGTAACCACTTAATAAGTCAAAATCACTCAAGAGCTGATACAGAACAAGTAATACAGCGCTCATACAAAATCACTTAAGAGATGATTTTATGAACCAACTGGATACAGAACAAGAAGGAGACACATTAACTTGCGCAATTTGCTAAAACTTAAATATACACTTGAAGCTTTTCATATAAGAATGCCAATATCCAAACACAGCACACATGTCAATTGGCCAAAAAAAAAACAGATAATAGTGGAGAAAGTTACAAGAAAGCCGATCCATATTATCAAACAGCACGCTATACACCAATATCAAAAATTGTTCCCCAATAACCATCGCATCACTAAAATACAGGTGCACTAATCATATCCTTGGAAGTGTAAACCTAAATAAATTGGACAAAGATGCTGCATAAATGTAGAATTACAGGGGTCAGCGATCCTTTTTGCTCACCAATCAATCGACAAATCTATGATTTGTCGCCGGTTGTGGGGCGGCCGCTATCGTAGTCAAGGATCTCGTCGTCGGTGGCAGAGAGGGAGTGCTGGACGATGGAGCGGCCGATGGAGTTGATCCACTCCTCCTTCTCCTTCTCGGAGTCGGCGACGAAGTACATGGTCTCCCGCTGGGTGGAGAGTTCGAAGGCGAACTTGCGGTTGAGCACGTCGTCGGCGCCCTTGGCAGTGAGGCAGGTGGCGACGGGGATGACGCCGCGGGGAACCGACGCGCGGGTGACGGTCGAGTCCTTGAACCAGAAGAGCTTCCCCTGCTTGAGCACGAACCACCGCCGCCGCCACGTCTTGATGTACTCGCCCTGTTTGTCCAGCCACCCCACGCGCTCAGGGGCGCGCCAGAACTCCACGCCGCCCGTTGTGTCCGCGTCCGCGGACGGGGCGCCGGCGCCCATCACCGCTCGCCACAGGCTCGCCGCCATGAGATGTGCCCGGGATTTGGGGATCGGGTCGAGCGACTCCGTTGTTTTCCAGGGAGAAGCGAGTTCGTTTGGTTAATCGGAATGGTTAATTTATTTTGAGTAAAATGCATTGGATTTCCTAATTCTTTCGCAAAGGTGCGTTAGTCTCAAATCTTTTAAAATGCATGTTTATGTCTCAATAGTATTTTAAATAGTCCATCACAGGTTTCTTTGTTGTATATGATCCTCTGACCGGCATGGCCATTTGACTAAAAGACTTGGATTAAAATCTTAAAAAAAAAAAACTCAGAGCAAAGATTCTTCCATTTCGTGGTCCTTGGTTGTTCTCTCCCTTTATTCTCTCCTCTGCCCCCTCATGTCAACCCCAACCGCTGGTGATGGTCCAGAGCTCATTCTCCTCGTCGGGCTGGGGTGAGGTGGACTGAAGAGGGGCGTGGCGGCGCGGGCCAGAGGTGAAGGGTAGGGCGGCACAGGGAGGAGGCGAGGGTATAGGCGGCGACGGGATGCGCGGCTGGCGAATGGGCGGCGCACCGGTCGGAGCGAGGCCAGCGAAGCGCGATTGGGGGGGGGGGGGGAGGCGGAGCAGTAGAGCGTGCCGGCAGCGACACAGACTTGGGCGCAGGCCGGCCAAATGGGATGTGTGGCAGGTCGGAGCAGCAGCTCCCCGAGGTCAAGGCATACCGACAGATCGTGCGGCCACGGTAGCGGCTCGTCGAGGCGAAGGGGGCAGCGGCGCTGTGTAGGACGGCACGGGACAGATCAGCGGCTCACCGAGGCAAAAGTGGTGGCGGCGTTGTGCAGGACGGGGCGGACCGGTAGCGCAGCGGCAGATAGCTCCAAGGCACAGAGCCAGGGCACAGCGCCCAGGGGTGCGGGGAAAGGAGAGGAGAACGGATGACAGAGGGCTGCAAAATGGAAGAGCCTTAGGTGCGAGTGGTTTTCTGTAAGATTTCAATCCACATCACGTGTGGGTCCAATCCTAGGTGGCATTGGTCAAATGGCCACGTCATACGGTCAGAGAGACGCATACACTAGACGGACCTGTGATGAACCACTTAAAATATTATTGGAACCTAAACGTATATTTGGGACTAACTTGCCACCTTTGCGAAAGAATTAGGACCTCTGCTCTCATGCATTTTACTCATTTATTTTCATGTTCTTTTTACCTTTTCTTTGCCTATTTATTTGCGTAATCCAGCTGAGTTGTAAATGTACGAGGGTTCGTGTTGTTCGCATAGGTTGCTCCGTGGATGGAAAAAAGAAGACGAATCTTTTTTTCATATAAAGTATGTACTGAAGTTATTCCATAATAAGTTCGCTAACCGGGGGTGGTAGAAGTTTTTAGGTAAGCGGTACAATAAAACGAACAAGCCCATAATTCTAAACGGGTCATAAAATAAAGTGAATTGTTTATCTCTCTTTTTTCTAGAACTTTTAAGCGCATGTGACTCGTGGTTTCAGTTTGACATGAAATCGGATTGGTTGGTTTGAACTGAATATCCTCGAATCAAAATTGCCTACACGGGCAAATTCCCAAGAAGGTAAATCCTAACATAATTATGTATCAACTTTAGCGTCGCCTTCAAAAAAGTTTAGCTTTTCTCCAAACGTGAATTTGGTTTATGGGAGTAATTTGTCTTGATCCTCTATGCTCTTTTTTACGTGATACCAATTGGATTGCATTTTTTTTCTTTGAGACAAAACAAGAATCCACCAAGCCAGAATTAAGTGAGTAGAAAAAAAGAGAGTAGAAAGTAGCAAATGAGCATAATCGACTAATAAGAGACTTTGAGGATTTTTTTACATCAACGTGTCGAATCAAAACTATACATAAATCCATAGTCATAGAATCTCGTCACCCTGTTAAAAATGGCTTGCACCGTTGCACAAATCCACTAGTTTAAAAATGATTACGCCATAAAAAATATAAATAAATGTATTTTCCCCACAATGAAATTTTGTAAAGACATTCGAACCTAACTTGAATGTTGATGCATCAAAAAAGTTGGAAAAAGTTCTTGAAAGAAGGCACAAATGTTCATAGGGTACGGGTGGCAAAGTTCTTTTTTATTATAACTCCCCTTCATTCGGTTTTACAAGACCCTTATTAAAATAATAACATAAGAAGACATATAGAAATAGCAACGATTAATGTCGATCATATTGAGAAACATTAATATCTAACACCAATACCAAAAACAAAAAACCACCGGTGGATGCAAGTGAACTAATGTCAAAGTGGAAACCTAGAGAAATGGAGTAAATAGCTAATGTAGTTCATAGTTAAGAGAGAGAAAAAGAAACGATGCCTTGTAATCTTGAACCTCTAAAGTTTGAAAAATGTTTTTTTAAATGGTTTCGTAACGAAAGGCGGGACTAAGAATCGAAGTCTTTCTTTAGAGAGAAGTAAGAATAGAAAATAATAGCACACAATTACTAATATCAACATCCGAACCTTAAGTATATACGGTCTAAAAGAAAATACTCATTTCGTTCGAAAATAAGTAACTTGAGTTTGCATAAATTCTTATACAAATTGAAGTCGCTTATTTCCGGACGAAGAGGATATACGTAGTTTTTTAAAAATATAATACTTCTTCTATTTCATAATTCTTGTTTCAAATTTGCTAAAAAAAGATGTATCTATTTTAAAAAAGAGTACTGCTTGTTTCATGCTCCTTCCGAAGTTCCGTTCCTATCCATCGGACGAGACACGAGTACATTTCCCGGTTTCTCCTAAATCCCTCTTCCGGTCTTCCCTCTCCCTAAACCCTATTTCAAAAAGCGCCGTCGCAGCCCACCCATCGTCCCATCCTCAAGCCGCGCCGGCCAGCGGCAAAACAACGCGAAAACCTGCCAAATCGACCTCAAATCGGCGAACGACCGCACGCCGACGCAGCCATGGCCTCCTCCTTCGCGTTCGGCACTTCCGGCGCAGCCGGATCCACCGCCTCCCCTTTCTCCTTCACCACCGCCCCATCCGCCTTCTCCTCTTCCCCCGCCCCCGCCTTCGGTTCCTCCCCTGCTCCGGCGTTCGGATCCTCTCCATTCTCCTCCTCCGCCGCCGCTTCCTCTACTCCCACTTTTGGTTCATCCCTCTTCGGATCCGCCCCCGCCTCTGCGGCCGCTCCGACCACCGCTTCCTCTCCATCCCCATTCGGCTTCGGGTCCACTGGCTTCGGGATTGGTCAGCCCACCTCGTCGTCCGCCTCAACCCTCTTCGGCGCACCCGCCGCCTCCGCCGCGGCGACCACTCCTAGCCTATTCGGCTCCGCTACAACCAATCCCAGCCCCTTCGGCGCACCAGCCGCCTCAGCTACGGCGACTACCCCGGGCCTATTTGGCGCGACCTCCTCCACCGCGGTCACGCCAGGTCTCTTCGGCGCGACCCCCGCCGCCGCCACTACCCCCAGTATATTCGGCGCCACCTCTTCCGCTGCGTCCACGCCAAGCCTTTTCTCTACACCTGCCACGGGCTTCGGATTTGGCTCATCCGCGTCAGGCGCCACCACGGCCACGACCGCCGCCCCGACGCCATCATTCGGCTTCGGTCTCAACAGCGCGGCTGCTCCATCTAGTACCGCCGCTACCTCGGCACCGGCTCCAGGGTTTGGGCCCCCCACCGGTTCGGCCTTATTCGGATCCACCCCCGCTGCGCCGCTCTTCGGCAACATCGCCGCCTCGTCTCCAGCAACCACTGCTACAACCGCGCCATCCGTTGGGTTTTCATTACCGGCAGCAACTACCGCCTCTGCACCGTCGTTCGGCTTCACGCCATCATCAGGAAGCACGACGACGGGTAGCACCACCCCTTCATTATTCTCGTCTGCTCCCTCAGCCTCTGCATTCTCGATCCCTAACAATGCATCGGCTGCTCCTACCACGCCGGCGTCCGCCCCCACCAGTGGGTTCTCCTTGGCCACTTCACAGGCGGCACCTGCTCCCTCATTGTTCTCTAATACCGGTGCAGCAGCAAGCTCCTCAGCAAGCTCTCTTAACTTTCCATTCGGTGCATCTGTTGCTACTCCCACGCCGACATTTGCTTCTGTGTCTGCAACGAGTGCATCCACCGTGCCACCAACTACTGTTGCCTCCACAACATCGGGATCATTGTTCTCGGTGCCAGCATCATCTTCTTCCTCTAGCGGTTTCAGCTTTACAGTACCACCATCATCTTCATCATCAGCAGCAGTTACCACCACTATCACAAGTCCGTCAACATCTGCAGCCACAACCACAGCTCCTTCAACCACAACATCTGCGTTTCCTAGTTTTAGCCTGCAAGCAAGTACACCAGCTTCTACCTCAACTTTGGCAACTCAGTCAGCACTGTTTGGTGAGCTATTTATACTTCTTCATTCGCAGTACTTATTTAAATGTGATGCCACGCCTCTGCATTCGGTTCCAAAGTTTTGAGAAACTAAGTGTCAGTAGCTCATAATACTAGCACCCTCAACTACTTATTGGATTCAGTACCCAATATATCGCTGTACAGCTGTACGCCTATATTTTATAACCTTGGCACTTCTTATTAACTATCACTCATGGAAACAAATAGCGTGCTGTAGCGCCACTATAGCATTTGGAGGGAGCTGCCGCTACGCTTCGACCATTTTTGTGCTATAGGCGCTATATTGAGATAGGGTTCACACGCTAAATGGCTCAACGTCTAGCGGCGCTATTCTAGAATAGACTGACCGATTGCTTAAAGTAAAGCCCATTTGATTTGGATCCAATTGTTGGCTCAAATACACATTCTGTATGCCTGAACGTCTATCCAGAAACCTAATCCTCACCCATTCCTCAAAATGCAATGGAGTGGGGTCGTTTGGATAACTATTTTCTTATATCGTTATGCCTGTATTGGTCCTGGAGAAGTATTTATATGATATTTCTGCTAAATATCTATTGAAATCCTTTTGTTTGTGGGCCATATTTGCCACATATTTTTACAAAATGCCAAATGATTTAGCAGTTGCTTGCCTTTAGTTTGTTTTCTAAATTTTGAAGTGAAAATTTTGGCGATGTTCAGCTTTGTATTAAAGTGTGTGTGTTCCGTAGGTGCTCCTGCTACAGCTGCAAGTACTTCAGCCACCAGCACCACAACAAGTCAGGCGACTTCCTCAGCTCTTCAAGCTAGCAGCACTGGGTTGTACATGCCCCCTTGATTTATCTGTACTATGACTTGTTACTGGAGATGTGCAAGCAAGGTTTTAACATTTTTGCACAATGTTTCTCTTGTGTTATTGATGCAGACCTACTACTACTGCTATCACTCCAGCAGCATCTCAGGCTCCTAAGCTTCCATCAGAAATTGTTGGTAAATGTGTTGAGGAGGTACCGTACTTATCTTTTTCAATTATGGTTGTTGTTTTTTCACTAAGGTGGTTGCCTTTTGATATCAACAATACATTCCAGGCGGGATTAGTATTCTGTGGCGTTTTCTGAACATCAATTTTCTTTTCTCTATTTGAGTTGTGCAGTAAGCCAGTGACTTTTCAGTATATTGAAAATCTCATGAAATTGTCTACTGTAGATTATTCGGGACTGGAACAATGGTCTTCAAGACCGTACTGCAAAGTTCCGGAAGCATGCCACTGCCATATCTGAATGGGACAGGAGAATTCTGCAAAATAGGAATGTTCTTATAAGGCTTGAGGTACAGTTTCGTCGATTTTATATTTATTGAACTTCTGTCAATATTATATATTGGAGCTCCAACTCTCTGGCCGATTATAGTATGAACTGGCAAGGTACAGGTTGTAGCTTTAGTAGTGTTTACACATCACAATTTGGTCCTGTAGTTCAGTTTATGTGAGTGTTTGCAGTTAGGTCAATAACTGAAGCCCTTTAGGCTATACATGTATTTGCAGATTTTTAGTTTGTCAACTAATGTCTGCTTGAGAAGATAAAGGTTAGATCAAATGTAGCGCACTCCCTTATTTTGTGTTAAAAGCATTCAGGACAGGATGAAGTTAGGTTCACTCTGAACAGAAGTTTATCAAATTGTTGGTAATGCAAATCCTTGAAGCTCTTATTTACCCTGGTGGTCAGTGTATGGTTGTAACATAGTACACATGCTTTAGCTGATCTTCTAGGAGACGATTGGCCACAGTGAAAAGATCTATTTCATTTGACCTACTCGTGTGAAAGTTGACACAGGATGATCTCTATTGATTAGAGCCCTTTTAAAAATTGACCCCTTATCTTGATATATGAAGTTAGTTGACTATGATGAGTATATGTTAGATTATGATGTTGATGACATAGAAAGCAGTGATGTAGTTAGAGTCTAAAAGTGAATGGAGAATTGTTGTTCCTGAAGTTAACCAGTTTGTTTAGGTCAATCCAGTAGGAGGAAGCATATCTATCTTATTATTCTCTTGCTCCTAGATGTTCTAATAATTCTATCAATTACTCAATGCCTTTGTTCTCTTCAAGGAAGAGTATTGTGAACAATGCATTTATTCATGGAAGTAGTGTCCTGGGGGTAATAATAGGTAATCTGGAGCAAAAATTGCCTAAAAAATCGTAAAAGTGACGCATGTTGATGGAGAAATTAAAATGGCTAAAATGGCTTAGATTTGAGGACGGAGGGAGTATCATATGTTGCGACTCAGGCTTATCCAGATGTTGTGATTGAAACTGAAATTATATGTTAACATGCAGCATGTATAATTTAGGGTCATCCAACTCGTCCTAAAAGAAATGCTACCCACATCCAAACTATTTGTTATCTAGGCTCCCTGGACTTGTTTTAGGTAGTGTTTGGTTGCAGAGCAATGTACTTGTGAAATTTACACCTTTTTGGTTAGTTGCGGAATTATTGATAGCCTTATTTGTTCTACCTCCAACTATCCTGTTCCCATTGGACCAATGCCAAGGAGTGACGGCCTTTTCATTAATCAATGTAAACATGGCATGGTGCTACATTTCTTTATCTTTACACTTATAAAGATTTGAGTTGGTGGTCGCGAGTTCACTCCAACAAAACTATCTCTTAATGGCTACGGAATCATCTAATTGCCACTCAGTTTATACGTATCACGATCTCTTGACAATGCTTGATTGGTTTTCATGACTTTCAAGATAATTGTATTTTTTTAAATAAATGTTAACATAATTCTTATTTATCAGATTTTTTTTAAAATATGAGCAACACATATTTAAACAACTCATGCATAACACACATTCTTAATTCCGTAGCAGAGCACGGACATTTAGCTAGTTAATAATAATAGTCGCACTATTTTGTGTTCCATGAGTTAAAATGACTAGTTGTTTAGACCAACACATGGGGCCTTTAATAGGTCAATTCTATCGTGGTCAATTCTATTGATAGAAACACTTCTGCCAATAGGTATTTAAAGAATATTAGTAGTTTGAAATGAAAAGGAATAG
Organism: Brachypodium distachyon; assembly: GCF_000005505.3. Taxonomy (NCBI): domain Eukaryota; kingdom Viridiplantae; phylum Streptophyta; class Magnoliopsida; order Poales; family Poaceae; genus Brachypodium; species Brachypodium distachyon. The sequence continues at coordinate 53,807,989 of NC_016132.3, read as the reverse complement.
GAACTGGTACTTTCGTAGTGAACTTTAATTATTGATCTAGAGACCATGTGTGGATCAGTAGGAAGATAAAGAATCTCTCATGAATCTTTCTTGATAATTTTTCTTGCAAACCTCTAAATTAATATACCTCTCTTATCTTGCAGGCTGACGTGGCTAAGGTTGTTGAGACACAAACAAGCTTGGAGAGGCAACTTGAGTTGATAGAAACTCATCAAAGAGAGGTGGGCATGAACCATTTCTTTTTTGCTAATATATTAGTTATAAGTTAGTTCTTCGATGAATGTTTGTTTTGCTGAATCTCGTTCTAGTCCTTGCTTGGATCCTCTCCCCTGCCCGGTGGCAATTGATGTAGTTTATGATAGCAGTGTACAGGTGGACTCTTAATTTTCAGAAATTTGTTTGGATATATGCATCATTGACAGAAGACACTGAGTTGAGGGCTAGATGGTTATCATTTTTTGTGGGAATTTACAGCAGAGCTCCTTTTTTTTACTGCTTTTACCTATGCATCATAAGGTTTTATTCTTAGATTAGACCCTCTGCTGCATATGTAATTTAATTGTACTTTGCTAGTTTGTGCTGTCAATGTCGGTCGTCCATGCTACCCCAAGACAAGGATGTTGTGGCATGAATCCAGTTGAGGGGCGAACAAGTAGAGACCATGGAGTTGGTCAAGACAGCAGAGAGTTCAGGGTGAAGGAATTAGGAAACATGAAGTAGAGATAGAATTAAAAAACACTTTTGAGGGCAAGACGTATCTATTATTCCAATTATTCTCTTATCTCAACCTATGTCACCCAATCCCTTGCAGCCAGCCATGCTGTCTGGGTATCTTCATGGTATGGTAGCTAGCCCCTTGTGGATCAAGGTTCACAACCATACTATGTTCACAACAGTTAGCCATCACAAAGTCAAGTTTATGTTTTCTCATGGTTTGTTGCATAGAAGCCAGGAACATGGGTGGGTACCCCGTCCCACGACCCATGATTATCCAACCCAGATCGGTTTGGGTCGAGCCTGGAGCAGGCGGATCGATGGCTGGGACGTGTTCCCAAACGCCTACAGATCCTCATGCCGAGATGAGGAGGGGAAGAAGGTAGATGGGCGAGGAAGAGACACACTGTCGCTCGACAGCATCACCATTGCTCCTTTTGCCTTGGTAGTTCTCCTCTGCCAGTGTTTATGTTCTCCATGGCCACTATATATGTCATTTTTTTTATTGCTGGTTGGTGCTGGAAGGATTGGAGACATGTAGCAGCCTGTGGCGGCAGATATGCCAAACAGTTTGCTAGATTAGGCATGGAGCAGCAGGAGAAGCGACGAAGGTGTCAGCAGGCGCAGGGGGAGTGCAGCTGTGCAGGTTTGAGCTAGGCTATATAGCATGTTTGGGCTCTCGTGGGCTTTAGTGGTCTGATCTGAGAACAAGGAGCACAGCCAGGTTGATTTTTATTTCTTTTTAGATATGCTTAGTGGTTTCTTATATTACATGATAGCTCTGTACTTGGGGTGGTCGACCTGGTTCCATTGTGGTCATGCCCCATGTACCAAACTAACAGTGAGGTAAACAATACCCCCGTTTTATCCTCAATTCAGCCTTTAGGCCACCGTCGACCGTGATCCTGTTCTGCCGACCTGGATGATCATTTGCTGAACATGCTGAACAAATTGTTTAATATACATTGTCCAAAAGTTAAAGATTCGTATGTATACTATAATGTGCTAACCTGTCGGCATTGTTTTCAAGGGAATTTAAATACTTTGCCTGGATAGAATTGATAATCCAATATAAAATACTTCCCTGGAGTATAACTGATGCGAATGCATGTTTGAAGCTGGTTCACTGGTGAGCTTGTCTGTCAGAAATTGGTTGGCTACTACTATTACTAGGATTATCTCACAAATTCAGCACAAATATTGCTCTTAGATCGGATGATCATTGGCATATAGGTCTATTAATGCAACCATAGCTTGAAGTCTTGACTTTTCCATTGTTTAACTGTATCCCTTTCCAGGTGTGTGGTTGGGTCCTTCGAGTGGAAATCAGGCCATGGGGGGAAATATGTTATTATGGCAATCTTGGATAATGTTTGCACCCAGCTTTAGTATAAAAATTAAGATTAGGCGGTGCCTACAGGAACTAATGGTGCAACTTTTGTTGAGTTTTAAGTCCTTGAACTGAAAACATTGTAATTTGACATTTTGACTATACCATTCAACATTCTTGGCTTCTTGTGTAAAAGAATGTCTTCATACCCTTTCTGGTACCACCATACCATGCAGGGAGAATAGATCCAAAACTAGGTGTGTGTGTGTGTGTGTCTGGGGGGGGGGGGGGGTCCAAAACTGGTCACCATTTGCCCAGCTTAGAAGATAAATTTCAAATTGAACCGTTTTTATTGGTTGGTAAAATTGTGGAACCTAAGTCTGGTGCCTCAGGGTAACCATCTGGCAGAAACTTCCCTGGTACTGGTATGCTGTGTTTTGCTTTGACCTAAAACTCGGTGTAATTTAGCCATAAATAAATGACTAGTAAAGGCCTGTAATAGAGAGCTTGATTCATTGTTCTGTGATTCTGCCATCTGCAGTTATCGTATCAAAGTGCAACCAATGGAATATTTGAACCTTGCCACAGCCCATGAAAAAGAGAGGACGCCGGTAGTTTTGCAAAGGTCTCTTCTATGATCTAACAGCCACTGCCATGGCCAGGACAACCCTGGTCAGGACTCGTGAGGCGGGAACCGGAATGTTATTTGACCTATCAAAGTGTAAATTCAACTACCGTGGGCAATCTCTTATGGTATCCAGTACTAGATTACCACTGGACTTTTTAGATGAGGATCTTTAGCGGTTTAGTCACTGTGAATCTGCAGAGATTAATTGTTCAGCTTTGTGCTTACAATTTACACATTTTATAATTGCAGGTGGACAAGGCTCTACAGAGCATGGAGGAGGAAGCCGAACAGATATTCCAGGATGAACGGGTGTTACTTCGTGAAGATGAGGCTGCTTCTGCAAGAGATACAATGTCAGTCCAGTGTACTTTTGGCCATTTTTGCTACTTGCTACTCCCTCCGTTTCATTTTAAATGTCGTTTTAGATTTCTATTTTTTTTCCATAAAAGATATCGTATCAGCAGTAATAAAAGGTAAACTGCACCCTCTGCTAATCAAGGCTGCCTCCGGCACTAATTAACGCCCAGGAAAAACTGCTCCCGATAGCATGCATGCGCATGCAGTAGATCCCACGATTCTACATGCAAACGGAATTAATTTTTCATCTCAAACGTTGTGACAACGGAGACTTAAATGCAGCCAGTGCATTCTCCTTGGTATTTGTAAATGAATCTAAAACGAAATGTAATTTGGGAAGGAAGGAGAAAATTTCAGTTTAGATTTAGTAAAATTAGGATAAGCAAATAATACAACCTATGTCGAAATTGAACTATCATGCTTTGCCAAAAATGATTGCTAACCACATTATTTTGCAATGCAAAGGTACGAGCAAGCTGAAATTGTGGAGAATGAATTGCAACATATGACAGAACAAGTAAAATCCATCATTCAGACCTTGAATTCTACTCAGGTAAAATATTCAGGTTTTAGCATTTGTCTTCTGGTGAGCATTGCCTGAGTGTACTTCTCCAACTCCAATGCAGGGTGGTGAGCTAGAGGCTACAGATAGCATGACACCATTTGATGTTGCTGTCCGGATACTGGATAATCAACTGCGCTCTCTAATGTGGATTGACGAGAAGGTCAGATTACCCTTTTCTGTGACCGCTTTATAATTTATCTCTGAAGCAAAATTAAGATTACACTGAACTGCCGAACGTCCAAACTCATAATTTAACCCCTTGAGACAGACTTTGATCTAAAGTTCGCCTAACTCCTATAAAACCAGGTATCAGTTCACACGAAATTTCACAATCAAAATAATCTGGATATGAAAGTCTATGAGGGTTTGGTCGCCCAAGCAGTCATCTGGATTTTTTTTTTAATCTTGAGTTTTCTATGTCCATCACTTTGACGTGCTCAAAGCTTGCAAATGCTAGTTACATTTGGGCCTACTTTTAGGTGCCATGTTTCCTTTATTTTTGTTCTGTAATTTCTGATGTGTTCTGAAGCTGGTACATGCTCTCTGCTCAGCTAATCATCTCCAATATATATCTAGTTGGTGCTACCAAGAATATGTTTCTCCAATATATATCTAGTATAGTACTCCCTCCGATCCTAAATTCTTGTCATGATTTTAGTACAAGTTCGAACTAAAATCACGACAAGAATTTAGGATTGGAGGAATACGTGCTACCAATATATGTCTGGTACAGTCTTACCTTTAATGGATATAGGTGCTACCAATAATGTTGATATGACCCAGAATGGTATTTCCAATATCCTGTAGTATGATCTTGTAGAATCCTGCCTTTGAGCTAATCTTAGGAACACGATTCCTTTGTTAGCACACTGTTTGATAGAATCTCGCCTTTGAATAAATCCTAGAAGCTTATCCCTGTTCTTTCCATACTGTTCTGCTGAATCCTGCTTTTTGGTATCATCTTTTCATTGTTTGGTGAAATCTTGCTTTTCAATGGAATCAGAGGAGAACTTGATCCCAATCTATGTTTCTTTACATGATGTTAGACGTATCTCTGAGCATGTTCTTTTGAACAGTGATTATTTGGTGGGACTAGTTGGTCTGATGGGCTTATGCAAAATCATTATTGATCCCCTTTTCCCTATTTTTCACAGGCCAACGAATTCTCAAACAGAATACAGAGACTGCCTAACAATAGTGCTGCAGCTGAGCGCGACTCAGGAATCCCAAGGTTTTGGTTAAACTGATACTATCCTGGATGGACATTTCCTTGCTGGTCTGCTCAAGGCTACTAAACATGCTATATTTTGTGGTTATGTTGTTTTAGTGAAGGTTTTCCTGTTTTTCCCTTGATTCAAATACTAATGTGCCATGTGCCTCGTGATGTACCGTGTTGAATTGTTGAAGCTAATTCATTGGAATTCCAACTGCATGTACCCTGTTTCCTTGACAGAAGAAACTCGTCCGTCAACAATCGTGGCTTAGCCAAATAGTGTTGGTTTACGACTGGTTTCGAATGTGTTCTGATCTGTTGAGTCGAAGTGTGTGTCTGCTCTATGATGAGTTTGGTATGCAGTGTTAACCAGTGGGCCGCGGGCCTGTGCCCTGGCATATGTTGCCAACTATAGGCCCATCAGAAATCTTTTAAGCTTTCCCTTGCTATCTGTTATGATACTTTGTCCAAAAGCATATGAACTTTTGGGAAAGATGCTTTGTTGCTATCTCTGGTCGCTTTTCCCCGCGTTGTGAGCAAAAGATGTAGACGTGTTTTAGCCGGCTCTCCATACATAATTTTGATTTTCTGCTCCATGTTAAGCCTACCTAGTTTGTTGAGCTTGCCTAGCGTGTTTTTGATCTATGTTTTGGAATCTATACTGTACCTATAAAGAAAGCTATCGTCTCCCTTTACCTGAGACGAAAGGCTTGGTGAAAATAGTCAGACATCGCAACTTGCGCAAGTGATTGGAAACTTAGGCACGCCAGACACTGATTTCTGTCATATCTTAGGATCACACAATTCGCTGCGAACAGCACTAAGCACAGTTGAGTTCACCATTAGTTGCTAGTATTCTTTTTCTCCTGGGATTCCATTCAACGGCAAGTGGCCGCTGCATGTGAAAGACCGGACTAGAGTTGGAGCAACTATTGTAATGTCATACCGTAATGCTTAAAACCTATAAGTAAGCAATCAAATCAAACAAAACCTTCAGCAACGGCTTAGCAACTTGCTGTTAGATTAAAACATCTGAGCTGTGATGTGAACTCGAAAGCACATGCTCCACCCCCTAGTACCTCCCCGCCAGTACCTCTTAGCCCTCTCAAGGACGGTCGGAAGGTACCGGCAAAAGGAAATCTGGAGCGGGGAAGCAGTCAAGAGAGCACATGCCACCTCCACGTGAAGCCTGATGCCCGAGGCTGGGAGGGAGGGAGGGAGGATTGGAGAATCCATTCTCCCAATTGCAAGATCTTGTGGAGAGCCTAGGAGGCTCACATGGGCCAATTAAAGCACAATCTCCCTCCGTAATCAAAGTCCGTATCGATGCTGTGATGCAGAAGCCAGTCAGTAATAATGTACGTACACTAGCAGTAGTGGAGCGGAGTCCAATCCTCGAAAGTGAAGCTCACCCACCGGCGTTAGTACGAGTATTGGTATGATAAGACGGCCCGCTAATCATGGTCTCCCGAGTGACGCGGTGTCACTATGCAAAAGCCAGTACTACGTAGCACGGAGTACTACTCCTCTCCATCTCTCGAACTGGAGCGTTTCAGCCTCAGCCTCTCAATTAAGCGAGTCTAGCTAGTAAGTCTCTAGTGTGCGTGTCATCATGTTCAGCGCCGACCCACGCCGCACTCCACCAGACGACCACCTTATATTCATTACTGCGACCCCGAGCACATCTTTCTTCCTCCCTCCCGATCTTTATGGTCCTTTCAGAATTCGGCGAGAAGATATGATTTGATCGCTTGGCAAAGGCAACGACACGAACCAAAAGGCGAGAGGCACAGCGAGGAGTCGCCACATTTACACCGAGAACATCCAAAGCGGACGCAGTAAACAAAGGCCTCCTTGTTTCGCCTTTAGCTAGCAAGAGGAATAATCGATCGTTCATTACAAGCAGCAAGTACTCGCGCTAAACAACAACACACATGCATGGAGCAACCGAAGCTAGCTCCAGCGGAGAACGAGAAACAAAGGGAAAAAAAAACCTATCGGATACTATGTTATATCATCATATCATATGAAATGTGTGGCATGTGCTGCAAATCTTATAAAGCCATGACGAGCATCACATATATATGTGGGTTGTGGGTGGGGACAAGCCAAACACGAACACAAGGACACCGATGATGGATGGATCGGGGAGGAAGGCCTCTGGGTGGACGTACTCCCCCTACCAATACCCTGTTCTACTATGGTGTGACACTGACACTCTAGGAGAGGAGAGGCTTTGTATATTACAAGGCGACCAAAACCTAGCAAGCATTACTGGGTTTGTGCCGGGCCGGGCCGGGCCGGGAGGGGGGGGGGGGGGGGGCTGGCTCCTTGGTTCCTCCTTCCGGTGGCGGTGGCGGTGGCACAGGACTTTGTCGGAGGCGCTAGTGATGCGACGACGACGGCGCGGCGGCCATGACGGGCGGCTTGGGGCACTGGTAGCACTTGGCGAAGAGGCCGAAGGTGTCGATCTGCCGGATGAAGTTGACCATGCTGGCCCATCCGCCGAGCCCGAACCCGACCACGAACACCCACACCACGATGAACGCGTTGAGCACGAACATGCCGGTCCAGCTCGGCAGGAAGAAGGGCGGCTTCTCCGCCGCGTTCTGTTTGCATCCACAAGATCAGGAAAAGAAACTCGTCAGAAGCTGCTAGAATATACTACAGTATACACAGCAAGTTGATAGAGTACTATGCATGGATGGAACGGGAAGAACCACTACACAAGATAAACGTCGTACGTGCCCGTCTGATTCGCCTGAGCCTCCTCCGTACGACCATCACACCGGATTTTCCTTTTGCAAAAGCCAAAGAGAAAAAAAAACAAGGAATCGACATGGGGAAAGGAACCTCACAACCCACACCAGAAAAAGTTCAATCGCCATCGACCCCCTCGCCTTCTCCTTCTTTCCATCAACGCCTAGCGCTGCCATCGCTGACGCGAAAAGCCAGCCATGGCCGAGACGCGCGCGCCGGGCCAACGCCGCGACATCGACCGGCGAGGCGACACCGCTTCTGGAGCCTCCATGTCCAGGCCGGGGTCGCATGTTCCAGCCGTGACAGCGTCAGTTATGTCACGGTGCACCAGCAGTGCCGACTTCCTATAGCTATAGCTGCCCACAACCCACATCAGCCAGCCAGCCAAGCCCCAGGCCCAAACTAGCACTAGATGTCAACGGTTGCTATCCCGGTGACCCAGCGCGAAAGTCGCCCGGCCGCGGTGCATTGGACGGTTGGATTCTTCCCCTCTGCTCCTGTGCTGCAGCCGGCCGGGGACCAGCTGCGAGGGATGGTCCGTCCAATGGACCATGCCATGACACCATATGTAGGCCGGTACTAAGCCAGAGAAGGAGACTCCTAATCTGGGGCACCAGCTCCAGAACTGACCACGGTCACAGCCCACAGCGACGGCCGAACTGACGGATGGACGGAGATCAGCAGCAGCAACAAAGGGAGAAATGAGATGAGATGGGATCCATATCGTTGTCGGGCGGATTAATGTGGTCGTTGGCCGGATTCAACGATTGTGGGATCGATTTGCCCATGTGGATTTGCGAGTAACAAGAACCGGGTGTGCACGGATCTCCACGGTCTATTCTAACGCCTCCGTGTTGCGATTCCAATCAGGGTGCTGTTCATGATGGACCATGGATGTGGTACCACTGGTGCTAAAAGCAAGGCCGGCCGGGCCGGACCAGTATGCGGTGCACGGCTCCGTCTAATCCTTGTTAATCCTACTGCCAATGATTGGTTCAGTTTGGTCGCAGAAAGTGATTAAAGAAAGAAAAACTATGCGCCCACAGTACTCCTTTAAAAGGAAGAATTAGCTAGGATCATGCATGTTATCATCAGCCTACCTGCCATTCAATGCGTGGCGTGCCGAAATAGAGAAGTTCAACCATGCAAGTTAGTAAGTTAGGATCGACGGAGACGGAGAATCGGGGATTATTGAGCGGAGAGAAAGCTTACGGCGCGGGCGGAGGCGGTGCGGTAGGTGAGGATGTGGGCGAGGGCGGGGATGATGTAGACGGTGAAGCTGACGAGTAGCGCGCCGACGGCGGAGTTGATGGGGCCGAAGAAGGGGAAGATGATGGCGAGGAACCAGATGGGGACGACGATGGGGAGCCTTGCGAGCGCCCTGAGGCAGATGCTCTTGCAGTCGTGCATCCCGATCACCTTCTCCCAGACGAAGTAGAGCGGCGTGCAGGCGAAGCCGAAGGTGATGAACTGGTGGATGAGCATGAGCACCACGGCGGCGTCCCGCCACGCCGTCTTGGGCAGCAGCGAGAAGGCGTTGGCGTGCGACAGCAGCTCGTCGCCGTACGCCCAGTACATGGCCGACGCCGACGGCAGCGTCAGCGTGAACACGTACAGCGTCGCCAGCAGGTAGATGTACTTGAACTTTGCCGGCTTCCACATCGCGTGCATGATCTCCCTGCATTTTTCCATCCGAACAACCCAAATTAATCGTTAATCATCCAGCCAAGGAAGAAAATAATCCATTCATCATATGCATGATTGTACTGGCTCCACAAAAATCAATTCTACAAATTAACGGACAAAACGGCCGGCCTCCTGCACATGCGAGTCAATGACGCAGAGACTTCAGTTTTTTGATCAACTGATACGCGAGGACGGCGGAAAAAATAATGATATAGCTGGTGCTTCTTCGAATCTTGCAACATGCGTGCGCTCCCCAGGTCAAATACGGCCAAATAAGTCCGTTGCGGTTGTACTACTACTACTACTAATCGCCTAATAAAACTCTGCTTCAGCTGACAGCGAGATCTACTGCATCATGCTAGTAAACACATGCCACTTCACTCTGATCTACTGGCAGTAACCACCAAACTCTACTTGGAATTATCAACCAGCTGGAACGATGAGGTGCATTGAATGTCAAGGTTAACAAAGACATTCACCTCCTTCTTTTAGGATACAAGGAGTAGGTCTCTGTCCCCTTCACTCCACTAGTTAAGGCTAAGCTAAGCTTTTCTATGCTAGCCTGGCCTAATACTATCAACATAAACGGAATCATCAAGAGATGGCATGTCACCAAGAATAGATAGATGTCCCAATCCATGGATGGAGGGCAACTAGGAAGGAATTGCATATCTTGATGTGAACTCTGCACTAGCTGAATTGAATGAAACGAAAGCATGGCCCATTTTTCTTTTTCACTTCAACATAGGCAAACATTCGGCACGCTATGATCTGCAAATAGTTGCCCCGGCACCCCTACATGAGGCCTCTCTAAATTGCCGAGCATTTTCGTTTTTCCATCACTAGCACACACAAGTAGGAGTACTTAATCGCCGAAGACTGGTACATATAAAATGTTCAAATCACCAGCCCAACGGCGCCCACTAGCGACCAAGCTGTTTGAACACCGCACTACTGAAAACGCCTATTAGTGTATTATTCATCGCATGCCCGCTAATCATGCCTAGTAAGCAAGAAACATCAATGATCCAAGCAATAGACTAGTCACAAGAGCTGGGCAATGGGAATAAAGGGGTCTATTCTAATCCATAGTGGCTAGTAGTAATATGCATCTCCATTCTTTTTTCTCCTAGGCTGTATCATGTCATGTGTGTGTGCTACTAGGGGGACCTTTGGGATGCACATGAGCGCACCAAGCTTTTAGCGGCTGGATCGCTGCATTTTTATGGACGACCGGACTAATGGCTGCAAGGTAAAGAAGGCTGGTTCCCACTTCACCCCACCACGCACAGCCTAGAATTTCTTTAAGCGCCCCTAACTATGCATTGGGATCTGTGCGTGCGCCATGGGGCTCTAGCCAGTAGTAGTACTGATGCAAAGCTACAACCATGTATAATTATTCGTAGGATTAAGATTAAGTAGACTGTTCTGTTGTACTAGTACTACTAGCGTGGGTACGTACAGTACACTGTCACTGCTGCTGCAAGTACACCACAGATGTGGAAGGGGACCATTGGAATGGAAACCAGAACCAGATTTCCGTCCCCTTCCCCATCGACAGGCAAAAGCTGCCGCAGCTCAGTGTGGAAAGTTCACTTCTTCGGCGTCAGCGTTACATTACACGTTACAACCACATCCTCGTAAATAAGTACTAGTACTAGTGTTAACCTATCTAGGCATTTTAGGAAAGAGGATTTGGTGCTTACACTGTGACGGCGTGTCCGCCGAAGGTGTAGAGGATGTTGGTGGCGCCGGTGAAGTAGAGCACCAGCTTGTTGGGCCCGGTGTGCGTCACGCCTTCGACCTGCACACGGCACACAACGATCATCAAACAACAGTTGATCAATTAGCCTTAAGATGTAGGGGTTCTTGGGTGCGTCCCCCCGTCAATCAGCTAGCTAGCTAGCGGGATAGAATAGATTGCTGACGATGACTGGACTACTGTGGAGCTGACAAGGACGGTCCAGGAAGCCACCGCCGCACTTCAGCTTTGTGCGCAGCAATGAACGATGAATCTAATCTATCTGTTTGCAAAGCAAAATATGCAAATGCATTGGCTCGATTTGGATGGGATGGGTCACGTACCTGCCCGTTGATGAGGGCGGCGATGGCGAGGTACCAGGCGGTGTAGGTGGTCATGCCGAGGCCGAGGAAGGACCAGATCCGGTAGTTGTGGAAGGAGGGGATGAACACCGTGGTGGCGCAGCAAGCCCCGAAGATGTACGTCCATGTCCGCTTGTCCAGCCGGTCGTTGATGTAGTAGATGTTACTGCACAAGAACCAAGCACACAGCAGAAAATTCATTAGCTCCTCCAACGCTCATCTCATCTCATCTCTACACTCTACAGCAGCAAGTGCGATGAGGGAAAAGGAAGTTACTACTGACCTCGCGCAGGCGATCAGCTGGATGACGGTGCCGAACAGCAGGAACGTGCAGTTGAAGGCCAGACCGGCCGCCTTCCAGTACGGGCCCAGGAGCCCATCCAGCACTTCGAACCACTGGTCAACATCACGAATTTTTTCCTCGGGTTAGTTAATTAATTCTTACACCATAAATCACAGTTCTGTACGGAGTACTACTTAATTATTCGTCATAATTACTCCGAAGCTAATGTAGTTTCTGCTTTTGCGACTAATCGGGAAAGGTTAAGGAACGCCCAAAATCCACTCCATTTGTACAAACACTTTCCGTTTGACAAGCAACCGGGAAGAGAGCTGCGGAGGAGTATGCAATGTGCATATCTAACGCATGAAGAAGCAGGGGCGAAGAGGGGATCCAATTCAAGCACTCGCTACCGTTTCCCGCAAAAGTTGGCAGCCACGACGGATGGATCGATCGACAGCGACCGAAATGCGTGTCCGATAAAGCCGGATGAGGGAAGAAGGAAACTGCAATCCGTTACTACCAGCGAAGATGATGATGGGAGGAAGGAGTTGTGTGGAGGAGACGACGAACTGAACTGAAGAAGAGCGACAGAGCAAGCGAGGCGAGCACGGCATGGTATATGGCAGATTGGTGGTGGTACCTGGATGACGTGGTTCTTGAAGCTGACGCCCTCCTTCTCCTTGCGGGAGCGGTACTCGACGTAGAGGACGCTGATGAGGTAGGCGGTCCAGCTGCCCAGGAAGCCGTAGAAGAGCTGCAGCAGCACGCCGGAGAGCATCCCCAGCTGCGAGAAGGAGTACGGCAGCGTCAGGAGCACCTGCGCGACCTGCAACAAACAAACGAAGAATCCCATTCAGCGATCATGTCTTTTTTGTGTATCTCTCTCTCTCTCTCTCTCTCTCTCTTCTCTGCTGAATGTTACTTACCTGGTTGGAGGCGCAGCTGAACCAGGCGTCCCAGACGGAGCCGCCGTGCCAGAGGAAGCTGGTGACGCTGAACTTGCCGCCCGCGCCGTGCTGCTCCTCGTCGCCGTCCGCGGCGCCGACGCCCATGACCCCGACCTCCTCCTCCTTGCCGTTGCCGTCGGCCACGATGGCCTCGTCCCCATGCTCGCGCGGCACCATCTCTTCAACGCGCTGTCCTCTGTCTCCTGTCCTGCGCGTGTACGGAGCAGCACAACCACGTTGGATCAAGATCCGGAACAGCAAACAACACACCCCGCAATACAAAACACGCAGACAACACCCAGAGGCCAGAGCAGAACAGAACAGGGGAGCCAGAAACTTCAACGCGCATATGCATAATTTATAAACAAGTGAGCAGGGGACATCAACACCAACACCAACCTTTCTGCGAGGAAAAGATTTGGAGATCGCGGGCGGAGTGATGGGCAGTAAATGCAGGGTGTGCTGTAGTAACAAAGGAATGGGAGCGGAATTTACTGTGCTATCGAAGCTGCAGGCCGGGCTAGAATAGATAGCTCTGTTGGCTGCTGCTGCTAGGAGCGTGGTGGTGGCCGCGCCGCCCGGGTGTTGGCACAGTCGCAAGAGCTAGCCGAGATTACAGGGCCTCCCCCTGCCGCCGTGTTCTTTCTTTCCCAGCTCTCTCTCTGCTTCTTCCTCTGTTCTGTTTCTCCCTTTATGAAGGAGTTAATGGGGGACGGAGGAGGGGCTACACACAGAGAGAAAGAGCCCGCGCGACAGAGTTGTGGGCTATCACACTCGTAGGTGAGGCGAGGTGTGCGTGAGAAAGAGAGAGAGAGGAGGAGGAGGGTGGGGGTGATCCGGCGAGAGTGAGGAGAAGATGGGGGGAGAATAGGAAGGGAACAAGTTGCGGCTTTATATAACGCCCTGCTCAGCTGGCCGGGCGTTTCCAAGACCTTACTTTTCTTGATTTCTCGCTTTTTCCTCCTCCTTTTTTTACATTTTGCTCTTCCGTTTCGTATCCTTTCTTTAGTTCACTTCTTCGAATTTCCTCTCTGTCTCCTCTCTACTACGCTTGTTGGGGGTGGGAGAAGGAGAAGTAAAACTACGTGGGTGACCGGATTCGATCAATAAAATAGCTCCCGCAACGGCAGGAAGCGAGAGGAGGCCGTATTAACTGCTGGCTTCTCAAAAGTCTTCGCTTCCTGTTGCTGCATTCTTTTTCTGAGATAGTGAGAAAGTGAGAGTGCGAAGAAACATCCGTTGTGCGTACTGAACCACTGATGGCTCATGCTAAGCTTGGAAATATTGCCATCTCTGGGTAGGTGAAGGGGACTGTCTGAATCCGGGACCCGCTGCCACCGGTTGGATCACCCCCAAGTCCCAGACCGTACGTCCAACTGGGAAACAAGCAAAACAATATTCTCAACAATATCTGCTGCTATTTGCTCCGTTTGGTTCGATCAATTCAAATATTGGCACTGTGGACGTAGATAAGTCAAACTTGGAAAACTTTCACCGCCAATATCATTCAAATTATATAGATTTAAATATTGAAAGCTACATGCATAGATTTGAACCAAAAAGTATTTCTATAACATAACTAAAATGCTCTTAGTGTCAAAAATTGATCTTGAAAATGACTAATGTCTAAAACATCATGTTTATTGTGACCTGGAGGGAGTAGTTGCTCCCAATCAATGAGTAATATGAGTGTTAGTTTTGGATGGCAGCATACGTGACTAATATAAAATTCCCCTTGCTTATGACTCATGTGATTTCTTTCCTTCTGTGTTCATGTGTTTTAGTGAGCATCTACTACGTCTACTTACCAAAACACATGGAAATGCAATAATGCAGTTTTTCGCTAAAACGCTTACAACTCGATTGGCACCGATCATTTGGGCTGGATTCCTAGGATTCATTTCGGAAGTGAGTACAAAAATTCAATCTAAAATTATATGGAATCACACTATACATAACTAACCAAATTCCTCTCTGAAAACCATCATTTCTCTAAGATTGTGTTTCAATCTTCAAATCCATGTGGCAGACAAACATGATTTTTGAATTCAGAATTCAAATTCAACCCAATAAAATCTTATGAAATTTTTGATTTCATTTCATTTATACCAAGTTAAATGAAATGTAGGGTACCAAATGAGCTGTTAGGTTTTTGTTTGTTTTGCACACTAGTATAGTGCTATGGACTCGCAATGACTTTGAAAATAATATTTATACAAGAGATAAAGACATGCTCACCTTGCACAGTTCAGCCTGGCAAGCTGGCATTGTCTAGGAGAGGAGCAGTCAAACCGATGATGCATGTCATCAGGCAGTTTTGCCATCTCCATTTTATCTCGCCGCATTGATTTGCAAGGTTTAATTTTTATGCACATCTTGTCACTGTTAAACCATCAATTAAGCGAGTATCATGCAGCTGAGTTAAACGATCAATTAAGTGAGTATCATGCATCTGAGTGGAGCTTAAATGCAATAGCTTTTCGCAAAATTCTTCTCTACTTGGAAGGGAACGCTTTGATTTTTCCACAAACTGTCCAGCAAAAATCCAGCAGACATCATGCGGGTTCTTCCAGGTGGAGGGTAGAAAGAGAAAAAGAAATAAAGAAGCAAAACAAGTTTGTTCTAAGCTGATCATGTCATAGGCATACAGAGTTCTATAGATGCCCCTCTGAAATATCATGAAGAAATATTTGTGCGGACTAAAAAAGTAAGCGAGTGTCTATTTCTCAGTGAACTTATAAATAATTATTCTCGCAAAAAAAACATCTTCTCGCAAAAATAAAACTTATAAATAATTATTTCTCAGTCAACAATCATAGTCATTCAATCAAGATTTTCTCTCTATCTGACTTGAATGAATCTTGCACAAATCTCAGTTATTGGATCGAATGGTTGTTAGCATCGATTTAGAAATAGTTATTTTTTAGTCTACTCAGAAATAGCAAAACCGGAAAAATAAATTTATGAATTTGCAATGCAATATTACTCCATCACATTATTTTGTACATAAATAAACATATTTATTAATGAAAAATTACATTTATGTACAAAAACATATACTC
This sequence comes from Brachypodium distachyon, assembly GCF_000005505.3. Taxonomy (NCBI): domain Eukaryota; kingdom Viridiplantae; phylum Streptophyta; class Magnoliopsida; order Poales; family Poaceae; genus Brachypodium; species Brachypodium distachyon. The sequence continues at coordinate 53,792,341 of NC_016132.3, read as the reverse complement.
CCTCCGTCCAATATTAAAAGTGACACACATTTTTCTAAAAATGGACGTATCTATATACTAAAATACGTCTGCATACATGTAATATTTCAGCACTTAATATGGGACGACATAATCTAGAATTGTTTTCAAAAATCAACACTCAGATACCACGTCAGCTTTGACACACCATGTTAGCAAAGCACACAATATGATTTTTTTTTTTGCAATACGTGTACGCACCATGGCATCAAAGCATGCATGCTGCTGCAGCAATCCCAGCCCAGCTACGATAACACGGAATACAGAACCTCGGAAGAGGAGCAGAAAGCGTTTCAGCCTGCCAGAACTAGGCGCGCCCACAGCGGAGGACTACGAACAAAGAGTGCAAAGATTACCATGGCAAGGCACTCGAGCGCTCTGATTCTACTCCATCGAATTTCCGAAAGAGCGCGTGGATGTAGATTGATTAAGACGGAGAGATCCATACTGGCAGGCGGCGGCACCAAAAAAAATTAATCATGATGGGATCGATCGGTGCCTCAAAAATATGACCTTGTTTAAAGGGCATCGTGCGGAAAAAAGGAAGAATTCTAAAGATCAGCAGAAGCGAGAGGGATTGTTTAGCATGCTAATCATGTTAGCTTAGCTAAGGTATCATCGAGTGCTCCATCGAAGCTGTTCTTTCTTCCTCCTTTCTCGAATAAAAAGGAAATGCTTGGCTCGTTTAGGCCGGCTAGCTAATCCTTCTTTTTGGAGAAAGTAGGGTCGAGTAGTTGTACTTAAGAACCTGGCTGGACCCATGCGCGCCATTTGAGTATCTGGAGCTTGGTTAGGTGAGTTTTTCGTACAACCGTGTTAGGTACATATCTATATAGATAATAAAATTGGATAACTATATGCTCTGATTTGAAGGTAGTAAAAAAGTGCAAAATTTGCAAACCGAGCGTCAGGTGGTTGGTTCCTTGTGATGAAACCAACCCACCCAAGTTTAATTCTCCGATTTGACATGGGTGCTGCGGAAGGTTAACTGCCGAGAGGAGGTGCTCATAGATGTAGTGTGACGCATCGTTCACAAATACATATTTTTGCTCGGCCAACGAGTGGAGACTATAAGTTGACCACTGATACCAGCTGCATCATGAGTTCCTCTCCCGCATCTAACTTTTATATCAAATCAATGATTTCCTATGGTACCGGCAGATCTAATCAAGGTGGAGTAATATTCCCAACATTCTCCATCCAGAGAGTTCTCATGCGACTTAAATCTCATCTAATATTACTCCACTATTGTTTATCTCACTCATTTTCCACACTAACAAAATTTTGGTCCAAAATTAGTAATATGCAGAGAGGATCGGAACAAGGACGAGATTAAGTGACGAGCTGATGAGCGAAGCAGGCAGAGCAGCAACCTCTGCCTTTTGCCTGAGAAAAAGCTGTGGTAATCAAATTAACACTTCTTGGTTTAAAGTAAACAGATATGGGTTGAGATCCTCCCCAGTTTCCATCATACCTCTCGGAGCCTTTTCCACGGAACCTGCCGTTCATTTCTTAGATCGGATCCTCGACGGAAAGCGACGTGCATCAGCATGTACGCCATGCATACGTGCGCGCAGCATACTAGCTACTTTTTTGTCTCAAAATTATCAAAAATAGATCTATCTATTACTAACAAATATTTAGATACATATAATATTTCAACAAGAATTATGGAAGGGAGGGAGCGGTATAATGCAGGAGCATGTGTAGCTACCCACCTTGATCGGTGCATACGCGCCATGCGTGCGCATCGGTGCATGCAGCATGAGCTACTGCTAGCTAGATGCATGTAGCTGCCGGCCGACCGGCCGCCTTGATCGAACAATGACATGGGCGTAGATATCCCGAAAATACGTTATTCCTTTAATTTTGGCTGTTAACAAACAAAAAAAAACACTTGATCAGGCGATCAATTAACAAAGAACGGATAAGCACGAAGCTTGTGACACGACGATTGGTGCGAATCTAGGACAAAACCACGTCCAAAAAACACCTCATTATGGGATAATCAGATAAGGAGAACGGTTTTTTTTTTTGGATGTTAACTTGCGGCACTGGAGGGTGGCCGCCGTCCGGTCCCGGATACGTGAAGCCATGCCTGGCGACGCGGGCGCATCGGCCCCCTGCCCCGCCCATACGGGATTTGTCGCCTCGGTGCGTCTTATTTTAGGCCGATCCGTGCGTTCGTGCACGTATGTATAAATTTCCGAATTTCGTTTCTCTTTATCTTTTTGTTTCGAAGAGGCAAAAGATAAACAAATGAGTACAAACCACCGAACATTCCGGAAATTGGATATTCAACTCAAGGAGCGACCCGTGTGATGAATTGATGACAGCTTAGTTCTTTTCTTACTCGAATTGGGAGCACGTATTTCCTTTTTTTTCCGGGGAAAGGGCGATCTATTGAATCACAGAATAGTTTGGTTACACTTCGTGTTTAACACGGCCAACAACTCGATAGGACCCGAGCTCAGCCAAACAGCTGTCCTCGCATCTCTCCTAGCAACATTGTCGAGAGTATGACTAGTTATATCTAGATATCTTTACGAACTTGAACACCCTTCGGTCTTCCAACAGACGCTTGATTTCTTGAAACAGGAACATGTAAGGAGAACGGTCCTCTTCATTGGAGCTGATCAGCGCAAGCGCCCTTGAGCAGTCCATCTGGATGATAACAGGAATTGTAGTCCTCTCAAGGGCAAGAGCAAAACCTTCCATGCATGCTGTAAGCTCCGCTTCCAAGGGATCGCTACATGTCCCTAGCGAGCGACACGCCGAGAACACAATCTGGCCCTGCTCATCACGCATGATCATACCAACACCAGCCTCCTGCGTCTCCTGCACAAAAGAACCATCACAGCATAAGGAGGCCCATTCAGCCGGGGGCCGCTTCCAAACATCGCTCTTCACAGTCTTGCACCTCCTCCGCATGTTCACTGCCGGCACACCCCCCTGCACCAAAGGATCTTTTCCTTTCGCGAAATCCGCAGAAGGATTATTTTGGATAAGCATCAAGGAAGTGAGATAGCTATCCAGGAAGCGTCGGGATCCTTCAATGGCCGGCAGAGGCTTCTCACGGGTGACTTCATTACGGCAGTACCAAATGTGCCAAAGCAACATGATCAGAGGCGAGCGCATTACCTCTTGTGTGGAACTCATTAGCATTAGAAACCAATCTGGATCCGAAGGTTGGATGTCAGAGCGCTGGGGTAAGGGCCAAAACTCCTGCATAGCCTGCCAAAGACTCACGGCATGTGGACAGCGGCAGAAAGTATGGAAAGTATCTTCTGCCTCCAAGCCGCATATGGTACAAGTATCAAAGTCCTACATATGACGGTGGTGTCGATTACTCCTGGTAGCCAGTCCATTGACGGCAAGACGGCAAGCAAATACCCTCATCTTAGCCAGGACAGAACTTTCCCAGATAGCCTTCCATGTAGCACTAATACGGTGATCAGACGAACTGGATTGAATGTCATGATTATCAACCTGAAGATGGCGCCGGGCCAGATGATAGGCACCACGCACCGTGAAAACACCATTCTTCTCCGGTAACCAGGCTAAGCAGTCCTCGTTTCGCCAGGGGGACGGTCTGATTTTTAGAATCATATCGCAGTCCACCTGTAAGAAGTTTTGTTGCACCTTCTGGACGTCCCAACTCCCCTGCTCATCCAGAAGCTCAGACACCCGACGAAGCCTGCTCTACCCTTTCAGTGAAATAGGACGCCTCGATGGTTCGCGTGGGATCCATGGTTCCCGCCAAACCCTGATGTGCTCGCCATTCCCCACACGCCAGATAAGGCCTAACTTCAGAAGCTCCAGCCCATATGCAATAGCAGACCAAGTCGAGGAAGGATTACCAGTAAAGACCGTGTCGACAAGCTGACCCGACGGATAGTACTTGGCCTTCAACACTCGTGCACACAGACTTGCCGGGAACTGGATGAGACGCCACGCCTGTCTTTCTAAGAGAGCTTGGTCAAACAGCCGCATATCTCTGAACCCTATCCCTCCTTCACGTTTTGGTTTCACCATTTTATCCCAGGCAGTCCAGTGCGTCTTTCGCTTCCCTTGCACAGCACCCCACCAATAGTTACGAGTGAGCTTGGTAAGATCCTCACACACCGAAAATGGCAACTTGAAAACCCCCATTACATAAGTTGGCAAGGCCTGAGCCACCGTTTTAATCATCACCTCCTTGCCTCCTTGTGATAAGTGGTTCTCACCCCATTCCAGAAGCAGCTTGCTAAGTTTCTCTTGAAGGCCTTGGAACTTCCCCTTGTGCATACATCCATTAGGCATTGGAAGCCCCAAATACTTAGCCTCGAAGGACGATCGTGAGATCTGCAAGACACCTTTTATAGCTTCTTGCTGTGCTAAGGGGCAGACTTCCCCAAACAGAATTGAACATTTTCCAGGACTTATCAGCTGTCCTGTTCCGATTGCATATTGGTCCAACACCTTCCGAACATTCAAAGCTTGTGTTGTAGTTGCCTTGAAGAAGAGCAGAGTATCATCCACGAAGAGCAAGTGCGAAATCCCTGGCGCCCGGCGGCAAACCCGCAAGAGAGAGATACCTCCACTAATGCATTCCTTTCTGAGCAGAACAGACAAGCCGTCAGCAACAAAAAGGAACAGAAATGGCGACAGGGGATCACCTTGGCGTAGGCTGCGTGACGGAGTAAAAGCTTCCAACAAGGCTCCATTAAATTTTACGGAATATCTCACCGTGGTAACACAAGTCATAATCCAGTTTACCCAACGATGAGCGAAGCCCAATTTTTGCAAAACTCCTTCCAAGAAAATCCAGTTCACCCGATCATACGCTTTCGACAGATCCAACTTATAGGCACAATAAGTTTGCTGTGGATTCTGCCCATGCTCAATGAAATGCATGCATTCAAAGGCAACTAGAGCATTATCAGTAATCATCCGTCCCGGCACAAAGGCGTTCTGATTTTCCGAAATAATCTCCCCCAGGATAGGCCGCAGACGGTTGACAAGACATTTAGATACCACTTTGTAAAGTACATTACACAAGCTAATTGGCCAAAAGTCCTTCATAGAAGTGGGGTTCTCAATTTTCGGAATAAGGATGATTTCCATATCATTAACTCCCAGGGGCATAGCACCCGTTCTGAAAAAATTCTTCACCGCTACTACGATTTCCCCCTTCATGGCTGCCCAATTCCGTTGAAAACCGGATCAGGAAGCCATCAGTACCCGGCGCTTTGAGCGGTCCAATTTGGAAGAGAGCAAGAGAGATCTCCTCATCAGTAAACTCTCTGCACAACTAATCATTCATAACTTCAGAAACAGCGGGTTCCAGTAGCTCAAGTATGTGATCTGGTTGCAACGACAGGTCACGAGTGAACAAATCCTTGAAATAGGCTGTCGCCATTGCCTCCATACAAGCTCGGTCGGTCTGCACTGTACCCACCTCATCTACCAGGCTGGATATTTTGTTCTTCCGCGCGCGCCACACCGCCCGGCTATGAAAATACTTTGTGTTTCGGTCTCCCTCTTTCAACCAGGTAATCCTTGACCGTTGCAGCCACAACATCTCCTCCCCATACAGGAGCTCATTCATAGTATCCGTAACCTGCCTGATTTCACGAGCATCAGCATTTTGATCATGGAGTTCTTGCAGCCTACCCCTCAACTGTTCAATCTCGTTCATAATATTTCCCACTTTATGCTTCTCCCATCCATGCAGAGTTAGCATTACCTTCTTGAGAGCAGCCCCGACATCTCCCAAATCCCCTTTAGAACCTGACTCTATCCAGGCCTTACTAACAATTTCCGGTAATGCTGCCTCCCGCTCCCAAACAATTTCATATTGCAAGCAGCACTGGGGTTCCCTTCTTCTAGCTTCCTGGGCTAAGCAGAGGAGAACCAGATTATGATCAGAACAAGGTGACACAAGGTGAACCACCCGCAAGTCAGTAAAAATGTCACGCCATTTCTCATCAGCAAGCACACGATCCAATCGAACTTTAACATTGTCCCGCCCAGATCTTTTGTTATCATAAGTAAAGGGAAGTCCTGAAAAACCCAGGTTAGTGAGCTCACATAATTCTAGCACATCCCTAAAAGCTTGCATTTGAGATTCAGCCGAAGAGTTTCAGAGAAATGTTCAAATTGCCAAAGTGCCTCGTTAAAATTGCCAAACACACACCAAGGTAAATCCGAAGTGGCTTTCAACGCACAGATAGTATCCCAGACGAGGTGACGATTATCAACTCTGAGTTCCCCATACACACAGGTAATATGCAGCCACGGATCCGAGGGAGAAAATCGAACATGAACATGAACATCAATGTAACGCGAAGTAACTTCCTTTATTTCAACTTGACAAGACTCATTCCAAAACAACGCTAACCCTCCACTGTAACCGATAGCATCAACACCTACAAAGCCTCTCATACCCAAACGACACTCCAACTTACGACTCATACGATTTGCCTTCTGACGGGTTTCACACAAAAACAGTAAACTAGGACGGTGGAGCTGCACCAGGGCAGCAATCTCTCGAACTGTCGCGGCATTGCCACCTCCACGACAGTTCCAAGCCAAGCAATTCAATTCTCCTGATGAGCCGCGTCACGCGGTCCCGTCAGTTGACCAGCAGCCCCATGGCCGGTAGCTCCCTTCTTTCCACGTTTCGCCGTACTCTCCGGTCCTCCATTCGGCACAGTTGGAACCAGTGCACGATTAGACGCATCTTGTTCCTCCTCTTGCTCCTGTGCTGACTGCTTCCCTAGCACAGAATAATCCATCGCCGAATTGCCCGATGGATCACCCAACGATGTCATCGGCGAATTTAGGTGGCGCATAGGAGAAATCATATCAGAGCTATTGGGATGCAGGCCAGAAACATTAGCAATACCAACGTTAACATTCTTCAATTTATTAGCAAGTTCTTCATCGTCCAACTGAGAGCCAGATTTCTCATTTACCTCCTCTTCGTTTCTGGACTCTGCCTACTCCAACAGGTTATCTGGGCGGGCTCGAGTCCTCCCTGTACTGCCCACCGATCTGAAGAGCTCCTTCTTTGCCACCGGGTCTGCTCTAATGACCCCAGACCGGTGGTCCGCTAGCTTGAAAGGGGAGCATCTGATCTGACGGAAGCTCAAGTTCAGCGACGGCAGCCCTTCCATCTCCCTCTCACACTCATCCTTTGTGTGCCCAACTAGGCCACAATGCTTACAGAACCAAGGTGCTCTCTCATACTTGATTTCATAACGGCGAATCTCCTTGCCTTTTCCCCTGGTTTCTATGTGTGGCTGCAGTGGTTTTGCAACTGGCCACTGAATCCGTACACGAAGGAATTTGTGCCTGCTAGGACAGACCATGGCTCACCAACATCCTCCTCCAGATCGTCAAGATCGAGATCAAACACTCCATCCCCTAGATTAGGGTTCCCACTGTTCAGCAACTCCTCTGGTTCTACGTGCATGTCCACGTTTTGTGCGCCAGATCCCGAGGCAGTACTCCCATGCACCACGATCGCCGTCGACTGTACCTCATTGTCGGCCAACAAGGCTAGCGCCTGGGCGGGATCCGATACCACCTTCCTCCTCAGAGCATGTACCGCCGCCAAATCCATCCTTCCGTCCACCGCCAGTTTGGATGCCTCCGCCGCCAAACCCAACCCTGCCACGGGGACAGACTCGCTAGAAGGCTTCGGGTGGATAGTCTCTTCAGCAGGGACCCCTTGATCACCCCCACCGACTAACGAGGCCATTGATCGCGAACGAGTTGGGAAAAGCAGATCGCCTGGATCGAAAACAGCCGAGGTAGAAGATTCGAAACTTTGTGCCAGGGTACCAACCCGACCTGTCTCTTTATATGGCGGCACCCGTAGCCTCCCCTTCCAGAGTCCGTGCGCGGCACGACTCCCCGGATCCATCGCCAAACAGAGTCGGCGAACATCAGGACTCGTAACAAGATCGGAGACGTGCTCCATCCACTCTTCCGAAGCCATCCAACGTCGATCTAGGGCCGCCGCCGCCAAGTCGCCTAGGCGTCGCCAAACCCTAACCGAAAAACAAGCCCGCACAGTAGGATATTTATCTCTACTGTTTTCCCGTCGTATTTCCTTTTTGTCCTAGAAAAAAATTTATGAGGACATACTGAGAACCATTGCCAAGTCTTCGTTAACCATATTCATGCACTCTGTTCCATTTTGTTGATGGACTCTCAGCATAATGATATGACTAAGTTGAATCCGCGTATACCATTCATACCCATCTCGAATTAGAAATTACGGTCAAACATCTATCAGTCGTTAAATACTAAGTCGTGCATACATTTTTACCTTCCTAAGTAATAAGCACATGCAATTTACCACTCACCAACTGCCCTATAATTAAACGAACTTCTATATAGGCAAGGGGGCCAATATATATGGACCTAGGTAGTAGCTAGCTACTGAGTGGCAAATATATATCGCTAGTGGAGACGATATATAACGAGCTAGCTAAATGATCCTACCTCGTAAAAAAGAAGGGGATTCCCCTTGCTTTAGCTAGTGGACTAGATTGGATTGGATCTGCTATTAGTCGTGAGATTTAACAAGTGAGAGCCACCACACACCGGCCAGGTTTTGGGAGTCTAATCCGGCGCCTAATGATTACGGAAAGGACTTTTGGCGCTGCCAGTTCCATCCGATTGATCTCTGAAAGACCCTAATTACATAATTAAGTGGCAAATCATCCTGCCATGTGCACACGGGTGGCGTCTGGTGTCCTTTTCTGCTTGGCAGAAGGGCAGATCCATCGTACCGCGCGCGTAGCTCCTACAGAATACGGAAATACTGTAACACCAAGCTTGCCGAAAATAAATGAGGATAACATTTTTTCTGATGGAAATATTTCTTGAGAAAACAGCCCAATTTTATCCATTGTAAGCAAATTACATCCCGTCGGACAAACTAAGACATACACAAACAACAAGTGTATCTCTCTCACAAGGTTGCATGAAGTCCTCTGAAGTTGTTGCCTCTATAGCTCCATATATATGGAAACATGCACATGCTACACTTTATAATATTATATAATTTGAAAGTCACATGAACCGTCCATCCCAAATGGTTGAGAAATATGAACGTCCTACGACCGGGAACATACCCCATTTCATAAGGCAGATCAAACCGCTTCTCTGTTCATGTAAGGTCGTGAAAGATAAAAACACACAGAAAAGTGATGGAAGAACCGCATGCAAAATAAATAAATCACATCACACATGTTGCCACCACGGATATAACAGTCAAAAAATCACCGTAGTGTTGACCCATCAAATATATAGTTGACAATTTGTAGGACAAAAACACCAAAGGCCCCTATTTGTGCCAAACAGTTACTGTATTAATTCTTCTAAAAAAAGTCACTGTATTAATGATTCTATATGCCAAATTTACGATGATGTATCTTATAACTATTGGAGATGTCGTGAGATACAACATTAGGAGTATGATTTAACCAGAGTTGGTAATTATTAAGAAGGTTATGAAACAATTATTAAGCTAAACCGTTGAGACTGGCCGTACGTCTGTTAGTCATGGACATGCAGCAATCTCACAGATTCGGCGCCAACCCCTAGCACAAGACTTTTTCGCTCCCTGCACACGATACAGTCCAGAGCCCACTGTGCCTAGTTAAATATAAAACGGATGGGCGTCGTCGGCCATTTGCTCGAGAGAAACGAAACCTTCCATGTGTACGCGATGTGGTGCGTGCCTGGCGGCTGCTTGGATGGACGGGGAAGCGGGGCTGGCGAGAGCGATTTCCTTTGGAACACGGGAACCAAAACGCGAGATCCGATAAAATGTGGTGCGGCGAATCCGATTTTCGATCCACGCATCCGTAATCGTAATCGTGCTGCGTGACTTCCTTAGACTTGGAAAGGCGTGGCGGTGTTAGTTAGTGCTAACTACAGCTAGTTGCTTACGTTGATAGGCAGCTTAAACCGTTGAGTATTAAAGTACTCCCTTCGATTCATAGAAAGTTTCGTCTATTTAGTACAAAATTTATACTAACATGATACAAAATGGGCGACACTTTTTATGTATCAGAGTGACTACATAATTAATCCTGCCAAGCTCCTCTCCATACTCTGTTATCAGTTAAACCACTTAGTTTAGCTAAGCACTAATTTAAGCTAACCTGGTTAGCTGTTAAACACAAATCAAATATAGGGTAACATAAACTACCTAGCTGGGGTAAGGCCAGCAAGCCTACTTACTTTAGCACCGAAAATAATCAAAGCCTACGGACCCTGAATTTTTTGACTGGTTTATGTTCTTGTGAGAGAGGTGTTTGCATTCTCATCAACAAAAATCATTCTCACCTACACCACAGATGAAAGGCAGAATAGGAAAATGCTTTAAAAATAAAATCAAAAGTGTCCAATGTATCTGTAAGTATTAATCTGAGGAGGTAGTAGATCGTAGCTCACCTGAGTTGATATCCATTCTCATCAACAAAAATCATGATATTTAGTACTCCCTCCATTCCAAAACACAACTCATATAGATTTGTGCACTTGGACCAAGACAGCTCTCGTTTCTAATGCCTGATCACTCATATTGGATTAATAGTAAATGTATGTGAGTAGTTATTGGCCGGGTGCGAGTAACAAGAGAAAAATTAGGTGTGTTATGGAACAAATGAGAAAATATATATGAGTTGTGTTTTGGAATGGAATAAGTATGACTTGGTTCCCCTGCGCCCTGGTGTATTTCGAGTTTAATGTATGACTAAAACAAAAGGATATTTATTTTTAGTACTAGTAGAAGACAGCCAAAAGCGAGGGTGGGTTACGACCATGTCTAGTGAATAAATTAAGTTCAATTTCTCGAAGAATAAGAAAGTTAAGCTAAGGCCACTTGGCCTTTTCTCCACTTGCCTACTTATGCGGCTATCTTGCACAAGCAAGAGCGGCTCTCACTTTGAAAATGCCTCGCAGGTTAGCCGGAGAATTCATGGATGCAAGCATTGCAATTGCACGGGGAATTAAGTTTTAAAAGAGATCATCCTACTTGAACGAATTATTTGAGGCGGCCAGCTTCCTTAGTTTCTGGGCATTGCACGGCAGTAGGTGGCGAGATCACGCTCGTACGTACTAATCTTATCCAACTGTTCAGATATACTATTATACACGTGCGGTTGCTTGGCAATTTTGGTGGATCTGCGATACATACGTAGGACCGCAAGAAAATACGTGTATATTGTATTGGCTTATAGCCGTCCCACCAATTAGCGTGATCGAGCGAATTATTTTCCGCAAGTTGCTGTGTGTAGTGTACACAATGTAGTTAAGCAAAGAACCTTTGAGTTTGGACCATATTGCATTGGCTCTGTTAGTCTGTTATGTAGTGAATTTCAAGTAACGCTCGAGATTTATCATTTGTGGGAAAAACCTTTTTTTTATTTGCTCACTTGCCATGTTGCACGTGGAATGTGTCACACCTCTGTTGAGTCTTTTGACCGTTGGAGCGGATGAAGTATAAGCAATTGGAGTCTAATTTTAATCAGGAGTCAACTGATGTCTGATGAATCGCCGGGATATATTCATCTGGGCCATCCGGCCAGTTTAAATACAGCTAACAAAAACCGAGTGCATTAATGAGATGATCAGCACTGACACTTAGCTACGGCATGCCTGATTCATCCGTCGTAGTAGGTCTCTGCTGACCACATTAACGGTCCGTTTTGAGCTTTTGATCGAAATCTAGCCGGCAATCCGAGAACCAAGGTTTTTTGGATGGTTAATCTAGTACTACTAGGTGGTGTCCCTTTTCATCATGTATATATAGAGCCCAAAAATCGATGTCTCGCCAGTGCATGAGTAATGTTTTTTCAACTGTACTGTTAATTTGTGCCTGAATTGGAAAAGGTGGGCAAGTTGACATGGAGTTCCTTTTTTTCGATCCCTGCGAGGAGTCTGAACTGGATCGAGTTGACCATGCACTTGCATCGCTAGCCGTTATGCAACGATAGTTGACTACTTGTCTACTTGTAACCAGTACAGTACTATTCGTCTTATTTTCTTCCTCGACATGCATTTGTTGCTCCACGTACGTACGTCGTGGGTTTTCTTGAATTTTGGTATGCGCCGCATGCAGACTGCGTATCACACATGCATTGAAAAAGCTCCTCGTCCGGGACGGCGGAGGAGGCGGCGCCCATGGTATTCCTTTTTGAACTTGCAAGCCGGTCTCTCCTTGGTAAAGCAGCAGACCAAACTGAATTGAAAAAGGTTTCGATTTGTGACGAAGGGAAACCGGCTCGTAAATCAAACAGATATCCAAATCAGATTTTACTCCACCCCGAAACGATCACGTCCTGCATAGTACCCCGTTGTAAGCTGCCAACAGAACGGACCGTGCATGCCTGGCCCACCGCACACAGTGAACGCGATTTTGGTCTGGATTTCTTCGATTATTACAGGTAGCACAATTTTTTTTTGCATATCGGGCTGCGAATCAGTGGACTTGTCGTCGGAGTATTCTCTAGTGCCTATCCGAAGCATATACCCTAGGTTCAATAGAGTACAGTATACTGTATGAAAAGAAAGTTTTACAAGCTCCAAAAGTCAATGATCCAGCCCTAGCTAGACTCTGTTGCACGGCCGGGCTACAATGGAATGACTAGTTACCTGCGTCCTGCATGCATGCATGCCTGAATACAGCTGGCCTGTTGCGCCTTCGCTAAACGGTCTGGGTCGCCCTAGGGTGTACTAGTATAGCTAACTAGGCAGCCAAGACCAGGAGGCTCCTTCCAACCCAGTTCCAACGAGTCAGAAGAGAATGTGTTTTCAAGACTTGACTTGCCCGAAGAAAAAGAGGAGAGAGAACCCTCTGTATTTTCCATCTTTCCTTCCTATGGGACCGTCCACCAACCTTAAACTTAGGAGATGAGTAGATTGAACTTCAAGTTCCTCGCACATCAGATCAAATACTTCCCGGTTTTCCTTTCAGAATCATGACCGTCGACACGTACGCACAAGCATATGATCGATCTTACAGGACATCGATCGAACAGCTACTGACTCATGGCAAACCCATCTCTATATAATCAACTAAAAAAATCATGCCGAATTGATCCGTGCAATTATTCCGTGTACTCCAGAGAGGTAACCATTTTGCATGGACCAGCGCCCACAAGCACATCCATCCAAAGATCACTTTGCTCCTGGGGCACACAGTCCAATTTAGACTGCCAATCCTGGTGCAATCTTTTAGTAATTTTTTAGATTTGCTACTAGTAGTTAATTTCTCCCTCCCACTATGCATCCTCGAAAAGGCTTCTCGAGCTATCTGCCCCTCGATCCCCACTGCACCTGGCCAAAAGCCTGTGTGCACGTTGCCGCGCTGCTAGCTGCTGCCACCACACACCATGCACTAGCAAGTGTGTGAGTGCAACACTGAGAGGTGAGAAGACATCACCTCCCAAATTAACAACAACGATGGCCATGCGTGCACGCCCTCAAAGCCTCTCGTCTGCGCAAGTTGTTGCAGCGGCAATGCCGATGCCAATGCCAATGCCGACGGCCATACAACAAACAAATGAAACACTCCATCGGCTAGCTAGCTCCACTACCATCTATCGCCTGTCCTGTCCCCCTCTTGTCTGCCTCTGGGGGATCCCAATGCTTCCATCGTTTGGACTACGGATCATTGCCTGCACTCACTGGACAAGAAAATGTCACCTCCACTGGCCTGGCTGCTGGCCACTGCCGCACTCTACCTCTACCTATATCTATCTGGGATCGTCTTTGCATGTATTGGGTCGTAGTGCCTGGTAGGCCTACACCAAAGCCAGTAGCAAAGCGGTGAGACCGATACGTCCACATATAGGCTACTACTCCCATGGCTCCACAGGCTTGGGGGTTGGGGGATTAAAGTGGTACGGAACGGCCAATCAGGCTGCATTTAGCCAGGTGGCTGTACGAGTTTCAGGGTGCAAATTAACCGGTGCACCAAAACTGGAGGAAATAAGCTGATCCATGATCCGGTGCTCCTCGTCTTTGCGCCGGCGAGAATCCGGTAGCCATCATGCATTCCTGGCGTCACGGCGCAGGTTTGTGTGTCGGCTGATCGTTATGTTAATCAATGGACGCCTGGGATTATTTACATATGGTACTACCTAGCTTTACGCGTGGTCATCAACTGTATCTGCACAACGCGAAAAGCATTTCCCGGAAACGAATCTATCTGTGGAAGGGACAAAGGAAAATGAAAGGAAATGCTTGGCAGATATGCCTAAAATGAGGAGTACTGTCATCCTGTGGAGAAACTCCAAATATTCCGATGGAAAATAATCTCGCTTGATGTGGAAGTCCATCATCCGTGTAAATGCTCTAGTGTTTCTGCCCGAAAATATAATTGTGGAAAAGCGTACGTGTGGGTGTTTGTTTGCTCACTCCACGCCAGGACAACAATAGTGGTTATCACATAACACGTCTACTTTTTTTTAATTTGCGGGCAACACGTCTACTTTTTAAAGAAACTTTGACATCAGTCACGTCCCCAACATCCTCCAAGCCCAAGGTATCTGATCCTTGCTGCTGATGGTGAAAACATTTATGCCCACTGAAGCACATAATAAGCGTCTAGTGCAAATGGAACAGACTTGCATCACGTCTTTCTTTGCACGTATGTCAACACCAGGTACGCATTCCATCACGGCTGCACAAGCAAGCGGCAACAGGATTTGATTGACGGAAACGTGAGAAACCCTGCCATGGAAACCAACCCCCGGGAAGCAAGAACTAATGGAAAGTGACAGTAACTGGAGCCCGGTGTGTGGAGAGGTAGAGGCTTTGGGACTTGGATTTTGTTTGACACAATTTTACAAACGTTGTCAATTCAGTATCAAGCTAATGGAGAGTGCCTTTGAGCTTTTGACACAAGAATGACCCCGTTTTACCCATTGTCTTAGCTGTTGACAAGTTGGATTGGGCCGTCCTATCTCACTCACAACGTGGCCCATTCTTGTGTGTGAAATAATAATTGGTGGTACAAGCACCAGTCCAGCCATGTCATCATGTCGAGCGACAGATGCAGTAAATTGATTCACAAGCATGACTCATATCGCTTGTTCTCTCTGATTCTTTTCCTGTCAGACATCACCCTCATTCGGTGTTCGTCTACCAAGAAGAGAAAGAGGGTTAGCTGTTCCAGTGGGGAAAGATTCTACACGGGGATGTGTCAAGTATTCCTGTTGCACCTAGTCCCATTCTGCAGCTTAAAAGCGCACATTGTCAAGAAAAAAAGAAGCGGAAAAAAGGGAGGCGCATCTGTGCAGTGGTATGATTATCCGATCAGAAATATGCTCCATGAGACACTAGTTAACTTGCTAAACTGCTACTGAAGAAATTGTTTAAGTCTGGCACCGCTCAAGGAAGGACGGTTAATTAAACAAACAGCTAGCTCGATCCAGGACAAAGTTGAGCATGTTCACAACCCAAAGAATTAGGCTAGATTGCCCTACTATCACCTAATACTTTGGCCTCTAATGACAATTAATCAATCCGGGGGCGCCTGCCCTCTCAAGAGCGACCGATAATCACACCCAGAATCTTTAATTTCGCAAACTATTCACAGATCAGCATATACATAATCAAGATTTTGAACGCTATCTCGGACACATCTGTAGACAGCAGTGACCGAGCGCCAAGTGTTCTGGGGCGAGCATAATTACAGAAGACTGGCATCGTCACGGACAATAGAAAATCTTGTACTGCTCGGAGTATACCAAAAGCAAAGCACCGAAAAACTGACGTGGTCGAGTGTTTGGACTCCAGGGTTTCCGCGTCCTTTTCCGGGCACCCAATGATGGCGCCGATGGAAGGAAGAACGGGGGTGTCGATCAAAGCAGCTTGGGCACCTGCCCATGATGCACACGGCTCCAAAGGGCAAAAGGATCGATGAGGCCATGATGAGAATGGGGCTTGGGGGCTTGCGATCGAGCTGATGGAGGCTCCGCGCCAAAATGGCCCAGACCCAAGGCGTGCACATGCGCCGTTAGGCGCGGCTGATCGGGCAATCTGATCGGTTTCTTTGGACCAGTAAGGTGAAGGAGAGAACGATGCTTGAAGCGTCTCGAAATGATGTTTTGGAGCACTTATTCAGAATCAGGTTTAGATCATGTCACATACTACTGGTCACTGTTGGAGAAGACGATTCGATTGAAATTGTAGACGCATTAAGATACGCCGCGGATCTCTCGCGTGTCGTCGAAGGAAAGGAGCGAGATTTTGCAGTTTCTGGCCAACATTGATCCGATACATATCTGTGCTTTCCGCTTAGACAGTTGACGTGTACTAGTGGTGCCCAACTGCTGATTCTGAATCATCGGAAAAAAGAAAAAAAAAAAAGACAAGGCTTCCGTCGACGGTTGGTTTAGGATCGAACGGCTCAGATGTGACTCGATCTCGTGCCGCTTTGCTACAGAAAAAAAAAACACGCACAAGACTACAGGAGTATTGGGGTCCCCGGACGACCTCGACAGGGCCTGGCGCGTGTGGACGAACATTCGTGTGGTGGGCGCGGCCGGGTTCCCTCGTGCTAGCTGCTCTGCTAGAAATCAAGAAGAGCTGTGTTCCATTTCCCGCTGTTCCGTGATGGCTTCGCGGAACGGACGGGGGCGCACGGCCAGCCCAGCCAGCCAGCCAGCCTCGCCGGGGGCCCAACAACTGGCTGGCCGCATGGGCGACGGGATCCCGTTCCCCGGCCGCCTGGGCTCGGACTTCGCCACCAACCAAACGAGGCAGCACAGCGAGCACGAACGATACGTACGTACACTGCTACTGCTACTACGGTGTGGCCATCCTAGCATGGGGGAACTCAGGAGCCATGCCACTATTGGCCGTGAAACTATTGCCTTGTCAAACAAAGCAAGGGCCTTGCACGAGTAGTAGCATCAGCAGCACGTACACTGTGGACTGATCGTTGATCGATCGGGGCCAATCATGGCGCTCATAATTAACAAGAGTTTGGCCGGATACCGGTGGAGCCTGCCGCTGAACCATCCCCTTCCGAGAAGCTCAGTCTCATTCCCATTGCTAAGCTGTTTCTCTTTCACCTTTGATGCGGTTCTCGGAGGAACAGGCTGGTGCGTGTGTAGCAGGGGAGTGCATGCACTACTTGCTTTGCCACGAGCGACTAAACAAATGCCCGCAATTTTGACCTTTGGGGTTTCCGGGGGGGATATTTTTCACCGGGCTTTAGGACGCAAAAGAAGGCAGAACAGGGTCCCCTACGCTTTTATTTAAGGTTTTGGAAACCTGGAAAAGGCTCGTGGAGGGAGGCTAAAAAGCGGGCCTTTGTCCTTTTGGGAAAGCGCCATGAATGGATCCACTTGGTTTGCCGCACTGCACTCCTTGCTTTCTTTCTGCAGCTATGGAGAGTTTTGGAGTGGGGTTCCGGATTCAGGTACTGTACAGTGGAGGAGGAGGTAATAAAGGTAATGTGCTACTAGTCCCGGCGAGGAATATGATCAGGATAACAGTGGCCGTCATTTCCAATTGAAGGCGCCGTACCATGTCGATCCCGACTAGGCGGCATCAAATGAATGAATCTGAGCTGTGATCATGGTGCTGATGATGATGGCGGGCGGCCTCGGCCAATCCAATCCGGTGGTGGGGGCCTCGTTGGAACTTGCGACACTGCGTCCTGACGTGGACGGGCCGGCCGGCATCTATTCCCGTCCATCCACACCTAACCTAAGCCAGCATAGCAGTGGCTACTTCTAATTAGTCTCTCCTTTTTCCTCCTCTTTACTTGTGCTGTTTACTACTGCTGCTCTATCCTGAAAGAAACATCTGGCTTTCTAGATGAGTATAAATATAGCTACAGTAATGTGCTTTCTAATGTTGGCATATAAGAGAACGAGGATATGCCGTATTGCCTTTCTTTTAGAGGATGTTACTCCTTTCACCAAGTCTGGTTTGATATCGTTATGTCAATGATCGAATAAGCTTCTGTCCTGGTCTACTCACAACAGCCCAGTTACAGCCTATGCAAATCTACCTGGAGACTTCAGAAGGCTCACAAAAGCCCAGTTGTCACGTGTTGGCCCGTTCTTGTATGGCAGTCAAAGTAGCGATTAGCAAAGCTATTTCTAATGTTCAGGAAAGGGCCGGAAAGCCCAGTTAGCATAAGCAGCGGGCCTGCAGGCCAACGGCAAACTGACAGTTCACTACAATCTACAATAACAGGAAAAGGAAAACACTCTGGCTGCTATCAAAAAAATAAAAAGGAAAACACTCTGGTTATATGGACTACGGAGCCAGGGGCTTCCGCGCCTTCGCTGCTGCTCCTCTAAGGAAAAGAAAGAATAAAGCGGTCGAATTTGGGCCGCATTTCATGGCCAAGCTGGGGGGGGGAGTTATGGGAGTGTGTCTTCAAACGCACGCTGTAAGCCGCGAACTATGATGACAAGAACAGCAAGCTTTTTAATCAGCGAACAGTAAGGATTCATTGTCATCAACAAAAAATATGTTTTCCGTAACAGCCTCAAGGAAAAAGAGGTCTGAATTAGATATCACTAGTATACGGTTGCTTTGAAAACTCAGACACTACAAAATGACCCAGCTCAGCATTACTTCTCTCAGCTAAAAAACTTGTGGGTAGATCAATGGCTACTTCATGATCAATTGCAACGGAAGAAAGAAAGATGAATCACAAACCACTATCCTTTGGAAAAAATGTGTGAGAACTACAAAAACTCATCTCAAATGTACACTCTCGGTGCTAAAGAGTTTCTTCATAAATCAACGATCCTGGTAATTTACCACGGCATGGTACAACAATGCAAGCCCCTGGGAAAAATCAAAAAGAAAACAGAATTGTAAGAAATATATAGAAGGGGAAGAAGCAGGAAAGCGCAGTTGGCTGACTGCAGGAGAAATAGTACAGAAAATGTTGCTTGGATGAACTGAGGTAGTATGATGGGAGTTAAGTTTGAAATGTACCTGAGATTTTTGGGCAACCTCGGTTTGATACATTTGTACTAGTACATGACTATAAAGAGATAATGTATACACATAGCAAGGCAGCATGGTGTTATCGCTAAAATTTCGGTTGTTCCAGGCACTTCTGAAAGAATCGGTTACCCTGCATCATAGCATCATGAATGAAAACAGTAAGTAAACATGAAACAAAGCAACTGACATATTGGTGTAGTTACAGGAGTAAAAACCTCTGTACACACCTTAAATGCAAAAGTGATATCTGAAATGTCAATCTGAAGTGTTACTCTCCTGAGCTTATCTTCCTTGGATTGCCCTAGCTTCAAGTATCCCTGCCATGCAAACTCCATTAAACAATCAAAAACAGGTTGCCTTTTCTTTCAGTATTTGGTATACATTATGAATCATGGGTGCTTGCATACCTGATCACTCAGAATCATGCACATGTTAGAAAATTCAAGCATCCCAATTCCTGGAACTTGGGTTGATCTGCAAATTTCTATGTATGATTTGTTGAGCTGCAACAAGGCATTCATATAGACAGGTTAGAACTTTACACTGTACAGGATGTGATAAATCAAGCGTTCTTTCAGAATGTCATTGAGCAAATATTACCTCGCCTAGAGTTGTAACCTTTTTCTTGCAATGTTGAAAGGTATTTGCCAATGCACACAACACCATCTGGCCATCCAACATGGAGTGAGTAAGAATTAGATTTCAGGAATGTAGCAAAAAAGATTATTTTGAAGATGGCACAATAATAACTGACTTTACCTGTTGGTGTTGTGGAAGACAAAGTATGCTATCGACTACTGGTGACTTGAATACCTTTGACAAGGCAATATCCATATGGTCAAATGTTACCTGTAAGAATATATTAGATCAAACAGGACAATGGGAAGGATGGATTTATTACCAGTCATGTTTTTTGGCAGGAACCAATCCTGTTAAGAATCAGGCATATCAATAGCTTGTCTTTCACTGCTAGCCAGGTTAATTAGTAGTATTCTATCAAAAGGTTACTTAGTGGTACACGAAAATATTCTGTCAGGAACTTTAGAGCGTTTGTGGATGATATTCAAATTTATGTTGGTTATTTGGAATTATGGGCAGAATGAAGTGCCTCTCCAGATTTATGCACTCTATCAGCCAACGCGGTTTTGATTTGGTTATTTAGCAGATTCACTGCTATATTAAGTACCTTGACAGTTGGCCACAAACACTGAGATAAACATACTCAGTATAGTAGAAATGTAAATGTGACCCAACAAATGAACTACAGGCAAAAAATAGATCAATCTTATCAATGTACAAATGAACTATCTATGTCTGATTTGGTGTGGAGACCACTTTGCTCTAGTTTACACATTCTTGTCGTAATAAAACATGAAATAGCTTGAGGAACTAGCAAACTTACAACTCCAAATTCTTGATCAGAAGAATCTTGTAGTTTTGATTCAAATATTTCCACAGCACTCCTGGAATAGATATTTATCAGCTCTAGTGATGGAGATGGTATACTGCAAAGTAACCGACTGTTGCCTCAGAAAGAGAAGTAAATTACCTGCAAACACCAAGAGCTTTCCTCATGTCTCCAGAGGCTGCAGCTACTTTCTGATAAAAGAATAAAAGTAAACAACATTAATAACTAAATATGTATATATCCAATTAGCCCCTGGTGTGATGCATACTACTCATAAAGTACAACCTGATGAAGAATAGTTGGGACTTACCCTAGCACAAAATTCTAAGGCCAGTGGTTCAAAAACATTATACTCAAGAACCTGTATAAATAACAAAGTTACATAAGCAAACCATTTCAGCTAAATAGCTTGACACATAAAACCATGAATTAGTAATGTGGCAAATGAAGTACCTTTAACCTATGATTAATTATGTTGGATATTTGATCCTTGGAATAAGCACGGAAAGTTACAACAAGCGGCTTGCCTGTAGAATAGTGTTATGATGACAAATACAGATTAAGTTTCTTCATGTAAGCAAACATAGCAACAAATGTGCTAGCTAGTAATTGGAGGAGGCATTCAATTTTCACTACAGCAAACATGGTAAGAGTGCATACAGTTCAAGGATTCAAGCTTTGGAAGAAACCGATCCGCTAGGTCAATGGCATTCGCAATTCCTGAAAAAGTAACTATCAGTGAGCAAAACAGTACGAAAATTCTGACTATTTTTTGACTGGGAGCTAAACTTTATGGTGTAGGTGTGAGTATCCTTCAAGAACCTAACCTATGAGTATGCATCTTGAGAACTGTTGGGTCGTAAGCATGAAAAGGTCATGTAGCACAGCCCGGTCTCTTGTTATTAAGTAGTCCATCTCATCCACAATGACCAATCTGGCAAAGTGTCATGCAGTTCAGATAGCAGGATAAAAATGGCAAGAAAAGCCATACCATACGAGTGGGTACAAATAGTTCTTACAACATCCTTCTTGGAGCAGATTCTTTGTGGGAAAACATCCGCTGCAGTTGCTGAAGTGGCGACAATTTGCCACTTGCCTTCTTTCGAACGTGGAGTTTTTCAAGTATCTGCATTGAAATCTCTATTAGCACGACATGGTCGATCAGCTTGGGCATCAATAAGTTGATTTTTTTTTAGTAAAGGAGCAAGCTCCCGAGTTCATTTACAAAATCAATAGAGGTTCACATCAATGTAGATTTAGCCCATAAATTGGCAGCAATGCATACCTTAATAAAAATGTCAGATGTTTTTCCAAGGCTTGTGCAATTGATTGACAAATCATCAGGCGTCTCTATTCCCATCTACGCCAAACATAAACGTCACTAAATTTGATAAAGTTTGCTCCCTAAATCAAGAGATTTGCTCGAATCTGAAATATACCTTATCAGCCCAGCACGACACGCTCTCCTTGACTTTGTTAATTGACAGAGTCTTCCCTGTACCGGGGCACCCGCATACATAGAGGCTCCCTGCCCTCTCCTGTTCGACACACGCCTTGCAAAAATCGAACACGCGCATTTGCTCGTCGTCCCGGCAAACCAAGCCGCACGAGGGCACCGTGCCCACGTGCAGCGCCTCCTTGACCGCCTGCATCTGCGCCGGATCTGCAGGGAATGGTCAATTTTCGCCCCGTCAGACCCAAACAAGACAACGCGGCGGATGGCTGGAATGAGATCTTAGAGACTTGCCTCGCGGATTCCACTTGGGCTTCTCGGCCGCGACGAGGTCGCCGTACAGACGCTTCCGGGAGGACTTTGGCGACGCCGAAAGCATCTTTGGGGTGCAAATCTGCGAGGTCGAGCAGTTGGTGTGCATTGGAAGGAGGGGGCAAGAATAAAATGAAGCGGGCAGATCCGCGTGGGACAGAAGGCAGGGGAACTTACGGTGCCGAAGCCGGCGAGCGGGGAGATGCCGGGGGAGGTGAACTGGGGCGAATCGGGCGACTCGGCGGCACGGCGAGAAGTCAGGCGGCGCTTGGCGCTGCGCGGGGTGGTGACCGCAGTCGGGGAGACGGTGGCCGCCTTGACCGGGCTCGACGTGGCGCTGCGAAGCGTCGGCATGGCGAGCCGTGCGAATTGGCTGTGGAATTTGGAGGTGAGTGAGATTGGGAGGGAATTGGGGAAGAAGCGAGTGGGGTTGAGAGGAGGGAAGAAGGGGCGGGATGTAAAGGGCGCGGGCGCGCGGGAGAGGCGCCTGAGCGCGCCCGCGCCAAAGAGTTTTCGACTTCGCGCGGGAACGGCAGCGTAAGAACGTGCGCCTGCGGCTTCGGTAGGCAGCTCTTCGGAAAAGGAATATTTTGTACCGCGTAGGAGTACATAAACTGAGTCAGCACGGTTGCATCCTCTCTTTTCTTTCTTTTTTTGCGTGCTAGTAGTAGGAGTAGTTTTTATTTTTTTTAGAAAAACTTATCGGATGTCACTGGTCTTTACTATTCTTTAATTTCTAGTTACGTCCGTGGTAGCCCGTAGGCTCGTACGTCGTCTCACTCCCATCCCGACGATCTTCCGATCGCTCTCCTGTTCCGTCCGAAAAATCAGGACCGGAAAATCAGGACCGATCGATTCCCGATCACGCTCCTCTCTCCTCTCTCCCGATCTCTCTCTCCTACAAACCCCGATCCCCTGATCTCTCTCCTGCAACCCCCGATCCCCTGATCTCTCTCCTTTCCTACAGCACCGATCGAACCATCCAGAACAACCCCTTTCTGATCCAGATCAAGAACGAGCGCCTCTTCCCCTTCGCAGCCCGCAGGACCGTTGCTGCCCTCCGGCCGCCGCCCTCGCGCGCCACACTGCCCGCCGTCACGGGGCGCGACGCCGACATGGGCGGGGTGACGTCCGCCATCGCCGCGCGCTTCGCCTTCTTCCCGCCCACGCCGCCGTCCCCTAATCCCCGAGATCTCTCGGGTCCCCGCATGCCGCCGTGGGCGGGACGGCGGCGGGGACTCCTCGTCTGGCGCAGCCCAGGAAGAGGACGGCACGGAGGTGGTGCGCCTCCGCACGCGCCGCGGGAACGAGATCGTGGGGGTGTACGTGCGCAACGTGCGAACCTCGGCCACGCTGCTCTACTCCCACGGCAACGCCGCGGACCTCGGGCAGATGTACGGCCTCTTTGTCGAGCTCAGCCACCGGCTGCGCGTCAACATCTTCGGGTAATGCTCGCTCCAGCTCGCTCGCCTGTTGTTAGGACTACTTTTCCACTTCTCTAAGTTACATAGCATGATGCAGAGACATTGGACTCATCCTCTGTATTACCTCCTCTTGGCGCCTACTTAGTGGTTAATCATCTCAAATTTGATTGCAGTTTATCCTGACTTCTCAGTTCTCTAGATGGTGTTATCAGAATGAGTTGGCTACAAGGAACCTACATTATATCAATGGTGTTCGTCTAATCAATTGCAGGCATCAAGTCCCTGCATTTGTATTGCAAGTACCTGAAGCCTGTAGGTTTTCTTGTGAGAGTGATGGTAATCAGTTGCAAATTGTTTAGCTGATGTTTGTGATTGATTATGCCAATTAAGGACTCTTGTTGTTCATTTTATGTACTGTTGGCGAGCTTGCAAGCATCTGAAGTTAGGCACCAGGTCTGAAGTTTGGCTACTTTAAAGTTAATTTGTTGCTCTTGTATCGGATATTTCTTTTACACTATGACGCAGCAAGGCCTGACCATGCAGTATACTGTTGAGACTTGAGAGAGTCCTTATTATTTCTCGTTATCATGGCTTAATGTTTGCAACATTGCGTTCATCTGTTCCGTCACTTGTTTATCAGTCGTGTGGTACTATCATATGCACATGTCAATTCTTTTGATTTTGTGAATTAAGTATCAGTGAATCCCATTTGCAACTCCTTATTGAGTTTGTGCAACTTAACTCGAATGTGCATGAGAGATGAGACCGAATCATGTGTTAATCATATAGTCAATTTATTAATTCTGATGCTCATTCTAGGAGGTTGATTCTTCGTGGTCCTTTGCATTAGTTTGGTTCCTTTAAAGGAAGAAATGTTTTGGTTTCTTTCCAATGGTTTGTTATGGTGAGAAGGATTCCAGGACCGAACAAGCTGCTGAAAGATATCTTTTGGTCGAGCAATTGATTCTTTACCTGAAAGTTGCAGCCAGGTAACCACTGTTTCACTGTATTCTTTTTGTCATCTTTTTGGTAGTTGTTCTTTCAGACAAATAGGATTAACAAATGTTTGGCCATGCTCAAAACCGCTGATTCAAATGTTTTGGACAGTAATGCTGCCCCTGTTGTTTCATTCACAATATCTTATAGTCATGACTCCTCAGATGAAAATGAATTGAATTTTTGTTTCTTAACTTTTGTTGTGTTACAACATCTGTTTCAGGAAAACAGGGTTTAGAATCATTGCAAGAACAACCTAGATCTGGTACGTGCATATGCTTCCTTTTTATAATAAACACAGAAGGATTAGCAGTAGCAGTTAGTTACTTACTGGTTATGGTTTGGTTTGAATTGATTTTTACATGTGCTTCTTACAGCACCAGCTGGGAGGATAATTGAAATCAGAAAAGCTTCAGAAGGTTTTGTTTACCTTATACATAATTCATTATTAACATTGAGATATTTATTGTAGAGTCAATCTACAGTGCCAGGTTTATGAATTGAGATAATAACTCCTATGCAAAACATCTTGCGTCTTCTTGATACTTCTCTTTCTGAAAACACTACACATATTCTGTTAATTTATCATTTCATTTGCTTCTGTTATGCACCTTGGCATTTTCATGTTCTTCATACAAAATTTCCCATGCAGATTCTGAAGGCTAGAGAAGTCAAGCTTTAGCATTCTTGAAATTATGCTGATTGTTTCCAGGGAACTCTACTGACAGGTAATGCATGCATGGACATTTTTATTACTAATGTCTGGACATGGTACTCTGCCCATTAATGATGTCTTATATTTGCCTTTCATTCTTAGTCCTGACTGAACTCTTGTTGACTCTTAATCGTTTGCCAGATTTGCTGGACAAATAAGAATACTGTACACCCTCTATCTAAAATTTTGTCCACTGCATGCATGAACATTTTTATTACTAATGTCTGGACATGGTACTTTGCCCATTAATGATGTCTTATATTTGCCTTTCATTCTTAGTCCTGACTGAACTCTTGTTGACTCTTAAGCGTTTGACAGATTTGCTAGACAAATAAGAATATTGTACACCCTCTATCTAAAATTTTGTCCACTGCATGCATGAACATTTTTATTACTAATGTCTGGACATGGTACTCTGGCCATTAATGATGTCTTATATTTGCCTTTCATTCTTTTAGTCCTGACTGAACTCTTGTTGACTCTTAAGCATTTGCTAGATTTGCTGGACAAATAAGAATATTATACACACTCTATCTAAAATTTTGTCCACCGAGAGGAATATTATTAATATAATGCTATTTATCTGTCTATTGGCATCTCATGCCAGAAAACCGAACAACGGCGAAATAAGATATATAAATTTCAGACACATATATAGATGTATTTGATTGGCCACTTGATTTTTATTTCAGACCTGAGTTAGTGCTTCAAAATATGAAATTGTAGAGGTTATGTGAACTTGTTTCTTTAACTATCCAAATGGTAACTGAAATTTTTATTTCTTCAATGAACTATCATGTGATGGTAGGTCCCGTGCAGCAGCATCTTTGTTGTGCTACTGGTTTCACGGTGATATAAATGACACTGAGTTTTTTATTCACAGACACTAACTCTAAGTATGTCCAGATTTTCCTTCAAACTGGTTATCTGTATTTATTGATTTGAATGATATGTGGTCTCCCTTGTTGGATCTTATCTTGTTGTTCCTCTTCAACATTATGTCATTATTATCTACGAGGGCAATCAACTATAATTTGTATATATCATCAATTTTTGTATGTCTTAATGTCAAAAAAAAAATCAAGCGAGATGTTTTCCTCGGAAAAATATATCAAGTTGGACGTCGCAATCAATTAGAATTTGTATGTGTCATCAATTTTTGGATGCCTCTTTAATTAATCAAGCTTTACGTTGGTAACTAAAGTAGAAATTTGTATATATCATCACTTTTTTACGTCGTTTTTAATTAATCAATTCATCATTGGGTTAGTCATTATTATTATTTTCCTTTTGCTATGCACACTGATATATGTATGTTCCAGCTTGCATCACAGGAAATGAAAGTGTATGTTATTAAGGCAATGGATGGTGTGTTGTCAGAATGATCTATCTCTATTGTATTCAACGTTTTGCCTTGTGTCTCCGCGCTCGTTGTCTATTTTTGGGACAAGATTTTTATGTGAGTGCTTCTGCCGGCCTTCAAATAGACGATACTATACAATTTTATGAAAAGGGTCCATGACCATCTTTTTTTTGTTAAATCATTCATGTCAATTGTATTATTTGTTAGCCACCGTCGCAATTAGTGACTACAAACTTTGGAATATTTTTGCACATACCGAATGCCTCAGTATATGATAAATAGTTACTACATGTCAATTCTTTTGATTTTGTCGTTTTTATTAAGCGGAAGATTGTATATATTTCCGTTGCAACGCACGGGCACTTAACTAGTAAGCATTTATTTTAGGAAAATATTTTGATCGAACGGAACCAGTGCGCCATTTCACACCCACCCACATTTCACATATCAAGTGTGGTTTGCCAAGCAAATTCCCCTTTCCATATTTGGGAGCACTTAATGTGCATTACAGGATTTGATTTTACCATCAATTAGCGGTATCAAAATCAAGTGTGGTTAGCCAAGAAAGTTTCAGAAGGTCACTGAAAATAATAAACACTAAAAATAAGAAAATATGCTTTACGGTGAGGGAATTGCCCTCAAATCATTATAAATTCATTGAAACTCAATTAAATTGATATTATAAAATAGTATAACAATAAGTGATAAACAACAAAATTCATGTATGCATATCAGTGGGAGCAAGAGGACCTCTGCTGGACGGCACCTGACACAAGCAGATTAAACTGAACACAGATGTTAGCTCCGAGTCTGCGGCAGGCGA
The DNA here is from genome assembly GCF_000005505.3 of Brachypodium distachyon. NCBI lineage: Eukaryota > Viridiplantae > Streptophyta > Magnoliopsida > Poales > Poaceae > Brachypodium > Brachypodium distachyon. The sequence continues at coordinate 53,764,836 of NC_016132.3, read as the reverse complement.
AATGGGTGCTGGAATGACACTACGTGACGAGGTTGAGGCTATGCTCTTCACTGCTATATGCCATCATGCTCTGATGCCCTGGAAGCTAAATTATATGCTTGCATGAAAGGTTTGGCGATTACTCTCCAGAGATCGACGGAAGTCGGGATCGCACTTGTTACTGCAGTATGGTTCAGGAGGTGATGCGCGGCTGAAGGCTTTGCAAAGGGAGAGTAAGTTCACTAAAATTCATAGGTCACATAAGAGTGTTAGTCACGACCGACACCTTTTGATAGGTCTAGTCAACGTACGACGTGTTGGCTCTCGTGCAATCCACTTGTGAATGCTCCTGATGTAACAATTATATGATCAATAAAGTCTCTCTTTTTCTAAAAAAAATTAGTTGTGTCTTATTCTTAAAATGAGAAACTATTATTTCTATTTCTAAGAGACAGTAAAATAGGATGGGTCCGTCATGGGCTTCCACAAAGATCAGAGGTTCTAAGCTTCTAATCCGTCAGATCCTTTATATACTGTCGTGGATGCACCCCATACGGCCCTTTCATTGTGGGCTTGTGGCCCAACATTGCGTCACGGCCTGCCTAGAAAGGGTTGCTGCTCCCGAAATGTAGCTGGGCAAATATTGTCATCGATCTGGGACTCTCGGAATCGGTGGACTCATGATGCTAATGGCTTTGATGCGAGTAGATCGATTGAGACTGTTATGTAGACTATTGTGTCGCTAGACCGTAAGGTTGCGACGAATGAACTGAAGGTGGCCCGGCCGACCTGCACTTGGCATGCCCCCCTAGTGGGGTTGTCAAGATCAATTCAGATGGAATTATCCAGGAGGCTGAAGACCGGGCGGCATGTGGGCTTGTGGCATCCGATGTGAATGATTTTTTTGGCTGCCCGGTGTCATGTTTATCAGGGTATTACGGATCCTCTGATCATTGAAACCTTGGCTTTGCAGGATGCTGCAGTTTTTGCCAGGGAGAAGAACTTCACAAGAGTTATTCTGGAGACTGATTGTGAAGATCTTGTTCGGTTGTGGGACAACCGAGCCTTACAAAGAGCAGTGATTGCTTCGATTCTGCAAGAGATAGGTGATATTAGTCATAATTTTATTAGCTTTCAAGTTTTGTTTGTTAGGCGTGTGGCCCATGAGTGCGCTAGGTTTGCTGCCTTAAATGTTGAGTTTTTTGAGTGGGTAGATGTAGCTCCTAGTTTTCTCTCTCACAGTCTTAGGACTGATTGTAATCATGTTTTAGCAAGTTAATAAAGTCATTTCGTTGCCTAAAAAAAATATTGTCATCGACTTTCCCTCAAAAAAAAGATACTGTCATCGCCAAGCCGTTCTGTTGTTGGGATCCCGGGCCACGATCCGAAGAAAAAAACCTGAATCGGCCCAACCCAGACCGCCAGATCCCCTCCACAAGCCTCCGCAGCCGCCGCCGACGTTCATGGCGCCACTACGAGACCTCCAGTTCGTGTGCTCCTTGCAGGTCTTACTGCATCTTCATGGGTCATCAATCTTCCGAATCTTGGGCACGTTACTTCTCCATCCCCACGTTATTTCTCCTTCCCCTTTAGTTTTTTAGTTTCCTCCTTCCTCAAACCGGCGGCAGACGCGCGATAATGGGAAGAAGCGCTAATGTTCTTCATTCTCCTGATATATGTTGCCTGCTCGCTGCTCGGGTTTCTTCCTCCCATTCGTCTTGTCAGTGCACTTCGCTTCTTGCCCATGGTTAGTACCGCCTTTTGCTCAACGTACCCCCGTAATATTCAGTCTACCACCTACTGTTTTTGTTTCAGGGGTTGCCGTGGTTAGGATTTTTCTTTTGGGGTATGATGATACTTGTGGTTTCTGACTTTCTGCACTTCTGTATTTCTTTGAACAGAAACTGTGTGTTTTAGCATTGAATATGAGTTGAATATACAAACGAGTACCGGTAAATCTTGTAACTCTCGTGTTAACGAGTTGTTGGTCTATTTTAACATCACCGTATCTATTTTCTCATTTTCAGGCACTGCAAGATCAAAAATATCTGCACGTTCTGGTTTCCAGCGCCAACGATGGTTCCTGTGCTGGATTTTCTTCGGGATTTTCATGTCATGATACGTTGAATTCCCCTCGGATTTTCTGCTGGATTTTCGTCTCAGGCTGGATTAGCTCGTCTCATGAACTTTCATCTCAGACTGTTTCTATTCTCTAATACATGGTGTGGCTTAATTCTGCTTTCTAACACGTGGGTAAGTTTCTTTTAGTATAATTTACTTTATCAAACGTGAATAGTGGAAATTACTTTTTAAAGACGTGTACACTAGTACTTCGTCCGTCCAACAACAGATGTTATAAATTTGTCAAAATTTAAATGTATTTAGACATAGATTAATGTATAGACATTCAAATTTAGCAGACATGTTTTTTTAGCCGCAGGAGCAGTAATTTTTAGTCGTGGTGTACTAGAACACTCCAGTGGATAAACCGAGTTCGTCTCGTCCCATCGCCAGTTGCTTGCTTCCTTGACATCTGTTTCTATACGCGTACTGCTACCTGCAATTACTTCGCTGTCTCGTCCCATCGCCTACTTGCTTGCTTCAATCCCTTGACATCTACACGTACTACTCCACTACGGAGTACTCAGTACCTGCAATTGGTCACCACGGTTCCTGAGTTAAGGTAACTTTAGGTCTCCCGGATATTTTATCTCTTAACAAAAAAGTCGTCTTATTTGGTGTTTCTGGTTCTATCCTCGTCATCCGATTCCTTATCATAAGTGTTGTTAGTCCTACAGTATTCTACGTGCTGCTAGTCGCCTAGTGCTATGTGTTCTTGTCGGATTGTGTTTGCCGGCCGTGTCCGAGTGGTACTATATTAGGCGATGTCAGCTGTTAAGGTTGGCCGTGTATATATACACATGTAGGCTGCATGTTGTAACGTGGAGACTTGTGAAAAAAAAACAAAAAAAAAACGCAATGTGACTCTAGCCAAATAATTTCTGATGGCATGCGTCTTTATGTGATTGATCTTGGAACAAAGCCAACAGTTTTTGGAAGAAAGAAAGAAATACTTAGAAAGAGGTGAGTGTTCCGAATAGCTTAAACTATGATAACGGAAAGTTGTAAAAATAAAACTATGATAACGGAACAAGACAAGTGCCGTGGATTATCCTCACGTAACAGCTCCAACAATAGAATCAGGTGGTTACGATTGATATACATCAGAGTATCCTATTCAACGGATTAACTACAAAATGTGAAAGCTAACTTATCTTAGCAGTTGCATCAAAAGAGTTTCAGGCTTTCAGCTTCACGGTGAAAAATATTAGTTCAAAATTCTGAAGATTTTCTTTTCAACTGATGGGGTTTACGAATAGATAAGACATAAGATTGATCTCTGTATCCATTTGTTTATTTTTGTCTTTACATGTATGAAAGCCAGCATGAGTGCAGCCAAGGATGAGTTCACCCCACTGTCTCAGTTACCCCTTTTAAAACACAGATGCAAAGTCCGGGTGCGGATCTCACGGATCTGGAAGAACTTTAATCCAAATAATGGCCAGGTGTTTGGGCTTGACAGCCTTCTAATCGATGACAAGGTGATGCAGCATTCACTACCAAAAAGTTTGACGCCAAAGAGATTATCACATTGCTTTGACAACCCACTGATTTTCACACTGATTCTCTTTTCTTCATTTGTAGGGTGAAACTATGCAGGCTCATGTACATCCGAATGACATAAAGCGATTGGAAGAGCGGCTTGTTGCAGGGAAGGTCCATGCATTGTCAGGTTTTATGGTCTGTGAAAGTAAAAGTAAGTTCATGACCTGTAGGAATGGCTTGATGATGGAAATTGGAGCGCACACAGTGTAATGAGATAGAAGGAGACATCGACTCGATTCCTCTCCACTACTTTGGGTTTGTTGATTTTCCTGATGTTTCTTCTAGGATGATAACAAATTCTTGACAGGTAAATGTTTGGAAAGCTGAAAGTATAATCAGTGTAGGCTTCCCACAAACATATTTGGAACCCTGAATTTTTTCTGGCATGTTTCTACATGAATGTTGCAGATGTCATTGGCCAAGTAGTAGAAGTTTGGGCCATACAAGAGGTCCCAAAAAAATTCCGCACGATAGAGTTTTGTAGCTTACGGATTGAGGATCTGAGGTAATTAAATTCAGTATCATTTGGAACATTGCACTACATGTTGGTGCCTTACCTTTGTCAATCACCATTTACAGTGGAACGGAGCAACAGGATGTCACACTCTATGGAAAGCTCGGTTATGATTTTTATGCGGAGATTCTCAATAAATGCCAACATGGTCCGGCTGTTGGTGTGTTTGACGGGATGTGTGTTCGTTACTACGCAGGTCAATTCTTCATCTACCTTTTTCTTATTTATCGGTGTTTTATTACCGTGTGATGCAGCATAACTGTATTTCTTTCAATTGACATGAAAACTTTGTGCCACTATTCGGTCTAGGAAAAGGATATATGGTTTGCTCTTCATCGCCTTCAAAGTACTACCTGGATTTGGAAATACCAGAGGTACAACAATTCCGTTCAAAGTGAGTGACCTATATGGTTTATTCTCTCAGTGATGATTGATCTAAGCTATATTAGTGCAGGCGTAACTGATCTGTCTGTGTGCAGGTTGCATCATCCAAAAATCCCTATAGTGCACCTCCCATCTCAGAAAGGAAGCACTGCCACAGATCCAACTCAGGAGTCACAAAGTATTTCGAAGCGAGCTCAAGAGTTGCAAAGTAGCTGGAGAACAATCAAACAGCTGAAAGACCTCAATCCATTCGAGTTACAGGTACGTTGGTGCTCATCTCATTTATGTGACGCAAACCTTACGGATTTCATTCACTCGACTGCCTTATGTTTTGGGGGCCTGTTGCAGAAAAATGCCAGATTTTTATGCAGAGCCTCCATAGTAGATATAAACTGCACCAGTGGTTGGTGCTATCTTGGATGCTTGGATTGCAGACAGTCAATCAGAGGGAGCAGTAGCTAATCCTGCTGCAGCCAGTGCTCCCCAGTTAACAAGAAGCGGAAGAAGCCCATTTTATGGTAGGAACCTTAATTAAAGACTCCTGTGATGCCAGTGCCTCATTGGTGCTTAGTTAATACAGTACATATATGACACGCTAACTAACTACCATACCGTTGTTCTCGGCGTGCATGCTAGATACAAGCTAGATGCAGAGGTGCGAGATGCCACCGGCAAGATGAACTTAATGATCTTTGCTGATGAGGCGCAGCGATTGATCGGTGTCCCAGCAGAGGACCTCGTCGAAGAGAACACCGATTACACCAGGGCAGATGCAGTCTCATGTATTCTCGGCTCGACACGCGTCTTTCAAGTTGCCATCGACAACCGGAGCTCGAGCTTCATCGTGAAGTGGGTCCTGGACGATGATGACTTGGAACTACCGCAGCACAGTGGCTCGACCCAGATGACAGGAAGATGTGGTGGTCCTTTGCCGAAGGAAGAGGGATCTTCTTCGGTCTCTAGCTGCAGCTCACATCTTATGGAGGTAGGCCATGCTTAAGTTTTCTGGACGCATGTAAACCGGTTTCTCCGTTTCTGCAAGTATATTGAAATCTGGAAAAGCTCTATGTTGTGTGTTGATCAAACCGGATTTTGTTCAGGAGAAGATGGTGATCATCAAGGGAAAAAACAAGGTGAAGACCGAAAATGAAGCTGTGCAAGCAGAATAAGACGTGATACGTGGTTTTCAAATCAAGAACCTGATCTTTTTGTTCTACCATATTTTCTGAACCTGTGTAAAATCTTGTTAAAAGATGTTCTGTTGATTTACACTGAGCCTATATGTATTGCTAGGAGTGCTCATCCTTGGGCTAATATCATGAGTACTAGTAAGTTTTTTTGGATTGCGCAGGTGTATAAAACCGTAACCATTTGACGTACACATGCTTGCCCGACCCTGACCCGACATCCAGCGGCGGCTAGGGTTCCCATCCTTCCGTCAAGCTGTCCCGTCTCCGATGGCTTTCATAAATTCGGAGGTGTGGTGAGTCTCGTCCGCTCGCCGGCGGAAGGAATTCTCCTTTTTGTTTTAGGTTTTTTCAGTGTCCTCCTCGAGATGATATGGCGGCATCATCATCTTGCAATCAGAATAAGATCCTTCTCGTCCCCGGTGTTGCGCCTAGCGCTGCTGAAGGCGCAGGAGTTGTGTCCGGCAAATTTCTTGGGATCCGGTTGGTTTTTCGGGTGTCCGGTGAATTTCTTGGGATTTGATTGGTTTTCATGTTTCATGTCTGATTCTTCCGATCTATATATGGTTCTTATCTTTGGCGATGGTTATTGCTCTGGTGTACTAATCTTGTCGGGCCTTACATGACGACTTCCCTACTGTATGCTAAAATGAGCTCTACTTTGACAAGCTTTGTTCATCTCCAGCGATAGAGGAATGAGGACGGCGGCGCATCTTCGGCTCGCTCCAGTGTTTGCAGAGTTGCAGTCATCGCTAGGTGGTTCAATGGTTTATTTATAATTTTTATTACTACTTCCATCCTTTTTATGAGGCATGCATGCGTTCCAATATCATCAATTTAACTACCAAAAAAAATTGCATGACATAAAAAATACCATTGAAAAGTTCATTTGATTCCAAATCTAATGATATTTTTTTATGAAATATAATTTATATTTTGCTAGTTAAGTTTGTGATCTTAGTTAGCGCATGTGTGCCTCATGGAATATTACTTTTAGTGCTGCTTATTAAAAGATCGGAAGGCCTTTTGGAAAAAAAAAAACTCTTTGATTATCCAGCGTGAGAATCCACTCGTATCAAGCCGGTGAGCTGCTATTTCTGTTCGACGTGACCATCGCCGCCTCTGCGCGACCTCGGCAACATGCGCCATCATCCGTCCTGCGATCTTATCCGACAAGCCATCCGGGCTGCCGGGCTGGTTCTGGTTGGGCGGGCATTCTCGCACTATGTGACGATGGGCCGCGTCCAACCGTCCACTGGCCCGTGGCGGCACGCCATGTGCCAGAAAAGCCGGCGGCGACGCGCCACGAGCGGCATCCTCCTGCCCTCAGCCGCCAAGTGTCAGCATGATGCCCAACCAGAAATTCCAATTAGCGTTTCACAAAAATAAAATAAAATCGATAGACCGGCCCGATGCGATGGGGAGTTGATCCCTTGCTTCGAGATCGGAGCGTCTTTTCGGCGACAGCGACGGATGTGGGCTCGCGCTCCGTTTCGTTTGCGTGGACGTCTAGCGCGCGCAGGCACGTACGTGACGTTCGTCTAGAAAGTAGTAGAAACCGGTCTTGTCCCGGCGATTACGCTCCGCCGCTCGATCGAGATCGATCCGGTCGACGTTTAACTGGTCGTCCGTCCGTTCGTAGCACGCGCCCAAGAACGGGGAGACGACGAGATCAGGTCAACTACATATACCTAGCTTGGCTTAGCTAGCTGCCCGTCTTATCCGAAACTTTTGATGGGAGTCTCGGTCTGGCCATAATAACCTCTGCAGCTGGTTTTGGAATCGGCATGGACCCGCCGCGCCCGCCCTTCCGATCGAGACGTCACGCGTCGATTATCGGCGCCGGTCACATATTGATGCACGAATCATGGGGCTTGCCGAAACGACCGTAACGAGTAATCGACGCGATTGTTGGTGCATGCACGTACCGCAGCATGGTCTCTCGTGCGGATTTTAATGGCAGGTTCATGGACCGCATATGAACCGATCAACGTGCTCGGTCGTGCAAATTTTATGGGAGCTACGTGTGTTGGCATGCGCATCGTATCGTACTAGCAATTCGTTAGTGTATTTATTAGAAGAAGGTTTGAATCAGTTACAGAAAGAAAAGGGTTTGAATCGAGAACAACCTTTTGCTTTCGCATAAGAAGACGAAGGTCGTTTTTTCTAACGTATATGATCGGCAATGGCATACAGAGAGGAACCGAGCGGTCGTTCCAACCATATGTGCTCCATACGTCTGTACTAGGAGGAGCTGTTTGGGGTTAACTACAAGACGTCTTTCCTCGTGTGCTCAGATGAATATTCTCCGAAGCGAAACCAATATTCTCATTCTTTTTCCTCTATCCGGTTTCTCTTATCTTAACCAGCGAGGCCACTCCAAGATAATCATGCATTCGTTCCAGATAACTCTGGGAACTCGGAGCCTCGTGCTCACAGTCACATCACATGTCCACTGTTCAGTCGGTACACACGTATGCGCTCTGGGTCCAGGTAACTTAATTAGGCAGGTAAACTGCCGACGTCCGGGTAACTTAATTGGCTGTTATTCCCTGCGGTGATGTCCCTCCTGGACGTGCAATACATACATATACAGCGGTGCAAACCAGTTGTCAACGTTCTTTTTGTAAGAAAAAAGATTTACCAGATCTGCGTTGTGGTCAGCTAAATCAGAAAAGCAGCTCATAAGCTGAATTCCCGGCACATCTCTGAAGCAGCAGAAGTCTCACGGAATGTGCTTGGTCAAACACATGGGAATTAATTATACTCTACTGAACCGCAGATAAGCACCGAAGATAGCAGAGTAATCACAGCTTTCCTCCCTAAACCAGGACAGCCTTCTCGGCTGCTCCCACTTCCATGGTCAGAACGAGGTTGCCAACTTGCCATCGATTGATCAGTGGACTCGTTCTCGGTGCGTCCGCCGTCAAAGTTTGGCAGAGTCGGTCTCGCAAAGCACTAACCTAGGTTTTGGCCATTGATCACTTGATCGGCTTAAGTTCTGGAGCAAATCCATAATCTATCCCTTGGTGTAAGACAACGTATCTCATCTAGCACTGCGAACCTTCGAGACGAGTGTCCAACTGATGGAATTTGAGCAACGTCAAAGAGTGTTTCAATTCGTGCTAGCTACTATACACGGTGTTGGAGATTGGCGATATCCATCATCTGCGTGCTCCGCACTCCGAGAAGATAATAAGAACGCGACTTTGAACTCTTAGAAAACCAGTTGACGAGGGGTGTTTCGTGGCGCTAAATTGCCAAAGAAAGAAACACCACTAAAGTCAACTACCGAAAGCCGTCCTGGCCGAAATCACGAAGCCTTCCAATAGAAGTTCCGGCGCAATACAGTCAGTCATTACTTACTTAACTCCAAATAAAAAACAAAGATAGTCTTAGCTTACGACATTGCCGACCAAAAACACATAATACTGAATATACATAAATCAAGTCGCTCGCTTGGAAGATCAGTCTCCTTAAAATCGGGTTACCTATACACAAGCCAAGGAGAAATGGATGAAGTATTGGTGCTGCTACTTGGCATTATACTTTTACAGGAAAACCTTGTGCCGGCCAGCCTAGGATGGATGGATGGATGGGGACGGGCGCGTTCCACGGAGCACAACGACGTGCGCTGCCCGAACGCAAGAAACCACCGCGATTCACGACGACTCGGACAGCACGAAGGAACGCATCGCAGTTCACAGCCCACAGGCCACGGCTCTCTTCTTCTTCTCTCCGGATAAGCTCGAACCCCTTTTTCTTTTACGCGCTGGCCGGGGTGCTAATTTATTGGTTTTCCGCGTACTACCCCACGTAACGCAGCGCACGCCAGCCAGCCCCGCGGTTCGAAGAATTCAATTTCAAACCACTCTGCACCACGGTCCACACGCACGCCAGCCATCACGCGCTCCTCTTCTTCCCCCTATCTCATCCGCTGATCTGCTGCTCCTCCCGTCGAACGTATATATAAGACGCCTCGCCTTCTAATTCTCGAGGCCACAGCAGAAGCAAGCTAGTAGTACAACGAGATTTATAGTCGAAGTTTCTTTTGGAATTCCAAGCGATAAGCAGAGATTTCAAACCATCAATCAACGACGGTTCAACTGGAGCGCTGAAATGGCAACGACCAAGCTGTCCCCGGTCTCGCCTGTGCGGCCGGACGATAAGCGGCGCGCGCCGTCGGCGGCGGCGGTTCTGAAGGTGCCGGACAGCACGGCGGCGGAGGCGTACGAGCAGTACCTCCGGCTGCCGGAGCTGTCGAGGCTCTGGAAGGACACGTGCTGCCCGGGCTGGGCCGACGAGGGCCTGGTCAAGCCGGCGCTGCAGGCGCTGGAGATCACCTTCCGATTCGTGTCCCTCGCGCTCTCCGACCCGCGTGGCTACGCCAGCCGCCGCGAGCTCGCGCGCCGGCTCGAGTCGCTCGCGGCGCGGGAGGTGGAGCTTGTGGCCGCGCTCTGCGAGGGCGGCGAGCGGTGCGCGCCGCCGCTGGCCGCGCTGAGCGCGTCCGGGGGCGTGCTCCCGCGGGAGCGTAGCGCGTCCGAGGTGTGGCAGCTCCCCGGGAGCGCGGCCGCCGTGGTGTGCCACGCCAGCGAGTCCAGCCTGCTCCCGCGCCTCGCCGCGTGGGACAAGTCCGAGACGCTGGCGGCCAGGATCAAGTACGCCATCGAGAGCCAGATGCAAGGGTGCGCCTTCTCCCTCGGCCTCGGCGAGCCCAACCTCGCCGGCAAGCCCGTGCTGGAGTACGACCGCGTGGTGCGCCCGCACGAGCTGCACGCCCTCAAGCCCAAGGTCGCGCCGGAGCCCAAGACGGGCTACCGCAACAGGGAGAACGAGGCGCTCTTCACCATCCACCAGATACTCGAATCCTGGCTGTGCGCGGCGTCCCAACTCCTCGCCCGCCTCAACAGCCGAATCGAGGCCAGAGACTGGGAGGCTGCGGCGAGCGACTGCTGGATCCTGGAGCGCGTCTGGAAGCTGCTCGCCGACATCGAGGACCTGCACTTGCTGATGGATCCGGACGACTTCCTGCGGCTCAAGAGCCAGCTCGCGATCCGGGCGGCGCCGGGCACCGACGCGTCCTGCTTCTGGTCCAGGGCGCTGCTGCACGTCGCGAACGGCACGAGGGACATCAAGAAGCAGGTGCCGTCGATAATCGGCGTCGAGGTTGACCCCAATGGCGGGCCGAGGGTGCAGGAGGCGGCCATGAGGCTGTACCACGGCCGGAGGCGCGGCGAAGGCGAGGACGCCGGCAAGATCGAGCTGCTGCAGGCTTTCCAGGCCGTGGAGGCGGCCGTGCGGAGGTTCTTCTTCGCGTACCGGCAGCTCGTGGCGGCCGTGATGGGCACGGCGGAGGCTTCGGGCAACCGGGCGCTGTTCGTGCCGACGGAGGGGACGGACCCCTTGTCGCAGATGTTCCTCGAGCCGCCGTACTTTCCCAGCCTCGACGCCGCCAAGACGTTCTTGGCCGACTACTGGGTTCAGCACATGGTCGCCAACTCTGCTTCGTCCGGGCAGAGCTGAATGTCTGATTGTCTGAAGAACGGCGAAAGCGAAGCGACCCGTAATTTTGCAGGCAAGTGAAGATGATGCTGTAATCTATAGCGATCCATTTATGTAGCCATAGAGTGTAGTGCGAGTAGATAAACTCTTACGCGTGCGTGTTGTTTTGTGATTTGTTCTACGTATTTCACGAAGATATCGATTCAATTAGATCACATTGGGAACGGTAGTCTGATGTATTTCAATTGCGTTCCTCTAATGTAAATATCATTCAGAATCAATGTAATATGTACGCGGTAAAACATTACCTACTCGGAACAAAGATGCAGAAATGATCCTAATAAGCATCGGATGGAGCATGCAAATGTGCTCGCTTTAGTTGCCTTGGACACCTAGCAAAGAACATTAACCAAGCAAAGGAATTGGACGTGCTCTTCGAACCGAGAGTTGTTGGGACTTGCAAGTCCAAGAGTGCAGACTGCAGACCACTAATCTGACGATCATGGGAGTACACAAGAGGTCCGTTGAATAGGCCTTGAACTTGAAGAGTGCCAGTACAAAGTTTATTTTCAAAGTTAAAACAACTAAAATCTGATGATCATTACCTTCAAAAAAAAATCTGATGATCATTGATTACTACCCCCTGCTTTTCGTGCCCACAAAAACAGATAAGAAAGCGCAGAGCCGAAACCCCCAAACCCTGTTACTATTTCATTACCGAAGCTGTACATGTACTTTTTCTTCAGCTAACAGACTTGAGAAATTTGAAGTCAGGAAGCATGACCGAATCTCTCCACTATAGACATGGACTAACAGATTTAACCAGTTCTTGATGTTCATACACATTTGTTTCTTGCACGTACTCTTTTACGAGAACACTCCTTCACATCTTTAATTAAGACCGAATAGATGAATTAGCGGTCCAAGTCCAACTAGATATGAACTCTCCTACGCTGACCAACATGGCTACGACGAGACCGCCGCAGGGTGTTGGGCCATCCCTTCACATAGAGGTGAACTTTCAGCCCAGCAAAAACAGTCACAAGCTCAGTGCTTGTGAACCGTTGATCTTAGCCCCATCTGAGATTGCTCTCCTTGTTATATATAAGGAGAAGAAGAAAACCCTGACCACACCAGACACAACACAACCAGTTTTGTACAGCCTTGTCCGCGAGCAGGGGCCGCCCTGCCACGTCACCAAAGCCGCGTGGCCTCCATGCCCGGGCTGACAAAGCTCAATACGTACAGCAGGCTGATATATTTCCGAAAACAAAAGATAAATCCAACAAAGGTTTCTAGTACAACAAATGGAACAAATGAACCGGCAAAGGTACTTCTACAATGAGTTCCAGGAGAAGAAGTACAACATACAGACATACGGTTCACACAGACAGACAGACAGACGACAGATGGTTTCTTGTTCGAACAGTACACAACAGCATCTAAATTAACCGACGAACTGATGAAGAATGCGCTCAGAACTTGCTCGGATCGAAGGTAACCTTGTCTTCGGACGGCGTCGCGAATTCCCTGGAGGCCATCTGGACGACGTCATCCAGCTCGCCGGTGCAGCTCGGGCCCATGGCTGCCTCGCTGTAGTAGGTGGGTTGGCCCTCGAACTTTACAAGGTTCGGGAGGTTCCCCTGATGATGAGCAGTACCCATTGGGGGCACATTGAGCAGCTGGTTCATATAGGCAGGGGCGGCCTGAAGGTGCTCCTGATCAGTAGTACCCACCATCACCGGGAGCGCCGGCACTTGCATTTCATACTGCAAGTTGCTGATGTTGGGGAAGGAGTTGTATGTGTTGAGGCCCGGCAGCAGCAAAGGCGCGTTCAGGTTCGTCATCCCTCCATTGGATGATCCGGCCGAATATTCGAAGTTCATGTCCATCCCAGTTTGGCTGGAGCCCGCCAGGGCCAGCGGGGCAGCAGCATTTGGGCTGCCCGGACCGCCGGACGACGGCGAAGCAGGCCCCGATGGTGGTGGCGAGGTGGGCTCGATGGACGGGGGGTACTTGCTGCGGATGTATTGCTCCAGGACGGTGAATTCGCCTGGGGGAGGCTGCTCGCTCTTCTTCTTCTTGAACTGGCGCGTCGCCCCTAGGCTCCGCCTGACCGCGTTCCAGTGGTTCTTCACGGAGTTCTCCGACCGGCCCGGGAGGTGCCTCGCGATCTCTGACCAACGGTTCCCGAGCGTCATGTGCTCCTGGATAAGTGCCTTGTCGTCCTCCTCGGTCCAAGGAGCATCCTTCTGCAATGTGAAACACAGACATACGTTAATGCCTCCAAATGATTGGCAGATGATGAGAGCAACTGCATTTGAATAGCTTACTGAAAAATGTTACAGTACATTTGAGTATATTTATTCTGAAATGTAAATGTTCCAATCTTGGAATGGCGGCGCATAATTTCGCAGAAATAGTTTGCACTGCTTGATCTTTGCAACGAGCTCACGATGACATACATACAAATCTCAAGTTTGTCCGTCTATTTTTGGATAGAGGAGTAGATATTAGAATAGTCAGGCTTAAACAGATATAGTACTAAATACTTGTATCAGGTAAGATTGACAAGTATATGTTCAGTATTATCTAGTAGTAATTCATACAGTAAAAAAGAGGTACCATGTTTATGAGAGAATTCAAGCCGGAAAAAAATGTTATTATAAGGTAAGAGGATATTCAGCACAGTATAATTTAGTAGTTCTCTTTAAGAGCCTCATGAACAGGAAAGATAGATGAGTTCATATATAGTAAAAAATAATTGCCATGTTTAATATAAATCATACCCAAGGCCACACAACTAATGTTCAGTTAACTATAGACAACCCAAGCGGATATCTCTAAACCGTGTCAGCCACCTAGCTAAACAAGATCATCGTGAGACAAAACAACCACAACCGACAAATTGACATATCAAAGAAAAAATCACAACATAAAGCCATGCAATCAATTAATGCTCGGATAGATGAACCGAAAATCTATCTAAACAAGCCCACCATGAGGCGAAAAGCCACTCCCTACAAATTAAGTGCCATTTTAAGGAAAATTATACGCAGGAGACATAAAATTAATGCTTGGTTAATTGTAGATAAACTATGCGGAAACTCGACAATGAACCGGGCACCTAGCAAAACAAGATCATCATGAGATGAAACGGCCACAACCGACAAATTGCCATATTAAAGAGAAATCACATGGGAAAACCATACAATTAATGCTTGGATATATAAACCTAGAAATCTATCTAAACAAGATCACCGCGAGGCGAAACGCCACTCCCTACAAATTGCCATTTTAAGAGAAATTATACAGAAAAAAGATTAAATCAATGCTAGTAATCATACACAAAATGAGGCAGAAACCTCTACAACGAGCTAGGCACCTAGCTAAACAAGATCAGCGCGACATGAAACGGCTACAACCCGCAAATCACCGTTATTTAGAGAAATCATACAGAAATGTCATTCGATTAAGGCTTGGTTGGAGACAAACTAGGAGGAAACCTCGACAGCGAGTCTGCCACCTAGCTAAACAAGATCACCGAGAGACGAAACGGCCACACACCCACATAGAAAATTAATGTGACCAAATCACAACACATGGATAAGGCGCATTCCCTCTTAAGCCACCGATGGTGTCATCATCATCACACATTGCACACACAACTAGATGACTCTAGTAATCACATTCAGATTTGGAAACATCAGACTTGAATGAATATAACAGTAGGAGTATGACCAAATTTCATTAATTCCTGAAAAGACACAAATTCCCCCTTGTCCAAATTTCCCTATTTTAACTTTAATAGTGTGGAGATCCAGGGGCTTTCAGATAGTGTAATACTCATAACAAAACTCAGAAAGCATCCATGGTACAAAATTCCCCCTTTATAATGGATTACATGGCATTCTCTCATCTAAATGCAAATCAAACTGAGATGATCAAAGTACCATGGATGCTTCCTTCAGATGGTTGTGCATTAGTAATTCGACCAAAGTAATGGGACAAAAAGTTTGACCATAACTTTCTCCCCCCAATCTCTTCACAAGGGCCACATGAAGAAATTACTCATATGATATTCAGTTAGTGGCCTTGATATAAAGAAATTGGCGCACTTAATGATTAAAATGAAGACATGCAACATGACAAACCATTTACTCCGGAATCAATACCCACTCCCCAATAGCACGATGAAACTTCAAACGTAAAAATAGATTTGAAACAATTTAAACTTCAAAATCATGTAAAGACAAATCTTTCCACTGGTTAAAATCAAGAGAGTGCAATCTTGCTAGCCAGCTTATGGCATCAAGAAACTTGCAGATCACCTTGAGTTCGGGGCGCAGGTGGTTCATCCACCTCGCGCGGCACTGCTTCCCGATCCGGCCCGGGAGGTGTTTCACAATCGCGGCCCACTTCCCTTCTCCGTACATGTTCATCATCTCCCTGAGGATTCTGCAAACAAGAGAAAGCACGTTGGTGAATAAGGAGTCAAGAAAAAACATCATGCATGCCACGAGATCTGGTTCAGTCGTGTTACGCAACTGATCTTCTTCCGTCGTCCACGCCCCTTTCAGCACCCGCACTGGGTTGCAATGGCGGTCGCGGTTGTTCCTGACTGTTCGCGGTCGCCGAGGCACCGTGGCGGCCTCAACAGGAGAGGTCCCGCCGGTGGCCGCAAGGGCTCCCTTGGCCGGCATGGCGAAGTTGGTGGGTGCCATGTCGAAGCCGACGTCAAGCAGTCCCATGTCGGGAACTTCTGCCTGAGCACAGCCATCTTGCGGGAGCAACTAGCCAAAACTAGATGAGCCAGAGCTAGAGGCGATGTACCTTTCCATCACCCCATAGTACCCCTCCTCCTCTGCGGTCCACGCATTTGACTCCATCTCCTGGGTGAAAAGCATGTCCTCCGTCACCACCGGCTTGGCCATAGGTCGGAATTGAGGGGAGGCGGTGCAAAACGGGGGTAGAATTCCGAGGGGGTAGAAGGAGAGAGAGGAAGGGCCTGACAGAGGGGAGAAGAGAAAGGGAAGTACTAGCTGCGGACCTCTGTCGCGAAGGGATCGATGTAGACCCGAGTCCCCGTGTGATATATTGGAGATGGTCCCATACGTTTCAGCCGCTCATCTCGTCCCGCTTTCATCCCACAGCCAAGAACCATTATGGGCTATAACGGTCCAACTACAGTTTTATCGGTTGCGTCCACGAGGAGGGGAATATCGGCCGCTGGATCCCCATCGCTCTCCAGTCTGTGTCTCTAGCCCATGTACACCGGCTGTACCCAGCTTCTCAAAAGGATGGCTCGTGGACGCGGTGGGTCCCGGATGTCAGTGCTGTTTGCTTGACCAAGTGCCGGTTTGGATCACGAGTTTGTTGCAGCTTACAAGGGGGGATTTGCTTCCTTACAAAAGTCCAATTGGTCGTATGGCCGTATGTGTGTAAATTACCTCTGGCAGTGGAATTCGAAACGTTCGGCGTGCTTGGCTGTAGAATCACACGCGGGCGGTGCATTCAAACAAATAGCTCAAAGGATATTTCCATCTGGATGACTATGTAGCAGTTATGATATTTCCAGAAACATTTATATATACTTCAATCATATTACATTTTCATCAGTATTAGTGCTATAGTACCATATGATGCATATGGATGACTATGTCAAAGGGTGCATTATTGGCTACAGATTGGGATTGGTTTATGTATGATAATTGTTCAACAAATTTTGGGAATAGCCCCAAGCACAAAAAGATGCACGTACATCTGTGACGGGTTTTATCAGTGGGAAGCTCACACTTACATGTCAGGAGATGATGGATTTTTAGGATAAATCATTTAGTTTATTGAATCTTCACTACAAGTATTCACTAAAAATACAAGTATCCATGCTGTTTTTATACTCGATACCGTTAAGCTGTGTGTATGCACAAAATGGATAATTAAGGAGTCTTGACAAATTAATGGTGTGTGAAGTTGGTCGTTTTCGTGTCGGGTCCGATGCAGTTATATATAAATGTGAAGTTTGTCGTTTTCCTGTCGGATCCAATGCAACTATAGAGATATATCCCGACATAACTGATCAATTATACTGTTGGAATCCAGGAACGACAACTTAATTAAACACGGTGAACACGAACGGTTATAAGTGAAGCACGTGGTCTTATGGTCGCACACACGTACGGAAACAAACATGCAAGGAAATCTTTGCATAATGCTTCAAGCTTACGAGTCGCATCGGGAGGACGGTTTTTCGATCAAGAGGCGAATAAGGTGACTTCACTGTATATTATGTTTGGACATGGCCACATAACCTGATGCCGTTATAAATTCGTTTGTACGGTAATCTATTGGCAAAATTAGACTTGTTAAAACTGAAAATTTGATTTATCGTTTGAGCGTGTCCTTGCTATATGCTTTTGCCCGTTGCAGCATAGGTCAAGTGGTGCATCCAAAATGTCCAGGTGATGATGATCCTTGTGACGTGCAGGTTTTAATCGTCTACCGAGTGAGTGGACGCGTGACGTACTTGGATCGGACAACGCGCGAGGAGCACACACGCGCCGCGGGGTGCTGGTCACGGTTACGAAAAATAAAGCGTACGTTACACTAAAATCAGCCAAAAAGCTGGAAGACACACCGCCCGGCTGGATGACTAACACGACAGGATGTAAAATGTCCTCAAGCGACACTTCTTGACAAACC
Source organism: Brachypodium distachyon (assembly GCF_000005505.3). Classification (NCBI taxonomy): domain Eukaryota; kingdom Viridiplantae; phylum Streptophyta; class Magnoliopsida; order Poales; family Poaceae; genus Brachypodium; species Brachypodium distachyon. The sequence continues at coordinate 53,746,902 of NC_016132.3, read as the reverse complement.
AAAGCAAACCCCTTCCTTCTATTTTTGGAGGCATATAATTACTTGCAACCATGGAACGGCGTGAGACTCACGCCGGCGTTTTGCCATTGAACTCGTATACGTCAAGTGCCGTTTGAACGGGCCGGGCTGATCGACTTCTGTCCCCGCTCGCTTTGCAAGAGTCACGCTAGCCCGTTCCTATCCGATAGCAGTCTACTCTACGTATAACTCCAGTTCATCTGGAAAAGAAAAAACATGACTTCGGGTGCATACCCTGGAAGCATCTTCCACCCCGGTGCCAGTTGTATGAAGTTGGAGCAAAAGAATAATTAATGTTCCATAAAATTGGTGACAGGAAAGAGGGAGACTACATTGCACATACTCATTTCGTCCCCTCTAACATTAAACGCTTTACATTCGTCGTCGTCTTGTAGCAAAATCCTGGCTCAGTCCCTATTTGCATGGAAAAATAAATAAATATTCACCTTTTGGTAAAAACATCGTGCTTGCATAATGTGCCTTTAGATCAGCACTAGATTTTGTTTCTTAATTTATTTTCATGTAAATTTGTAGGCATATAAGTACATGATTATGTGTAAAAAAATAGTTTTGGGAGTGCTTCACAGAGTATTTCGTGGCTCCCGTTTCCTTCCACTCTTCTTTTCTTTGTTTTGTTATAACATTTTCTTTGTATTTTTAAAGAGAAAATTTTCCTTTTGCTTTTTGATACCCAAACGCAATCCTTGATCTGGACCAAGTTAGGTATGGGCTGAAGAGGAGGCCGGGGGGAGTCACGTTAGGTATGGGCTGCTCTATTTGCCACGAGACAGTATGGGAGCCCGATCTAGGCATAAGGAACAGATGTATTAGGCCCAGGGACTATTTTTTATTTCGGCTCTCCTAAAGAAAGGCTAATTTATGGGCTCTCTTCCTTCGATGCATGCAGCTGCAGGGATGCACCTAGCGCAAGGCCCGGTCCATCTAGGCATATGACGGCCTCTCAAAGAAAATCTGGGCATATGACGGAATTGCTGTCGAACTCCACTGACATGCATCGGTCTAAGTAGCTACGGCCTACAGGCCCAGCCAAATTTGCATTGTTTTTTTTAACACGATCTACAGCCATGCTAACTGTGGTGAATAGTCAGAAACGTAGATCTCCCATACGGGAGTCTTCAGATACACAAAACTGAAAGCGTAAATCACCGAAACATCTTCTATGAAACCAAATCTTCTACGGGGCAGGAACATTTTCCAAGAGATCTTCCAGGGGCACACCAAGAGATCTTCCAGGGGCACACCTATTCCTTCTTTGATCCAATAGGAAACATGCCACTCCCGTGTTAAAAATACTTTTTGCGCATTCAAGTCCCAAGACGAGATCTGTAGTCATATGGGAGTATCTGGTTTCATACGAGGACACGATGATAATACTACGCGCCTAGTACACAACTCGTAGCAAATAAGCTTCGAAAGAAGGAATTCCCAACGCGATCAGGGGGCATATTCTATCAACATCAATCTCGAATTCTCGATAAAGCAAGCGCGCATGTAATTATGGAATGCCGCTGTTCTGCCCCTCTGTCCCTTGTCATCACCCCTTTGCTGCCTACCGAGTAAGGCAGTAAGCTACACCGATCTGAACCCCACGACTTCATCGCCACGGTTTCTTCCTCTTGTCGACGAGTTCCGGGGAGCAGACCACATCGACCGATCGGATCAAGCAAGCGCACATCAAGACTTGGGGTCTCGATCGCCGTGACCAGCAACAGCAGTTCAGAATAAGTTCCAGGCGCAAGCTTACACATCCCAGGTGGCCCAAAGCATGTGCCCGATCGCAACGCAGGCTCGACCTACAGACTACACTGCCCCCTGACCGGCAATTTCGGTGTACGCTCGACGAGTGATTGGCGTGAGTTCGATCATTCGAGTGTAGTTTTCATGGAACCTGGTCATGGCCCCCTGCCAGCTTTGGCTTCTCGTCCTTGTTGCATGCACAAACCGCATGGCAGCGTCAGTCTCCAGCATGGCCGGGCTGTGGACCTCAGAGCGTATCACGCTGCATGTCTTACAAGCGAAACTCTTCTCATACAAGCAATGTACTGTGTGTCGGCAAAAAGGACATTAGCACTGAAGGCTCCGTTGTACTCTGATGTTTGGATAGCATATGTTCGTTATGATCCAGTGACTGATCGAACTGGCCGGCAGCAGAACAGAAGATTGGGACGGTTTAGGTTTCCTGTCAACTCTGAACACCACGAGGCAGTCCAAAGGGGGTCGCCGTGATACCGGGCGTAGCACGCTAGAGTCACGCTGTTTGCGTGAAAAATTCAGGTAGCGTTACTGCCCGTAATGATTCAGAAAGTGTAGCTCAATTACAGATATCATTCAACTATGGCTGAGAACTAGCAGAAGAGCTTCTCAGAAACATCCAACCCTTATACTGAGTAGTAGCTCGTATGCACTGATTAATGTGCAGCTTACAGGACCACTGATCTCTCGAAATCAATTTCGTTCGGACGCATTGGTTGGGTCTATAAAGGGATTGGAATGCTACATCATCGTGCATGGACGGGTGGAGCCGTGGAGTGCGCACAGAGGACAATTAAACGGGAGGAACCAACGAACATTTCCAAGGAAATTAAGGTTTTATGGTGGTCTTTCGGCAGGAACAGCCGAACCGTCATGGAGAAAATTATACAGCATACTGGTGCACATGGGCTTATATTACCATGTATACGAACATTATACAGCATACGTATGTATGTATGCAAAATTTGGACACAAAAAGCAGAGTGAAATTACATTGGTTGATTGCAGCTCATAATTTAGCCTGGTACTCGTACTAGCGTGAATTTTGGCTTTAGATTATATGCATGTGCACATAAAAAAGAGTGACATTTCCTTTTTATGCTTACACAAGGACTTTGTGAAAAACTGGCTCACATGAATGTCTGATATTTGTAATATGATTGTCTTTTCTTTATTTATTATCACATCATGGTGTTCCTTTTCTTAAAGGTTCAAGTGCACCTTAAATATACATATAATTGATAGTTCCCTTAGGTGCTAAGAATGGAATTATCGATCAAAGGGACAATTAGCTAACCAAACCTGACTTGCAGGATATCTAAGTTTTTAAAGGTTATGCATGCCAAATACTCCCTCTGTCACATATTAAGTGACTCAAAATTGTCAAAATATGGATGCATCTATAGCTAAAAAACGTTTAGATACATGTAATATTTCAACACTTAATATGAGACGGAGGCACGAGAATTTTAAGCATGAAAGACACCTAAAAAGAAGCCAAAAACTCTGAATCAGATCTCTCAAGGGGGGAAACTGGAGAGCTTGCCTATTCATCTACGCAAATTTGCATGCAGCAGATTGATGCTATGGGGTACGAATGAGCACAGATCATGTTAACGAGCGGCGTATCCGGTGCAAACTCTCATTAGGTGCAAACTGTGTAAACTCCACAACAACCATGTATGAAAGTTTCAAAAAATTCCTATAAATATGTCATATGTTGGAAGTGTGGTGCTCTACAAACGTGCAAAAGATTAAAAAGAGAAAAATGCAAATGAATAGTGTCAAACGCCAAGGGGCCTCTATTCATGCCGAATTTGTTTTTTTCGCTACTACCAAATGCCATCGAGTTTGGACTTGAAATTTTACACATATATAAAACATCAATTCTCTAACATATGTAAAAAATTTAGAATTTTTAAAACTCTTTTTGAAGGAGTTTTCACGGTTTGTACGAGGTGGTTAACCAGTATATTTTCCTCTTAACGAGATCGTATCAAAAGCATCGTACGCGCAGTACTTCCGTATGGGGGGTACTACGACAGAGCTGCCTCACGTCAGCACTTTCCACGACACTGTGCTACTCCAAGCATCCACGGCCCATCTCGCGACACGTGACACCAATAGGACGGACAGGAGGCCTTTTCATCGCCGACCGCAGCCGACAGATCCGTGGAGCCGCGAGCTCAATCGATCGATCGCGTCTGCTCATTCGCGCAGTTTCCGGCCAACTGCCCCCACTCGCCGGATTTCCAGAAAGGGGAAGAAAGGCGCAGCAGCAAGGCCGGGGATCGGCGCGGCACCGGCCGACCGACCATCGCGTTGCTCCTCTGCTCGATCTCCCCATACAGGAGCAACCACAGCAAGGAAAAACCAAAGGCGACGTAAAACGAAAGATCAACTCTATACCGTGTAAGTGTGTATGTAGTATATCAGCTGCAGTTGTAAGCATAGGTACTGTACTATTGATTCCTTCATGGCTGGCCAAGCACATGCGGGGAGGTGCGTGGACTTTCTTCACGGAGTGGAGTCAAAAAAAGAAACGGAAAAATCCTCTCTTTCTCTATCTTTCTTGGGTTTTTTCTAGGACGTAGTATCGACGACGGGGGGTGAGCGTGTGTTGGGATCTCAGCCTGAGCGCCGTGGCGCACGCATCAGTCGAGGGGGTAGCATGTGTCCTCACCGCCCGTGTTCCACAGGAAGTGCGCGTAGGCCGCCGCGTGGTGCCCGTTGCCGGGGTCGGCGGCGATCGCCTCCTGGTACGTCTCCTCCGCGCCCGCCAGGTCGCTGCGCGCCTTCCACAGGAACGTCGCGTACCACCCCAGCGCCTCCGCGTCCGCCGGCTCCGCCGCCCCCACCGCCCGCTTGAAGTAGTGCTCCGCCCTGCATGCGCGCAAAAAACAACCGACCACCTGTCAGTTAACAAGCGACATCGTTTGAACTATTGCTGAATGTCATTCCGTCGAACAGCTTGGGGGCACCCACCGGTCGTGATCGCGCTGCACCAGGTACAGGAACTGCGCGAAGTTGGCGAGCAGCAGCGAGTTGTTGGGCTCCTCGGACACGGCCTGCTCGTATCTCTGCTCCGTCCTCGCGTAGCCGGCAAAGTCCTCCGTGTCCAGCTTGGCCTCCACGGGCGCCACGAGCTGCCCCAGGATGTCCGGGTCCATCAACGCCTCCACGCGCACGCTGGCCTGCATCCTTCTAGCTTCGTCGGCAATCCTTTTCCATACGACGAGCTCGTCCTCCGACTTCTCCTCCGCGGCCATCGCGTCGGACACGGCCTCCTCCGCGCCGGTCCCCACCGGCGGCGCCGCCGCCTCTGACGCGTCCTGAGGCAGCACCGCTCCGCTTTGCCGGTACATGGACTCGTCCGACCGGTCGTCCCCGGCGCCCCCGGCGAACGGCCGCACCTTGCCCCCGCCGCCACTGTTCCCGCCCACCGAGGCCGTCCGGCCAATGGAGAACTTGTTGTTGAGCGAGCCGGTGTCGACGAAGAGCTGATCATCGGAAGGGTACAGGTGCTGCTCCCCGTGCTGCTGGGTCGTGTAGTCGATCATGGCGACAGCCGCCACGGTGGGCTGGGGAGGCGGGAGGTTGGCAGCCATGGCGATGTTGTCGCCCATGGAGTAGACGGTGAAGTTGGCGAGGAGGAGCATGACGGAGACCATGAGCGCCGGTGTGCCGGAGAAGATGTGCTGGAAGAGCCAGACGAAGGAGGCGTCCATCTCGGCGTGGACGCGCGCCAGCACGCTCTGCAGGTCCTCGTAGAAGAGCGCCTGCCGCATCTGCAGCGCGAAGCTCTGGAGCTCCCGGATGATGAGCACCATCGACGAGAAGGCCCGGCCCACCGCCCCGCGCCCGGACCCGCCTGCGCGGCCCACCATCAGCCCACGCTCGTCGCACCCGCGGCCCCGCTGTACTTCCTGCTGCTGCCGCTGCTGCTTCTTGCGCTTGAGCATCCGCAGCGACAGCGGCAGCCCGACGCTGCTCGCGCTCCGCTCCACGCTCGCCGGCCACCCGCAGCCTCCGGCGCCCGGGTGCAGCCCGACGGCGAGCTCCTGGATCCTCTTCAAGAACTCCTCGTCGTCACCCCCGCCGTGGCTGCCGATGCTGTCGATGCTGGCGCTGAGGGCGCGCCTCACCATCTGCTGCCCGCCGCGCCGGCGGGCGAGGCCGGCGCTCCAGCTAGCCAACGACGATGGCGACGACTGGGCTCTCGACAGCCTCATGCAGGCGCCGCCGAGAACGGCCGGCCTTGATGACGACGTCGCGATGGCAGAGGACGAAGGCGACGCCGGGGAGGAGGGGGAAGCGACCTGAATGCCCATGAGCTAGACACGCAGCCCTGACGCGCGCGAGCGCCCGGCGGACACCGGAACGTCGACGCCTGGTTGGGAAATGGCCCGCGGCTCCACCACGATGAGAAGCTAAATGCAAGGGAGAGGAAGAAGGGAAGGGAGGGGAAGGGAAACGAACGGACGGTGGCCTTATTTCAGGATCCGGAAGGAAGGTGTCCTGGTCAACCTCCCCACGGCCGCGGAGCTCGTGAAGCGAGCGATCTAGCACTCGTATTACGGTGAGTCGGTGACCACCTTCGCGGAATTATATAGGCAACTGGAATGGGAACGATATTTTCCCCTCCTTAATATAGAAACGGCCCAAATTTAGTCTCTCTCGACGCAATTGGAAATGTCTCAGGTATGGAAAATGAAGAACGAAAGGTACCAATACGAGACGCGATGTCGCGAGTGAAGAGGGAGGAGTGGTGGGAGAAGAAGCAGAAGAAGAGCGTGTATCGTCTAGTGTGTAGTGCCGGGAAGCCGTGCTATTTATTTCCTGCCACTCAGATGCAAGTGTGTGCGTGGGTGTGCTAAAAAAAAATCTGCAGACCGCCGTCCCTCTCTTTTCTGTACGGCTTCACTCACTCTTCAGTCGTCATCAACATGTGTGCAGCGTACGGCCAGTTGGCCACTCTAATTTTATACAATTCCTTTTGTAATTCGAGTTGGTAGGGATATCAGTTCGAATTTTTACAGACGAATTGGACCAGTGAAGGTAAGTCAGACCGCGAATGGTGTCGTGTCCAGTGATTTAGGGAAAAGGCTGGACGACGAGAACCTCCGTTCACGTGCACCACCCTCCGGCGGATGGTGGCGCTGCCAGTGTGGAGCCTCGAGGCTTTTACTCCCCGTCCGGCCGCCGTATCACACGTGTCCGCCATGAAGCCGCGGCGTGGCAACCGATCGGCAGACGGCGCCGGACAGGTCGCCTACGCAGCCAAGCTCCCATTGGACTCATCTGCACGGTAGGGCATGGGCCGGACTCGCGTTTTAGTGCTTCGAAGCATACAGTAGTCAGGAACGACAATAATACCACGTGCTGTTTTTTTTCTTCACTGGTTTTTTATGCAGAGTTTCGGCTTTTTCTGATTGTGCAACACAGCGGATGCATGATCGTTTAACGAAATGGAGCCAGAAAACTAGTACAACGCAAAGCCACAAGTGGCAAGGAAAAATAAAAACAACCACTCGCTATCTATTCAACCAACCGCCATGGGGACCACAGCAGCCACCCTTCGCCTAATGAGACCCGCATGCTTCCAGCGACCAAGCTCCTCCCGAATGCACTGAAGGATCCTCGCCACCGAAGGGACCGCGTCATTGAAAACCACATCATTGCGGTGCCGCCAGATGGTCCAAAAGACCAAAATGATCGTCGTTCGGAGGTCCTTCCGGGCCCGACGAGGTCGCGGAAGGGAGGACCACCAGTCGTGAAGCTGCCAATCTGCCACCGGAACCCAGTCAGCATGACCCTAGTCGGCAAGCAGGCTTGTCCACACTTGTCTCGCCGTGACGCACCCCAAGAACAAATGGGAGATGGTCTCCATCTCCTGGTCACAAAGGGGCAACGAGGGGGGTGCTGCAGGTCACAACTCGCAAGCCGGTCCACCGTCCAGCATCGGTTCCTGCCACAAGCCAAGCAAAGAATCTACACCTTTCCGGGACACGTGACTCCCACACCACCTCCCGCCAGTGGGTCTCCGGTACGGCCGGCGAAGAGATTCGCGTAAGCCGATTTGGCTGAGTAACATCCGTCCCTTGACCAATTTCAAGTCAAAGAGTCTGGCGCACCATCCACGAGTTGGATCCCACGAGACAAGTCCCAAAGAGTAAGGAACTCCTGGAGAGCTGCCCCCCACAAGTTGGACCCCACGTCGGTCAACCAAGCGCCGTCAAGAGCCTCCCGCACTGTGCGTGACTTCACGTGTTTGGGGCGAACACACGCCACAAGCGCCGGGAAGGCATCCTTGAGGCGGATACCATGCAGCCAACGGTCAGTCTAGAAGAGCGTGTGCCTTCCATCACCCACCCGAGAAGAGGTGACCGCCTCGAAAATGGCGTCAACCTCCCTCGGAGTCTCCAACGTAAACCCCCTCTAGGGCTTAGTGTTGTCAGTGCGCTCAATCCATCGCCAACGAACCCTCAAAGCCAAATTGAGGAGTTGAAGATTGGGATGCCAAGGATTTTTCTGCCTGTATTCATCACGTACGAATGTCTTTCCGAAGAACAACTCGCAACGATATCTTTTTTTCTTTTTCGAAGAACAACTCACAAGGATTTTCTTTTCGGAAAACGATATCGAGCAATCGTATAAACATACAGAGGAAAAACAACGTTCTGATGGGAAAGGTGTATTTGCACCTTTTTTTTGTTCGATTTTGTCTTTTAGCACCGACGAGCAAAACAGGCTACTCCTTCAATATCACTGATCACATCTATGCTACCTTTATTAATTAAAAAATATACTAGTGACACTTTAAAAATTCCATAATTTAATCTATCAACATCTACGATATTAAAATAGTTCATTAATCTCGTCGTGATATATATCTTTACTGTTTTGTTATATCTAAATTGCCTGATTTTTGTTAGAGATGAGTTGATTTCTCAACCATTTGATATGTTTTGTGCTTATGATTCGTAAGGAACTATTGAAAAAGGAGAGTGAGATGACGTCCAAATTATAATCCAACCATTGTGAAACGTCAACTGAGATTTAAGCATTTTCTTAAAGTTAGACAACTTAGATGTAGCCACATCCATATATTTACACATACTTATTTGATATCGTAAATATTACTATTTTTTCTAGAGTAACATGCACCCTTATCTTTACACACACACTTCCCCTGGCAACGATTTGAGTGGATTCATGACCTCGGCGGGGATGAAGGGATGGAAGCAGACATCAGAGATAGCTCCTTATCTGGCAACGGGTGCGACATTGCGTTGTGCACTCTTTGACGCTAATCCTGTAGAATTTTATAGTACAAGACGTTTTAATTCCCGCGTTTTATAAATCTTGTGAATCAAAGAGGACCTAACCATGAGTCACATGACCGCGGCTACGTAAGCCTCTTTTTGATTCGGAGGATAGGAAAAAAATCAAGGATAGAAAAAACACAAAGTTGCAATTCTATGCACATTTGAATCCTACGGGAATGTAATTGCAGACTGCGCCGGACAGGTCGCCTACGCAGCCAAGCTCCCCATTGGACTCATCTGCACAGTAGGGTATGGGCCGGACTCGCGTTTAGTGCTTCGAAGCATACAGTAGACAGGCACGAAATAATACCACGTGCTGTTTTGTTTTTTCTCCACTGGTTTTTTATTCAGGGTTTCAGCTTTTCTGCAACTCGCAACGATATTAATTTTTTTCTGAAAAACAACTCACAAGGATTTTCTTTTCGTGAAATGATGTCGAGCAATCGTATAAACATACAGCGGAAAAACAAAGTTCTGATGAGAAAGGTTCGTTTACAACTTTTTTTCGTTCTTGTCTTTTAACACCGACGTGCAAAACAGGCTAATTCAATATCACTGATCACGTCTATACTACCTTTACTACTTTCTTTAGTTGACACTTAAAAACCAATACACAGATCATTCTATGAACATCTAGGATTTTAAAATAGCTTTATTAATCTCGTCGTGATATGTCTCTTCACGCGTACTTATTTGATATCGTAAATATTACTGTTTTTTATAGAGTAAAATGCACTCTTATATCCCCCTCACTTCCCCTCGGCGACCATTTGAGTGGACCCGTGACCTCGACGGGGATGAAGGGAGCGAAGAAGACAACAGCGCCGTCGCCATGGGCAACACCTTATATGGCAACGCGTAGCAGCCGTCTGCGGGCCGACAATTTCGGTGGAGTTGCCTGCCTTGTGCACTCTTTCCTGTAGGCTTCAATAGTGCAAGACACTCTAATTCCTTCGTTTTATCTATTCGTGCGTTTTGAATTCTTGTGAATCAAAGAGGACCTAAAGCATGACTGCACCTTCGTAGCCTCTCTTTTATTCAGAGGATAGGAAAAAAAACAGGAATGGGAAAAAACACAACGTTGCAATGTTATGCACATTTGAATTCTACACGAATGTGATTGTATCAAAGTTTGTTGTTTGTTTGATTGAACAAATAAACTTTAACAAGCGGTTGGAGAGCAGATACAAAAAGTTCATTGAAAATGTTGTGCAAACGAACCTTAACCAAAAAAACAACATGATTTAATCCTATAATTAACAACCATATCGAAAAAGTTCCAAAATTTTCAAATCCTTCGAATCAAAGGCCCCTAAACATTTGAACCTGCATCGCTGAAATCGTTGGAGTGACGCTGAGTCACCACTCGCGGGCTGATGGCACCTTTTTTTTTTTTTTTTGAGAAACACGAGCTGATGGCACCTAACGAAGCGACCTCGTACGTCCATCACATGACGCTACTGCACGACAAGTCTACAACAGCACGGCCCACGGGCGAACCCAGCACGTCCGCGCGTTTCGGGAAATTTTCCACGAGAGGCACCCGGCCCGTCCGTTTCGGTCGCCCCCAACTTCCGGTCCCTTTCCAAGTTGGCCATGGACACGGACACTGTTGTCGTCGCACAGGCCTCGCGTGCGGTAAACACGAAAAATATCTCGACCCAGCCAGCGGTTACCGACGGACGGCTGCGAGCCAGGGAGGGAGGCCCCTCCTCGATGGGCGCCACGTTCCCATCCACCCGCCCTCGTTCGTATCGGCCCGTAGATCTCCCCGCTGGAATCGGTTGGTTCTCTGCCGCGAATTGGACGGTGGAAATGAGCCACGCCGGATCGCGGCTGGGCCACCCGGCGAGCGACAGACTGACAGGAGAAATGTGCACCGGCTAGCTGCCAAACCAGGGCGCGCAACTTGGATCGCCATCGCCGGTTCACTCGGGAGTGTCAAGTTGGATTTGCCCTGCCCTCCTCGCTGATGCAGACCTCTATGGTTGTTTTTCTTTTCTACGCTGCTGCCGGACTCCTCTGTTTTTCAGGCATTGGCGTGTAGACGGGCAGTCAGGCTCATATTGTCAGTTGGAGTAGGAAACTTTACCTGTTATTACTAGTTGCTAGGCCTGTAGTATGTTTATCGGTACGTCCACAGAAACAGGAGGAGGTAGTATAGCAGGGATGAATTCAATTAACGACAGTTATTTTGCTTCTAGTGGGGTGAAAATGAAAGAAAGGAACAGAAAGAGGATCCTCGTCCTTTGTACCACCAAGTTGACGTGCGTCCGTTCTGTAAGAAGTTACTTTCCTTCTTGAGCGATTCTAGTTGCTTTCTTTGCATTTTTCCACGTCATTTTAATTGTTTCTCCTCTCGATTTTGTGCAGTTTCTAGTTGATTTCGAGGTAAAGAAAGGTCTGAACAATCGGGTGTTTCAAATGAGTAGCAGTACATTGCCAATGTGCAGACCTACAGAGTGTACACATATGCGACCTCACAATTACATAGGTATAAATCGCAGGCCTACAGAATTTGCTTCCATCGTTTTGGGACAATGGGGATGAATCTACTTGAGGAAAGTTCAAGGACATACGGTAGGGTAACGAACACAGCTCCGATCGACCTTAATTGTGTGGTCACCGAGACTTGTGGCTCCGCTCGACCGTTCATATTCTACCGATAGATCTCAGCTTGGCATCTTCTGTGGCTTGTAAAGATTTTGATTCTTGCCATCATGTCCTACTCTTTTGGGCAGTCCTTTCAGACAGTGAAATAGCATCAACCCGGTTGGAATAGTTGCTCCCCCAAATTAAAATTGGACAATTCTTGCAACTCAAATGGCCTTATAGATGCATGCTGGTTTTAATAGTATTCACTTGTTGACTTCAAGTAAGAAAATGCTGCATTATTTGCCAGGGTGCAAAATCGGTCTTCTTACTTTTTTTCTTGTACTATAACTACTGACTTAAATTGATCCCCAAGAGCTCGTGGAGTAAGTACCACCTCAGGTGCAGATGAGAACGATTGGCTGAACCTTGAACAATCGTACGGTAGTCGCCTCGTGTTTCTGCTCCGCGCAGCGCGAGATTTTTGTGTCAGACGCTGGCAAACGTCAAGCGAGCGTGATAGATGCGTGACCGGTTCGCGTTAGCTGTACTTCGAACGTAGTTTCCCTCTCTAACGCATGACTAACAGCAGCTCGCGTAACGCTGCTAGTGCTAGCCCATGTGTGCGTACGTAACCAATAACTGCTTCGCACTCACTGGCCGGTTTTTCGATCCATGCATACAACCATCTACGCCCTCCGTCTCATATCAAGTGACGAAATATTACATGTATCTAAACGCTTTTCGTGTATAGATACATCCATATTTAGGCAAATTTGAGTCACTTATATGGGACGGAGGATGCACGTATTATTGCTAGGACGGCTCCTGCACATGCATATTATTCTGAACTCCAGCCTCTAGGTTTCTTGGTCTTTTTCTAAGAGCTACCGGCAGTCAACACGAACAAAAGGGTTAATAGATCTCATATACTCCCTCCGTTACATATTAAGTGACTCAAATTTATCCAAATATGGATGTATCTATGCGTAAAAAACATCTAAGTACATGTAATAGAAAGTCACTTAATATGGGATGGAGTGAGTATTTTCCTTTCCTGCCAGTCACATATCCTCTGTCTTCTACTTGTACATATGCAATTTTTTTGACAAAAAGCAACATGGTTGCGATTCATTGATTAAGCAAGGAGGATATACAAGAGTCTCAGCGGCCCCTAAACGGCAAACAACAAAGAGGTATATACAGAGATCGGCAAAGGCCGGCAACAAAAGAAATTAGTCAGGAGGTCTAACTCGATGGAACCAAAACTGCTCAATCATGGGATAAGGCTAGCTCGCTTGTGGCCGGCGAATCGCCAGGCCGCAATCACCTCAATGGCGAAGCCGATGATCGACGAGTTGGTGGAACGCTTCGCATTGAACTTATTGTCATTTCTTTCCTTCCAAACCGTCCACCAGAACAGCAACATATGCAATTTCCCAGCAGTATCCCCACAAATTCTCCTACTTTACTGTATGCACTTAAAGCTTGCAGGAGCCAACTAGCCATCGATCTGATCATTTTAAGGCTTTATGAACCCCTAACACCTGTGCACAAGTACCACATCATAAGTTCTCTCTTACCATGGGCAAATGCCAAGAAATTCACCCGAACGCCTGCTAATTATCCCCTGCGAAGATCAAGCAAATCACCCAAGCTTGACCATATCACGTGAAGCAGGAAAATGTCAAGACGTTTATCGCTTGGATTTTCCACTACTAGCGGCTAGTCGGTGTGGTCTCCACGGCCGGCCCCAATGGACAGGGACGCCGTCGATGAGAAATCGCCAGCGATGCAGCGCCACGCCTCCTCTATCTCGACTCGATCTCCGGCCGGCCGCGGGCGTTCGATCCTCTCCTTCGGCGTCGCTCTCCTGTTCCCCCCGGCGCGTTCTCTCCTTCCATCGATCTGGCATCCCCGGCCAGCCTTTCTTATCCTATTCCTACCCGCGGTTAAACACCACCCGTGAGGCTGTGACTGGTCTCCGGCGCTCCGATCGCCATACCAGTTACTCTCGCCGCTATCCTTTGCTCTCTGTTCAACGTGCATCTCGTGTTTTCTGAAGAGACTCTGCTGTCCAGACTTCTGCAATACCTGCAGGTGTTCGTGTTGTTTACTTGTCCTTGCCTGCCTTCCGGTAAAGCTGCTTCATGAAGTGTGGCAGCAAGTCGTGAGAACCTTCCTTACCTGAGAAATCAAGAATTTTGCACCCGTGTAAAATATCTGAAAGAATTGAAGTTCCGGACCAGCGAGCTTGATGTCAAATATCTGAACATATATACCAGTGGAAAACAAGGAGAGAGAAAATACACGCAAAAACATGTGTGAAGAATATGCTGAAGAATATACAGGGTGCTTGGCGCCATGTCTGGAAAAACCTGACCTACGTCGAGCCCATACAGTCTGTGTTGCAATAATAGGACGCAATACATGGTAAGCCCGGACAGGGAATCTGGGAATGGCCACGTGCACCAGAGACGGCGTCCAAGATAGTCATGTATGTAGATGGAATTGCATCCAGGTACATATCACACGTTCATATTCTAGTTCTAGCGGAGTGAACATTACTCTGCGTCCGAGAGGAGCCAAATCATGGGTGATAGTGGGTCTTTCATGGACTCGAGGATAGACACGCTCGCCGGACGCTGGCGATATGTGTAGTTTCGGATCTACCGTCGCGTTAATCGCTCCAGCTAGTTGACTCCGACTTACAAGAGTAAATATGCAGAAAAAGCAGTGGCTACCAATCGGCAAGCTTGACTTCAGACGAAAGCGTGTGATAATTTTCATACGGTGGTCCTGCTACGGGCGCAAGCTTTATCGCGGCATGTCATCGCGTTCTCTTCCGCTGGATCGATTGGGCAGTCAGATACTCAGATGGGCCATGCATCATGCGGCCGAGTCCGGGATGGTCCACGCATCAACAACCTCCCTGGGCCTCCTGCCTTTGAGTCGTAGGCCCACGGGCCCAGGCTAGTGGGGTCTCGGGCTGCATGGTTCGTTGGTTCGCTTCCGCTAGGCATTCGCGAATCGCGATTCCGTTGGTGGCTGGCCCTTTATTCTAAAAAAAAAGTTGGTGACGGGCCCCACCTGCTAGTGTCGTGACGTCACGGCTCTTACATCAGTCCTGTCCTGTGGGTAAAAAGAGAAAGAAAAAAAAACGATGTCGAGCAAAATCCTGTGATGACGAAACTTTCACTAGCGGCTCTCGTTGTTTCGACGAGACAAATATTTCAGAGCAGGAGTTCCTTGTGTTGTGTGACCTACCAATATTCAAGTAATGATCAGGCGGCATGCTTTGTTTGTGTGATTGTGTTAGTGATTTCAGTCGTACAACTCAGCGGCGCCCGGGCTCATTGACACTGAAGTAGCACCATGATCATGTTCACTCTGGTCCAGCTCTACCTGGATTTTTTTGTACAGATTGATGCAGAAGAGGTTTTTATCTGGAAGAAAAATAGGACAATTCAATCATGAAGGTTGGAGCTGCACGCATTCTAGGCACGAATAGACGCAGGTCGTTGCCTTTTATTTTAGGTCTTGTTTCGATGAGCTGGGATGGCGTTCGATTTCCGCAGGTTACGTTCGAGCGTCAGCGCAAGAACTGGGCAAACGGTGAATTGCAACAAGGAAAGGAAGATAATCGGAACGCAGTTTTCAAAAAAATAAATAAATTCGGAACGCACAATTATTTAGTTCAGTCCATTCCCCGGCCCAAGCTATACACTTTTCCTTTTTTTCTTCCTTGGCAGTTCTGCTTCCAGTGGGCTATCAGCACTTGAAATTTAGTCCATGAAAAGCCCACGTCAAGAAGCAACGAAGCAACCCAGAAAAGGCCTCAGCCCATTAAATTCGAAGGCCTACTTGCCAGGCTGAACGGGCTCCGCGGCGTGAACGTCGAAAGAACAGAACATGCTCCTATGCGGCTGCGCGCTTCAGTTTTTTCCGCCGCCGCCTCGCCGTCGCCGTCCTCATCCTCCTCGATCGGCGACCGCGGCTAATCTCGCCGAGGTAACCAAACATCCTCTCGCCTCTTCCTCTCCTACTTCCCGCATTTCCCGCCTCGCATTTTTTGCCAATAGTAACCAAATACCGACCCCTCTGTTAGACTCGCCTCGTTTTTGCGGCTAGGTTTTGACTTGTTTTTATGTTGTCGATTTTCTTGTACTTGTACTATGAATTTTTCTGAATGCTCATCCACACTGCACTATTTTTTATGTGTTCTCCATTCTATTGGCTGATCGACCTTAACTAGCAGCAGCAAAGCTTTAACCTCATGGGATGGAAAAGATAAGCCAAATGTTCTCACCCTGATAGAGCAGGTGCATAAAAAGTGTGATGGTTAAGGCAAACTAGTCAAGTAGCTGCTGCAAAACTAATACTGTACTATCTCTGCCATAAAAAAATCAGAGAAGAATGCCCCAATCTTCAGTTCCTCAAGTGTTGGTGAAAGTGGGTGATAGGGGATAAGAACAGATATGAGTTGTTTGTTATTTTTATTTGTCTCAGCTTGATTCTTGAACACGTGTTGTTTCCTTCGGTCAGTGCACCCGCATCTCATTTCTCTGTTAGTTACACCAGCTTTGTTGACGCCTTGGTGCGAGAATTCACTTGACGAAAATTTAGATCTGAATTATTTTTTGTTGGTTTATCACAACTTTCATCAGTCATGCATCTATCTCTCTATCACGAAATAAAAAATGAGGTGCTTATTGAGCAAAAATTTACAATTGATGTGCCATTGTGATTTGGTAGCTACTGAATTGCCTTGATGTTGATTTTTTCGTAAGATTTTATTGATGAACCTGGAGGTTACCTCTTTCGTGCAACATCTAACAGTAAAGATACTATGCTTTGCACATGAAGATGTTAACAGATCTAATATGTGGTCTGAAATAGCTGTCTTGCATTTTGTTTTTGTTCCTATTCTAGGCGAGGCCAGTATTTGGGACCGCCGATATTAAAGTCTACAGAAGGTATGTTTACTACAATTCATTCTCCAGGTCACTTACAGTAATTTTGCTTAACCTTTGTTGCAGCTTTTTAATGACTGTTCTGAAGTGCTTTTATGCTCCTCTAGTAGTAGCATTTTCATTTTTGACTACTTCAATTTGTTTAGTTAGTTTATCATGAGAATCGACAGAAGCATTACTCTTTCTTTTCCATTCACCCAAATCTGATTTCAGTAGTCACATCCTTCTCAACCTCCCATTTTAGCATTTATAATTTAAAACTCAAGGAAGAGGTTTTGGCTAGGAGTTGGAGACTTGGAATAGTTTTCTACTGGCAAGCTTGTCTATGAAAGATTCCTGATCTGGTACTTTCCTTTAGTTGCTAGAAAGTAGTTGAATTTTAGAAATCCTCTCATCAATGTGGATACATGAGTAGCTAAAGTTAGATGGCGAGTACCGAAGGCCACTGTCATCGGAGTGTATACACTGATCTTTAAAGTAAAAATGCAATGCTTTTATTCTTTCTCTCTCACATTCACTCACTATTGTATAGCTTCATTACGATTTTTAACCATGGCTTTAATCGTTAATACTCAAGAACTAATCACAGCTTTTCTGGCTCATGATTGATGCATCCACTAGTCATCAACTCGTCATTAAGCCACAGCCATGTTTGACCATCAGTATTCATCCCTCATTGAGTAAATAAGCAATGGCGCATGCACTAGTCTGAAGGGGACATTCATATGCACATTTTAATCGAAGAAACTTTTTTTCTGTTTAACCATTGATTACTGATGGTCTCGGGACAATGTTACATCCTGTTATATTTTAGTAGCCGGCATCAGTTTCTTTGACAAAATTAAATCGGTCATCTTGTAAAGCACATGCTGAAGTAATAATTTATCCTTCACACTGTTTAAGTATTTATATGTTGCAGTCTTGAACTCTTGGCTCTTGGGTGCTCCAGTTCTAATATCCATGTTCAGTTCAGAAGACTTGGTCATTTAACATTGCTTTACATGGACTGTCTTATTTCTGTTGACATGATAGTGCAACCTAAGACCTAGTATTAGTGTTGGCCAATAGCTATGTCACAACAGTGACATGTAACGAGTCTCCATTTATGAGTGGATCTGCTTTGTCAGCTGGAGAGCGAAGTTTTGTTCTGTATCCAAGAAAAAGTGGGTGGTGGTACTTCCTTTACTAGTTTCGTCCCATCAAGGGAACAAGGTCCATATAGAATAGGAAATCAGTAGGCTTCTGGGAAATCAGTAGAATTCTGTATGGAACAAGGTCCATGTTGAATTGGATATTAGTGTAGATACAAACATCTAGTATGCATGATGGGTGTCTAGGCATGAGCAAAAGGATAAGGTGCTGTTCTGGAAGAACTATTCAGGTGATTTTAATTTTTCTTGTAGAATTCACAGCACAAGTCCGGAGTAGGAAGATAGGAAAATGGTCAGATAATATGGAGCATGGGTAATTCAACGGCAGAGTCCACATCTCAACCAATTAAGATCCCTATCTTCGCAATTGATCATATGTTGTGGTCATATTAAATATTGTATGACGAGAGAAACTATGCTTTGTGTTCCTCCTTTTTGAAAGTTGAGTATATAAGACAAAACAAATATATACCATACAAATACTGGACAGACATCATGGCATTTGCCAATTGAGTCAAATCCCATTTTAAAACCGCATATGTAATATACTCCCTCCGATCCTAAATTATTGTCATTGTTTAGTTCAAATTTGCACTAAAACAACGACAACAATTTAGGATCTGAGGGAGTATTAGAAATGATTTTTATAATACAAATACACTTTGAGTTACACAAGTAGCTGAACATCCCCCTTTTTGATGGGAAAGGAAACTCTGTCCTTAATCCGCAACTCCCCACTGTATAGCTGGGGATAACCCCATACGATGATCAAAATAAACTGCATATAGTAGCTAAGATTGACGCTATACTTGTTTGTTCATATTCACAGCCATTCACCGCTCAACTTCATGTTACGTTTTCCTTACATGGAGTTGGGTTCTGTTTGATTTTTGGCTAACTTTGCCATCTCTGAGCGTTTTCATATCCTATGACGATGTTGATTTTTCACATAATATATTCGTGAAGTCGTGATGCAACCAGTGGCTACTGCTCAACTTCTCCTTGTCTGTATCAACTTTCTAGTAAGATGTGATCAAACCTGGTTTTCTTCACAGGAATGACTTTGAAGCAACGTGTATGCATTGAAAAGAAAGAAGTGTATGCGCGTTCGTTTGGTTACATTGGGTACTCTTGAGCCATAATTCTTTCCTTTCCCTTCGTGGCCAGTAGGACCTGAGGTGTGTGTTTAGGACCCTATCTCAATGGTTAGGACTGGTGGGCAGGCCAGACCTGCTCCGGCGTGTTTAGGATCGCTGGTGACACACTCTAGGACTCATATCTGCATTTTCAAACTATTAGGACCCAGAAGACACCACACAAATATTTTTAGGACCTGCTGTGCATTTAACTCCGCAAAAATCTTACTCTCTCCGATTCTAAATTGTTGTCTAAATATTACATGTATCTAGACACCTTTTAAGAATAGATACATCCATATTTGGACAAATATGAGACAAGAATTTAGGATCGGAGGGAGTATTTTTCAAATTTCAGAAAAAAAATCACTCAACCAATACGTAGGTAGAAACTTAACCATACAAAAATCACAAAATGTAACAATACTGAAGCAACTTGTTTCGTACTCAAATATTTTTAGGACCTGCTGCGCATTTAACTCCGCAAAAATCTTATTTTTCAAATTTAAAAAAAAATCACTCAACCAATACATAGGTAGAAACTTAACCATACAAAAATCACAAAATGTAACAATACTGAAGCAACTTGTTTCGTACTTTATTTTGTGAATTTGACATAGCTTGTGAATGTTCATATTCCATTACGAAAATTGACAAGGCTGAGCTTCTAACCAGATGGGTGCTTTTATGATTTTCTCTCTCGAATTTCTACAAAACTTAAGATAACGATTTTTGCCAAGCTATTGGCTTCATCCATGTCCATGTTCTAAAAATTCAGACTAGGAAATAGCACCTCACCTCGCGCGTACCAGAATTAGATTGAAAATTTCCCCGTGTTTTAGGCAAACCATGTCTCCATCAGATTACTGCAGGGAGTATGGAATCTACAATTCTTCGTTTCAAACAAACAAGACCGGTTTGGAATCCAACCATTTTGAAAGTGCACATGTTAGTATCTGTATCAAACAAATAAGACTGGTTTGACATCCAACCAGTTTGAAAGTGCACTTGTTAATATCTGTATCAAACAAATGACATCGGTTTGGTTTGACAGGACAGCTACTTTCAAAGTGCGCTTTTAAAATCTGGCTTAAATCTGGTTTGGTTTGACACCCACTATTTTGAAAGCGCGCTTTTAAAATCTGGCTTCAACAACAGAATATTTACTGGTTTTCTGCTGTGCGTGTAGTTGGCTTTCTGCTAGTTCGTCTTTTGGTTGATTCCTCTCTCATGTGAACCTGTCCCATGACGAGGTAACGAGCGGCGACGTACGCTAATCAATGGGCTGCTTCGGTCAGGCCCTACACCTAAACTTCCCAACTAACTATTCCGACTCAATTAAAGCCAGAAAATAATAATTTGAAGCCACTAGTCTCCATAGAAACCCAGCTGCCATTTTACGTTTTTTTCTCAGCTTAAAGACACACTATTTGCCTCGTCATCAGAATTTATTATATTTGATGCACGGGAAAAAGGGAAAACGTGAACATGCGAGTCCCCTGATACGATCAGTACTACAGTACGAGTACTGCACTACTGCTACTGCCTTCTCATAAATTCAAGACGCTGGTGAGAAAACGAGCAAACCCATTGCGTTGGTTTACCCTGAGCCATCGGCTAACATCATACATTCATACTACACGTCTTGAGTCGCAGGTTTAGCTTAATTACGTGCGCCCATGGCGATGGCGCTCTAGAAGTAATGCCCCCGTAAGTTAGCTGAAAGGTTTGGAATTGGACTTAAACACACCGTCCTGGGCCTCTTTCCCTCCCACCATCACCACCAACCTAGCTGGCTAGCCTGCCCTGCGTATATTTACTCCCCATCTCGTCGCTCCGCTGCTTACCCCCTCTCCGCTTCCTTCCCTTCCATCTCCATCTCCTCGTGAGATCGAGACCAAGATTCAGCAATGGTGTCCCAAAGGTTCAAGCCGGTGGAGGAGTGCAGCTGCGAGGGGCGGTCGGAGCAGACGGTGGCGGCGGACTTCGACGGCACGCTGCTGAGGTCCTCCAACGCCTTCCCGTACTACCTCCTGGTGGCCCTGGAGGCCGGCAGCGTGCTCCGCGCCGTGGCGCTGCTCCTGTCCGTGCCCTTCGTCTACGTCACCTACATTTTCTTCTCCGAGTCGCTGGCCATCGGCACGCTCGTGTACATCTCCGTGGCCGGGCTCAAGGTGCGGAGCATCGAGATGGCGGCGCGGTCGGTGCTGCCCAGGTTCTACGCCGAGGACGTGCACCCGGAGAGCTGGAGGGTGTTCAGCTCCTTCGGCAAGCGGTACATCGTCACGGCCAGCCCCAGGATCATGGTGGAGCCATTCGCGAAGGCGTTCCTCGGCGCCGACAGGGTGGTCGGCACGGAGCTGGAGGTCGGCAAGTCCGGCAAGGCCACCGGGTTCATGGTCAAGCCCGGGGTGCTCGTGGGGGATCACAAGAAGCAGGCCGTTGTCAAGGAGCTCGGCGACGCCGTGCCCGACGTCGGCATGGGCGACAGGGAGAGTGATTTCAACTTCATGTCCATTTGCAAGGTTCGATGGTCTCTTCAGCTTTTCCTTCTCCTTTACTCGCTTTTCTGAATTATTACCTTTCTGAATTAACTGTGGGGAACTGCTGTAAAATTGTTATCTAGGCAGATTCCGCGTCACCTGTTCTGTTTTCACGAAATTTCGTCGAATCCCTGAATTTTAAACATGCATGGGTACGTAGTAGTATTATGGAAACGCTAATTAAGTAGCATTAGCAGCAATTCCTGACACCAGTAGCTAGCACTAGAGGCGTCCTTTGTTTTATGGCGACGTGTGAAGTGTTCATTCACGCGCTCACGCGAGCGAAATCGCTGGATAGAGTTTGGTCAGTTGGTAACCAACTGACTATGCGGTGACCTGAAATTCAGTTGGTGACCAACTGCGCTGTGAGGTGACCTCAGATTTCATCAGGGTACAATAGGCACTGGGAGTTGTTCAGCTGCAGGTTTAGCAGCGACGGGTTCAGTCGCTAATCAACCAAACTGCACAGTCGCAAACGTAATTCGGCCCAGAGACAGCTTGTCCGTGGCCCCCGTGGCGGAGTGAATGCCCAGCCTCCATTTACGGTTGTTTGGTGAGAATTCAAGCCTTGTCCAGGGCGCATTCAAGGAGATGGATCGCCTGGCTTGCCGTCCGAGACATCAAAGCTGGAGCTGACTAGCCGAGCCTGACTGCCAGATCTACGGGCCGCTCCTTTTTCTTCCTCTCCTGCTACCGTCCTGGTCGACTTGCAGAGAAATAAAGTCGCAATTGTTTTTTCTTTTCTTTGGGACCGTCGTTCTGGCACTGTTCTAAGAGAATAACTAATTTCCTTCTTTGGGGGTGGGGAGGCTGCCACCGACTTTTATGGCGTCAGATTTGCAGTTAATCTGTATCTCTGTCCTGGCCTACTGCTAGGAGTTGTTTACTGTATTTTGGCCTCAGTTCCCTACTGCCTGTGGCCTGTGGCCTGTTCTGTCAACAGTGTCAACCTAGCTAAACCAGCAACCGTGAGTCCGTGACATCTTTACCGGTAGCCTAATATGCTATCGCAATAATTCATTACTACTACGTAGTACTAATCTGAAATTGCAATAAGCAGTACCGAACCAAGCATGTGGATTCAGAACCTGTAATTAATTTCAGCAGGTGTACAATTGTACCAACATTGAGTGCATGGCAAAATTAATCGAGTATGCTGATCAAAATAAACACTAGTACTGCATGACTCGTGGTACCACTACATATGTAGAGATTTCTCCGCGTCGATAATTGACGCTTGGGATGCACGCTGAGCAACGTACTGTGGTGTCCTGATGCCGTGCAGGAAGCCTACCTCGTGACATCCAGGAAGTACAGCCCGTTGCCCAAGAACCAGCTGCTGAGCCCGCTGATCCTCCACGACGGGCGCCTCGTGCAGCGCCCGACGCCGCTGGTGGCGCTCGTCACCTTCCTCTGGATGCCGTTCGGCTTCGCGCTGGCGCTCCTCCGCGTCTACATCAACCTGCCCCTGCCCGAGCGCATCGTCTTCTACATCTACCACATGATGGGCATCAGGCTCATCGTGAAGGGCAACCCGCCGCCTCCCCCCAAGAAAGGGAGCCCCGGCGTCCTCTTCGTGTGCAACCACCGCACGGTGCTCGACCCGATCGAGGTCGCCGTCGCGCTCGGCCGCAAGGTGAGCTGCGTCACGTACAGCATCTCCAAGTTCTCGGAGCTCATCTCGCCGATCAAGGCCGTGGCGCTGACGCGGGAGCGCGAGAAGGACGCCGAGAACATCCGGAGGCTGCTGGAGGAAGGCGACCTGGTCATCTGCCCCGAAGGCACCACCTGCCGCGAGCCCTTCCTCCTGCGGTTCAGCGCGCTCTTCGCCGAGCTCACCGACCGCATCGTGCCCGTGGCGATCAACACCAAGGAGAGCATGTTCCACGGCTCCACCGTGCGGGGGTTCAAGCTCATGGACCCTTACTTCTTCTTCATGAACCCGCGGCCCGTCTACGAGGTCACGTTCCTCAACATGCTGCCCAAGGAGCTCACCTGCGGCGGGGGCAAGTCCCCCATCGAGGTCGCCAACTACATCCAGAAGACGCTCAGCGACCAGCTCGGCTTCGAGTGCACTGCCATCACGCGCAAGGAGAAGTACGGCATTCTGGCAGGCACCGACGGACGCGTGCCGTCCAAGAACAAGGACACGGATAAGGAGAAGAAGTAGCGGATGGATCGATCAGGGTACTCCGTCCCGGGCTACTTGTTGTTATTGTTTACAGTTTACTACTACGATTAATTGTTATTTGTCAAGAAGTTGGTCAATTACTCACTGTATTTGCAGGAAATTAAGAGGACAGTGTCGTGTATTAGCTCGGAGATCACAATTATCTAAGTACCAATAATTGTTTCTTTGCACCAAAAGATGAGCAATTTTATGGATGATTTTCGTAGTTTTGTCAGTCAGGTGTATATATTACTAGCGATTGTTTTGAGCTATCGTACCCTCGTACTTTTTAGAGTACTGATTCTAGCTTCTTTTATGAAAGAAAAATTCATAAGACCACACGCTTTGTGTCATTTGTAACGCAAAATCACAGATTTGCCACATTTGTAACGCAAAATCACAGTTGTGGCAAATCTTCTCACATAATCACATAATCACAACTGATTTTTTTTTAGAAGTAAAATTTACTCTTTTCTTCAGAATTGCGTAGTGATTCTGGCGTGCTTTAAGGTCCCCCTAAAGCCCCAGCAAAACAAATGCCTAGAGAGCAGCCCAAAAAGAAAAGCCCGAGGAGGTAAAGGAGGCCCACAATCGGGCAAGCACTTAGAGATAAAAGCCAATAATTATTCTAAAAAAAAGATAAACGCCAATCATTGATCGCTACGCACATACCTGTTGTAGATATAGTTCGAATATTCGACCGATATTCTCTCTTCCTAAGCTTCTTCAACCTCTATTCGGGTGTATAAGCCCTGCAAGTCTAAATCAACAATTTAACTATTCCCTCTGTCCAACAAAAAATGTCTCAACTTTAACTAAATTTGAATGCATCTATAAAGTAACTCATGTCTAGATACATTCAAATTTTGACAAATTTGAGACATCTTTTGTTGGACGGTGGGAGTAACAGATTTAAGTTCTATGACAAGAAAAATATATCATAAAAACTCATTTGATTACGAATTTAATGATATATTTTTTGTGCAACATGATACATATTTAATTGATCAAACTGGTGATCTAGAAATCCACGCAAAACTTATAAACCTAGACAGAGGTAGTAAAGTGTGGCGTCACGGTAGTTCCTGGAAATGTAATTTGGTGCCTAGAATAGACGGAGCTGTAAGTCTAAGAGGCTATATCTATAATGGTTTTGAATTTAGCCTGGTTTAAAGTTTCAAAAATTCCTACAAAAATTCCATATGTTCTACAAACTTGCAAAATTTAAAGTTGAAAATCAAATGCATTTGGTAAGAATTAAAAAGATATATATACAAATGAATAGTGTCAAATGGTGGAGGACCAGTATTCAGGCTGAATTTCTTTTTTCGCTACAACCAAATGCAAGTTTGGACTTAATTTTACACATACATAAAATATCACTTCTCTAATATATGTACTTTTTAAAATATTTTTTTCAAGAAAAATCAACGGAGTTTTCACCGTAGAGGTGGTTTTCACCATATACTCCGTCTTTATCTTTAATATTCATCTTACACTAGCCCAATATCGTTTATGTCTGGAAAAACTGTAAACTTGGACTTTCTACATTTTGATTGTAGGATTGTTTGAGGAGAGATTACTTCGATCAACCATGTAATTTCTTGGCATTTATGAGATCAAAGGTGAAACCTCTAATCACTTAAATACATTTATCTTGGAGAATCCCACGTCCTTTAAGTGTCCACTTTAGTTATGCAGTGGTGGCAACTTTAGTCTGAGGCGGTGGAACTTTTAGTGCCCGGTGCTATCAACATTCTCGCACGGCAGCCAGTAAACTCTTGCTTCACGCGGCAGGGCCAGAGAGCAAATGTTCACGCCGTTTCTTTGAGATCAAATGGTTGGGATTGGAAAAAATTCAAGTTTTCGGAGGTTTTAGCCACTATTTCAACTTAGCCAGATCGGACATTCTCGCATGGCAGCCGGTAACTCTTGCTTCACGCGGCAGGGCCAGAGAGCAAATGTTCACGCCGTTTCTTTGAGATCAAATGGTTGGGATTGGAAAATTTTCATTCGGAGGTTTTAGCCACTATTTCAACTTAGCCAGATCGGTAAGCAGCGGCGCCCACTAAAATCAGAAAGCCCAAAAGTTTATTATCGTCGCAACAAATTCCGAAAAATGCGAGTAGTAGTTATATATGAATGGAACGTATATTCATTTGTCGATTCACCCATACCTCAACAACAGTTACACAACCCGAATGACACAAAAGTATCGACAACAAGCAGAACAAATTCAGCAGCCAGAATGAGCAAGCACCAGAATTCAGAAGCCAAATAATGTACGTATAGTAGGATGCATACGCAAGACTATGCAGCGGCGGCGGTGGTAGTCGGGATAACGACGGATCCCAGCTCGGGCGGCTCCTCCTCCGGCGGCGCGACGTAGCTGGCAAGGTCCCTGGGCTTGACGTTGACGCGGAGGCCGTTCTTCATGAAGAGAGTGAGCGATATCTTCTGCTGCACCTTGTGCCCCGGCACGAGCTCCACCGAGTGGCGCAGCAGCACCGCGGACGCGATGGACTTCATCTGCAGGTAGGCGAGGTCTTTCCCGAGGCACGTCCTCGGCCCGCCGTTGAACGCCACGAAGCGGTACGCGTCCTTGACGGGCTCGAAGCGGCTGCCGTCAGCCGAGAGCCACCGCTCCGGCCGGAACTCGGCGCAGTCTTTCCCCCAGATGCTCTCCATCCTCCCGACCGAGTAGATGGAGTAAGTGATCGCGGAGCCGGCCGGCACCACGGTGCCGTCGGGGAGCACGTCGTCCGCCACCACGTACTTGGAGTCCTGCGGCACCGACGGGTACAGCCGCAGCGTCTCCGCCAGCGCCGCCTTCAGGTACACGAGCCGTTCCAGCTCGTCGAAGCCCAGCGGCTCCTCGGTCCACTTCCCCGTGCCGTCGTCGTGCTCCCCGCGGGTCTCCCTGAGCACGGAGGCGATCTCCAGGAGCACCTTCCGCTCCACGTCCCGCCTCTGCATGATCGTCCAGAAGAACCAGCTGAGCGCCACGGAGGAGGTGTCGCGCCCGGCCAGGAGAAAGTTGAGCGCGATCCACTGCAGCACGTCCTCCGGGAACGCTTTCCCGTTGCTGTCGCGCTTCTTCATGAACCGGGAGAGGAGATCGTCCGAGGGCGTGGCCTTGCGCGCCGCGATGGTCTCCGTCATGAACTGGTCCACCACGGCGAGGCTCTTCCGGAGGCTTTGCTCGCTGCCGAGCCCGAGCGCCTTCTTGACCCGCCACAGGAAGCTCGGGAACAGGAACCTCTGCATCGTGGCCCCCGTGGCCTCGTCGAAAGCGGCGGCGAAGGGGTTCTCGGGCAAACCCGGGGACAAGGTCTCGGGATCCTTGCCGAAGGTGAGGCCACAGATGTTGTCGAAGGTGAGGCGAAGGAGGAGGTCCTGGAGGTCGACGCTGGCGGCGGCGTCGCAGTGGTCGGCCAGGATGCGCCAGAGGCGGTCCTTGATGGAGCGGTTGGCCCAGCGCGCCATGGCCTGGCGCAGCGTCCGGGTGGTGAACTCGAGCGCGGCCGTCTTGCGCTGGAGCAGCCACGTCTCGCCGTCCGAGTTGAAGATGCCCTGGCCCAGGAGGTCGTGGAACGCCGCCTGCCACATGGGGCCCTTGGGGTAGTTGTCGAAGCGCGCGCGCAGGATGTGCTCCAGGTTCCGCGGGTTGCAAGTCACCGTCACCAGCCCCTGCCGCCGCGCCAGGAACGGCAGCGGCAGGATGCAAGTCTGGTACGTGGCCGCGTCGCCCGTGGCGCGGAGGTTGTCGGCGATCCAGTCGTGGACACGCGTCCGGTTCGCCACCACGCTGGGGAGGCTGCCCACGAGCGGCCACATCCGGGGCCCCGAGAGCCGCCTCGACAGCGCCCAGAACCACAGCATGTACGCCGAAGCCAATGCCGCCAGCGTCGCGGCCACGGCGTAGGGTTCCAACTGCAACTGCAACATGCCGCCGCCGCCACCCATTGCCATGGCCATGGCCATGCGCGGTACTACGTAAAATTAAAGCTTTGGAATAGTAGTACTTTGCTAAGTGGCGATATGATTAATCGAGAGGTGTGGATTTAGGCCCTTGTGATTAAGAAACGGTGCGGGTGCTTGGTGAGTTGGGAAATGTGTTTCGCGCCCTCGTGTATATATATACTCTGCACACGAGCCGTGTGGAAATGTTTCACTTTTGCTATTGTCTTGCGAGGTTTTGAATCCATGATGGGCGAAAAAAGAAGTGTTGCTCTTGTGCATACTTCTTGCCTTGTGGTCCGTTCTTCTCAACAAGAAAATTTCTGGGATGTTGCTCACTCTAGTAGTCTAGTGATCGTGCTGGTAGAGTGAGTAAACTAGATATCGGTTGGTGCCGTTATGTAGAGACTGTAACAGGAAGCAAGCAGCTGTAGGTATTGGAGGATGCTCTGCTGCAGAAAATTCAGGGGCGATTGCTGTCGTCAAGAGCTTTCATATTCCCTCCCGTTTGCGGAAACTAGTGAGAAGATTAGCCCATACTTTTACCAATCCTTTTCATAAGTGTTTGAGGTGCTGGATCTAGAAGCAGAGGAGGCGATGGTACGAACTTGCAAGCGATAGTAGTAGGTGAGAAACAATCTCTGTCCCTGCTAACAATCATCCAACAAACTAAACCAGAAAGTAACGCGTTAGAAACTTGTAGGCAAGCATGCGAGACAGGTGTATGCCCTTCATTTATTCTCACTTTGATCGGTTTGCATTTCTACTCACGTATGCCCCTCACAGGGGATGACAAAAAACTGTTACTTCAATTAGAAAGACGACTTACACTTTTTTTAGGAAAAAACTTACACTTCTTTTCTAAATGCGTTACTCCGATTTGCACAAATCTCCACGTTTCCTTATTTATGTTGTAGCCGCAACATTTTCCTTTCATTTAGTAACGTGGAAATGAAATTATTTTTTCATACGGTTTTTATGACCGGACCCCATTGTCATGAGATAACGGAACAGAAGTTCACAACACCCACTCAATAATACATACTTGCCACACGAAGCTCACGAGAACACACCCAGGACCTAACTAGAAGTTCGAAACAAACTCGATCAGTTCATCACTGATGATTTGATTACAGACTCCGAAGGCCGTCAAATTCATTGTTGACATCGTGAACTAGTGTTTTTGAACTTGCTTCTCATTCATTCTTCTTCACCCTCAACTCGTGTCTCCCATGTCTTCATCTTTCCCTTGGTGAGCAGCTTCAGTCCTTCTCACATCGATCTTGGATTGTCTTGGATGAAGTCGTAGCGCTTCCTGTTGTAACCTGACGCAAAGTACTTCTAAGAGCAGACAGAGCAAACAAGCTCAACTAGTGTTATGATCATTTTTCGTCCACACCTCTACAATTACAAATCAAATGAAATTGTGAAAATGTTTTTTTCTATTTTCAGAAGAGGAAAATAGAAAATATATGTGGGCCTGCAGTGGATTGGGCCATGAGACTTGCTGGCTCGGTACTTGGGCCGCATTTGGTCATTTATGTAGGTTCTGCTTAAATTTGGAAATTGCCCAGCCTGTTACATGCTGCGAGTCATGGGCCGTACTTTGCGGCCTTTATCTGGTCTGTTGTGTCAAAACGTCATCCACAGAAAATCCTGCCTATTTTCGCAGCTAACACCCCCCGTGAACCGAATGCACGACAAAAAAAAGAAAAAAAATCCTCTGCACGTCTAGCAGGTAGCGCTGTGTCACGGGGTGTACATATTGTACAAGTTTAGGCTGCCAGCCGTCGGAAGTGCGCAACGGATAAATACTGCTACCAGCTCGTTGGAGGGTGCGTCGACGTGGATCGACCGTCTTCTGTTTGGCCACCCTGCATTGGGAATTTAACGTGGCTTGCGGTCAGATGGAACCGTCCAAACAGAGCCGCGCCAAACCTGCACCTTCGGAGGTCAAACTCGATCCATGTTCAACTCCCATACGCTGTGCACGCCTCCAGATTTTGGTTACCCAAAATAGTTGGCCGTCACGCGATCACTTTGGTGTTTTTAGATAGATATAAGCTAGGGTTGCGCTGCGTTGATTCGAATGGGGTTTGGCGCGCGTGCAGGGGTGGCCGGCTGCCATGGGGCGTCTCGCATCGAGATCGTTGGTGGATTTTGGGGAAGACAAGGGAGAACGGACACGGAGATGCAAGGCAAAGCCGGACAGCGAGGAGGCCTCACGCTGAAGACCAAATCCCAGGTTGTTGTGCGCGCGGAGGATAAAAGAATCGGTGGTGATCAGATTGAGGAGCTCGGAATCTGTTTTTGGACGAACGAGTCAGAACAATATATGCCTTCCTTCTGCTCCTGTGTGATTCGTTATACTGGAGTATTAGTTTTCAACTAGTAGCACGATTTTTTGGTAAGTTTTCGACAATGAGTTAGCTTTCACTCCTGGTCTCCGTACATGACTCCTAATAGTCGTCAGTACTTACTGTCCACAATTGATCTTCGGATCAAAGTAATCATGAAATACTCCTATTCTCCACGTCACTTATTTTGGGACCGAGAGAGTAGTTGTTTTGCTCCGATTCTAAGTTTCAGGACACTCCCTTATTGGTACTCTGGCGATACCCAATTACGTGTACTTTTCTTTGATAATTACCAGTAGTTAGATACGATTTCCATGTCTCGCGCAGTCGCGCGCATTGGCATGCACGGATCGATATCATGCTCTAGGGCAAAAACCACATGAGAACCAGATATGATGGTTCTTCCGCTCATTCAATTAAGCTCCACAAAAACCAACTTGCTTTGCCTTTTTATGATGTTTTGTCGGAGGGAAAGTAGTCTTGGTTAACCAAGCAGTAATCCTACTATTAACGTAGGATACCGACCAAATTAAATACAGCATCATACTACTCCTACTATACTACTATAAAACAAATCATCCAAAGCCATGATAATTAGCCCCAAAACAACTTTGGCCCCTCGAGACTGCCCATGCATGCCCACTTGAACGTGGTCACGCTTGCCGCATGATGAAAAATGGATCCTCCCCATGCATGCATGCACCCTCGTCAACCACTTTCGCCACAAAAAGACGCAGACGACGCGATCAAACGGAATTACGGAAGCCAATCATGTCCGGTTTTTGCTTAGCTTCGTCGCCCATCCAATCAATTCGTCACGCGAGAAAGGGTTAGCAATGCTCAAATTAAACTAATCCAGGCTTCCGTTTCGGCTCGGTTGCATGTCTTTATAGTTCTTCGTGGAGCACGCTCTCGGCCAGGCGAGCGATCGGATCTCTGTATCCTGTGCTTCCTTCGATTCTAAATTTCTTTCGATTCTAAATTGTTATCAAAATATTACATGTATTTAGACGTTTTTTAAGAATAGATAAATTCATATTTAAGCAAACTTAAACTTTGAGTTAAAAATTTAGGATGCGAGTAGGTAGCTAGCTACAGCCAGCGACCGGATCGAAGGGCCGAAAGATGCAGGACGCTTGCCAACGTACGTACGGGATACCCGCTGGATGGATGGATCGATCGCCTCGGGAATTGGCTCCCACGCAGCACGGGTTTCCCGTGCACGGCGCGCTCGGGAACGCCCAAAAGGCCGGAAAGCCGGCCCGGCGCCACGACCGACGTGCGCCAGCCCACGTACGACCGGCATGCAACTAGTAGCGCTCAACGGGCGCGATCGAGCAAGCAGAGCTGATCGCGGCCACTCTCTGCTGCCCGGTGGGAGCCATTATTCAAACCGCACGGCTTTCCCCCTCCTAGCTGCTGCTGCTGGCTGCGCTGCGCTGCCCGTGACACGGGTAGGCTTAAAAAAACGTGGGGGAAAGCAAAGGGAATGAGCTAGTTTTGGCCTTGCCGTCGCTTTCCGGAGCGGCCGCTCGCGATCTCATTCCGGTTGCCCGGCCCTGCCGCGGCCGGGCAGTGTGGCTAATATCATTGGAATCTGCCGAGGGGACGCCCCAAAAGCGTGACACCTTCCTCAGCTTTCCAGGAGGAGTCATCCAAAAGTTGTATCCCCGCGCCGCGGACTTAACGGGTGCTAGACTTAGATTGTGAATCGACGCCGAATGACGCGCACGTACTAGTGCGGCTGGCCTTATTTGTCCTGAGAGCACTTACGTGTACACTGGGGTCTGGGTATGGTTGGTTGGCTTAGTTTGGTGGTGCCATGCGTACCGGCGTACGGTTTGGCTGGACCCTGCCACCTTTTCCTGCCGACGAGATCGAGAGTACATGTGCAAAGCAGACAGGAATTCAGAGGGATCGAGTGCCATGCAAGTACGGTGCTTGAGTTTTTGCGTTAACTGGTATGCATGTCTTCATGCATCATGATTGGGCGTGCCTAGTTGGCGAGGTTTCTGACTGCCGTTTATGCATAAGAGAACATGCATGGTAGCTTACCTACTCCTCGTCACATGATGAACAGTTGCCTGCAGAAGGTGCAGAAGGAATTTGTGTAGCGCGTTCGCTGCTGCATGCAGATCTTCAGTACAGGATGAGATAGATGAATCAAGTCGGTGTTATTGTTTGACTACAAGAGAGTACGCAGCATGTTACTACCCTGACATCTCTTTTGAATTTCATGCCTGAGATTCACGTTCACACCTTCAATTTGGCAAGCGCGCTACTGACAAGTTTGACTGCAACCACATACGGCAAAATCGATCTCCATGCGCGCAGCTACCCAATAATTAAGTAACGTGCAAGTGCATCTCTGGTAATACTACTTTATATACGTAGTAAGCAATAAAAAGACAAACTTAATTTTGGGAAATTGGCATGCGTCTTGGTGGCAGGGTGAAGTGTGATATGAGAAAAATGCAACTTTGTCAGCTTGTTGCTAACTTGTTCATAAGCTACTCAAGAAATCTGCAAATTTTAATCGGACGCACGCGTAGGCATGCACTTCGATGGGGTCATGCATGCTAGGCCAGAGCGAACTCCAAAACTAGATTGTCCATGCACCAGGAGCCTGGTCCTCACCACGATTCTGTTCCACCAGTCACGACCCATGCAAGGAGCCAGAGATCTCAATGGAATAATGAACCCCAAATCAGCTGCCTTAATGTAACCAATAATCATGGACTCGGCAAGCACAGTGCTCATTCTAAGACATGGTGCTACGCGACACGACGGCACACTTAGGTTTGCATGCATGGGCGACCAAATCCTCATTATCAATTCGGCCCTTAAGGATGTCGGGCACGGCGCACGAGACGAGCTAATCCTAGCTAGCAGCAGTAGCAGTAGCGTTTTGCATGCAAGCAGTGGCAGCTTTTGCGCATGTCTCCTCTCCTATCTCTCCATGCTCTCGCTCTCTCTCCATGTCCGAGAAAACAAAAGGAGAAAGGAAAGGAAAGTATGCGCACCGAGACCTTCGAATCCGCTACTGCCACTGCCACGACCACCGCCTCGGCCCTAGCTAGCCCTGCCCAATTATATAAGTGCAGTCCCCGGCCCTCTGCGCTGCGCATCTATTGATTTCAGCATCGCTTCTGACCAGAAGAAGATCCCGGAAGAAACAAGATCAGGAACAGAAAGTAGCTAGAAGTCGGATAGATAGAGCAGCTAGCCAAACGGCGTAGCTCAGCCTGAGAAAAGACACACATACATACAGCTAGGGGAGGGATGGAGGTGCTGAGCGGGAGGGTAGGGGTGAAGTGCGGGCGGTGGAACCCGACGGCGGAGCAGGTGAAGGTGCTGACGGAGCTTTTCCGGGCGGGGCTGCGGACGCCGAGCACGGAGCAGATCCAGCGGATCTCCACCCACCTCGGCGCCTTCGGCAAGGTGGAGAGCAAGAACGTCTTCTACTGGTTCCAGAACCACAAGGCCCGCGAGCGCCACCACCACAAGAAGCGCCGCCGCGTCGCCTCCTCCTCCTCCGACAACAGCAGCGCCAGCAACAACAACGACGAAGCAGCAGATCACGGCCGCAGTAGTGCCCGCGAGGACCTCCTGCTGCAGCCTCCCGAGAGCAAGCGCGAGGCCAGAAGCTACAACCACCACCGCCGGCCGATCATGACATGTAAGCTAGCTATATACCAGCACTTTGTTTTTCCCTGAGCTAGTTTGTAGAGATCGACTGCTCTGCAGATCATGACGTTAATTGCTGATCTCGTCCATGCAGATGTAGGCTATGTGAGGGACGAGGTGGAGCAGGAGGTGGTGATGTGGGAGCGGCCGACGAGGGAGGTGGAGACGCTCGAGCTGTTCCCGCTCAAGGCAGCCTACGACCTCGAGGCGGCGGACAGGCTCCGGTACGTGAGGGGCGCCGGCGAGCAGCAGTGCAGGGAGATCTCCTTCTTCGACGTCGCCAACGGACGGGATCCGCCGCTGGAGCTCAGGCTCTGCAGCTTCGATATCTAGCTGGAGTACACTGCTAGATCGATTGACGCACGCACGCATGTAGCTGCAGCTCCTGCTGCTTGTACCTGACCATGCCACGCACGACATCATATCATTGCCTACGTAGTCCTTGATTTCTAGCTATCCACATTAAAAGGCGTACGTGACGGGGATACGGCGCCAGCCATGTGTTGTAAGCACCACCGTTATCGCAGGCAGAATCTGAGAGGATCGGCAAACAGCACGCTAATCATGAGATGTCCGCCACCCTTTTCCTTGGTATTTTCATCAAGAGATGTATACCACTACCGCTTTCTTTTGTTCATTCCCGCTACATATGGTCTACCAAGAATCTGGTTGCATGCACACTGACATACATATGACATGCATGCATCCATATACGATCAAAACCTATACATGACTCCTGCACTCGATCGTAGTACTCCTATAAAAAATCCCCAGTCTCTAAGTATATATAGTGCAGTATTTTGAACTTTTGTGTGTTTTCCTGGATTCGAATATTCTACAATACAAACTATAAAATCCGACTTCACGAATATATTTTCTCACTTTCTTATAAATCTAGCTACAGTAAAATATCTTACTCTCGGAGACCGTGAAAAGACTCATGTCTGTGGACGGAAATAGTCCATGTTAGCGCTGAGCCGCTGAATTTCGTCGATCGAGCATGCAAGCTCTGAAGTCTGTAATGTTTTAAAAAAAATCTTACAGTAGTTGTCAACAGTTCATACATTCAAGGTGTTAGGTGAGAACATGCAGTAAGAACACATGATTTGCGACAGTACGTACACGGTACACATTGGATTCAAAATGTCGTGCTAAAGGCACCTAATTTTAATCCGTGAGCTTGTCGTACCGGGAGTACTTCTTGTCCCTGGCCTTTCTAAGAAAAGAATTCTGACTTGCTCAGTGCATGTGATAGTCAACTGGTGCATGCTTCCCTCTAGGAAATTGCTGGCCGATCAGCTGCTTTGGAGGCTTATCGTTGGACCTAGAGTTTCAAAGTTTGCAGCTAACTTGTCGGCCATCTGATCCATGCCTTCTTGTTTGTTGACTTTCACACACTGACTAACGTAGAACAAGAATCTTAACACATTCAACACGTATTGGAATGTATGACACACATTCAATGTCCGTACCTTGTACAGTAAAGCTGCATACAGTCTGCAGAGTGTCAGCTCTGGTGTCAAAAGGCAAGCTGAAACTTGTACGTGGTTTTTTGGAAGAAAAACGTGTATGTGGTTACTCGCGCTCGACCAACAGACTGTGGCGGGCAAGCAAGAAAAATGAGAAAAGCTCCCATAGATTTTTTATTTTTTTTGTAAATGAATGACTAAAGTCTTCGTGTTAATTTTTTCAGATTTATTGGGAAAAACATATGAAACGAAATATCACTACATAGATGGAGGCATGCATGCGCATGCATGCCTGCTTGAATTGGTCTCGGAATCCAAAATGGACTTTGTACTTCCTCCGTCCAACAAAGAATGTCTCAACTTTAACCAAATTTAAATGCATCTATACGCTAAATCATGTCTAGATACATTCAAATTTTGACAAACTTGAGACATTTTTTGTTGGACGGACGAAGTAGTTTCTTTTTGCCAAGTTAACCCTCTTATACATAATAAGTGTCGTTGATTTAGTACAAATTTGTACTGAAGCTGTACTAAGTCAGAGACACTTATTATGCATGGATAGGGAGCACTACTGTATTTTGTTTGTAGCCACAACGTTGTGTCAAGGATCAATTAGTCAATCTGGCTTGTAGAGTCACATTAGTACAATGTATACATCTACTCCCCCTTCAAAGTGAGCTGCGTGTCACCCGCATTCGCAGATTGTATACCCCGTGTCAAGTGCAGTGAAATATCAAACACGAGATGCCAAATTGCCCTGTATTGAGAATGATCTGTGTATTTTTTTTTCTGAGAATCGAATGATCTGTGTAAAACGGATTATGCTATGAACTATCGCAATTATAGACCAGAGGCCCGCGGCCCATTATTTCTTCTTAAAACAGTCAGAACAATTAGGTACTACTGGACGACTGACTAAGGAGCAGCGTGGGCTGGAAACTGAATTTACAGACCCATATCCAGCAGCCAAGACAGCCCAAGTTCGCCCCGCACAAAAACATGGGCCTCGTTTCCTCAAAAGAAAAGCAGGGGCCTCTCATTCGTTGGCGACCATGGTTCGTGAGAAGGCCGCGGTCACACGGCATCGGTGGCCCAGAAAATCTTAAATGGGCTTTTGCTCTGCCCCAACGTTACCAAACTCCGTCGTTTTCGCCGGTGACCCGGCGAAGCGGTGAGCACGAACTGATCACCCTTAGACTATGGTGTTTGGACAGATTGGTGGACGAGCGTGCGGCACTGGACAAGTAACCAGCGACGAGGGGGGAGACAGGCGTGGTGTTACCCGTGCTGTAGCACCCCTCTAGCAATGGAGCTCAAAAGAGAAGCTATTAGCTATTTAGCACATAAGTATGGAAGATTCATAAATATAGCACTGTTAGATCTATTTTAGCACCATTACATCTATCTTAGCACCATTCATCTTCAGTTTCTAGCTCCGCCGACGACGACGATTGCTGCCTGTGGGTGCTAGCTGGTATACATATCGACAATGGTATCCTAGAGGTTCCTGTTAAGAAAACAACTTCCGTTTTCTGCCCTTCAAAAAATAGTACTTCCGTTCTCAATAGTAATCGACGTATTTTGTTTCCTTTTATAAGTATTACTTTGTCGACATGTGATATATGTGATACAAATCATTAATAACCGTAAAAGTACTTTTAAATATGAATTCAATTATATCAATTTTATTTCACAAAAATATATGTTGATAAACTAATTGTTGGCCAAAAACTCTGTCAAAGTAGACAAAATACGCCTTATTTTTAGGAACGGAGAGAGTATAACTGATGTGTTTTTTCTCAAAAAATAAAAAGACCTAGATTATGCTAAGGGAGTTATACAGCCCAGTCGGGTTAGGTTACGAGTCGGTTTGCAAGGAAAGATTCCTACGCTAAAAGATTGGGATGCCTCCAAAATATCGGGGAGCTTTCTTGTCTCCAATTCCAACTCGTCGCGGAACCCCCGAGTGGAGGTCGGACACCTTTCAAAGCGTTTGTTTATTCTCTGTTTGTTGGGTAGAGTTGGACCGGTATGAACTTATCCGAGTCCAGTAACCATCGCCACATAATCTTGAGATGGTGTTCTTTTTGGCGGTGTGTGTGAAGGTAGCCAAATCGGCACGTGTTGATCTAGGTGACCGCATTGGGTTTTGTTGTAACCATTTTTGTCAAGTTTTCCATTAATTAACCGGGATTCGAAAAATACTTTAATGAGACGAGGCAAAAGCTCAAAAAAGACTGAAAGTAATAGCGAGATATTTTTCAGAACACGCAAAGGATACAAAGCACCTGGACATAGTACAGCATGATATTTTCACAAGATGGGATTGAATGCGCACAATAGATGAAAGGCCAAAAGTGTGAAATACAAGGGGAGACACTAGCATCTGCGCACAGGGGTGTGTAGAATCACAAAAGAACAAGAAAAACTACCGGTACTTCCTGGACGACGAGTTCATGAACCTGATGCATTCCTCCACGGCCTCGCTCTTGTGGGACTCATCAGCGACGACAAGGGTTGCAGAATGCCGCATGCTACTGCTTCTCGCCGGCGTACACTCCAGGGAACGTGAAGCGGCACTGGAGGGGCCTTTCTTCGTTGGCGCCGACGACCAAAACGCCATGGCGACGCTTACCCTCGCGCGCCGGTAGCAGCTAGCGGCCGACCACCGTGCGCTCCTCAGGAGGCGGCAGCCGCCGCCGCGCGCTTGCGCCGGCCGGTCCCGGTCCGAGGACGACGACGTCTGCGCCGACCGGGCGGATCTGCTCGTCTGCAGGGAGATCATAGGGTTGCCGCTGGTGGCGATCTCTGGGCTGATTCTTGTACACTCACTTCCTTTCCTCCTCATCGTGGGGATTGATTGATTGATGCCTTGTCCGAGATGGTTAAGTGGAGTCTACGTATCACCAGGGTGGCCTAGGCAGGGCTGGTTTTATACGGGGCAAGAGTGTTCCTGTGCTGAAAAGAAAAGCAGACCGCTGCCACTACAAGTATGTGACGAGAGCATGAAAGGCACGCTGCAAGAAAAGATAAAGAAGCAAAGGGAGAGACAAGCTAGCGAAAGAAAAGTGTTTGGTCTAATTGACCACCAAGTTTGTACAACCGATCAGATCACGCAAACCAATGAGTAGACTGCACATCAACTCTAAAACGGTTCAATATGACCGGGAACCGCCAAGGCTCACAGCTTTAATGAAGAGGAGAGAGCCCGACATGTGTATCTGGGGGCGCACAGTATATTCTTGTTGCCTAGCGATGGTGGCCGGAGAATATCGATCTCTCGTGGAAACGATGCAGATCTCGCAAGAGGATCAGAACCAACCGAGGTGCCCTGAATCGGAGAGAAAAAAGGAAAGGGAGAAAGGGACCGGCGGACATTGGACCGGCAAGAGAGAGACCGAGCAGTTCTTTTGAGGCCCCTCCCGTCCCGGCCGCGGCTAGACGCCGCGCGCGCACAAGCTAGGCGACGCGCCAGGCAGTGGGACTACGCTACGGCCGGCGTTCTGCGCGCCGCGAGAGACAGGGTCACAGCGTAGGGGCCCGGCCGGGGCATGCGCGCTGTTCGAGGCACGGTGACATGGGACGCGACGTGTGTGTCATGGATGATCGATCGGCGGCCGCGGGCACCAATCATTGTGCAGTCGGGTGGACGTTTTCGGGGGGAAATGGGACGCTGCATGCATCGTCGATCGATGGGCAGGCCGCAGGCCTGCGCTTGTCGCAGATTGATGCTGTGGCTTGCGCGCCTTGCAGTGCGGCGGGGTGCCGGCAGCTCTCGTCTTTTGCGCTCTTGGTTTCTTTCGTTCTTTTGCTTGCTTTGGATGCTGATTGTTCCGGGTGAGTTGGTGCAGGTTTCGTGGTGTGGTGTGACGGGGGTCGCCTTGCGTCCTTGGAAAAAATGGGAGATTGGGTGTTTTTGGCGATCGAGCACTGCTACGTAAACCTACATCAGTAACATCCAAAAACCACGTTAGTCGCGGGCAAGCCACCCGTCACTACGTCACTGCCAGTGATGTGGGTATCATCACTCATGGGCGATCTGCCCGCTACTGATGTCTGCACATCAGTAATGGGGAACACCACCACGACCGACGCTAAAAACTTTTTCACGAATAAAAAAATACACACCCACTTTCACAGGCACCCCGTCCGTTCCAGTAGCTGGAATGAGAATTCATACGAATCAAAAGACACACCAGAATTCATACGAATCACAGAAAACATTACATATCCAAACTAATGAAAATGAACCTAAAACTAAAACAAATCTCCGACGACCAGCTCCTCCTCCTCTCCGACGATGACCAGCTCCTCCTCATCTCTGAGAAAACCAAATAGAAAGTGAGTCAAAGGAAGAAATCCGAGAGAGGAGAGAAATCAGAGAGAGGGAGACTAACCGTGAAAGGGAGAGGGGGATCCGGCGCCGCCCTTGTCTCCATGGCGGCGGCGGCGATCACCAGACCACACCGCAGCGGCGGGGATCCCATGATGGCGCCGCTCAGAGGTGCTGCACACCTTCCTGTGAGAGAGATATAGAGAGTGAGTGTGAGAGAGAGAGGGGGGGGGAGACTTACCCGGATTGGAGACGCCGGCGGCAATGGTCGGGGTCGGGGCCGGGCCAGCGGCCACGGGGGTCGTGGACACGCGATCGGGCGGCGACGGTCAGGGGTCCAGCGGCCACCGGGTTCGAGGACGCCAGATCCGACGGCGCCCGAGGTCGGGGGCGCCGGACCCTTGACGGTGGGGAGCCCGAGGCCGCCCTTCGCGGCGTGGCGGCGTGGTCGGGAGAGAAGAGGGGAGCTCAGGGAGGAGATAAATCAGGGAGTTAGAGTGTGGCGGCGGGATGACTGGCTGCGAGAAAGAATAGAGAGAACAGGTAGGGAGGGGATATTTTATACCACCCCTCAAATCCTAGAAATTGTTGGGCCGGCCCAAAGGCATCCAAGGTCATCAGCGGCGGGCTCTGCACCTATGCCCACCACTGATGTCTTTTTTGTGATTTTTTCAATTTTTCTGTATGTGCCTATTAGTGGCGGTCATCAGTGGCGGGTTGGTTGTGCCCGCCAGTGATAGATGTTTATCAGTGGCGGTCGTGTGCTGCGTCCGCCACTGATGTATGCCGGGTGGAAAATCGCAGTCTGCGCCTTTCTATCTGTGGCAGGCACGGACCCACCCGACACTAATGTCGACATTAGTGGTGGGCCCTCTTCGTCCGACACTAATATTCCGTCACATGTAAGTCTATTTGTAGTAGTGGAGGATCCATATGCGTAACAGTTTGATTGGGCTTGGCACCGTTGGAATGAATTCATGTTTGCATGATTGCTGCTTGTGTTTTCAATTCATTGGGAAGCGCCAGGACGGTTTTTTAGGGAGGGAAATCATGAATGAGTTCATCTTGAGGAGCAATTTTCCCAAATGCCTTCTGAAGCTGGTCTCTCCCGGCATCTACGGTACCTGAACGACACTGCACACGTTATTCAGGTTATCAAAAAAGAGAGGCTAAATTGTTTTTCACGTTATCTAACAAGGTTCTGGGGGCAACTTCTGAATACAACATAACTTGCTAAAAGGACGACCTGCAACCGCCAACCGGTAAAAGCTGCACAGCCCCGTGAAATCATACTACTCCTTGACTGGATGTCTAGATCTGAAGACTCATGACCTGGAGTCCTGGACCAGTTCAGTCAATAAGGTTTTTTACACGACAAGGTTGCACAAGCAGAGAAGCATCGCCATAAACAATAGCGTGGTACGTAAGAAACACTTTACTGCACTCCAGCAGATTACCTTTCTTCTAGAAGGGTCTTGCACATGATGATTCAGAGTTAGTGAATCTCAGTCACAACACGTTGCAAAAGTGACATTAATACGGTCAAGCAGATTCTACATGTTGGGACGGGCAAAAGGCACAGTTCGTCAAGCAACGTCGGAATGCAATCAGCAATCCGGAGTGCTTGACGCGACGCCTCGATCAGTTTATGAAAAGACGCGGCGTTCTTTCCTTTAACACTCTTCCCACGATAACGACTTGACGAGCCATTTTCCTCTTCTTTTTTTCTGTTCTACTTGATGGGCTGGGTTATCTCGAGCCAGTTCCATAAGCACCCGATTCACCTTGATCCAATAGAGACAGTTTACAACGGATCGTAGACAACGGCCCAAATATGTCGATGGGCTCTTGCAAAGTGATCACGTTCTGAGACTGAAGATGGACCATGTGTTCCTTTTGTCATTGATCCTTTTCCTCGTGTTTGGCTTCCTTTTGCTGCTCCATCTATCAGGCGTAGCGCATTTTGGCGACAGATGGCGACCTCATGCTATACTGAAACGAAATCTATATACGGAGTAGTACATATAATAACATTAAACAAGAGAAATATCAACGACGACATTGGAAAGGAATAAGAAACATTATAGAGAAATTCTATAATTGACAGCACGTATATCAACTGTAAAATGATTCTCCAAGTTTATTTGATGCATATCATTTCTTCGTACGTGCTGACGATTCATCAGTAATCCTACTATCAAGGTATCGGCGAAGGAAGCAACGGGCGGTGACTAGATTTTTTGTGTGCTGACGATTCATCAATAATCCCAGTATCAGGAGCGTCGCGATGGTTTCTGGCCTTCCACGTAACCTTTGTGATACTCCCTCTGAGACGGAGTGAGTATCATTTCACTGGACTGTATCATAGGCTAGGATCGATATACTTCCTCCGTTCTGAAATAAGTGACTTGGTTTTGCATAGATTGTTATATACACGTGTCATTTATTTCGAAACGGAGTGATTACTGATCGTGCATATATAAAGTCGTGCAGAAGTCTTTTATCTAGAAGAAAACATGTATATCCACTGTATTTTCTCTTCATGCATTTTTGTAACCTTCGGAATCAGATAACTAGTGATCAATGTTATGGGAAATTATATGAGTATCAACAGTGATTTTTTCAGTAGGAAAAGACCCCTGGATATTTTAAATTTTCTGAAGGGTGCTACATACATTGTGTTATAAAATATAGTCGATGCATCTTAATAAATCGACTTCTATTCTTCTAAACACACGTCGGTGGATTCATTGACCAAGAATTTATGTTTAAATCTCAGTTGATCTTACAGCTGGAGTAGTACTA
This sequence comes from Brachypodium distachyon, assembly GCF_000005505.3. Classification (NCBI taxonomy): domain Eukaryota; kingdom Viridiplantae; phylum Streptophyta; class Magnoliopsida; order Poales; family Poaceae; genus Brachypodium; species Brachypodium distachyon. The sequence continues at coordinate 53,704,604 of NC_016132.3, read as the reverse complement.
TTTAAGAACTGATGTTGTGTTATAAGTCAACATCGCAATAATATTTTTCTTGAAAAAAAATCACATAATAATTATGTACTGTATATGAAACTAAAAAATAGTGGCTACCCCCCACCGTTTCAAATGTATAAGGCTGACACGCATTTTCATGCCAAATTTTGAGCAACTATTAGAGAAAACAATATTTGGCATATACTTATAAAAGTTATACGGAGAGAAAAGATTGACGCATTTTGTTCAATTTGAATTCTGAATTCAAAATATATATTCTGCCAGATGAATTTGCAGAATGGGTGACAACTCAAGAGAAATGATGACTTTTAGAGAGGAATAGAGGTTAAATATAATCCGATTCAAGGAATTTCAGATTGAATTTTAATATCCAATTCCGCACCAACCAAACAAATTGGTTCTTGAAATTCAAAATTAATTCTTGGATTCCAAACCCAAATGATGAGTGCTAAAAGAACTGTTTCTGAATACAAGTGATAAAATCAACACTAATTAAGGGGAACACAATAATACTGTGCAATCAAACACTTCACAAACTTATTTTACGTTACTCGTTCCACGCAATCCATCTTCCTTAGCAAACGGCAGCTGCCTAACTAGTCAATCCAAGCAGTACGACTACTAGTACCCGCACACCCCGAAACAGGTTCATCCTGCACGCGCCCCAAACTAGTTCCGAAAAGGCTGCGCGGCACGAGACATGTCACGGTACGTGGCCCCACTTGCGCACGCACGGCCGCGAGCCCCGCACCGGTACTCCTCCACGTAGTACCGTACACATCACAAGAGATGCGACGGGCACGACACGTACTGCATGAACTGGGCGTCGCGGAGCAGCGCCGCCATCGTGTCAGGCTCCAGACAAATCTCGATGTCCACGCTGCCGTCCCCGGCGCGGCCCGGGAACGCCGACATCTTCCCGTCGAACTTGTTGGCCCGGCCGCTGCGCACCGCCAGCGGCCGGCCCCAGCCGAAGTCGTTCCCTTCGTACATCGGGAACCGGTTGGAGCTCCCCATGGTGACCACGGCCCCGTCCGGGTTGCCCAGCGGGAAGCACCGCGGCGCCGCCTGCCACGCCGCCGCCGCGCCCCGGATCGCGGAGTCGCCGTACGCCGCAAGGCTCGCGTGCAGCCTGGCCGCCGCCCACCGCAGGTCGCCGGACGCCAGCTCGGACACCGTGGCCGTCGTGGGCGCGCTCTGGATGGCGTTGCCGAAGTACGCCGCGGAGATGGCCGGGCGCAGCCTGTGGCGGCAGTTCACGGCCACGCGGAGCGTCGTCGTCGCGTCGGACGCCAGCCGCTTCCGCGCGCGCGTCGTCGCGATCCATATCTGCGCGCACAGCGACTGGAACGACGAGATCTCGCCCTCGGTGTTCTTCGGGTCGTGGGCCATCTTGCCGTACACCTCGGCGTCCTGACCACCAGCAGCAGCTGCAGCGCTGGACGACGACGGCCGACGGTTGGCTAGTGCCTTGAGCTCGCGGATCGCGTCCCTGCTGAAGTGGAAGATCCGCTCCCGGATAGGCGCGTCCGCGTCAAAGGTCACCGCGGGGCCCACGCCGCCGGGGAAACGAAGGACGGCCTTGGAGTCCCCAAAGAAGTTGCGGCGGAAGTCCGGGATCCTGGGCGACGCGCCGCGGCACAGGGCGGCCCAGGCGTTGAAGAAGTGCCAGAAGGAGGTGCCGTCCACGACGGCGTGGTTGGCGACGATGCCGATGAAGACGGCGCCGTCGCCGAGCACGGTGACCTGGAACGACGTGAGAGGGCGGCGGTGGCCCTCGTAGCTGACGGTGCGGTCCATGGGGAACAGGTCCTTGGTCAGCCCGGTCGGCACGTCCGCGTTGGGCACGAGGAAGTCGTCCAGCGACAGCGCCGGCGCCACGGCGTGGTGGAACTCGACCCCGGCGCCGTTGCAACGGATCACGATGCGATCGTCGGGGAGAGTGACGAGGCGGCCCGCGAGCGCCGGGAAGACGGCGAGCGCGCGGGAGAGGGACGAGAGCAGCAGCGAGACGAGCGAGGCCATGGGGACGTCAGGGGCGGGGAAGAAGAGGCCCTTCTGGATGTAGTGGCACGACAGCATCGGCAGGTCGGAGACGGAGAGCGTCAGGTCCCCGACCGCCGACGGCGGGCCGTCCGGGCGCACGGCGTGCCTGGACACGACCGTGATGCCGGAGCCGGAGCCCGACAGCGGCGCGTCCACGGTGGAGATGTCCTGCGCCTTCGGCTGCTGCATAATGGAGGAGGCGGAGGGGACGGCGTCCATCATGGCCATGGCGGAGAGCATCTGAGCCATTTCAGTGTCTGCGCTGCTGCTTAAGGGCGGTTCGCAGTAGAGGCCAAAGAGGTGGTTTGGGCAGTGCTGCCTTTGTGTGCTGGACACTGAGCGATCCGGGGCGGTTTATATAGGACACGAAGGGGGTGCTGGATGCATGCACCTGAAGCCAGAACCTTCTTTACCAGTAATACGTACTGCTGTTCTGGATATTCTCTTGGCAGGTTTGGTGGTTGTCCGATGATGCGCAGATATTAGATAAAGGAACAGCCAGAGATGTGTGCTTGTACTGCTGTGCTTCCCAAGAGTTCAGGCCCAGAAGAAAAGAAAAATGGTCCTTGCTTTTTTAACAAAGAAGGTATATTGGTGATTAGGATTATACATCAGCATAGAGTTTGGTATATAAAAAAAAAAGAGTATTAGTTAAGTCAATTCCTCGGCCATTGGATGTGGTTTGTATTTTAAGATTTGCAAAGAACGTTGGAAATAAAATAGTGGAATGATGTCCAGATACTAATCAAATAGTTCTGATTTGAGATCTAAACCTTTTCATTACAAATGAGGTGTCTTGAGATATAACCACGCCCAAAGGACAATTGAACGCTCTTTTGTTATGTTCCGAGGTAATTCTAGAATAAATGTCCAGAATTGATGTTCATCCGTCAAAGATATTATCTTGATCGATTGGTTCTCCTTCCTTCCACCAGGTTGATTTTCCTGCGTTTGTGCCACGCTAGTATTATGGTTATTATTTAACGCGGGTACATATATATAATTGGAAGTCTTTAATTAGCTAATCAATCCGGTAACTGGAGCCAGATCAGTACAAAAGACTGGTAAAGCACTTATTGAGGGGATATTATAGAGTACTACGTTGATCGAATATGTTTTTGCAACGGATTCATTGAACGTGTACCGGCCTTTCCTTATTAAATGAAAGATGTAACGTCAAGAGCATTTGAACGCCCTTGGCTGTAACATCCAAGCTACGTGTTTGTAGGCGCTAGGGCAGAGAGCATCTATCTCGTCTCATGCCGTCCACATCCACCTCATGAGAGAGCGGATTGGCTCTCAATATAATTCTCCCATCACCAGTTACGTGGTCGATGTCTCTGTGGTACCCTCTCTGTTTCATAAAGATTGGCATGGATTTAAACTAGATCTAGTTCAAAACCTTGCCAATCTTTATAAAACGGAGGGAATAGAATACGCTTGCTCGGTTTTGGTCTCTTTTGAACGCCGTTCAATTCTGCGACTGCTCAATGCATGCACGATGCTCTTTAGTCCCCTGTACTAGCATCTTATTATACTCTGGCCGGAACCATCTAACAACCGCTCTTAATTGCTTGATGATCATCACTAAATTTTTTTTCTAGAATAATGATCATCACTAATTTAGTCCGGCTATCAATTAAGTACCCATGCTGCTAGTACTATTAAGCATGCTTTGCTACTACTAGACATGAGAATTGATTAGTTGTAGGTGGTACGTAGCACTATGCATGCTATGCCTCCTCGATCAGTGGTTAATTGAGTACTGACAAAATAGAGATGCATAGGACAGGAGACGCGCGCGTTGTCGCAGCACGCGCGGCGCGGTACCACGTATTCAGCCATGTACAGGGCAAAAACGACCCGCAACGCCGCACGCTTTGGCCTTTGGGGGTTCTTTCTTTCTCGCAGATCGCAATCATGCAATGGCACAATGGCAAGTGCGCCGTCGCAAGTCGCAACGCCGCCGGCCAGCCGAGACGTGCTAGCCTATAGATAGACTGGGCGCGCCGTCATTTAAACTCTCTGTCCGGCCGGCCGATGGATCAACATGATACATGCACGCAGGATCGGTATATTCATGAACCTGCCGCCTGCAGGCTCGTGTCCATCCATCGAGCTGTCGCCCCGCCGTCCTTGCGCCGGAGAAGAATCTTCTTCCCATTAGGGAGGCAAAGGAATTGAAATTGCTGCTGTACATGCATGCATGCATTCCCCTCATTCCTTCTGGGAATTAGCAAGCCACACGCTGCTGCTGCGCTCTGATGCATGTTTCTTGCTAGGAATCTGTAGTTAATTAGACTAGTCCATGTCTCTCCGGCCGGCGCTGCTGGCCTGGCTGGTGAGCTCGAGCCGGGATCGTTGGGTCCGTCAGGCACTGAACCTGAGCGCATGCGCGCGCCGCCCCTCTCCCCTGCCGCATCGGCGAGAGCTGTTGAGATTTCTTAATCCGGGTCCAGCTCGTGCTTAGCACCCTGCGGTCGGGGGTGGCCGGTTGAGGCTTTAACATAATCGCTGCCGCGGATCCCGATGGCGCGCGGGCGGCAGCTCCTAATTCAGCGCCGCATAGTATAATGGCAAGAGGATTCCGGGTGCTGCGCGCGTTGTTGTTAAAGGGGGCACGACGACGGATCGGGCAGAGGGGAGAGGCCAGGCCTTGTACTGTAGGGGGGAAGTGGGCATGGATGGATATAAAGAAAGGCGAGGTGGGCTGCACCGGCCGGCGCGTCCTAGCTGTCTGCCGGCAGGCGACTCTGACGAATGTCAAACCCCCCCAACAACTCATGGATGCAGCTCAGCTGGTGGCCGCAGCAGCAGTCGTGGGACGGTGGAGCAACTAGGGTCGTACGTTCATGCATTGCTGCTCCGGCCGGCCGGCCGGCAATGTGGCAGTCTTCGGGTTGTCTGGGGTCTGGGTTGAGGGTACACAGCTAGTCAGCTAGCCTTGATTTTTGCGGTTTCCACTGCCTGTCTCCGGCCTGGCTCGACCGGGTGCCCATTGAGGTGCAATGTCCCGGCGCAGGAGCCCAGACGGACTTGCGCCCTTTCTCCCCACCGGCACTAAACCCCACCGGTGGGCTTTGCACGTGAAACTTTTACACGGGTAACACCATCCACGACAGTATTACCAAATCGTGCGCCAGTGCTAAAACATGATGTTGCGCGTCTGTCTTGTCGATGGGGACGGATGTGCAGTAGTCGGTGTGCGCGCGCGCGTGTGGTATATATGCATTAGTGGGGCGGGGTGTGTGAGTCTCGCTTATACTCATGCAAAGAAGGAAATATATGTGCAGTAATCGTTTGTAAAAATTCATGTTTATTTTATAATATTCATTTTACCGTGCAGTAGTATACCTACTCCGATACTATTCTTGAACTAAAACAACGACAACAATTTAGAATCGGAGGAAGTAATAGTTAGCAGGGCCTAAAATTGCATTATTTTGAGGAACTCCGAAGGGAAGCTTTCAGCTGCTAAGTCTCATGTGCGAAACGATCACCTAATTTATGTGATGTGATATATTTGAAATAAAAGAAATCACTATGAACTGGATTGAACGAGGCAAACTCGCAAGGTGACGAAGCTAGCTGTGGCAAAACATCTGACTTGCCCTTAGACCCTGTTTGTTTGGGTTTCAGCTTCAGCTTTTGATGCTTTTAGCAATCTCAAAAACACTTCTCCTGTTTACACATGAAGCTGAGAAGCAACTTTGGACATGCTCATTGAAGCTGAGAAGCACCTCCGGGCGTGCTTTTGGTGAGCACGTCCGAATTTGCTTCTCAGCTTCATGTGTAAATGGAAAAAGTGCTTTGAGATTGCTAAAATTACCAAAAGCTGAAACAGAAACCCAAACAAACAGGACCTTAGGAAGCTGCTCCGGGAATCCTCATGGGTCTCTTTTATGTACCCATTTCCCTTTGTTTGTTTTACTTTTGCCTTTTGTCTTAGGACAGTTTCTTCAAATTTCTCTACCTGCTAATACATGGAAAGTCAGCACTTGCCGGATCTAAAAAAACATCTGACTTCTTTCTGATAAATTGTTTTCTTTGGCAAGTACTACTTCCCATCCCGTTTGTCGACACGTATTACCTGAATTAAGGCACCTGCCTTTGCAGTGCGCCGCACAGCAGGCTGGCCTTTTGTCAGCCACACAAAGACACAGAGAATCTGCACCCTCAGTTTGTTGGATTTCCCAAGCCTCTAACTTTTTTAAATATTTGTAAATCACTTTTTTTCTAACTGAAACAGAAAGGCAATTCTCCGGTTGTTTTCTTTTAAAACAATTTTTTTTTCTAAAATACACCTAGATAGGTGTATCAGATACTGAAGAAAAGAAGTACCGTGATGCGGTTTACAAGCTCGTAGGCCAAGTTTATTTTTACAGCAAATGAACGAGCTTGGTTCATCTGGTATTCGCCTGTTTCTATCTCTGTATCTTGTGGGACCGGTAAATTGAGTGATCAGAAGTTCAATGCTTGCTTGGAAGGATAATAGTGTTGCATCTTTCTTCACTAATTAAATCATGGTTGTTTTTTCCCTCGTCGTTCATGCATGCACTCAGAAAATTCCGGTCGACGACGAGGCATCAGCAGCCATCCTGTTACTCGCCGGATAAGGATCTGCCACAGCGACCGAGCATGAAGACAAATGGTTAGATCGATACTTTTTTAGTTTATTTTCTATCAAGCAACAGGGCGAGGATGAACGGACAAAACCAGGTCCATTGAACAAATCTATGTCTAGTCTCAGCGCTAGCTCCAATCAACATGCACTTATTCCATATGTAACACATACTAATAACTAATCATGCTTTCCACGATAAAAAGAGGATCGATGATCCACCATAGACAAGGACGTGCACGAAACAGGAAAATGTCATTTATCTACAACTAACATAGTGTCATGTAGGGCAACACATGTCCGGTACGTATTTCAGTCAGGTCCTACCGGGAGAAATTCCGCATCCGTAAAATGTTTTCAGCGTGTTATATGCTCATGTTTCATCACCTTTCTGTTGCCGCAGAGCTAAAAGACTAACACCAGTGGAAATGCTACAAGGACAACGATGTAATAATCAATCACGATTGGCCAGATTTTTCAAAGGCTACACTGCTAGTAACTAACTTGTACGTATAAGGCATCCATCCAGTAGTAGCTAGGCCGCCACGATCCTTTCCTTGAGGCCCTCTCTTCGGTTCCAAGAACCTGATCGGAGGCTTGGGAGATGCGTTGTCGAATTTCTGCGGTGGCTCAAGATTTTCCATTTCGTTTTCTGCAGGACCCCGCGCCCAAAATGGATTCGGCAGGGGTGGATGGATACTGATGATCTGCGGGTACAGGGACCACGTGCCCGCGCCTTTGGTCACCAATGGATCGTGCGGTTGGAAGCAATATTGGGCTTCGTGCCAAAACTTTTTGCATCGTCGCTTCATCGATCACTCGATCGAGGACTTCGCTCTGTTGCGTTCAGGAGGCATGCAGACCAGAAATATCCAAAGATCACCAGTAACGGCCGTGCGTGTGAAAGATGGCAGGGAGCGGGAGTTGAGAAACTACCGAAGTGAGCTACGTGTTTGTTTCAGAAATTTACAGTGTTTTTTTCAAAAAAGTTGGCGCCAATTAATTTAGGACGAAGGAAGTATATGACTAAGAAAAGTTAATTAAGGAGGAGAAGACTCTGGCCAAACTTCAAATTGTCACAATTTAGCAAAGAAAAAATGTACACACGCACACTCTACCCCTATGAGCACACTGTTGGCGCCTTGACGGATACGTCACCTATCACTGAAAAAACAGCACCGGTTAAATTCTGAAATAATCCAGGAAAACATGACATCCATGTCAAGTCTAGAGGACTTGAACCTGAGTGTGCTGGTTCCACCACAAGGAACCAGACCACCTAAGATAGGATCACTTCACAAAATTATTGTATAGACGCGATAAAAAATCTCCATATGCAGAATTTCGAAGGTCACGGTTCGGAAGGCTTGTTCTCCCGAATAATTGTGCACACAGTCATCGGGATGGAGAAGCCGGATGCAAACACAATAAACCGAATTTGGGGCGAATTGTGCGTGGAAGCACTCGAGATTAGGGTTACAAAAGTGCTTTGCATACAATGGTTTTATGTCCGATCTTCATCCAATACCGAATCCTACACCTCGCTTTGTTGCAGTAGTTTGATCAAAAGGCTATGGGCTAAGGTCGGATGGGTTGTGATTCCCGAGTGGCGGCTCACCTCATGAGGAATCTAAGACTTGAATACCACAAAGATAATAATTCCAGAGCATTGACACCGGTTACTATATCAAATGCTCCCTCCGATCCTAAATTGCTGTCGAAATATTACATATATCTAGACGCTTTTAAGGATAGATATAGATACATTCATGGACAAATTTGAGTCAAGAATTTAGTATCAGATGGAGTATTTCGTAAATCTTGTATCCAAATTTACTTTACACTTGGGAAATAAAAAGAGAGAAACTCAACATTGTTGATTTGGTCTCTTTGTTTTGTTTTCTCAAGGCTCATCCGACTCGATTTCACCTAATCCGTCCCGCTGCGGGTGTACGGTGTCACGTCGTGTATCGCAAAATCATAAAAGTGCATCTCGGTCTGCAGGCAAAAAAGGCTGCTGTAGTGCTGCTGTGCGTTTGTCGGGTGCGCGACGCCTCCTGGCCGGCGACGACCGCGTGATAACGCGCCTGGACCCTGGTCTGGTTCTAGTGCGCGCGCGACCGTGATAAAGCTGAAGAAGCACTTCTGCTGTGTGCGTCCGGACGGAGCCCGGAGAAAGAGGAGCTAGCGCCACCCGCGGCCAGTGCGTGCAGCGTGCGCGCTCTGCTACAGCCTACAGGCAGGGCCACGTGTGAACCGGGGTCTCCTGATCTCCTCACTTCCCCCGCTAAATAATCCCCTGGCGATTTCTATATTGACGTCCTGATGGCCCGCCCGGGCGCTAGCGGAGGTCACCGTGGCGAGGCCAACTCGCTGCCTGGACACTGACAGGGACGTCGTCGTTGTCGAGGTCCGTAAATCACCATACCGAAAACGAGGAACGACTCCTGATGGTAATCAACAATTAAACAATCCAAGGATAGCACTAGCACTCGGCTCCTCATAGTGTAGCGCAGTAACGACGCCCGTCGTGATGTGAGGAGCAAATCGTGCTGCGATTACGACTAATTAAGTATGATCCCCATCAGGATCAAGCATTCAAGCACATGGTAGTAGGAGTACATGATTAACAAATGGTCCCATACTGTAGGAGGTCAGTAGGTCAGAGCTATAGCCTCCTGACATAAACCGCGTATGGGCACCTGGGCAGCAGTCGCAGACGCATCGTCGTGGCCGGCACCGGAGCCATCCGATCGCCGACCCAAAACCCACTTGACGAATTATTGCACCGACGTGTCAGCGCCTCTAGTGCAGCCAGGCGGTGGCCATCCTTTTTCTAGTAGCGGGTGGCGCAGCGCGAGCATTTCGTTCCCTAGACGGAATAAAATACTCCTACTCAGTCACCGATGGATGGTGCGTGCGGGGCGCATTTCCGGGCACGGTACTGTGCCGGGTCAACTCATCTGCGGCGAGCGGTGCAGCAAGCAGCAGCATCTGTACTGCAACTAGCTCACTAGCTAGAGTGTAAAATTCACCTAGTGCCGTCAGGTTCACTGAACACTCCGGTTCGGATCCCCGCAGCGTTCGTTCTCTCTTTCTCTCCATAGCTTGCAAAAGGATGGTGGCGACTGGCGGGGAAAAGGGGAAAAGGCGATAAGATCTTGCCTGAATCCGTTCATGCATGAAAAGGTCACGTGCGGCATCATCGTGGGAGAGGGACAGGGACGGCGTTAGTGGTGTGTAGCAGACTAGCAGTGTAGCACTTATCAGGAGCTTTAAGAGGCCGACGTGTCGGGCGCGAGAGGCACCAGCTAGATTGTGTAAAATAGTGCCTTCTGTGGACAGACCGGGCCAGACGAGTCGCCGTCAGCAGACCGGCCCATATTTATTGGACCAGCTTGTCGTCAGGGCTTATTTAAGCCGGTGATGGCCGCGCCGGGCCGGAATGCTGTCTCTGACGGGTGCACAAGCCACGGCAGCATAAACAACGCTCGAATAATGCGCACCGTAAAAGAGCATTCATACACAATGGATGGGCCTGCGTCGCATAAGACAAGGGTACTATACTTTTGCAGTTGCATAAAATTTGTTAAGTTGTCAATGTCAGCGGCACAGTGAATGGATTAAACCACGACCGACGAAGAAAGTCCAACGATTTTCTAAGCAAAAGGAGAAAGCAGCAGCGTTTAAAAGAACATCGTATTATTTGGCCGTTCTCGCCCCTTTAAGAAAACCAATTATAAGGGCCTCAAACACAGATTCTGCTGAAACGAATGTCGCAATTGAATAAGATATCAGTACGTGACAGTCACTCACCAAACAACCATTTGAAAAGATTCCTACAGCGACCAAGAATCAACTCCTGCATTGACAAAACCAACCAAAAAATTCACCCTAACGAATGCCAGGGCCAGTAAATATTACAAGGATCTCAGATAGGTACGACCTGTTTCATGCGGAAGTCGAGCTATTTCCTGTGAATCAAAACCTGACCTGCACATTTCTCAAAAAAAAAAAAAAAACTGGCCTGCGCATAAAACGGGAACAACTAAGCGCAACCAAAGAGTTCACAGTAACCCAACTTTTTGTGGAACATACAGTAGCTCGAACTTGATATTAGTGATGAACTATGAGCAGTAAAATATCATAAACTACCCAGACCTGCTTGGTCAAACTGGTTGCAAAATCAAACTACTGTTTAAACTGTGAAATTAGTCATAAAATCCAATGGTGTTTCTTTACTTTTCGAAATGATATCTGCAGCTTAATCCACAATGAACTATTTACTCCCAGAGATTGTTGGACAGATGAGAGTAAAATCAGACATGTCAAGACAGGACAGATATTGCACAAACAGTTACTGATTACATATAGCTTCCACACCAGACTTCACTAGCAGGAGAAACATTGAAATAGAAGTAAACATATTAATGCACTTCAACTGAGCAACAAAAATATACTGCAATGGACAATTCTAGCTTTCAGCCCTGAGTCCAATTTTAGCGAAGCTATATTTGTATCCTAAATTCGACTTAGCATTCATAACAAAAACAAGGCATATAAACACCAAGGAAAGAAGTCAATTTCCATCATTAAGAGCTTCAGAGCTGGTGCAAGAGTTAACTCAGCAACTTAAATACAGTCAATTACACTTACTGTGTTGTGCGGCATAAATTTATCCAATACTGTACAACTGAAGCATTATCCCTTCAATAATCAAACTACAACTGCAATAACCACATATGATCAATGCTTTCCATCGAGACATGACTCAAAGCCAGTCTATCGTGTACCCAACATGAGTGACTGAAGCCTGTATACCTTCGACAACCAAACTACAACAGCACTAGCCATATCAAATCTTCCGTTGAGACATCGCAAATGAACAAACTGTTGCTGATAAGATAAATCTATAATTCTTGCAGAAGGGTGTGTGTGCTAAGGTTGAGCCTTGATCCCTTTTACATCAGGCATCAGGGCACTGCTGGTGTTAAGGACCATTATGCTCAGAAAAGGTGTATAAACAATTCCCAGAAACAACACTGTCCAGACAAAATAACAAAACAAAAGTATATTGGGCTACTAAACGTTTTAGATCACAGCTATTATACCGCATCCAAAAAGCTACTAAACCTCTTAGATCACATCTATTATACCACATCCAGCATTTTGTGCTTAACTAAATGCATAGCAGAGAAAAAGAACAAATATGGTTACAGTTACAAAGTTTGTTTGGATCTTCTGCCCACAGTTTCGTTGCATACTACAGATTACTTGTAGCAAGAAAGCATCAGGGTTTAACCTAAACAACTACCAACACAATGTAATTTTATTAAACTAAGAATAAAATAGACACGATGATGCCATTGAAATAAGTGTGCAGATAAATAAGCATTAGTGAGTTTTAACTTCAGATAACAGGTGGGGTAAAATTCATTCCCATATAAAAGTTAATTTTAGTTCTGTGAATGCCTGGCATATAGCCAAGACTTCACTCAGCTAACTCTTTTAGCTGTTCCTTAGGTAGCTAGAAGTAGAACGAACCATAATAATATAAAGAGATTCACTCGGCCAAGATTTCACTCGAGTCATGCAATAACAACAACAGAAAGCTTTTCTCTGTCATATCACAAATAAATGTACTATGCAGCAATGCAGCACTTGCATCATCAAGATATGCGCAAGGCTGCAACTGCAAGTCATGCGAGGCACTCCATCCGTTTCTTTTTAATTATACATCCTTTCGTTTCTTTTAGTTATACATATAGCTCTTGCAACTTTTCTCAAAATAGTTGTACATTTCTATTTCCATAGTCTAGTTAATTGCTCTTACTAGAAACAATATGAATGCTACCATCCTATAGGGTAAGGGGAGGTGGAGGAGAGTAGAGAGTAGCACCTTATCACCCCTAGCTTATTTTGTCTTAAAAAGGCTGCACGTACAAGTAAAAAAAATGGAGGAGTAATTAGTAAATCACCGCCAAATAAGTTTGGGTGTACCCTAACACAAGGATCTGCATAAACTAGCATTTTTCATGTTTCCTCACGTCCAACCTAACAAATAAGGTCCGTGATTCTTCTTGTTCTGAAGAACAAAAGTGATGCATGATGTAGCATTGAATACACTGCGATATACCAACAAATATACACCAAATCATATATTAGCTCAAAACTGTGTTGAGGATAACTTAAGAGATGCACCAGCAACAAGCTGTTAATCTTAAATTATGCAAAACAGAGAAGTTCCTCCCATAAATATAGAAATAACGAATACACTGGTCATAGAAGCTTTAAGAACTCAAGGTTTATAAGTGCAACGTTTCTTGGTATTTGGGTCCAGCAAAACCTAACATTTTTAGTGCTTCGGGTAAGCTTCGTGGTTTGCTCTGTATATGATCCATAGGACTATACTATAGCATTTGGAAGTTGTAAGAAACAAAAAAGAATGTCTACGTTTTCTCTTAAAATGCTAGATATATTCTGCAAAAAATCTATGCAACGCGAGCTAGCTTTCTGAGGACCAGTTTCAATCCTTCACCAACTACCGTACAAAACTGCAACATAAATTGAAGTGTGACAGTTCTAATTACTAGCTAAATGCACGTGCCTTGCTACGGAATTTCAAAACTAAACAGGAGTTGTTTAAATGTTTGCTCCCTCATGTATCCCCTAAATTTGTGCTAAGTAAGTAACAATAATCTCACAATATACACCAACCACACCTTTAATCAAAAGATCATGAAACATGGGCCATAACGGTAACAATCTAACGAATAGTCTTGGTGGAGTGAACGGATCACCACAAACTCTTATAAGAGCAAAGATAAAGATATAATGGATGGGCAATAATGATGACTTCCTGACAATCTAAGGGGTAGTCTTGGTTGAGTGACCGGATGACCACCTACTCGAATCTTTATAAGAGTAAAGATAAAGATATTGTAGCTTTTAAATGCCAAATACTGCACAGGGTAATCATAGAAAACAGTGCAGTATGATGCAAACTTGCAATGTACATATAGATGGGACTGTACCAGCAAATACCCATAACAAATTTGCTATTCTGTTCCTGTTCCACAAAGTAATATAATTTGACTAAAACACCATACAATTAGAGTTCATCACAATGCCAAGCACATACGGAACCTAATGGACAAGACACAACTCAGAGAAGAGATAACTAAACAGTGTGAGCTCAAGTTACAGGTACAGATTCAAAGCTAATCACCAAACCTTTATGATACATTGATACACACAAATGTCGTAAAACACAAGTCATAAGCACAGGTACCATGATAATTCACATCCCTGAGCAAATATATACATATACAGAGCAAACCACGAAACCAAACTGCAACTTTATTCCCACGTTGACAGGAAATGAGAAGAACCAACTCACAGTGCATCCTCACTCACGTGAACTCCAATCAATAATCTCCACGATACTCGCTGTAATCATCCCTCCCAGCTGGTGCCACCTTCTCCCCCACCCTCTCTGCCGCCTTCTCCTCCTTGTACTTCACACCTTCATCAATCGCAAGCCCCCCAACAGCCCCAGCAACGGCACCCACAGCAAGCCCAGTGCCTACTCCATACCTTCCACTGCCAGTCCCACCCTCAGTCCTTGCTCTTTGCTCATACTGCCTGCTGTAGTCCACAGGTGCAGAGGGCCCTGTGGTGTACTCGTACTGGGATGGAGGCGGTGGCGCAGAGTAGTACCCACCGGGACGGTAGTACTGCTCTGAGCCGTACTGTGGCGGGGCCGAGTAGGTGGGAGGCGGAGGTGGTGGGAAATAGTAGGGGGAGGAGGAAGGAGGCGGATACTGCGGCTCAGGAGGAGGAGGCGAGCGCTCCCGAAGGGCGAGGCGGATGCGGAGCTTGCCTTGGGGGCGGCCAGATGGACGGAGGAGCGGGAGGGTGATGAGAGGTGAGACGGAGTCGGAGCTAGGGTTAGGGTTAGCGGGGAAGAGGAGTTCGCGGAGAGGCGAGCGGGCGGAGCCGACGAGCGGCTTGGGCGAATCGGACGGTTTGGAGTGGAATACGTCGATGGAGAGGAGGAGCGAGGGGTCGTGCGGAGATAGGTGGGGCGGGAGTGGGAGGACGATGCGCTCGTTCCACGCGGGCTTGCATCCACCGGCGTCGTCGGGGCGGGTGGCGGTGCGGCGGGAGGGATCCAGGTAGGCGACGGCGTAGGCGCGGAGGTCGCCGCGGCGCCAGTTGACGTTCTTGAGGTGCTTACCCGAAACGACGATGACCTCCAGATCCATGGTCTTTGGCGGCGCCCCTGACGGCGGAGGCATCGACGGAGGCGGAGCTTGGTACTGCGGGTGGGGGTGCTGGTGCGGGGGAAGCGGCTGCTGCTGCAGCTGGTGTGGGTGGAGGGGGGCGGGGGGAGACTGGGAAGCCATGGCGCGGTGGAGCAGTGCTCTGGTCTTCGCGCTTGCTGCTGCTGGGGTAGGTGACGAGTCACTGTTTTTATGCCTCAGCTCGCTGCTGAAGTACGGGTACTTTAGCTGCAGTGCTGTGACAATACGCAGAGGCGCAGACTGGAAAATAGAGCCCAACCAGCCAGTGTGTGTCCGAAGGGCACCAATTGGGCTCGGTTGTTTCGGCGACCAGCCCGTTCCGAATGGAAGAACAAAAATACTAGTGCGATGCCACGTAAGATAAAATCTGACGTGAAAGAGATAGAAACGAAGAAAAGACACAAGCCTTCTCTTAATTAAAAGATGATCTTTTTACAAGAATGATAAGAAAAAGATAAGGCAAATTTATCATTGTACTAGATTCATTTTTTTTAGCATTTACTAGTTAATTTTATTCATCTAAACATTAATTCTAAGATAGAACATTAAGAGATAACCCATTGTATAACATGTTTTGTTGTATTTTCTAATTGACGTGGAATGCCTAAGATAAGACAGTCTTATCAATCATTGTACATGCCCAACAGTATTCCTCCGCGAGAAAAAAGAAGACAAGGAATAAACGAACAGGTGATTACCAGTTTCATTCAAAACCAAACAACAAGAACAGCCAAGGCATAAGAATAATACAAAGATTAATTTTAACGTATAACTAGATTAAAATGAAATTTATTATATGGTCCATATTTGTAACTAACTGTGGGCTGTGGCCTTCTTATTTACCAAAATAAACATCCAGTCGAGAAAAACAAAAGCAATGTCACTTCACATTCCAAGAGAAATATTGCATGACAAGCAAAAGAGACTTGCCTTAAATTATGCACCTTCATGTCATTGTTGCTGCAACTATAGTTGCAGTATTTCTGCTGGCACGTTCTTGGAAAGATCAGAGGCCCGGCAGCACAATCTCTAACTCTCATCACCAACCTGAGTAGAATTTTTTATTAATTTATATATTAGCAACAGATGAAATATGGGCAAACGACAACCAGATAATTAGTCAGAGAGAAAACCAAATCTTCTATTCCAGCACAGGCCAAAAATATTTAACCATTTAAAAGGCATATAATAAACTTCAGGATTTTACCAAGAATTGGTCAACAATGCTAGTCCATCACTTATTTGGTTATATAGGCAGTTTCTTGTTTGAGTTTGAGAGTGAATGCCCTTTATTAAGAATCACAGAGTCAAGAGCTTTTATGATTTCCAGATGATAAATTACTTATGATGTATAAAATACAGGAAATTTGGTACAGACCAGTTGAAAGTCAAAACAAGTCTATGAACCAAGTGTCCGAATCTTGTTCCCATTCCCACAGTTGAGTGGCATCAAAATGTGGCATGAAACAAGTGTTTGGATCTTGTTCCCCGCAGCAGATGTGAAAGATATTACCACAGTATAGAGTGTTCCGATCACCAATAATCTCCGCAAGAGCACCTGCCATCTCTGAAATGGTGAAAGCGGCTTACATCTCTGACCACAATCTCTCGACCAGTTACCTGGGATATCAACTTGATAGCTACATGGCAGTCATCGCACACACGTAGATTCTTCATTACTCGGATAGGAACTCCTTCAGGTAAGTTCAGAAAAGCAAATGCTATGGCCAACTTCTCGCTGTGGTGAGTCAAACTAACTTCTTTCTCCTCATCCTCCATGTCATGGAACACCATGGTCATGTCCGGAGCATAGCCACATTGCCTAATCTTGCCCATCATTTCTTTCAAGTACTCATCGATCTCTCCTTGTCGTGGATGAGATTTATCTCCAGTGCAGAATTGGTGCACCTGACCCTTATGCTCCACCCAGCTGACACCAGGTTCCTTTCTAATGTCCTTCTCCCTCATGATTTTTCTTACCTCGGTGACATCTCCCCATCTCTTGCTGGTAGCTCGAATATTTGACAGCAGAACATAAGGTGCAGAATCACGAGGGTCCGACTCAATGACTCGTTCTGCTATCCGCTCGGCCATGTCAAAATTCTTCTGGGTCTTACAAGCAGACAGCAGTGTCTTCCATATGACCCCATCAGCACGTACAGGCATTGACAAGATAAGGGCCTCTGCTTCATCTAGACAACCTGATCGTCCGAGAAGATCCACAATACAATTATAGTGTTTCACACTTGGTTGGAATCCATAGGTCTTAGTCATAAGCTCAAAGAACTCCAAGCCTTCGTCTTTCAGACCACTATGGCTGCACGCATATAGCAGGGCCAAGAAAGTAACCTCATTAGGTTCTGCACCTCCATTCATCATCTGTTTAAACAGCTCAACTGCTTTATGTCCTTGTCCATGGAACCCACATGCTGAGATCATTGCACTGAGAAGGAAAAGATCTAATCCACAATAACCATCGTAAACTCTTTCTGAGTCACCTAAGCATCCGCACCGAGAGTACATATGCACAAGGGATGTTATGACTGGCACAACCTTGTCAACTCCAGCCTTGATAACCTGAGCATGAACTTGCTGACCTTGTGCAAGAGCTGCCAAGTCTGAGCAACAGGAAATAGCACTAACGAATGTGACCACATCCGGCGCCACCTCAACACCCCTCATCATGGAGAAATACTCCAGCGCTCCCTCCGAGTCTCCATTCTGCGTCCTACCAGCGATTGTGGTATTGAATGACACAATTGTAAGAGAAGGAAGTGCTCGGAGAACAGCCTCTCCTTCTGCGAGGCACCCACACCGCATGTACATGTGAGCCAACGAGTTCCCAACGCACATGTCACTGTCCATCCCAGACCGCACAACATATGCATGGACCTGGCGCCCGGAGACAACGTCTAAGAGCCCCGCACAGCACCTGAACACGCTCCCAAGGCCAAACTCATCAGGATGCATTCCCTCCCTCCGCATGGCGAGGAAGAACTGCAAGCTGTCCTCATCAAGCCCTACGTTGGTGAGCCCAGCGACCATGGCATTCCAGGTCGCGACATTCCTCGTGGGCATTTTGTCGAACAGCTCCCGCGCGCTTCCAAGGTCACCATTCTTGATGCACCCGCCAATAAGAATGTTCCAGGACATGACGTTCCGCTTGGAAATTCCCTCGAACAGATGACGCGCGGTGGGGAGATCGCCGAGATCCGCGTAGGCGAGCAGTAGGTTGTTTGTCGTGAAGCGGTCGGCGGCGGCGCCAGAGGTGGCGGCAAAGGCGTGGAGCTGGCGGAGGAGCGGGATGGCGCGGCAGGCCCGGAAGATGTGGGAGAAGAGGCTAGCATCCGACCAGAGCACGCCGCGGAAGGGGTGGTGGAGGGCATCCTTGAGGCGGCCGCTTGAGCAGAGGCGGATGAACTCGTCCTTGGCTTCCCGTGGCCCGGTGCTGACCCTCTTCAGTGCCTGCCTGGCCATGGCCGTGTGACCGACAGTGCTAAGACGCGGCCGTGGCGGTGGCCGCCGCGGCCTCCTGAAGCATGGCGAGTTTTGATGCGGTGAATTAACGGACTGAACTAAACGTAATTTTTGAGCCAGTAGCACCCTCGCTCACCCCGTTCTGACAAAAGCAGCCCCTCCCAAAAGAATCAACAAAAGTAGCCTGACGGAAGACATAAAAGACGTCACGTGGAGCCTTTCTGCCGGATGTTTCGTGACAATGCGAAAGGCGGAAAGCGCTTTCCCCATTGGAGGAAAGACTATGCATGGTTTTTTTTAGGTTAGTAGGGCCCCCTATCCTCTGCGCCTGTCGGAAGGTCCCAAGATTCCCACGTCCAGCATCTTCCTTGCGACGAGATTGCGCAGCCACATCGTTTTTCTTTCCGTGAGATGCGACACCAGCACCAGAGAATCAAATCTTGCCAGGTGAAGCCCTTTCAGCCATTTGCATTGGCGGAATGGCTTTTTTCCCGCCCCAGTGCACCCACTAGCGCTATAAAAGATTCACCCGGGTTGGCTTGGCTCTTCATCGAGCAAATCTTTCCCTCTTCTTTATCTCTTCTTGGTTTCTTGGTTGTGTTGCTGCTGGTAGAAGAAAGGATGTATTTTTGTTGCATTGGTTTGATTCGTGTAATTCCTTCAAAGTTAGGCATGGCTTCGTCCGACCTTGATCCGATGCCGAAGAAGAAGATGCCCGCGACGGTGGAAGAAGGAGATGAATTTCCTAAGTGTTGGTGCGGCGATCTTTGCAAGGCAAAAACTGCGGATGATCCCTTCTCGTACACTAAAGGTCGGCGGTTTTTCATGTGTGCAAATTATGCTCATGATCCGGCCCCAAAACGTAACGTGTACGAGCAACCACCGGTGCGTTCCAACATCTATGAGACAAGTTTGCTGTTTGTTGCATATGATTGACCATAATATTTTTGTGTTGTAGTCTCCTCCGCCCCTCTGTTCGTATTACGAGTGGATCGACCATGAGCAGCCGGCGTGGGCGAAATATGACATCAAGTACGACCACAAAGTAGTATGGGAAAACTTCCATGCTGCGACACGCCGTGAAGAGGCGGCAGAGAAGATGAAGCGCTGGCAAGAGGAGCAACGCCAGAAGAAAGAGGAAAAGGAACGTGAAGAGAAGGAGCTTTGCGAGGCGGAGAGAGAGAGAGAGGAAGAGAGAGAGGGCGTGACGTGCGCAGGAAGACGCTGCAGATGGTAAGGGAAAGGGAAACTCCGTAGAATCCCACAATGTATCGTAGTTCCAGTTGCACCGTATCTTAATTTCGGCACCGTATCTTAATTCCGGTATTGTGTTGTAATATCCCATATTGTTTTTAATCCCTGTCTCTATTGTAATATCCCTTGATGTTTTTTAATCGAAGTTATCCTATCTTCCAGCAAATTAAATAATCAAGTCAGTTATAAAGAGTTGGTCGACGTCCATGGCAATTATTTAAAGAAAAGTCGCAACAGAAGATATACATTACATACAGTAGCATAATCATTCTCCTCTCCCTCTCCCTGTTGTAGTTTTCCGTGCTTTTGTTTTTTTTCGTACGCAGTGATCGGCGGAGTAAGTGAGTGGTGACGGTGCTTGTGGGTTGGTGCGGAGTAAGTGAGTGGTGACGGTGCTCATGACTATCAATGCTTCAACGATCAGCTTCTTCGATGCCATCTCAGAACCAAACTCAACCTTGATGCAGTTTGTAACGTCCAAGAAACTCGTGTTGACAATGTCTATGAAATACATCGTTACCTTGATTATGAACTCCCTAAATCATCGTTAACGAAATAATAAACACAAGAAAAACAGCATGCATGTAACGAAAGAAACACAACCTTACCTTCATCCATCACTTCGTCCCTACATAAATCAACTCTAAGCCCAAAAACACATCGGAAGAAGCTGAGAAGAAATACAAGCCGAGAAAATGGGGTAGATGGGAATGCGCCTGTGCGAGAGTGGTAAGAAGGAGGGAGTGTTAAAAAGAGTCGAGTGTCCTGAGACGGGCGGGAAAAAGCCTCTTCCGGTAATGGCATGGGCGGAAGGTGGGCACGTTGCTTCACACGGAAAAAGACGAGGATACTGCTACGGGTGCCGTCGCATCTCACGGAAACAGAGGGAAGTTGCTTTGGAATCTTGGGGCCTTCCGCCCATGGCATTGGAGGGAAGGACCCTGGTGTCCCTTTTGGCCCACAGGCGCAGAGGATAGGGGGCCCTACTAGCCTAAAAAAGCCCATGCATGGAGGAAAGCGCTTTCCGCCTTTCGCATTGTCACGAAGCATCGGCGTCCGGCTCAGTTGGCGGAAGGCTCCACGTGGCGCCTTTTGGGCCTTCCGCCAAGCTAATTTTGTCAATTCTTTTGGGAGGGGGCTACTTTTGTCAAAACGGTGAGCGAGGGGGCTACTGGCGCAAAAAATTATGAACTAAACTGGCAATACTCCCAAGTGTCGAACACCTCGTAACCAAGTTTGTACGCCAAGATTTGTCGTCTCACGTGGGCTGTGGCAACTGGCAACACCGCAACACTGGCCGCAACCGTTCGACATGTAAAATACATCGAGTTGAAATTCCTTTCTCCTTTGTTTTCAAATTTTGGGTAAACTGATCGGATAATTGAACCTATTTGAAATGGCCAATACAGCAAGTTGAAATTTCTTTCCCATTTGGCTTAATTTTTTAAACAAACTGATAGGACTCTTTTAAAAAAAAAGATAGGACCAATGAAGCTATTTCAGACCATGCCCATTTTGCCATAATATAGTGTAGTAGATAAAGTCCTTGAAATATATTTAATTGGAATCATAGGTGGATACAACAGGGGACTTTTTATCCCCATTTTTGTAATACTCCTCTGTTCCTAAAAATAGGACGTATTTTGTTTTCTTTAACCGAGTCTTTGACCAAGTATTAGTCCATCAACGATATATATCATAACCATAATCAACTTTACTTTGTACTAAACCACCGACAATTATTATGTATCGGAGTGGGTAATAGACTAATTCTTGGTCAAAGGAAACAAAATATGCCTTATTTTTAAGAACGGATGGAGTAAGAGACAGTGTTTACCCCATTTAAAAAAAACTGTCACACATTTTACTCATTTCACAAAATTTCTTGTTTTCTGGTATGTTGAGCCCATTTTTCGCGGTTACGTGGCAAATCAAAACCATTCACATTGGTAGCGTATTTTGGTTTATCGCTTTCTCCCTTCCCTATACGAGACCTATTCGCAACTTCAACCCTTTTTCCCGGGCGGAATCGCTCTAAAACAGGAAAAAAAAATGTAAGGACTAGGGGAAGAGAAAGATGCGTCACGATTTCGTTACATAGAGGAGGCAAAGATTCAGCCAATTGCTAGGGCTGAGCCCTATTATTTCCGTTGTCGCCCTGTCTGTATCGAATCCTCCGCTCAGCGTTGTGAACCTAAACATTTCAAGACACGCGGAATGGTGTGGTTAGCGGGCTATAAAACGGTCAGAACTGTGTATCAAGTTTGGTATAGGGAGGGAGAAAGTTGCATAGCAAAGTACATTTCAAACGTGGACGGCTTTGACTTGCCACGTAACCATAAAAAGTGGGCTCAACATGTTAAAAAACAGGCTATTTTGTTAAATGGGTAAAACCTGTCACATGTTTAAATTTAGATTTTTTTAGGGGATGTTTAAATTTAGATAAACATGCTTCTCCCCTGACCTTCTCACGTCAACTCTTCTACTTAGTTTTTTTTTTTAGAGCAACTCTTCTACTTAGTTGAGAGACCACAAACTCCACCAAGGCCCAATCACAAGCAACCGCTTCTTTTTTTGATAGCATCACAAGCAACCACTTATAGCTCATCATCTTCTGTTAACGCCTCCAACAGTGGACGCAGAACAAAACTCCAGCCATTTTCGCAGTCCATCGGAATCTCGTGGTCCTCCTATATAGGCACGCCTCCTTCCACCTACCCCTTTCGCCTCTTTCTTTTCTTCCCCTGTCCATCGCCGTCTTACTTCTCCGCGCACCCGTGGCACACTGTCGGAACTAGCGAGGCCGACATGATGGCGGAGGCGTGGACGGATGTGCTCCTGCCGCCGGCGTCCTTCTTCTCCGCGCACCCGTGCAACAGCTGGTTCGCGCAGGCCGACCGGCGGGGCGCTAGCGGGGGCGGCGGCGGCGCCTGGACGGCAGAGGAGAACAAGGTGTTCGAGGAGGCGCTGGCTGCGATCGACCTGGGCGCGCCGGACGGGTGGGAGATGGTCGCGCTGATGCTGCCCGAGAAGACGGTCGCGGAAGTGGTGAGCCACTTCAGGGCCCTCGAGAACGACGTCGGGTTCATCGAGGCCGGGCTCGTCCCGTTCCCTCGCTACGACCACGACCACGACGCGTCGCCCCCTTCGTCCGCCGGGTTCACCCTCGACTGGGACGACGGCGGCGGGTTCAGGGGGCGCGGTTACTTCCTCAGACGCGGCGGGCGCGCCGACAAGGAGCGGAAGAAGGGCGTCGCCTGGACGGAGGAGGAGCACAGGTATATAAGCTCGATTGGAGCGATCAAAGATTTTTCAGAGCCATCGTACTGTGTCAGGTAGTAATTGGGGAGATTTTGATCGCGCGCGTTTGCTGAATTTCCTGCGTGTGAATTACAGGTTGTTCTTGAAGGGGCTGAAGAAGTACGGGAGAGGGGACTGGAGGAACATCTCGCGCAGCTACGTGACGAGCCGCACGCCGACGCAGGTGGCCAGCCACGCGCAGAAGTACTTCAACCGGCTCAGCAGCTCCGGCGGCGGCGGCAAGGACGGCAAGCGCCGCGCCAGCATCCACGACATCACCATCGTCAACTTGCCCGACGACGACCACGGCCACGGCAGCACCTCGCCGTCCGCGCTCACCACCGCCTCGGACGGCCAGTTCGGTGCCCACGTCGACGCCAAGCCCTCCTCGCTCTCGCCACCGTCGCTCGGCCGGCACCGGCACTTCTTGCCGCCCGGCACTATTATCAGCAGCCATCATCCCTACGGCAGCGTGAAGCTCGAGCAGCAGAGCTCCTTCATGGCCGGCAGCACGGGCCTCGACCTCCTGCAGATGCAATGCGGCCAGCTGTGACGGCGCATCGATCCTGACATCCTGCCGCGGCCAAAACCGCATCATCGATCCCCGGGCGCGAGCGCGACAGCACCTGCAGGGACGGGCCAAGACTCAGGCGGGCGTGCGTGCTTCCTTGCCTCGGGAACAGCTTGGTTGCAGAGTTGGTGCTCGTGTGTCCGGATGATGGCACCACGTATACTCCCTTGATCTGAGAGTGACACGGCCTTGAGCGTGCTGCTGCACTCTCCCTGAGACTGTGCTCATGGAAAACCTCGAGAATCCGTCGACGTGCCGTCCAGTACTCCAGTGTACATAATACAGTCGGGCCAAGAACTTCTTCCTCTGTATTGAAATAAGCACTTGATAAAGCCTGTCGTTGTTCTCCAGTGTCGCCGGCGGCTTGGATCAGGGGCACCGGTGTATTATCGCGATGCTATGTACTGATATAGGGTAGCACGGGGAGCATGAAAATTTGATGCCTGTAAGAATTCACAAGATCTCTCGGCCATTGTTGGATCGCCGTAGAAGTTCAAATTTCGTTAGGCTCTCGCTGACATGAAATCCTTCATCATGAGCTGCTTGCCTAGACATCGTTCCAGTAGAGATGAAACCTGGGAGCACAAGTACCCCACGTTGTGGCTGGGAATCAGACGGTCTCAGTGTCTGGATTTCTCATTAACGCCCAATCGTGCTCTGCGCTAGCCAGAGAAGCATAAATTACTCAACCCCGTGCTCATGGGCGGATCCAGGACGGCAGCTTCTCACTGTCGTCTTTTCATTCCAAAGGGAGTGAAAAAATATACCCAAGCTTGGTACAAAGGGAGTGAAAAAATCGAGTGGGGGCAGCTGCCCCCACGGCTTATACGCCCATGCTCGTGCTTCTTGCTCCCGTTGCCCATGCGAAGGTGTTGGCTCTGCTACGATTCCATGCAATTGAAAGCATCGCCTCACCTCTGGCTCCAGTTGGCCAGTTGCTGAGAGAAGGAGAGTTCTGATTTGATTCGTCAATCATTTCGGCTGGAACGAGACGAACCTTGCCTGATAGTGGCTGGCACGCTGTACTCAGTTGCAACATACTCCTACAACTACTCTCTACTACTAGTAGGGAATGAGTTGGAGGTCCACCAAGCAAGCAAAAGGCATCACACCACACACATGCCCCAAAACCCCGTGTCCTTCTCACTGTCGTCTTTTCATTCCAAAGAAAGGCCACGGCGCCCTACAAACTTGCACCCGTTCATTCACGCGTTACCCAACTTGCACACATGACAGCGGCACATGCCTCTGATGCCTCTCCGCTACGGTCCTTTGCCATCTCCGGAGGCGTGTAGTACTGTTTTGTCTGTTACACGGCCGGTCTCGAGGCGGTTGCAACGGACGCGATCGCAGCAGTACACTGATTCTTGTATCTCTCCTCCCCGGCGCCGACGATTCCCAGCTGATTTCAGTTCTTCGACTTCTGTCAAGTCCCTCTTTAGCTACTAGCACCTGAGCTGATCACTCTGCTTTCTCCTTGACGGGTCACCTGCTATTGCCCGGCCAATCCTTCAGCATTAGCCCACACTATTATAAATAAGCTGAGGCGGCAAATGAGCCGTCTTTTCCCGGCCACGACAAAGCGTAGAAAGCAGATCTGAAAACTAGACTAAAACTAATCATCGTCGTTACAAAGCCAGCATCACACGGGCCGTCTCTGAATCACACGAGATGGTTGGTGTCCCCTCTGCAGCTGACCGTTCGGCTTTTGTTTAATCGCCTTGGGCGGCCATTGCTGCTCTGCATCTGCCATCATGCATGCATGGCCTGCGTGTGTGGCTGCAGCATGCCGCGATGCTCACACTCATAATACGTCCCAGTGCCAGCCAGCCGCACTGGCTCAAGCCCCCCCGCTGCAACTTGCGGGTTGCGGCCGCAGGGCCCCCGGGAGCACAAGGGCACGCAAGATTCATGCAAATCCAACTCGACGCACACAGGCGGGGGGAAGAAGTGGCTGTTGCTTTCGTTTTACGTTCTCCGCTTCTTCTTTTTTGGCCTCTCTGAATTCTTCTCTTCCCGGCGGAGTGGCAGTGGTGACCACAAAATTTAATTTAATTTTGGAATAGTGACCACCATATGCGAGACGGGGACGGGAGAGTATCAGTGTCGCAACTCGCACCAGCTCGTGTTCTGCGCCCGCGACTTTTGTTCGTGCGAGGTGAAAGTGGCGGCACTGAGAATCTGAGAGTGGTATCCCTTTCGGGTCATTGATCCGCCATTGGGCTTTTGGACGCGTCAACTGTCGTGTATAGAGGTTCGCCTTTGCAGAAATATTCA
This sequence comes from Brachypodium distachyon, assembly GCF_000005505.3. Classification (NCBI taxonomy): domain Eukaryota; kingdom Viridiplantae; phylum Streptophyta; class Magnoliopsida; order Poales; family Poaceae; genus Brachypodium; species Brachypodium distachyon. Next base: position 53,678,740 of record NC_016132.3, on the reverse strand, counting down.
GATTCCTTGCAATTGGCTGGTATAGTTGGGGAGTGTTACAAGCGTAGCCTGGAGATTCCAGATTCCGAGTCCCCTTCGACCTTTCCCAGCCCGGAGTACCGGACCACAAGGATGCTGGCATGATGTGCATGTCGCAATAAGGCAAAACATATCATAATCCCGGGGCGGTATAAACGTACAAAGAGAGAGAGCTACTAGTGATCCATGCTGTTATAATTAATTACCTCCTGTTGTACCGCGCTCGCGCACTGCATGAGGCATTTTTCTTGAACCGAGGAAGGGTGCGTCCTGTGCTCCCATCTGGACTGCAAGAGTAGGTCTGCAAATATTATGCTGTAGTTCACCGGCATGCTCCTTGTGGTTGATGCCCGGGCAGCTAAAATATTGCATACTTCAAATCGACTGCTGTACTGTAGTCTGTAGAGTACTAGAGTAGCAGAAATGCAGAATCATTGAACTGGGGCACTGGGCACAGGTAAACCTTATCCCATATGAAGCATGCAAGTAGGGAACCCCGAATACTGTTATAATAACCTACATGTCTCACAAGAGAATGTTAGACAACTATGGAACATCATTGCTTAAGAACATGACATACCAGTAACACCATGTCATTATCAATATCTGGAGCTCAGTTATCGTGGTTCCTGAAATGTTCTGTTCAGGCTCATGGGTCTGTGATCATATTCAGCATCTCCTTGTAAAAATGTAACTGATGCAACTGGCGGATACCATGCGCATACAAGGTGCCGGAAGAATCGTCATCTCCAAAGAGATAGTCAGCAATTGCCACAACCCCGATGTCAAGGGATCAGTTTGCAGCCAGGGACATATACTAAATATGCTCCAACTAACAGGCATTCCTTTTCATAAAGCCAGACCTTTCAGAAGGTACTATGTGATATGGAGCAGAACCTGGGAGACCTAATTCAGGTATTGCGCTGTGCTTGTGTGATCAGCGCCATCAAGTATTACACCTCTTTGAATGCCGGAGCTTTGGTTACTTTGGATATGCGGACTCCAAATATAGTTGTGCCCATAAAATTGAAAAGAAAATGATGTTTCCACAGAGAACATGGTAAAAGGTGCATCTATTATTATTATTTTTCGAGTATAGTTGTGCTTGTACTCAGGGCAAAAAAGGGTGCAAAGATATCATCTGCGCCAGTTGAAAACTAAGCTATATCTACTAAACATGCACGATAAAAGCGTGAAAATGGCCCGGTGAAAGTTAAAGGCCTTACTGATCAAGCAGAAAAAGTAGCGGGTAAAAAGTAATGTGCACTGCTGCAACAAGCTGAATGCTAACAAGCTATTGGCAGAGACTAAAATTCTGTGATGGGGTGATTTCCTTTTTCTTGGAATTTTTTTTATCAGAAAGTGGATCTGCTTACCTCTGGAGATCGCTTTCTGTTACCTCAAAATGTTGTATTAATAAGTAGACCCAAATAACTGATTTTCATGGCCACCACATAGAGCCAGTTCAAGGAACATTTCGTAGTAGCAAAGAAGCAAGATGATTGAAGCATAAAAAAAGGGAATAAAATAAAATAAAAACTATAATAATGAAATGTAGAAAACAAAGGGAGACACGCTTACAACAGCTCGTTTCTTATAGTACAATTGGAGCTCGTGACAAATACTGTATTCCAAGATAATTTCAGGAAAATATGCCATGGCTATTTAGTGGAGTAAAAAAAAGGAGTGCACAACTCACAGATTGTGACATTGGTGGTAATATAGGGAAAGAACCACTTATCACTACTATCATAAAATTAACGATGTTCACTAACCCTGGCTGCCCTTTCAACTAGCAGGAATGCCAAAGGTCTAGAGTTATACCAATTAAATGGACTAACTTACAAGTAAGACTGGACCACACATAGCTCATGCCTCATGGGTTCCTCTACTGTGACACTGACACATGAACTTTCATGAGAGCAATTTGAACAAGAGAAAACATGCATTCTCCATAATTTACCAGATACTCTGTAACCTCAATCCACTTTGTTTGTATAATAACCCGAGGCTTGTAGAGTGACTAGTGAGAAATCAAACATATAGAAATGTTTTCTTACATACAATTGATAGGTCTATCTTTTTGTAAGCTTCGCATAGTTGCATAACTTCTCTTGTACCAGTAGAATACATAACAAACGTTTTCCTTACGACACTAGTAATTTGCATTTTTCCATAGCAGGGTTGAGTGAATAAAACTGTCCTAGTAAACCATTTTAAGCAGGTAAAATGCTTGAAACGGTAATATTGAATTTACATTCACTGTTTGGCCTGTAATTATGCATAGACTGGATTAAGTGTGCTCAAGCATAAGACAAAGCTATCTGGTTGAACCATATTGCTGCAATGCTCCATATGGTCAGCTATTATTGCAGAAAACAACAGTTTTCATGTCTGTGCATTTTCATATAGATGCATTCAAATTTAGTCAAAGTTGAGACATCCTTTGTTGGACGGAGGGAGTACTTTATTTTCCCCCAGATATTCACTGATAACAGCGCACTGTCAAGGGTCTGATGTTAGGGTTTGTGTCGAAGTTGTTGCATTACTCTTCCAACAGCGACATTCATTTGCATTTTGTAATCCATCTATTTTTCTTCCAAAAAAGATCGGACTATTTTTAGTGCAAGGAGCTGTTGGATGAGACCTTCCAGCCCTTAGTATTAGTTTACTTCGTGACATTCCAGTTTTTCTATATGGTTTGTACTTAAGTGCTCCCAAATCAAAAGCCGCCTATGCGTGATTGCAACAGACAAACTAATAGTAAAAGCTAGAAAAGAATGTCGTGGGAGTTACAAGCATGTTCTAACACTACGTTTTACTATAAGCCTCTCCTATAGCTTTTTCAATAGTAGTCTTTTTTTCAATAGTAGTCAATCAATAGAAATATAATCGAACTGTTTTTTATGATTGATTTGATTGCTTCACAAAAAATCCAGATTTCACACCCCAAAAGAACATGTAGGCTTATGCTTGGCATTTCCAGCATTTATAAATAATTATTTAGTTGGGTGCGTTTTCCTCAACAATTCATCATTTGGGGCCTCTAGATGCATAATAATTTTGTTTTTTCCTAATAAAACCATGATCTAAAACATATCTGCCATTGAGCACCCCTAAAGCAAAACTTCAGTTCCCTTTCACAGGGATACTATCATGGTCTTCAATATGCTTTGAACATGCTACTTTACTTCAATAAAGGGTATCATGCATAACTACTTGCATGTGGTAACACCAACAATCTGAACATCCTAACACATAATGATCCAAGCAAGAGCATGAAACTAGCATGACATTTATCATACATGTACCATTATAACAAAGGGGTTTCGGATTACCATCATATTTATCTTCTGAAGCACCTCCATACCAAGATATCGTCCACACCCTGCACTGATAGACAGTAATATTAGCAGGCAATCCTGCATCCCTCATCAAACAAACTAAGAAGTGCGGTCCTGTTTATGACCTTGTATACAGATATGTCTAGTACAGATGGATTCGAAAATGGACACTGAAACAATTCAGACGCAAAGGTCGTGGTTGAAATCTTCCGTACAAGTCACACAGTGCAGCACTCCCCATACCCACAAAGAATACAAGGTTTTCCCAGAAACCTTTTCAAAATAAGTGCATTACTGTATGTTGATTGGTCCAGGACACCTGAAGCAGAGGCAGTAAGTTCAGAGGTTATTCACATGAACATCTGATAAATCTGACAAGTTCATTCCAGACTAACCTGTCCATGCAATGCCACCAACGAGACAGAGGTAATTGTCTAGCAGAGCTGACTCTATAATCCTCTGAGTCCAACAACACAAACTCTGAACCAGGAAATTCATAAGCATTCAGTCAAATCAGGTTTTTGCATCAACATTCCCCTTGACAAACAGGCCGCACTAACTTAATTAGATTTCCTGCAAAACATTCAGAAGCTGATAAGCATATATGGCAGCTCACATCCAACAGCACCTTGACTCATGCCATTTTCCATTTGTAAGTGGACAACAAGCATTAGTACCCATCTGAGATAAATGATCAGGTTATGTGATCAATACGCTCTCAACTTCTACAACTCTAGAAAAATAACCGCAAGCCGTATTCCATCCTCCTATTGGCTCCACCGTGTGCACCTACAACCCTGGCAAGAGTGCTTGGCGCAGGCAAGGCATGCGAGTTCTCCGAGCAGAACCCACAGACGCATATCATCAAACAGGTTGCGGCTGGAGAATCAGAGATGTCATCGCACCCCACGCCACCACCGGACTACCGGAGCAGCAGATCGGATCAACGAGACTCAACCGGATAACCACGAGGAGCCCGTCGCGGTTGCTGGCCCTGCAGGATAGCGGCGAAGGTCAGAAACGAGCGTGCGATCTCCGTCTTCGTGCCGTCGATGGAAATCGAACCTAGCACTAGCAGGCTAGGAGCACGCACCAGATCGATCGCACAAACACACGTCCGAGCCTGGGCGCCGAGTTCGTTCTGGCCCGTGGATGGCGCCGTCGCGCTTCCTCCGGAGTGACCAACAGGCAATGGCTGGTGTCCATTGTCGTACGCAGCATCGACCGTTTATCCCGTCGGCGTCAGCGCCACTCCCGTATGTTTGTGAGGCCTGGAGCCCTGGACGCAGGACGCCTGTTGCCTGGACAAGTTGGACAGGAAAATAATCTCAAGAAACCTGATCTCTCGGGATATCTCCAGCCACGTGGACAGATTAGCCCTTTAAATTAATCTCAAAGCATCGGGGAGCGAGAAAAAAAAAATCATGATTATAATGCAGTGGATTTTCACGTGGCACAAGATGGACGTGATCTTTCAGCTTGGAAGAGAAGACCAGGTTTTTTAGGATTATTTTCCGACCCCCAGAGGTCACATGACTCTTGAGTCCCGACGTCCGGCCGTTTCTCTTTCCTTCGTTCCCTTCTGAACTCAAACTCGAACATCTAAAAAAAAGAGTGAAAAGCACTCACAGCCATTGAAGTTTTTTTTTACAGCCGCGCCCACTGAAGTTGGTCACGAGATCCAATTTACCTACCGAATGTTTGGCTGGACCATCATCCAAATTTCTTTTCCTCTTCTCATAGATGATGTTACTATTATTTGAGTATTAATAAAGCTAGCTATGATGGCATTTCCCAAAAAATAGAGAGTAGACCTAGCAAAATAGTCTGGAAATTTGGAAGCTGGGAACATAAGAACTCTTTTTTTTTCTAAACTTAGCTAAAGTCAATTTTGAAGTTCCATAAAGTAAAAGAAAACCTCACATAGATGATAACGTGTGGAAATTTAGCCTTATATAAATTTTCATAAAATAATATGATAATTTGAGCTCGGTGGATCACAATAATTTATGCACAACATGTTACATAAATCAATTTGTGAATTTCACACTGCTTGAAAACGAACTTTTTTTAACCAAAACTTGAAGGGCTAAATTTCTACGCATTGTCTAAGTGCTTGATATTTTAGTAATTTTAGAATCATAATACCATTTCTTTTTGTTAAGTTTCGGGGGGAAAAGTGAGTTCACACGTACCTAGATCGCAAATAGGCATTTCTGGTAGCAAAAGGCCGGAGAGACTGATAGATCAACTCGCTTCCTCAGAAAGTTCATTCCATGAACAAGCGGACAGAAGCATCATTTTCTTCACTTGTAAACTACCGGGCGGATCCATTTCAAAAAAACTACCGGGCGGAGCTCATATCTACGCCTTTTGTTTTCTAGCCCAACAACTCATCACCAACCAGGTGGTTTTCAGGCTTACATTTTTGTCCGTCCATTCCGTTGGGTTCGCAACGTTGTCGCGTTCCTGGTGAGGTTAGCACAGATTCCGGGGTGCTCGGCCACTTGTTCCGTCTGCTAGCCACGGGGACTACGTACTCAATCCACGCAGGAAAACTCCAAGTGTGATGTGGCCGTCGCCTTCCTAGTGTTGATAGGAAACTGTAGTCATGGTCATGCACGTCAGATGCATCGCCCCTTGTCAAGGAAAAGGAAAGCACAGTGCGGTGGTCTTAAGCAGAAGCAAAATCAGTAAATCCCATCACGGTTGAGAATCTTGGGGTGGAGTACAACTCTCAGATCAAAGCACAGAACAGCTTAGCATACACCCTCCCAGATGTTTTTTACATATAGTACACAGAGCAGCTTAGCACCCAGGATTTTACATACAGTGCACATAGCAGCTTAGTATATACCTCCCGGAATTACACACTAGTACGAGTGACAACATCAACTTATTTGCACAACACCTCAGCTACAGTACTAGCTTATTGCGGCACAAAGGCAGCTATCTAACGATCTAGATCCGTAGTTCCGTACAAAACCATACTATGCCCGGACGCTGTTCGTTGCCCCCAGGGACAAAGGGGCTATAAGGTACATACAACCTTGATGTATTTACAATCATGCATCTGGATGCAACGGAATCACCCAACCAGGGCAATCCGGTCGCTTTCCAGCAAGGGAGTAGTAGGCAAGAACCTGGGGTTGCCTATCCACACAGAGTTCTCCATCTGCTGTCACGTGTCGCACGATGTCGGGAGGCGTAAACTCAATGTTCCAGAAGGGTCTAGCCATGAGGAGGAGGTCAACGCCTGTTGGGGACGCTCTATACCCCTGCACCCATATGTACCTCAGCGAGGGCATCTGGAGCACAGCGAGGGACAGAGCTCGCTCACTGAAGCAAGAGCTCCTAAGTTCAAGCTTCCGCAGGTTGGTGCACCCCATTGCAAAGCGGACTAATCCGTGGTCAGATTCACCAACGTTGCCCAGCAACATGTATTGGATGTTTCCACTGTACTGCCCGATGTACTCAAGGCCCATGTCAGAAAGCCCTCCCGGTCTCAGGTAGAGAGCGAATCTCCGGAGTTTGGTGCAGCTCCTTAACAGAGCACGGACACCATTGTCAAGTGGCAGATCTGTTACCTCCTTTTGTCTGTCGAGTAGGACAAGCCGGAAATCATAAAGATTTTTGCAGAAAGTCCCAATAGACTCCAGAGCCCCATTGGTGATATCAGACACGTAGGCAGCTATGTACTCCAGGTCACGGCAACCAACAGCTACAGCTGTCAGGCCTAGCTGAGAAACTCCTCCTTGCTCTTCTTGTAGGCCTGGATCATCATCCCCTCGCTCAATTCGAAGTCTCCGCAGTTTCTTGCATGTATCACCAACAACCACTAGCCCTCTATCGCCAATCACATTCCTCACCTGTGGACAAAATTTATTGTCAGGCAAATTGAGAGTGTCGCAGGTTTCAGACAACCACAATACAGCACCTCTATATGAGAAATATTACCTCAAGAACAAATAGATTCGGACATTTTGAAATAACCTGGCAATGATCCTCAGCTGTGAGGAAAGTGTACTGCAAGTCCAGTTTCTTAAGTCTTGCAGAAAAAGGAAAAATAACAGGTATCTCATTTTTCCCCATATACGTAAGCCCCAACAAGCATACTCTTGGCGGAAAGTTGACCTTCTCGTACTTTGTGAGCTCTCCTACCTCATAGAACGATCCACCAGCAAAATCTTCCAATGCATTGGCTCTTTGAAAAAAACCAATCAGGTCTGAAAGATCACACTCACTCATCTTCAAAGAAAGCAACGATTTGCAGTTCTTTGCTAGTAGTTCCAGATCAGCTGGGGCCACTTTGAGTTCAGTCATGTAGAAGTTCAATGTTACCAGAACAGAATTGTTGGCAGCAAGTTCATGAAGCCATTCATCACCTTTATCAGTAATGAAGCATTCTTCGAGAAATAACGTTCTCAAGGATCTGCCAAGATAATTTAGAATAACATGTTACTGCGGTAAAAGCATGCAATCATAGCAGTGACAATGATGAAACCACTGTGAGAATATGGATCATCCATCTTGCTGAAGGACCCTAGAAACAGTTGTGTGCTAAGACATAAGGGAAAGTGCACACAACTTATATCCAGAGTGTTTATTGCCTCCAATGTTCAAAAGCAAATTATTGTTGAACCAGGAAACATACAAGGTCATAGACAAAACCTTATGAACATGTCCAAGTACCCCCCAAGTTCTGTGTCATCTTCCATTAAAAATAAGAACAGCAGAACAGTCATCGGAATGATTGCAGCAAGGTATTTCTAACCATAAAGGAGCATACCGTACATGCATGTGTATCTTACCTAAAGCATTACTCATCCTATCTAGGATGCTAAATTTTCTTTGTACATTTACATAGGTGAACTTGGAAAAGCTCGAACGTTCAAAATAGATCTATACGTTGAGCATATACTAACGTGCTAGGGAAAAAAAATCCCTTACACAACTCCACAGTTGCATAATTCATACTAAGAAAAGTTAACATTGACACATGGAAAAGACTTCTGCCAATTGAAAAAACAGAAGGGAAAAGATGTTGGCTGAAAGACACGACAAATTGCCACATTGATCTGATCATGATAGAATTGATTGATAACAGAAACCACCAACTTCCAACTTTTCACTAAAAGTATGTTCTGCCAGGACGGAGGTAGTCTTGTTCAAGCCCAATCAGAGTTGTATGTTAGTACTCCTGGGGAAGATTGATCACCTGCCTGCTGCTACCTCAATTTATAGTTTGCTTAAGCCTGACTTAGCTGAGACTTCTGAGCTGCTTTTGAATCATCACTACATACTAGAGGCTTCACACATCCGAATCGGGCATATATTACGAAGAAACGCTAGGTGAACAAGAGAATAACACCAGATCTCCTAATTCTCCCTCCTGCAGAGTCTTTTGCATGCACAGTTACTCATATTAATTTGTTGTAGAAAATTCAAAGGGCTATGACAGCATGACCCAAATAAATTGCGGGTGGAAGCTAACTGGACACCTCCTTCCAGTGAATCCACAAAGTGAGTGAACTGGGTCTTGACTCACACAATGCCCATGATAGAACAGATACTAATTAGAGAAACTGACACGTAGCCCAGCCTTATCCATTACCCCATATAGCTAAACCACCTAACAAAGATCATCAATTCCACCCAGATCAATCCCTAAATCCTCTACGAGGAAAAGGCGCAGAAGATCAACTGCTGAATTACTGCAACCATGCCATCACACATCAACAGGCAAGAGGGGAAAAAAAGGGGCACGGGTGCCTGTGAAAAGCATGAGAGAGCGCTAAGAGCTCCCGTAGTACCTGCAGGAGCGGGCGACGAGGCGGAGGGCGTCGGTGGAGAAGCCGGAGCACTTGTCGAGCTTGAGCTCCAGCAGCATGTGGCCGCGTGCGCGAACGAGAGCGGCCAGGTCGGCGTCGGTGACGGTCATGCGGCGAAGGTGGAGTGCCTTGAGGCAGTCGAGCGGCACGGCGAGCTCGGCGACCCAGGGGGCGGCGTACGCGCCCCAGTCGTCGGGGATGAGCCCGTACATGGCGGCGCGGGGCTTCCCCTTGAGCGCGAGCGACTCGAGCCGCGGGAACCGCGCGCGGAGCCGCGAGGGTTCGGCGGCGTAGCAGAAGGCGACGGTGACGTGCTTGCGGGTGAGCGCGTCGATGCGGTGCCAGCGGCGGCACACGAGCGACGCGGCCTCCCTGTCGCGCGGGCCGTCGACGTAGCCCATGACGAGGTGCAGCGCCTCGTCGGGGACGCCGCAGCCGAAGCTGAGCGCGCGGTGGAGCCGCCGCGGCTCCGGCACCTCCCCGCCCATCGGATCGGCTACTGCGCGGGGCCGGCCCGCCGGAGATCTGGCTCGAACCCGGCGGGAGACGGGGTCATGGAGATTCCTCTCCCCTTTCCCTGTGGGCTTGCGGGAATTATTGGAGGGAGAAGGGAGGGGGGAAGGGAACGAGATGAAGAAGAGCAGCAGCGTAGCCCCGCGTAGCAGAGGAGCGAACGGGAGTGGGGGATTGGAGAGGCAGCGTTTACTTGTTTTTCTGGTGCACGGCTGGGCCGTGGGCCGGTGGTGCCGCGCCACGTAAGCCCGCCGGTGGAGGCGGTAAATGGCTTCGCCCACCGGGTACAGCACAGTACCAGTACGAAGGCTAGTAGGCGTAGCTCCGTAGTATACTAGCCGCTCAACTGCACAACGCTGACGAGCGAGCTTACGCACCACGTTATGCATACGGTTCTGTCATGCTTTAGCCCTAATCTGCTATGGCCCACAGCGATCAGATGAGTCTTGCTGTGATAAAATCATACGAATTTGATTGTAAGTAAAACTTTGGTCAGCCAGGAATCGCATGACTTGGGGGAAAATTATAGAGTATGGATATAAATTTGCCAACAATACATTAAAAAATTTCAATTTGTGCACGGCCAGATCTTCATATCAAAATCACAGTATTTCACTTCCTAGCGGTTTTGACAAAAGCCGAAGTAGGGTTGTAGAGACGATGATAGTCAGCGACGAAACCCGCGAAGATGAGACGTGCAATCCAAAGATAACGGTATCGACAAAAACAAAGTAGGGCATACAAAAAAGGTGGGGCTAGAGCAAGACCACACTTCAGTCTTCCTATCATGAACACCATGTTGGTCTGTTTTTTTTCAATTAGAATTCAGCATTTTTGTTGTCCACATCAAACCCTACGACAATACTAGCAATAGGGGTCACTACTACCTTGCTTGGAGGGATATCTTGGTCAGCGTTCTTGGCTAAAAAACCCGTTGTTGAAGGTGAGGAAACCAAGTAAAGCAGCGACGCTCTTGAGAAAGGAAAATGTGTGCCTTGTTGATCGGATGGGGTAGGCGGTGTTGGAGTATCTCCTCTATGTAAACCTCGTGCCTCTTCGGTGTTGGGGCAGGACAACATGAGACCATCCTTACCGGTGCTCGGAAAACCCAGACCCCATAACGGTCCAAGATGACTATTAATATTGTTGGAACAAACTATTCGGTGGCATCAGAGGAGAAAGTAATTAAGCAAGGAGGATAGACAAAACCAAACATTGGCATGATAAAACTGAGCACCGGTGCCTCATTTTTTAATGACTCACTTGATGGTGCATGGCACGGGAGGAGCCCCTTGCTGAACCTGTTGCCAGGCATAGAGTTGTCAGAATACTCGCAGAAGTATGTGCCTTATTCCATGGTTTATCACTTGCTCAAAACTTGGGATGTACTCGTGTGGTCGTAAATTCGGATAACCTCGAAGAAATTCAGGCCATGCAGCAAGGTGGGGTGTTGAGTACCCCGAATGCGATTATATATGAAGATTGTTCCATTTGGCCACAAAGTTCATCATTACCTTTGGCAATGTCTCATCGAAACAAACACAGTACTGCCAGGATGAGAACCTACCATTTGGATAGACGATTAGACGAGCTTCCTGGATTTGTTTACTCTACACTTGCTGATGGTGTAAATATTTACCGAATCAAGAAAATTTATCTTTGTGTTAAAAAAAAATAGGGATAGGGGAAGGAAGGGAGAAGGTAAGTAGCAGCCAACGCGGTAGGTTTTCTTTGTTCTTGACAGTTGACGGAGAATTACAAATTTTGATTAAAGATTTCGAACGACCAGATGAAATGTATCCATCGTGACTCAGGTGAAAAGTATCCATCATGATTTATTTTTACATCAGTGTCGCTATGTTCGATTTTTTTCTTCTTCTTTATGTGCGTATCCAGAAATACAGCACGAAACACAGAAGATGGAAAAAAATTGTGTGGGCACGGCCGCTACTCATGTGGTAGCAAGTGGATTTATACAACCCCTGTCTTTTGCAAGATTGTGCTGCACAGGGCTCGTGGATTGCATTATTGCGTAGTTGCTTGTTGTGGTTGCCTGGCTGCCCAAGCAGCTCTTCTTTATACATATACGGGGATGTATCTTTTTCACTGGACCACAAGTTGCTGAAAATAGCAATACAAATTTGGATGAGACCAGCCTATGCATAGCTATGGTTTGCATAGAAAAGCGACGACAGGTATAAAACATGGCAGTAGGTAACCATGATGCGCGTCAATACACGTAATGATGTTTGCATGATGCTGCTATCTTGTCTTCCCATATTTTCTGGTTGGAAATTCCTAATATAAGAAATCCTAACTTTATTGTAAGTCAAATTTCTCAAATTTTATCAAGTTCATAGAAAGATTTACAAACATTTACAAGTCCAAATTAGTTTCATTAACTCCGCCATTACTAGATATATCTATTTGATATTGTAGATCTCGTTAGTTTTTTCTATAAACTCGGTATATATGGAAATGGAGGGAGTACTTACTACGTGTTGATTATCTTTGAGTTGTAACAATGGTGATGTGAGATCCTTTAGGAAGGCATGAGTTTAAAATCTATTTTGTGGAAACTGAACGGCGAGGCTAGATTTTAGCGTAACCAGACCAAACAGTGCCGCTGAATGGCGAAGTAGATAAGTTTGTGATTGACCGTGTATCGAGGTGTGACTGCATCATACAGGTGGCCTATAGTAGCTCACAGTTTGTACTATTCCTTACCATGTACTCCTTCCGATCCATAATAAACACAGCCTAAGTGTCTTTGATTTAGTATAAACTTAGATCAGAGAAAATACTAGTTGGAGACAAGCTTAGAGTCTTGAAGAGGGCTGCTAGGCGAGATCCGAGATGCCTAGCTACTTCAAAGCATGGGAGGACCCACGTGGAGGGTTGTGGGGGCAGCTGCCCCACTTGATTTTTTGGCCATTTGTATTGGGTCCATTTATGAGAATAAATGCCTCCAATTAGCCTATAGAAATGCCCCACTTTGCCCTTTTTGAACCGCTTCGCCCCCTCTCAAATTCTTTCCTAGGTCCGTCCATGCTTCAAAGGTGTGATGCCCTTTCAAAAATCATCTGCATCTGCAGTGCTAAGAAGGTATGTCCACTCCTCATTTCATAAGCAGACCAGAACTTACGTGGTAAATAGAATTTTTACGATGCTTAGGACCTGGCTGATTGGATCTTAAGATAGACCACACCTCCTCACTCTCAGAACTTTTGCCATCCTAAACCTCTTTTAAGTCATACGGAGTAGAAAATATTTTTCGTTAATTATGTGAATGCTACCGTTATATATTGTAAATATAATAGTTTATGGCCTAGCCCTAAGCGCAAAGGCTCCGCCAAAAATAATAATAATCAAGACCCACTCTTTCAGTGTTTATGGCCATTGTATTGTTTTAAACCCATAATTTTTAACATCAGAGACACCCTAAGTTCACATCAAGTGTACTAGTCGTACAGTGGCCGCTTACTATGGACAGACAGGAGAGTCAATGACTTTTCAAGGCAAACATTGAAAATAAAATTTTGGTTTTCTTGTATATTTATAAATCACATGATAGTGCAGAGGTTTAACTGTAATAATTTTCTGGAACTGGATTAGGCTTCACTGTAACTGTAATATGTGTTTCTTGGCAACAGTTGGACCAAGGGATTGCAGCAACACATGCATCGAAAACTGCATAGGAGTTCAGAAAGTTTAGTGTATTTTATCGACTTATAAAAAGGATTTTTGGTACATCTTTTTTATGTGCACGTATCTCAGGGAGGAGACAGATATATCTTGTGCAGTGTGTGCGGTGGCTGTGGCGGAGCCGCCGGATCTCGTTCCGGGGAATCCAAGCCCAGGCAAAAAGTAGCGATACTTCTCACTCTTCAGGTGCACCATCCACCTGGTCTGACCTGGTGGTCCCGGCTCGTACAGAATCGCCGGAGGCGGGCCCGCGCATGTGGCCGACATGTGGGCCACTGTTAATAGTCCGATAGAAAGCTCAGTTGTTCATAAATTTGGCGAGAGATACAGGTACAACCCAAGTTTTCGATCATGGTCATGGAACTCGTCAGTTGGGCGCTGGCAATGCGTCAAAAAACAGTAAGTAAGATGGTGATAATTGGCTTACTAAACGGCAACAAATGCAGGAGACCGGCATCACAGCGGTTCGCAGCTCTTACTAGGACGATGTTGATGCCCCGTTGTTGCTTAATTCATTTAATAAGTTGGAACGGTAGATCGAGAGTTTTCACCAGGAAAGCTCTATCTTTTCTTCAAAGACAATATCTCTAGCGAGAACATAATATTTGTGTGCGTTGTCGGATCCATCCATCTAAAGGACATTTAGAGGTTTTCATCCTGCAGATTTGGTGTTCTCCGTTTACACCAGTGTTACCGATTGCTGTTAGCTCCACTCGACTAAGAGCAGACTTTTTTGCAAATGGTTGTGCTGGCACCCTATATATGAAAATGAAAATCATAGATTTATCTTGTGTTGAAAACGGAGTATATGACATGCGCAGAGATTTAGTACAAATTTTGTACTAAGTAAGCGACATTTTTTGTGGATTGGAGGGAGTATCTTGTACTATTCGCTTGTATTTTTTGTGCTTTGCACAAATTGTCATTTTTTTAATGAAATTTGCAGGTGCACAAAATGTAGCCTAATCTACGATCATGATTTTTTTCATCTTTTTAAAAAAAACTTACAAGTGCTACTTGTGATATTCTCGGGCGAATCCCCGTTTCTGTCCTTGCCTTACTACCGTAGTATATTAGACGTCAGGTATTCCCAAAAACGAGACTGTATGTGTGCTAATAATCAGGACGGTAATGAACTTTTGCTTTGCACGCCCAACTGCCATTTCCTGATGCAGAAAGTCAAATGGAGTTACGCATCCGTACTTCGTCGATTCCCCGCCATTGACATTCTACAACCATTACCGGAGAAAACATGAGACCGTGGAGTCGATCATTTCAGATTGAGACCACGAGATCGCACAGCAGTCTACTACACGACACACCGTCGCGCGTTCGCAGGACATCGCATCAGATGGAGCACTATCGCGTCGCATGTTTTCGCACTCCCGAGGGAAAGAATCGCACGATTACCGTGGAAGCTAGGCCGCCAAGGGATAAGAATAGATCGTACGTATGCAGAAGAGCTGGCGAAACTTTGCGGTTCAGGAATCGGATTAATTAACCCAGCCGGCCAGCCGCCCATGGCTTTGCAGCAGCCTGCAAGTTGCAGGAGGTGCATTGCCGGACGACGGGGCGAGACGACGACAGGGTCTCAGGGCTCCGGAGCGCGGACAGCGACGCATCGAGCGGATCAAAACTCCAACCTTTCAACGAGGCAGCTGGAGATCTGGAGGAGTTCCGTACCGAAAGCGTTTGCTTTCCGGGTAGCTGATGATAACATTAAGCAAGGAGCCAAGGACCTAGTTGCAGCTAGGCCCCGGCATCTGCATGTTCGATGCCTCGCGGAATTACTCCTCGTGACAGGGATGAGCATGGGCGGAGCCGGAGGCCGGGGGGTCTCATGATCGTGCAGGCCATTTATGCACTTTCCAGTACCTCCCCTGGCCGGCGCATATGAGGGTGGGGCTCACAGGCAGGATTCGCCTAGATTGCATGCGACGTGTAGTACTAAGGTTTTTCTCAACAAATACGCAAGGTTATGTGCGTAGGGCATAGAGAAAATTGCTGTATGCGTAAGTGTTAGCGGACTGGAGGTTCCAGTGATACATTTATGCGACGACATATGCTGAATACCTGTTAGGCTCAGGGTGTTTAGGTGCTAAGACGCTGGATGTATGTGAACGCTTGTGGCTTGGCCGGGCTCCAGACTTTGCACTGTACCAGTCACAGTCATCGGCTCGGTAATCGGATCGTGAGTGTTCCATGTAAATGGGAAAAGGAATATCAACCAGAAGCTCCCAATTCGACAAGCAGAGACGCTGAAAAAGGCGAAGCTGAAACGGTGCCCGACACCAAGATACGCTTTAGCTCAATGTAAAAATTTATAACTCCCAAATGCCCTGGATTTTGCGACTCAACTGCCTCTGAGATCGTGGCAGCAGCTGGATAGCTTTATCTTTTGTTTCTTTTTTTTAGAGGAACAGCAGAAGCTTTATTGATTTATAGAGTTATAGGTGCAGCCGGCAATATCTACTGAAGGCTGATGCAGTGCAGCCCAGCTAGATAGTATGTCTAGATTCTGGCCCAGACCATGATTATAGAGTGGGGCTCCAATGTTTTAGCAGTTGCTACAGAAAGAGCAGGTGCAATGTATAGCCACTGAACGACACAGGGTCCCAGTCCCTCGGAAAGTGGCATGGATTGAAATGGACCCGGGTGAACCCCTAGCACGCAACGGGCAATGGAATGAAATGGACCCGAGTGAACACCTAGCAGTAGCACGCAAGGGGCAAGGGCAACTTGGTCTTGTCACGTTGCGTCGTGGATATCGTTCCCAGGCTCCAGCAACGAGAGGTGCAAAAGCAATGTCCTGCACGATTACTCCGCAGACCAAAAGCAGCATACAGAAGACGAGATCAACAAGACGAGATGCTTACCCTTCACACCGTCCGGACATCCCTTCCCTCGCCGCACAGATCCTCTGCTCATCGACGTGCACTACTAAGCAGGAAGAGATCTTCGGTACGTGCCTGCAGCTCTGAAGATGTTGGATCCGGCGCTTCCTCGCCACATGGTGGTGACCAGCGTCAGCAGGAGGTGCTTGCAAAAATCGCCATGCTTCAGACGCAGAAGGTCCGGATAACAAACTTCTTGGACGAGCGGTCCGCTTACTTGACCAAGTTCGCGAAGGATGCCGACACAGAGTTTGATCTGATTGGACAGAACGCCATGAAAGAGCTTGATCAAGTTGGGGACCAGGTGAGCATCTCTTGCGGTGGAAATAAAAGCATATTGCTTCTTCAGTGTCTGACAAGGAATTGCATTTCTGATGTGGTAGATAATGGAGCGGCTGGAAAGTAAGATGCAGGCCTTCGAGGAGACAGCTGAAATACAAAGGCAGGAGATAGAAATGAATGAGAGGGTGTTGGAAGACTTCGAAGATTGGATTGAGGTGGAGAAAAACGAAGGAATGTTCTTCAAAAGCCTTGGGAAGGTCAAACCTCGAAACAAGGAGGAAAGCAAGGCGAAGGCCAAGATCGAAGCACAGAAGATCAGAGATATAACAAAGGAGAGTGCAGGGTCAAAAACAAGGATGAATATTTACCTTGCGCTGATGGTGATACTTGGTCTTACAATTGCAAATGCCGTCTTCGCAACGCCTGACGTGGAATGGAGGAAGGTTGCTGGTCTTGGTCTGATTTTCATTGGCCTGGTTACCCAGGTCATCTATGAGCAGGATATGTCACCACCAGAAGCTGAGAAGACAGAAAAAGGAGATAAATGAAAGAGTAGTACACCCAGAGTAAAACATACACAAGTAGCAGTAGAGCTTCATCGATATTTTTCACTAGCGATGTAAACTGTATAAAATCAAATATTAAAGGACAGTCTTTATAAGCTCAGATATGATACAAGGAGTAGCTTGGTCTATAAACCGCGGGTTTTTCACACAGGAGATCTGATGAACTCAAGCTTTCCTTGAATCTTGCATCAATGCTATATTTCAGCAATGCAACTTTAAGCCAAAATAATGTAACATGGTTACAATGTTGATACACCAATAACATCATGTTACTCAAATTTCGATTCAAAGTATCAAAGAGATAGCAAAAGAGAGTGCAGGATCAAAGGCTGATCCCAGTACTTGGTCTTATAGATCCAGATGCTGTCTTTACAAAACCTGAGGT
The DNA here is from genome assembly GCF_000005505.3 of Brachypodium distachyon. Classification (NCBI taxonomy): domain Eukaryota; kingdom Viridiplantae; phylum Streptophyta; class Magnoliopsida; order Poales; family Poaceae; genus Brachypodium; species Brachypodium distachyon. Next base: position 53,661,202 of record NC_016132.3, on the reverse strand, counting down.
AGAGTCGAGAAAGGTTGCTACTCTGTTTCTATGAGCAGGGTATATCAGAACTAGAAGCTAAGAAGTAAAATAATGAAGGTCTGTATAAACCTAAGGGTAGAGATTTTAAGTACCAGTGGACTTAATTAAATATTCAGTAGCTTATAGAAGTGGATAAGATTAATATGAATGCTATAGTTTTATACAGGAATCTGCCATTTATGATGTCGCTTGGCATATAAACCACAGGTTTCTCAAACCTGAGATCTGATAAACTCAAGCTGTCCTCACTGTTGCATCAGAGATATGTTTCAGCAATTACAACTTTTAAAAGCCAAAACAGGTAACAAGGTTACAATCCAGATGCTCTCTCAAAAAATCAAATTTAGCAAATTTTCTTAGGCAAAGAGAAGAGGGAGACAAATATTCAGGGGACGCCATTCTCTACCAAATCTCTAGTCAAGTGGAAGATAATGTGCCGACCTAGAAAAATTCAGCCTGGTGCTACACTTAAGGTCGTTCTGAACTTCTGGTACTCATGAGCAGATAAAATAAGCCATGGTTAGGAATGAACAAACCTGTGACAAAAAGGACATAGCGCGTCCTCATGTTCAATGCATCCACATTGTTGAGGTAAGTAAATAGTAATGGCTGCAAGACAGAGATGTGGTTCTCAAGATGGTTACAAAGAGAAGCACATAACACCTCTTTAGTCTTTACTGCTAGGAATAATAATAGAACAGCAAGCAAAGAGACAAACAATAACTAGAGCTAGACAAATGCTAACATGAAATTCGCAACACCTGCCAATTTTGAAGAGCTAGTGAAGTATTATCATGTGAAGCCTGAATATAGTTGTTGAACATCTGAATTCTGAAACAACATTTACCGTGGGCTGATGGCAATACTTCTTTCAATCGTGAAAGCACTTTCTGCAATGTCTGAGATGGACTGGAGAAAGTTGCTTCTCTGGGTCTAATTTTCCCTGGGCTGGTTGCTGAGGTCATTTATGAACACACCGCCAGAAGCCGAAAAGAGAAAAATGAAATAGCAGTTCACTTGGTAAAACATAAAGAGGTAGCTGGAGAGTTGAATCAATATTTTTCAGTAGCAATATAGACTGTAAAATTAATATTTAAGCTGTAGCTTGGCCTATAAACCACAGGTTTCTGGAACCTGAGATCTAATAAACTCAGGCCATCTTTAATCTTGCATCAAAGATATATGTTTCAGCAATACAACTTTCAAATGCCAAAACAAGGTAACAGTTTTACAATCCTGATGCGCTACAGAAATCATGTTGCTCACAAAATTAGACATGACTCAGCAATACAACTCTCAAAAGGACAAACAAGGTAACAAACTAACAGGTCAAAAACTTTGAAGATTTAACCTGCATCAATGCCAATACTCGGTCTTAGGAATCTGAATGCTGTCTTTGCAACACCAGAGGAATGGATGAGCGTTGCTCTGGGTCTAATTTTCTGGGACTGGTTGTCACCAGAAGCTGAGGAGAGGGTGCAGGACAGAAGAACTGTACTTAGATAAAAGTATTCAAAAGTAGTAGTAGGTTTCAATGGATGGTATCTACCGAATTAACAGCAAACAAATATGAATGGTTGTACTTTTATAATCAAAGATATAATTCACAGTGTGGCTTGGCCTATAAACCACAGGTTTCTCAAACCTGAGATCTGATAAACTCAAGCTGTCTTCACTCTTGCATCAGGATATGTCTCAGCAATTACAACTTTTAAAAGCCAAAACAAGGTATCAGGGTTGAAGTCCAGATGCGTTCACTGTTTCTCAAAACTGGCGGTGGAGCTCAACTTGCTAAGGCAGGAAAGGAAACAGAACGGATTGAAATCCAAGGGGTCACGCAATTCTAGAGAAGACCGTGCTGAGATCAGAATCTCATTGTAGTAGGCAAATCAAGGTGACAGCAATCATGGGGAAGATGCGTATCTCATGATTACCATGCTAAGTGAGTAAGAAACAGAGCAGGGTAGAAGGTGGTGGCCGGGGATGGGATGGGAGGAGATAGATTGCCGTTTGATGGAGGGAAGAAAAGAGGAGGAAGAAAGCTTGGGACATGACATGTGGGTCACACACATTCTTCCATTTTATTTATTTTCTCTAAGTCATTCTAACTGGTGACCACATGCCGTTGCCATTGGATTAGAACAGATGTCGATGGGGTCGAGGGGGTAAAGCAAACGGCTTCAATAGTCTGGGGCGAAAAAACAAAGTGGTTAAGAGTACAGGATTTGAATTGGACTTTTTCCATAAAATGAAAAAAAAAACAATCAGATGTACATTTACCTAAGGATGATGGTATACTAGATCTTACAATTGCTGTCGTTCAGATGGCTGATGTGGAATGGAGGGAGGTTGCTGCTCTGAGTCAGATTTTAATTGCCCTTGTTGCTCAGGTCATCTATGAACATGATATATCACCGCTAGAAGCTGAGAAAAGAGAAACAAGAGAACAATGAGTAAAACATGAAAAGTAGCAGAAGATTTTAAGTGTATAGAATTAGTATGAGTGGATACAGTTTTTGTAAATGAAGATGAAGATATAAACCACATGTATCTCAAACCTGAGATCTGAATCAAGCGTACCAATTATATGTTTGTACCTTTGCAACTGGTATGGTTACTTCTCAACTCTTATAATAAACAGAAAAAATAATAAAGAACGAGAAACAAAACTGAACTGAAAATCAACAATTTAGGCCCACCTATATTGTCAGTTACTATTGTACCTGACCTTGGTTACTGCATCATAGAAGAAAGACAAGACATAAACAATATGCACCCAGACTTCAAGGATGACCTAATCTGGACGAATCAAAATACCTAAGGCGTCATTTCAGTGCTTCCATCTTTCATTTAGTTGGTCAAATGCATGTCGTGAAAAGCGACCATTTCATCTTCAAAAGCATAGTAATGGACTCTCGTGGTTAAGACAGGAAAGCTACTTTCCTTGCTAAAATTCTGGCCTAAATATGGTTCATAGTTGGCATGAGAGATTGAGAGGTACAAAAAAGTAACATTATAGGAAGATTGAACCAAATCAGGTGAACAGTTTAGGACATGGAAAGCAAAGTCTACCATGCAGAACCAAGGAAAATAAAACATTACCATGAGGAATTCTAACAAGTCATATTTGAATAGGTCCATATTTGATGACAGCTCTGACCAGTATATTCCATGTGATGGCTGTTGGTATAATGCCGCTTGCAAGCATCTCATTCAATAATTGTACTCCTTCAGGTGTTCTGTTACAAGAGCATAGACCCTTGATTCTTGTATTGTACGAAATTATATCTGGTACCAAACCGTTTTCTAAAATAGCCATCCAAAGGGATGCTGCCTTGTCAAAACAACCGGTTTCATAAAAACCATCCATTAGTGTATTGTAGGTCACTACATTTGGGCAACAGTTATTCTTCTCTTTCATTTCTGAGAGAAGTTGTGAAGCTTCATCAACTTTCCCAGCAGAACAAAGACCATGGATTAAGATGTTGTGCATCACGACATCTGTCTGAAGGCCCTTATCCAGAATTTGATTCCAAAGAGCAAGGGCACCATCAATTTTTTTATCTCTACAAAGGCCACGAATCAATGAACCATAAGTATTAACATCTAGCATACAACCTTTCTCTAACATTTCCCTTGTAAATCTGGAAGCTTCTAGATACTTTTCAGCCTTGCACAGTCCATGTATAAGAGTGTTGTATGTGATGGTGGTAGGAGAACAGTCATTTTCTGCCATCTGACTGTATACTCTTATAGCATCACTAAACTTAGATGCTTGGCAGAACCCATTTATTAGTGCATTGTAAATATGAGAATTTGGTTTGAAGCTATCCATAGATATCTTCTCGTATAACTTCACTGCATCATCCAGTCTCCCATCCTTACACAATCCACTTATCATTGATGAATATGAGAATTCATCCAATTCTTTACCACTGGTCCGTGCTTCCTCCAAGATTTGAAGGGACTTGTTAGCAAAGCCTTTCTCGCATAAACCATGGATCATAGTGCTAAAGGTCACCATGTCAGGAGACAATGAATCGTCTTTCTCCAATAGCTCCCACAAGTCTGTAGCTTTATCAACCATACCGCCATCAAAGAGCCCCTTCAGCATTATATTATAACTGGTCACATTACGGATCCCAGAGACACTCATGGAGTCCCAGAATTTCCAGGCCTCTCCTACCCTCCCCGCATGGCAAAACCCCTTGAGGAGTGAATTATATATGACGACATCAGGCACGAGCCCAGTCTTGATCATCTCTGAGTATACCCTTGCCGCACTATCCACATCCGTAGATCGGCACAAACCATGAATCATAGTCCCATAAGTAATCATGTCAGGTTGGTGATTATTTGCCACCATCCTCTCCCATACATCACCCGCCTCCTTAAACATCCCAAGTTTACACAAGCCATCAAGCATCACATTATAAGTGGCAAGGTTGGGACTCGCACCTGGATCTCTCACCAGCTGCTCCCACACCCTCATAGCTTTCTCAAATTCACCATTTCTGAAACACCCACCGAGCAATGCATTGTAACAAACTGCATCAGGCTGTACTTCATAGCTTGGCATTTCGTCGAGCAGATAAAGTGCGTTGTCCAAACGGTTGTTTTTGACAAACCCAGACATGAGAGTGGAGTAGGTGATGCGATCGGGAGCAAGTCCACGGCAGCGAAGGGAGTCAAAGAGTGTCACTGCTCGATCGAGATCCCCACGCACGCAGAGCGAGCGGAGCATGATGTTGTAAGTCTGGAGGTTGGGGGCAATGCGGCGGCCGAAGGCGCCGTGGGAGAGAGAAGCAAAGAACGCGTCGGCATCCGAGAATCGACGGGCCCGCACAAAAGCGTCGAGGAGGGCGTTGTGCGAACGGACGCCCGGGTTACAACCGAGGAAGGAAGGGAGGCGGCGGAAGGCGGCGAGCGCGGCGTCGGGCATGAGAGCACGGGAGAAGGCGGAGAGGACGACAAGCGCGGCGGACTCGGAGAAGCGCGGGCGGTGGCGGAGGCGCGGTAGAATGCCGAGGAGGCGTGGGAGGCGGGAGGGAGAGGAGGTGGCGAGGCGGCGGAGCAGGTGGAAGAGGAGCGGCTGGGGTGGGGTGTAGGCCGGCCAGGTGGAGACGAGGAGGTCCAGGTGGGCGAGCGCGGTGGCGGGGTCGGGCTCGGACTTCATCAGCTCCAGAAGCCGGTGGATGGGCGGCGGCTCGTGGTTGGGCGGCGCCGGCTGCGGCATCGCGTTGAGCCGTTGAGCGCGCACGGGCGCGGCAAGCACGCTCAAGGCGTTTTGGGGTGTCGCGGTTTAACCCGGGGACTAGGGTTTCTCGGTTGGCTCTGAACGTATCCTGTCCTTGCGGCCTGCGGAGTGCGGAGTACAGGACTTTCAAAATATGAAGGCGAAAAAACGAACAATTCGGATTTAGAGCATCTTTTTTTTAAAAACGATTCGGAGATTAAGAAGTACTTCCTCCGTTCGATAAAGAATGGCCAATTTTTATGGACGGAGGGAGAAATATTTCTCAATTGTTCAACTGGTTTGGAAAAAAAAAATCTAGGTGTACATGTATATATTTCTTTTAAGTATATGTAAGTATTTAGTTGCTGTAAGTCTTGACAAACTAGATTGATTAAAGCGCCTTACCTCGTCGACGGACATGGACGCCATACGAGTCATTTGCTTGTTGTTTGCATTTTTGTGTTGTTCGTGTTTTTCTGCGTTGGGTTTCTGGCCTGTTGAATTTTCTCTTCTCTGAAGGTTCCACGCACATGTGTGTTTTTCTTTTCTTTTCCTATGAGATTTATCGGTTACTGTTGCCGAGCTGATAATTCGTGGTGTGCTAGTGGATTATACGTGTCGATTTTTACTGTGTTGATTTAGGTGGCGTGTCGGTCGGTGGTGTTACATGGTTGGCTAGTACCTCACGCGTGGCATCCTCATCCGCGGCATTCGATGGTGTCGACGTCTTCGTGTATTTATAGGTGGGCTTGCCTTGAGTTCTCCTATGCCCCACCATTTCTGCGCGTTCTGTTCTTGAGTAGCCACTTGGTCTAACCAATGAGACGGTATTTTCAAAGTACTAAACACAATGGATCCACAAGGCGCAGGTATGTGACTGTTGTTCTTGTTCATGATTCATTGTTGTTCTTTGATCTTTGTGGGCGTGCTCTAATAGTTGTCTTTGATCTTTGTTTCAGTCACGACAATGTCATCGTCGTCCCTCGTCGTCTTATGCTGGTGGAGGCTGTGAAGTAGATTGAGACAACGCCGATGACGTATGAGACCGATGGGCGTGACGGCGGGTTCGTGACGGCGGTGGAGATCGGCCTTCCCTTTTGGTGCCACGTGAGGCTGCTTGAGCGTGCTCCGCGCCTCTAGGAATGTTGCTCCCGATGTCGTTGCTTCCAAGGACAATGTTGCTGGTCGCGTCATCGAGATGCTGAGGATTAGCATGGCGTCACCTTCGACGATGTTCACCTGTCACGCTTTAACCCTTGCCACGGCCGTCATGCAAGGGTGCGGTCGCCCCTGATGAGGGTTGCTCAGAAGGCTCACCAGTTGGGAGAAGCACTTAAGATATATGTTCATTTGTGTGCTAAATTTTTTAATTGAATGGGTTATTGTACCGTCGACCACACTAGGTGAAGTGAAGAGTTAACATTGACTCTATCTTTTCTTCACATTGTCACATTGGATAAAGACCAACTTGGAAGGGAGAGAACAAAAAAAGTTTTTATTTTCTCTTAATCAAGAGATGAACTTGTTAAAAAAAAGACAAAACAGTTTTTCCATTGTGCTGGATTCCAACTTTCCATCATAGTATTTTTAGATTAATGCAAGCATCAACTGTAAGATGTAAAACAGAAAATTAATTATCGTATGACATGCTCGATTGTGTTATGTTAATGTGTGGAGCATTTGAGCGAAGAAAACATCGTCTAACATTATGCATGCCCTTACGTGGCCGTGGAGCAGCCTCAAAGTCCCTCGTTTACCTGATGGAAATGCTTGGAGAGTTGGAAAATTGGAAATTGTTGTGTTTGAAGATGACAGAGAGGGTTAAAGTTTTAATAGAGTTTTGGTTGTACTTCAACAACTGTTCGTCGGAATTCATGTGATTCAACGGTTCTTGCGTTTCAAAAGGCATATAAATCTGGGCGCTTTTCTGCGTTTTTCGATCTTGCGTCGTCTAGCAAAACCGTCATTTTGATCCGAGTACGGAAGCCGTTTCGTCCGGAGACGGCTGGAAATGTCCGAGACGGTGGCTCGCGTTTCACCCTGGGAAAACAGCAGGACAGCCATCCAGAATCCCAGCCCCCCCCCCCCCCCCCCCCGCACCGGCGCACTCTCTCGCACGCACGTGCACCGTAACCCTTTCGTTCGCAACGCCCCCGTCCGTCGCGACCTCAGAGCTCCTCTCCCGATCTGTTCTCCCGTTCCCACGCCCCTCTCGAGCCCACCCGTTCAGCCCCGGTGGCCAACGGAGCCCGGCGGCCTCGACGGGAGGACCTGCTAGGCTGCGAGAGGCGGCGCTACACAGTAGTACACTGGTCGACCGCGACGTGCCCAGACCCAGACGCGGTATTCGCGAGAAAGCGCCGGGCGGGGCCCACGGAGGATCAGTTGGTGGAGGGGAGGAACCCACAGCACCACACGCCAATTTGCGAGAGACGGAGGAAGGGGTTCTCTCGTCTCGTCTCCGGCTTCGTCTAAAACGAGACGGAGACAAGCGAGACACCACCTAGGAGGGGGAGATTCTGCTCCACATCGCGCCGCGCGCACGCAGATCTCCCTCCCCTCCCCTCCCCCGCCGCTCCAGCGCCAAACAGAGGACGGGGTTTCCCGCGAGATCCACGCCCCGCCGCCGGCGGAGATCCCCTCCAAAATCTCGCCGCCGCTCGCCCAATCTCGGACGTCGCCCCCCCCCCCCCCCCCACTACTACCCCGCCTGCCCCCTTGTTCTGGTGCGCGCCTTTTCTGTCTGTGAATCACCTTGCGGCTTGTTTGTTCAAGGGAAACAAAATCGCGAAAAATTGCTTCTAGGTGTTTGCTTGTTTCTTTTCCTACCCCTCTTTCGGTTTAGTATCTGTTGGTAGCTTAGCGATCAATCCATGTCGCATTTCGACACGGACCCGTGGCGGGTGGAAGCATGCATGCACGGCGCCATTTGATTATCTCTGTTGTTTGCGGCGTTGGGATTAGCATTTCACTGGTGGGGCATTTTGAACTGATGCCCTTCGCTTTCTCCCACCTCTTGCGATTCTGTTTCTTCTTCCTGTGGCTGTTGACCTTACGGGCCTTTAGATTCTGCATAGTTATGCATGATTGAGTGCAATGCACAGTTTGAGCTAGGTCGTTTGCAACGGGAATCAGATTATTCCTTGCTTGATTTTGGTGAGAATTCCAGGTTTAGTGAGTTGAAGATTACAGTCCATTCCTGCCGGTTTTTCCATCCGTGCATATTTAGATGACCCGTCACTTCGATTTGCTGCACGACTAATGATGTCGACGAGCATGTTCCTGTGTTCTGGACCTATTTTATCAGAGCTGTTGAGAACTCGAAGTAAATGAAAACTATTTCCTTTCGGAAAAAAAGTTACTACACAGAACAATATCTAATGGAGTCTTGAGCTCCACTAGTTACTATGTAATTTGTTACGAACATAATACAAGTCTGTTCTCAGTTATCCAGCAATTTTTTTGGCTTGAGCTGTAGCTTTCCAAATTATGTGGTGGTTAGGATTTGGTCAACATGAATTCGTTGCTAAGCACGTTGAGCAAATACAATTATTTCTGGTTATACGTCTAACATCTATTTAACCTTTCATAATAATTTTATTGAAAAGGCACATTATGTGGTGGTTAGTATCTTACTTTTGAATCACTTTCTTGTTCTAAACATATTAAAGAAATTGGGCTGCAAAAGTTTTGGACAATGAGAATTTTTTCCATTTCCTTTTATGGTGCCCTTTGAAATCTCATATTGGCCATTCACCTTTATTTTTTCAGAAGCAATACCAGGATAGTTCATCTACGCCTCAAAATGATGATGGGTGTGCTAGCATTTGAGAACGACCAGGGGCTCTGGAATGGTGGATATTATTCCCAGTTTTTTGGAATTGGAGGAGTTATGGTCACTGTTGCAATTCTTTGGTTATCTACGGGTTATTTTGGTGGATTTGGTGCTCCTTTTGCTCCATACTTTTGGCCATATTTAGGACAACTTCCCAAGAAGAAGGAAAGACAAAGGCCTGTGAGAGTGTACATGGATGGATGTTTTGACCTCATGCACTACGGACACGCAAACGCATTGCGACAGGCCAAGTTGTTGGGTGATCAACTGGTAGTGGGAGTTGTCAGTGATGAGGAGATTGTGGCAAATAAGGGTCCGCCTGTGCTTTCGATGGAAGAGAGGTACTACTGTACTACAGACGCTAATTTTCTTGTCCTCTGAAATATATTGTTCTGTTAAAAAAAAGCGGGTTGACGACAGTAGCAGTAGGATTGCAAATTTAACTGCAAAGCTTGTTGAACCAATTACGAGTATGCAATATTATCTGTAGTTTATATGAATATCTGGACTTCCTTGATTTCATTAATTACTTGATCTCTTGCAAATTAACTGCAAGAGCTAGGATTTTCTACTAATCTTCTCATGCATAGTACAAAATCTGCTGAATTCTGTGTACGCTCAACTATATCATCGATGAAGTTATATTACTTTTACCACTGCCACAAAGGATCAATTTTGGAATTTTTGGTCCTTGCAGAATATAAAAATATCGAGGTCTATTTTTGCAACAACTGTAAATTATACTAAGTTATGATAAGAGTACAGGCTCTTAGTCTTGCATTCAAACTTACTATTCTGTGCATGTGTATGTTTTAACACTCTAGGTTGACGCTTGTTAGTGGATTGAAGTGGGTGGATGAAGTCATTCCTGATGCACCTTATGAGATTACAGAGGAGTTTATGAATACCCTCTTCAGTAAATACAACATTGATTACATTATACATGGAGACGATCCTTGTCTTCTACCTGATGGAACGGATGCTTATGCGTTAGCAAAGAAGGCTGGACGATACAAGCAAATCAGGCGTACTGAAGGTGTCTCAAGCACCGATATAGTTGGTAAGATGGCCATATAAACTACAAAACACCACTATTTTGGGGGGCTTAGATTTTTTTTTTGGGTGCATATTATTTACAATCTTGTATCAGAGCATATTGTGCATTGCTTCAAAGAAGTTTTTCATGCTCATCCTAGATAATGTTTCCGTTGCAATCTTACATGGGAACAAGTTCTTTCCATGCAGGGAGAATATTGCTAACGTTCAAGCATAACGAGAGTCGTAGTGAGAATGCTGTGGTCGAATCATGTGATCAGATGAAAACTCAGCTATCCAATTTTCTTCCAACCTCCCGGCGGATAATGCAGTTTTCAAATGGGCAGGTATGAGAATTTACAGAAACTCCCTATGCGGTTGTTGTCACAGGGTTAATGCTTCTTACTGTCTTTATTTGATCAGCCTTCTAGGGCACTTCTAGAAGAAAAAAAAGGCCAGTTAACAAATGTAAAAATACTGTCTACTGACCGAACTCGAACTGGCTGCAACAGAACTCACTAAGGCTCCTAATGCCTCCATTTCAGTCATGATCTTAATGCTACCCTTGACAAAAGAACATTCACAATTCATTTTAACATGCTTCTATGTCCACGCCCTTCCGTTTATTGAAAAATATGCTCATGTGCGTTCAGGCTCCTTCGCCAGGTGCTCGTGTTGTTTATATAGATGGTGCCTTTGACCTTTTCCATGCTGGCCATGTTGAGGTACCTTTTGTGCTTCTCATGCAAATAATTTTCTCGTTAACTCGCAAAGTTTGGTCTTTGGTGTGGTTGACATGTTGCCCTTAAACAAATTTTATGTTATTATCTAATGCAGATCCTCAGAAGTGCTAGGCAACTTGGTGACTTCCTTCTTGTGGGTGTTCATGATGACCAGGTCATCAGGTGCTTATTTAATATCTTTAGTTAAGACTATCAAGAAAAATTTACATAAAATATCTATGTATGTATATAGGTAAATATAGCAGACCAATTTTTGTTATGCGTGTTACTGCAAAAAAGACATGTAGCTCATCCTGTATAAGGTTGGATGCTTATGAGAATCAGTTGTCCAGGGAAAGACGAGGCTGTTGTCCTATCATGCACCTCCATGAGCGTACTCTTAGTGTGCTTGCTTGTCGCTACGTTGACGAAGTTATAATAGGCTCACCACGGGAGGTTTCAAGGGATATGGTATGTTATGAATTTCTATGAATTAATTCAATTTATTTCTTGTACTTGAGTGGATAAGTTCAAGAATGATTGAATTGTATATGTTGCAGAGGTTATTTGTTTTTAGCAGACCCTCACACTTCTTCTTTTCTCACATGACACAGATCACCACGTTCAACATTTCATTGGTTGTGCATGGGACGGTAGCGGAGGGTAGTTCTGTGGTAAGTACTTTATTACAATCTAATGTATCCTGATGGCGAACTTACATAAATTAGTTGTAGAAATTGAACTTGGAACTTGATGAACGTATGCTGCAGGATGAAGTTGATCCCTACGCCCTTCCAAAGAGCATGGGTATTTTCCAGATAATCACAAGCCCAAAAGCTATAACATCAGTTTCAGTTGCAACAAGAATAATTGATAACCACGAAGCCTACAAGGTACACACTGCCACAGTGTACTTGCTGATAAATACACATTCCCTTTTCTATTTAAGTTTGTTTAAACCCAATTTATCTGTACTAAACATTATTCTTGGGGTTTCTGAACAGAAAAGGAACTTGAAAAAGAAGGCAAGTGAAGACAAGTACTACACACAAAAGAAATTTGTCTTTGGAGACTGATGCTGCAAAAGGGCCTCCGTGTACTTGAAGTTGTCCTACAACAGAAATTCCAACACTTACTCAGCTGTAGAAAGTAGTCAGTGATAATTTGGTGGCCATTCGGCAGAGGGAATCAGCTCAAGGAATTAAATTAAAATACTGTCACATTCTTCTGCTGCTGCCCCTTTTTCGGCTGGAATGTCCACTTAACAGACAGAATTCACATACATGATTCTTTTTTTTTTACTTTGTCATCCCTGGAGGGGAAATATTCATGGCTGAACACCTTCAGCGGACCATTGTTGTATACTTGTATCTTATTACTTGAGAGTTTGTGAAGTAACTAGAGTTGCACGCTACCTAATTGTACCAAGGTATACTCGAAGTATATACTGCTGCTCAGACAAAGGAACTAGTGAGGTTATGCTCAGCTTTTCTGACCTGATAAGGTCAGTATATACTGCATTTTTTCCCTGACCTGATAAGGTTATGCTCAGCTTTCTGACTGGAGTATCAGTTTGTTTGGCTGCAGTGGAAATTTATTTGTTCCTCGCTTACATATTTTAGTATGGTTACCTGCTAAACAGAAAAAACTTATTACTAATTGAACTTCCCAAGCCTACTTACTAGATTAGCTCCATGGTGTAAGCAAAAGATATCCCAAGATTAGCTCCTTTGTACAGTATTAGTGAATGGAATTGTTTCTTTTTACTGAAAAGGCAGGCGTTCTGCAACTTTCATTAAGATAGGAAAATAGAAAAAGGTTACACAGAGATAGTGCAAAAAAAAAAAACAAGATATGGAATCATGAGAAGCGGGGTCAAGGTAAATGTCCTAGATTAAAACCTGAAGGACTAACATATTTACAGATCTAATGGGGGTGGTAATGTGGCCAAGGGAGCGCACCGAATTGTTATTCTCAAACTCATCTTCGCTTGTCAATGGCAAAATCTGAGGAAGTCACATCCTTGGACGCCGGCTCTTGGACATAGGTCATACCGGAAACTTGCCTTGACATCTTTTTCGATTGCGGTATTTGTCGCTGCCCTGGAAAGATACAGGCCTTGGTTGCAGTGGACCAGACCGCCCAAAAGCGGATTTAGACGGGTCTTTCCAGGGTAGCGACAGATACCGCAATCGAAAAAGGTGTCAAGGCAAATTTCAGACATGACCGATGGTGTTTAAGGACGTTTCCAAAACGCTCCAAGTCAAGCACCCCGATAAGAGTGCCCCCTCCCCCCCCCCACCCACCCTCATCATCCCCTTTCTCAATGAAATCTATTTATGGAGCGTGAATACGCACATGTGATTAATTCCTGCTGCTAAAAGGACAACTTTGGACCTTGCATTGAAAATTAATTTCCGGTCCTTGCCGTGGCACGTATATACATTGAAAAGAAAATCCACATTCCTTTGCTGTGATGTGGAAAAAAATGAGTGCGCGATTTCTAATATCTTTGGAGTTCCACTTAGTGAAGAAAAAAATAATCCAAAATAGTGTACCTTCCGATATAATGGTTCCAAGGGCCTCTTTAATTGAAAAAACTTCCAGAGGATATGTGAGGGATTCAAATCTTTAAGAATTCCCCTATGTGGATTGTTTAGTTCATAGAATTGAAAACCTTAAGAATTTTCTTATGATTTATTTGCACTAGATTTCACAGGAAAAATCGCATCTACTCCCATTTCCTGGAAAAATTCATGTGTTTTTCCTTTGCACAATCAAACATCCTTCCGATCAAGTTGCAATGTCATTCTTTTTTATTGAGGGGGAGGGGGTCCCCATAATTTCATGTTTTCTCTATCGATGCGTTTTGGATCATACGAATAAAAAAGGCCGAAATCTGCAAACGGAGCTAATGCCCTGAACTCTTACATAGCTATTAACATGTATATTGGTTTTGGATGAACCTACGCACAATATAATGTTTTGGTTTTCTCTTACAATTCAAGAAGTTGTGACATCTTGTTGCTAGTTTTCCGTAAAGTCAACGGGTTGGACGTAGAAAATGGAACCAAGTTCAGTTGCAAAACAGTGTCTACTGGAATTAAAATTCAAAGTATGGTGATCCTCTCTTTTTTTCTACTCCGTAGTTGCCAATCCTGCAGTTCAAAGAGACCCTACATATTAGCAAGGACATTTGGGTAATTTTTTCTGTACCAAACAACCACCAAAAGTATCACGCCACGCCACGAATAAATAAAGCACCTCGGAGCGGACCCATAGATGGCCTCCTGCCGCCTGGGTCCCAAATCTCTCAGCATCGATCGCTCAACGAGGTCCAGTCGTGCGCGACTAGCGTAGAGATCTGGTTGGTGCCGGACCGGAGCCGCGGGTATGATGGGCAGGGCAGCTTTGCCCGATCCGCGAGACCGTGACAGGGTGGCCACCGCCTGCAACCGTGAGTGCTTCCTCCCTTGCTTTATTCCTTTCTTCTCGTCGTCGTTGTCGTCGCGCTGACTCCCGTAAACTCGAACGCTCAACCATCCTCCCCCGTCCTGTGTTCTTGCGCTCTCCCGCTGTGGAATTGTTGGGGGATATTATCATGCTAGGAAAACCTAGCAACGGCCTCAATTCCTAGAAAAAGCAAGCGGAACCCCGAAGTGCGTGAACGGCGGTGCTGTTTTGGTGTTGTAAGCACCAGCCGATCTGATTTTAGCACGATTGCAACCAAAGGTTTTCGAATCGTCCTGTGGCGGCGCTAGATCTGACGGGAAATTCGTGAATCGCTGAGCGGCTAGTGTCCCTCGATCCCTTGTTTTCATTGTGCTAATGGAGATTTTAGTTCGTTTAATTCTGCGAATCTGCGGCTACTTTCTCAGGATTCCTGATCGATTAGTGCTAATTGTCCTAGGCTTGCCTCGCCCCCTAAACCGACAAGCAAAATTTGACTGCCTAGGTTAGTGGTAACTGGTAAATCTGCCAATTCGTCGTGTCTTTTGCTGCCGGTTGGAACCGCCTGTCTTGTCAGCAGTTGGCACTCATCAACACCAGCAGATCTAGTTGTTTCGTCATACGGAGTACTCCGTATTCTGGAATTTCGGCCATGCTCGTTCTGGATGTTTACAGTTGTTGTCCTGTTCCTGGGTCCTATGATGAGGATTACTAGGTCTTATTTCGGTCTCATGTTAATGGACCAGGCTTTGATGTTGTTGGGCGTTCGCATTGGCTGTAGGTACCAGGAACAAAGGAAATCCCTTTTCATTTTTTGACAAACCATAGGCCAACAAATTCTAGATCAAATATTTGGCTAGTCAGTGGTCAGCAAAAATTGACATGATATGGATGGGCAAGAACCAAACACTCCTTAAGCCTGGGCAAGAGGCTAACGTTGCTGCTTGCTATTGAGTCATGTGCCACTTTTTCTTCTTCTATAAACTCCTGTGTAAGCGTCTTATGATTGTTCCGTACCAGTAGTTTGTGCTTTGATCTAGTTTAATTTTATTTCTCCGTAAGAAAGACTGTAATTCAGAACAAGCCTTGCGCCAGTTTTTGAAAGCCTAGAATCTTGGGAACATGTTGTGATCCGCCTAAGACTAACCAAGGAGTAACCTTTAAGTAACCTTGGTTTAGGAGACAAAACAAATATAATTACGTTGAAGAAACTTTGACGCATTAGCAATCTCACGCGATTGTTAAAAGAGTGCCAGTTAAGTATCGATGGGAACAGTCCATGTGTGAGTTGTTGCTTGCACACAAATAAAAGCGTCCTATCTTTTTTGTTTTGGAGCAAATAAGCGCAGCAATCTACTCAAGCTGTGATGGCGAGCATGCGGTCCTGGTCGATACTACACTAATTTCTCTGCGGTTTGCTGACTTGGTCATGCATTTTTCTTCGCCGAATCTAAGTTTGTTCAAATCAAAACAAGAAAGAAAGAGGAAATCCAAGTAAAAGCTGTTTCCTATAAGCTTCAGATTTGCTGCATAAAAAAAATACTCTTATCAAATACTTCTCCTTTTATATTATCCTAAAAAATTGACACAATAATAACGAGTGTACATGGGGGGAAAACTTTCCCTGGGCCACCCACGCCCCCACGAATCGCAAGTTCGCAACACCGCTCCACTACCTATGAGGCTATGGCCCTAACCTAGAACATTCCACGGTTCCATCCCAATTTTCTTTTTCTTTTTCAAAATTATACAGCTAATAATAAACCGGAATCTCCAATTCTCCGTCCTCGCAGGCGCAGGCGGGAGCAGCAAGCAGCGGGCGAGCGGCGAGCCCGCCACGGCCAGCCGCGTGGCTGCCACTGTAACCGGCGGCGGTGGCGACCGTGCTCCGATGGTCGGGATGTACCAGAAGCAGCTCCTCGATGGCCCTTTCCCCCTAAACGGCCACTGCAGTGACCCGCCACGGCACGCGCCCACCACCTCCAAGTCGGCTTCCTCTTCCTCCTCCTCGGGCGTTGCCGCCTCGCCGCAGGCGCAGGCGGATGGCCCCGGCGAGCCACGGCGGCTGTTCGAAGCTCTCGTCGGGGAGATCCTGCAGCGCGGCGCTGGAGGCCGCAGTGGCGGGGTTCCTGGAGATTTCGAGGGATTGGTGCGGTGGGCACAAGATGTCGCCGTGGATCCCTGTGCGGCGCGGCCGGGGGGCAAGGCGATGAAGCGGCAGATGCTGGCCTTGCGGCGCGCGCGCTACCTCAGGATGGAGGACGTGACGGACGCAGCGGAGCTCCCCAGCTTCTCCAAGGTGAGTTCGTTCTGGACCAAGTCGCAAAGCCTAGTGTAATCGCGATCTGTTGCTAATTTGTGGATGTAGCTATGGATGTGGTGGACTGTTTCTTACTATTATCTGACTGTGTTCTGCGGCTGTTTCTTATATACGGGACATGTGCTGCATCTAGGATTTTGTCACTATCTGTCGAAACTAGGGATGCAAGCGGAATCCTGCTTATCCTGCTTAATTGACTTGCTAGTTCAAATTTTTTCTCAAAGTTCGACTTCGTACCATATCACTGGGCTTGGTTTTCTAGGAGTGCATTTGCATATGCACAGGAAAAAGGAATGGCAGTTGACGGCTATCCCAGATCAAGCGAAGAGAATCTCAGGTGCGGCCTGGTAGAAAGTGAACTGTTGTACCTTTCGAAAACAATAGAAGATTCTGATTGGGGAAGTCCAACCTACTTGTGTCAATATCTCAGGCTCTTAGCAGGATATTTGTAAGTCAGCGAAGCTAATAAGAGCTGCATATGGTGGAATTAAGGCACAGTGAGCATGGCAATGCGACAGTGGCATTTAACTACTTGCCTGCATTCATGATTGCTCCATTAGATAATAGTACTAATGTGTTAGGTCGTTTAGTCATCTTTTTTTGTCCAGAAATGTAGGTTGTTTTAAGTTTTATGTACTTCTTTTCCCATCCTTCCTATTATACCCCATGACCGTTAGCCCCCATGGATATTTAGATTAATCCTCCTCCAGAAGGAGAATGTGGGAATTGACAACAAGAATAACTGTAGCAACTTGGAGTGAGAGAAGGGCATGATGTTTCTTTTAGGTCGTTCCTTAAGTCTTGCGTCTTGGCTATGAACCTATGCTTTTCTGCTGCTGGAGTAATATTTTGGTAAAATCTGTTTTTAGCTGACAACTCCATGTCTCGAGTTCCATTTACTCAGCACGAGCAATTCAAAGTCATTTGTCACAGTTGCATGTATTAATTTGTTTAACACCAAACCTATCAATGGTTATGCTAGGATAAAATCTAACTTGGCAAATTAAAATTTGAAGAGTTTCTAGTGAGGATACATGTGACATGTGAGGCTTTATAGTAACTAGTAAGTGGTGCTTACCGAGGGATTTACAAATGACAATAGGATTTTACTCAGTTGATAGATTACATGACAGAAGGGGAACCTTCTGAAATGGGTGTTCAGTGTCCATCCTGAACCACCTTTGTATGACTTGATTAGACCCTAATTTTAATACTGATGTAAAATTATTTAAAAGAAGGCGTCTTTTATACAAATGAAAATATATATCTAGACTCTGGACTAGTATTTCTTTTGAGTTGTATTCTCTTCATTTTCAACATTTTTTACTTGATATTTTAATTAAAATTAATCAGGTGTCCTGGATTATCATATTGGAAGCTTAGAATTGTGTCTTGTTTCATATCCAACGCTCATGATTTTCTCCATGTAAAACCTGTCAAAGCGCATTTTGGGAGAATCATGTTATTATTCTGTCCAGCTTTGGCATGAAGCTGACAGAGATGTGTCCTACAGAGTTATTGTGAGTTAGAGATGGCTTGGAGAAAGTACAACTTTCAGGAGAAGCAACGATGGTTGTTACAGCTAGAAAACCTACATGGCCTTGTGGCACTAAGAATGGTAGGTAATAGGTGTGTGGTGACGCTGAAGAATGGCAGGTAATTATAGGCAGTTTCCGAGTAAAATATATTTAAATTTAGAGAACTATGATGTTGTTTACTGAGCTCTAGAGAAATAATAATCTGTATCTTGTAGTTTATATGACTGAGAGAAAGGATTTTCGGAAGGTAAGGTTGATACATGGGCAATGAAGTTTTTCAAGTATTTTCTCTTATAACCAATCAGAAATGTTCAAGGAGGACCCTAAGCTCTTCTCTTCCGTGGGCTAGACTCTTTAGCATTTATTTCTCTTTGTTCACCCGTAATATATTTGTGTAAACCCTGGGCTGTACAATCCCTGTCTTTTTACATACCTTTCTTATATATTAATAAAACTATATACTGCCAGGGGCCTACCCAACAGTTTTCCATCAAAAAAGTACTCCCTCCGTCCCGAATTAACGGACGTGGATTTGTATAATCAGAAATGCCCGAACAATAGCAGTACCCAGTAGTCCGTGTTTCTAAGCAGTTTACTGGAAGTTGGAACTTGTTCTTACCGCAAAGAAGAGAATTTGGATACACTTGAATCACGATCTTACTATTTATTATATCTGGGAAAGGATGATGCTCTGTGAAAACTATGTTCAATTTTCTCATTCAAACAAAAACATACTAAGTGATGAAATATTAGTATGTACATACTAATATTGGAAGAACAAGTTCCAATCACGATAGATATTAGTATGACAGAGGGAGATCGATTGATACGTCAATCGATCGACGGGTCAGGATACCAGGTCATTGGACTGACAAATTTTACCTCTTAGGCCATGCTTGGAAACTTCAGAAAAATATACAGCCGGATTCAATTATGAATCTAAAATTGTTATGCACAATTATTAGCCTTGTATCTATTTTCCCCTGTAATTTGCTGTTTGGATTAGCGTTCCATGCACAGCTTCAACTTGTTTGTCCTTTCACGCACATCTGGGCTTCTGGCCAGCGATGATGCTGTCGATGCCGGCACAAAGTTCACAATTGCTCTCCCTAGGTCATCGGCACACGCTGCTGCTGCAGACCAAGCTCCATGCCAGCGCCTCCAGAATTGCTGCTTGAGATCGAGGACAGCGGCGACACTTCGATCCCAGGGACGGGGATGGCTTGCATCCCGGCAATACGTCGGTGGCTCGGATCCTGAGGATGCGGCGGTGGCGGCTTGGATCTTGCGAACCCGACGGCGGCGGCGGCTTGGATCCTGAGCATGCGGCGATGCTGGGGGTGGGGGCAGCGGTGAGTCAGGGACGCGCGACAGGAGCTCGGGGACAGACGTCCGGGGTGAATCCCGTCGCCGATGGCGTGGTGGCCGCGCTCTCGCTTTCTCCCTTCCATTCCTCGCTTCTTACGATCTTTTTCTGGACCTCTCGAGACCTGTAACATTTTCCAGGCTTAACGGGTCTAAACCGGGTGTAAAAGGAAACGGAAACGCCCAGCCAAGCGCATATTTGGGCCGGACCGAATTTTTTTCTGGCTCCGTATTTTACCCCGGTATTGGGTCTGAAAACAGGCTTCCAAGCAGGGCTTAATACTCAAAATATCTTCATTGTTTAGTTCTATGGAATCCCCCCCTCCCGCCGCGGCCCCGTCTGATAAGCTGTCAATGTTTGATTGCTTCCTTTTATTGATAATTTCTTATTGCATTTTTGTTCACTTTCCTTCTATTCCGATTTCTGTTTTCCACTGGTTTGTGAAGCAGTTTCTTCCTTCTTACTATTTTTGTCACTTGCATTTCTTATCTTTCAGAAAAGGAAGTACAGAACTCACAATAACCACTCAGAAAGACCAAGGAAAGGGTCAGTGAATGCACCAACAAGGAAATCCGAGAGGCTAGCTAAGAGAATGATACTCATGACATCAGTGCTTCTCACGCAAAGGAAAAAGATTGGAGTAGGCGACCACTTTCAGGCAGAGCTACCTAACTGGACAGGACCGCGCTCAGAGGTAGAGCTTTCTCGTTACAGGAATGATCCTAACATTTCAAAGATGCTAGGAACCAGAACTTGGCCGCCTGAAGGCATACCCTTACAAACAGATAAGGTGGTAGCTGGTCAGGGAAGGCCGGTATCATGTAGTTGCCCATATCCAGGATCCTTCTTTTGCAGACAACATCACATAAATGAAGCTAGGGATCAGCTTCGGTTTGAAATTGGTCAAGCTTTCACGGAATGGCGATTTGATTCAATGGGCGAGGAGGTTTCTAAGATGTGGAGTTCTGAGGAGCAACTAAAGTTTAATGCACTTGAGCGGTTAGTCCCTGTGCTTGACAGTAAAACTTTTTGGGGGGTAGCGTTGAAACATTTTGCCTCGAAGACCAGAATGGACTTGGTGCAGTACTACCTGAATGTTTTCCTCATGAGAAGAGTGTTGAGCCAGTGCAGATTGAGTCTTTTAGAGATTGATAGTGATGAAGATGAAGCAGAAGATGAGGAGGACGAAGATCAATCTGATGGTTCCAATACTTCCCAGAGGTACTGATCTGCATTTCCTATGAGTAAGAATCTCTAATGTTTGTGTAAGAACCTCTAATACTTTGCTTCGCCCTTTTCTCATTATCATCATGGGCATACATTTTAACGTCGTGTTTTTTGGGATGCACTTATGTTTGCTCTGCATATTACTAATTCCTGCAAAAGTAGGCTAAACAACTCCCGTTGAACATATATATACTCTCAGCTGTAACAATGATGTTGATTTTTGCTAAGGATTGCATTTTACTTCAGGAACCAGGATGTCCAAGATGTGAAGAGGGTTTCATGAACCTGCTGACAGTTACCTGGCATGCTTTTCAGCATGTGCGCCTGTTTTGGTGTATGCTGAGACACTCATGACCTCAAGTGACCTTCAGTGCTCGCTGGGATCATAAGTCTGATTTTTGCAGATATTTGGGTAAAGGGATTGGTTCACATAGGTTGAGTCAGCCATCCTGCGCAATAACTTATTAAATTGCAGATCATTCTCAATGCTTGTCTCAAGGCAACCCGAACCAGTTGTACAGGAAAAATGAAAAGGGGATTTAAAGTGGTAGAGAACAGTCGGTGGTTTTTTTTCTATAACTTTGGCAACTGTGGTTTTGTTCCCCCAGTTTCGATAGAACTGCTTCTTGTGTTTAGATATATGTTCGGTTTGAGAAATATCATTTGGTGCTTTAGAAAGCTTCCTACTTCCAAGTTCTGATCGGAGTAGCAGGATACAACATTATTCTGCAACTACCCCTTTTATCGAAGAACTTACTCCATATTGTTGAGCAAGGTTGTTAAAATCGGGAAGTTAGTCGTATTTTTATGTTCAAATTATATGATCCCATGCTCAGACCAACATCAAATACGGCTCATATCAAAGATTTCAGCCGCAATTGGCACACCTAATTGTAGTTCTAGTAACTCATCGTTCAAGTTGTATGGTATTTACTGGGTAGCCTAGAGGCTTATAATAATAAAGATTAATTTGGTTATTTCTATTTTGCCTTATGAGTGTAAAATGGTCAGCTCTCGGCAGTGGGAAAAAAAATACTGAACTTCTAAGAGCGTAAACGATGTTTAGACCCTCAATGAAATAATTCCATGTAAGTTGGTTTGACCTTGACTGGGAGGATCGAGAGGACATTGATGCTAAAGTAACATGACAATGATGGAAAGGTTGTATCATTGTCTAAAGAGCGATTCGTAGATTAAAGCATGGCTTGCAGGCTGCTGATTTAATTTGAAACATTGTGAAAACATGCAAGCTAATGCCTGAGATGAGTTTCTGACGCACTTGGAGACTCGAGCAGATGGGGGCGATGATGCTTATATCAGTCAAAGCAGGCGCCAAACGGGTAATGAAAACTAAGATCGCTTTGTGAAGTGCACGACATATTGAAGCATCATTGCCGTAGGCATTTGATTTAGCGGAATCTTGTGAAACTTTCGTCCAAAAAAGAATCTTGTAAAATGTGCCAAATGACTAGCTACACATTATTCCCCGCAAAAAAAAAAATCTACATACCACTGGCGAAACACATTGCGGATGTAATCTTTTAAGAACGAGCCAGGAGTATCCTGGCCTGAAACATTTTTTTTCTTTCGAAACGGGGGATCCTGGGCTAAAACACGACCACACAATGCGATGCAATCTGACCATGTCTGGTGTACGTTCCATCCGAGAATCCGAGATCACATCTCCTGACAAACTCCGAATTCTCTACTGCTAAATGGTGGTGTTTGTTCTCTGAATTCCGGAAAAACCTCTGAACATTGAGCATGCCAAATGCTGGTCATGCTCTGCTGATTTCGTTGAAGGCGCCACTGTCTGTCGCCAAGTCGACTCTGCAGCTAACAGAGGGACAAGGCGCCCGGGATCCAAGCGGGCGGCAATGATCAGGCAAGCAAATTCGGAAAGGATCGCGCATGCTTCCACGTAAAAGCGGTCTCCGATCATCATGCCGAGCCGTCATCATGCGAGATTAGGTGCGCGCGCGCGCTCCGGGATGCGAGCCCGGCCGCGATCGGAACCACATGCTCCTCACTACTCCAGGAGTGTATCTATCTAATCTAACACCCCTCGGTCGTATGCCGGCCGTCGCGCCATTGCCAACGTACGACTAATCTCGTGCTACGCTCTACTGCCCACAAGCTCGTGCTACGCACGTACGAAGGCTTTTTGGGCGCCACGGCTGCAAAAGAGGGGCCGATTAAAGCTGTCGATTTCGCTTTGCTTTGCTTTCTCCGGCGCTTTCTTTGGCGGCTTTGAAGCCTGCCGGTGATTCCCATGCAAATGCTACAAATAATCCTTCCTCGTGACGGGGGAAAAAAATGTGTTTTTTTTTTTTTTGCTTCCTGGGCCATCCCACCCTGCTGTATCTGCATGCCCCGCCTCGCGAGCTTCGAGGCATGCTACGCTCCTCCCCTCCGAGCCATTGTTGTCAATCCGACTATGATGAGTAGGAATGAGACTAGTGGGCCGGCCGGTACCACTAGTAAATTGGATGCCAAGCCCTTGGCGTTAAATGCTGCTTTGCTTGTTGGCCTTGGATCCCCTACACTACTTCCTATTTTTATCGTGGCTTTAAGTCGAATGGAACAGATCGCATGTCTGCGTCAGATATAGGCAGGCACACACGCAGACACAGCTGTTCGTTCGAACGTAAAAACCATTCGTCCCCCCCTACTTGGTTGGCTACCGATTTGAGATGTTCAAAGGTTCTTCCCCGTCTTGGTCCCCGTAGTGCTGCAACGCTAGATCGAAGTTCAAGCAAAAGCAAACCATCTCAATTCTCAAAGCTTCCTATATCTCTCGACATCAGTGGCCAAATCCATTCCCCTCCCGGCTGCCAACAGGAACCAACAGTTTTTACAACGAACAATTTTCACTCTGTGTAAACTGTACCTAGAGTAAAGTCAAGTGCAGTAAAAAAAATGTTGGGAGCTACGAGGGCCTGGCACGTACTGAAGTACGGATACAATGGCCCTACCTGCTCTACTGCCCGCTGCAGTACGTGCAGACTGCAGCAGAACAGCGTACGTACATACATACATACAGCCTCCAGCAATTTCCTTCGTCCAGCAGTTTTCAGCAGCGTCATCAGGCCTCCCCACGACGGACAGACGGACAGACAGGCAGACACGCACGCACTCGGCTCCAAACCACCGCCGGGGAAGGGCGCGCGTGACACGTCCCTATACGCCGCTGTGCTCCTCCTTCCTCTGTTGATCCCTGCCTTTTCTGCCCACGTTAACGCGCCAAGCAGAGAGGCAGAAGCGCAGAGCACGTCTGGCTGCTGCTCCTGGGATATGCAAAAAAACACGACACGATCTCCCTTTGTGATCCCACCCCTCGGATACACGCGCTGCATGCCCGCTGGGGATCCGCGTCATCGTCTGGGAAACAGGCGTCGAGCCGCCCAGCACAAGAGAAAAACAAATAAACTGTGAACGTCGACGAGGGAGCTTTGCAGGCGAGATGCGATCGCTCCCCCATGGATCGAGCTCTAATTTTGGTAAAGCGCGCGCCTCGTTCGCCAGGACCAAGAACGGGGATCTCTTTTTCTTCTCCCCCCCCCCCCCCCCCC
The DNA here is from genome assembly GCF_000005505.3 of Brachypodium distachyon. NCBI lineage: Eukaryota > Viridiplantae > Streptophyta > Magnoliopsida > Poales > Poaceae > Brachypodium > Brachypodium distachyon. The sequence goes on along the minus strand of NC_016132.3, from coordinate 53,636,880 downwards.
CCCCCGCCCTTTCCTTTCCTTTATCGCTTTGCTGCAGGACGTCGGTTCATGCGACGCGCGATGAGGTGCCGGCCGGCCGGTGGGCGATCTACAGCGCAAGGTAGTAGAATCCATCCGTCCGTCCGTCCGTCGATCCATCGTCTCGTCTGAGCGGAGCTCTGCTCGGGGGATCGGGAAAGCCGGATCCTTTCGCACGTTACGTGCAATCATGAGCATCTCCTTCCCCGCGGGCGCTTTTCTTTTCTTTTCTTTTCACCTCGTTCCGTCAATCGGTCCCGCAGTAGCACTTCCGGGGGCTAGTTTGCACATCACATTCGCCTTCTCTCTTACTGCCTATGCCTATGTTTCATCGTTCTTGGCTCGGCGGCAGCATCGCGGTTGCAGCAGAACCCTGTGATTCTGTCGATCTCATCCGCGGAGAAAATGGCGCGGCGGGGAAAAGCGTCGATGCTGAGAAAAAATGTCGCCATGAGGAGCTCATCAGGTCGGCGACGAAAGAAACCCCGACGGTGCAGCTTACCGATCAAAGGGGCGCACTGTTTCTGCTCCCTTTCTTTCTTGTTGCTCGCTTGGCCTTTCTGTTCGAAAGACGAGTTTTAGGTCTAGTTTTCCGTTGGCAGTCGCGGCATCGTTTTGGTTCAGCGCACAGCCGATGTGACACGATAAAGCGCCCCATTATCTCTTATGAAATCAAATCAGTCTAGGCAAACAAACAAGCCAGTGCTGAAGCAGAGGCTGTGGGGTAAAGCACTCTTTCGTTAAAGCGGTACTACTCAGTAAGTAAACGTGCGAGCTTTTGAGACCGAGCCACTATCTCACGGAGAATGATGCGATCAAGTACAAAACGAAGACGACACGGTGTGTATTATCTCATCTCGAGTTTGCCTTGAGTTCTGTTTGCATCTATAGTATCTCTGAACCAAGATCTGTCCTGGGGGAATGTAATCCTTGAACCTGAACTGATCACCTAGCTTAATGTTTTCCTGCCACGTTAATCCAGCTTAATTAATGCTGCACATTCCTGTTGCCCTCTCTATTCTTTCTTCGAGAAGCTAGCAACGGCGTGCCCGATTCAGTTTTGTTAATCCTACTATCAGACAAGGGCCTGAAAGTCTTTGAGAAAACAAAGAAAATACACTTGTATTTTTATGCAGGCACATCACACACATGCGTGGTGACTATTCTGATCAAAGCAAGGGGAGCAAAAGCGAACAAAAGAAGAGGTCCCGCGATTAATTATCCTTCCTAAGCTCGAGAAGGCGACAACTCTGGTCTCCTATCATGTGCCTAGCGCTCCATAATCAAAACCGCTAGCAAACCTCCTAGGTTCTGTAGACCAGATGCCACAGCTCAACTTTAGTTATTCGGGTGCTGGTTTCACTCCCTTTGCTAGCAGGACAAATCTGAAGCAGAGGGAAGGCCAGGGGTGCCGCTGGCTGGAATTCCGTTGTTGGCGTCCCTGCATGCATGGGGGGTTGCTTTGGGGGAAATTACCAGCTAGGTCATGCGCTTTTTGGCCCCTAAGCATGTGGGAATAGTCAGGGAAAGGGCGAGATAGCTTGGAAATGGGGATAGAAAGGGAAAAGCTGGGGAGGCAAAGTTCACATCAACTTGTCAACAAAAGCTTCTTAGCTAGTCTCGCTTTCAAATTGCTTTGACTGGATAAGATAAAACTATCTGGAGCTGATTATCCTGGGGCGCATAAGAATTCCATGCAAATCATGCATCGTCCATCCGGTCAAGTCTTCCCTGATTGCATCGCCGTGGCAGGGTGCTTTTCTTCCCAAGATGTCTTTGACGGCACACCGTCCAGTTCGAAGTTCAGTAGAGTGGCTTGTTCACAGTGCAGCAGTAGCACCGGTATTCAGAAAAAGATTCAGAAATCTCTAGGGTGAGCATTTCTTGGAACTGCTACAAGCATTGCGTCGCACAAAAGGTACGGAGTGAGTACTAGTAATGTTTTTAAAGCGGAATCGCTGGATGGGATGCTGTGTAGAAAAGATAGAGGGAGAGCAAAGTGATTGCGGCGTCGTCGGTGGCCGTTTGTTGCTGCTCCGTGCAAAAAACGCAAGGTGACGTGTTTTTTTACCACACGCGTGCAGATTATTCCGAAATAATCACCTTTGGATCAGGCAAATCCCAATGGTGGTGGACACCGATCGCAGTGTGAGAGAGACGGTACTAGACCTTGGAGAGAGATGAACGCAAAGCAACAAGTGAGCCTCGAACCCCAAGAACGCAGAGCTGCAAAGCAAAAGGAACTATAGAGAGAGAGGGACACAGGCGAGACGAGAGAGAGGGAATGAGCTCGCCGGGGCCCGTGATTCGCCTTTAACTTTCGCTTTCCTTCCCCCACGCCCTTTCACGACCCCTTCTAAAACCATCCATGCCCGCCCGCAACAAGCAGCAACAACTACTTCCCTCCCGCGGCAGCAGAGCAGCACGAGTACTAGGAGCGCCGTGAAGGTCACATCGGGGGTGTGGGTGGGGGGTGGGGGGGAGGAGTCCAGGGCGCGATGTCGCTGGCGATGGACCCGCCGGCGCCGCCCGCGCGGCGCTCGAGCGCCACGAGCTGCGACCTGCACCCGGACGAGGCGTTCACCGGCTTCTGCGCCGCCTGCCTCCGCGAGCGCCTCGCGGGGCTCGAGGCGTCCGCCGCCGCGGCCTCCGCGCCAGGGCGCAAGTCCACGTCCGCCATCCGGTCCCTCTTCGCCAGGCCTTTCGCGGCGGCCGGCGGCAGCGGCTCCTCTGCGCCCGGCGCGGCCGAGCCGCCAGACCTACGGCGGTGCAAGTCCTTCTCGTGCGGCCGCGGCGGCGACGTGCTCTCCGCCGCCGCCGCCGCCGCTGCTGCAAGGGCGGGCGACGAGCCGCAGCGGCGGTCGTGCGACGTGCGGGGCCGGAGCACGCTCTGGGCGCTCTTCCACCAGGACGACCGTGACCGCGTCCGCGACGGCACGGCGTTCGGCTCCTTCCCTGTCTCGTCTTCCGTCGCCGCGGCGCTCACCGCCGACGTCGCGCTCCCGCTTCCGCAACCGCCGCCATTGCAACGGCCGTGCGTCATGGAGGATTTCTCGGAGGAGGACATCCCGGTGGTCATGGAGTGCGATGAGATAATGCCGGTGGTGGAGCTGGAGCCCGTCCATGGGGTTGACACCTCCGGGGAAATTAAGGAAGTCGAAGCCAATGTGGCACGGGATGTGAAGGCCATAAAGGATCATATCGACCTCGAGTCGTCGGAGCCCAAGACGAAGCCTACGCCGAAAGACCTGAAAGAGATCGCGGGGAGTTTCTGGGAGGCTGCGTCCGTGTTCAGCAAGAAGTGGCAGAAATGGCGGCGCAAGCAGAAGCTCAAGAAGGAGGCCGCGGTGAGCAAGGCCGCGGCCGCGGCAATGCCGCCGCCGGAGAAGCCATCCAAACCGTCGTTCCTCCGGCGGCGGCGCCTCCGCGGGGAAGCAGGCTCGGAACACGCGTTGGGCCGCCGATCCTGCGACACCGACCCGCGCTTCTCCCTCGACGCCGGCCGCATGTCCATCGACGACGCTGGCTTCTCCTGGGACGAGCCGCGCGCGTCCTGGGACGGGTACCTGTTCGGCGCGGGCGGCGGCATTGGGCTAGGCCGCGCGCCTCCGCCTCTCTCCCGACTCCCTCCCATCCTGTCTGTCATGGAGGACGCTCCGGCCGCCGTCGTCGAGCGCTCAGACGGTCAAATTCCCGTGGAAGACGATGCTGACCTTGAGCCTCCGGGGGGAACTTTCCAGACAAGAGACTACTACTTGGACTCTTCCAGCCGGAGGCGCCGCAGCCTGGAACGGTCCAGCTCCGTGCGCAGGCCGTCGTTCGAAGTCCCCGAACCAAAACCAATACCCGCCGCCGCAGCAGCCATCGGCAATGAGTCCCCCATTGCCATTGGCGGCTCAGAGTTCTACCACTTCCACCATGCCGAGGACTTGCTCGACCGGGGCTTCAGCTCAAACTCCCTCGTGGAAGACATCTCCGCGAGCCTAGAGGCCGCATTGTCTGGCCCGTCGTCGTCCAAGAAGCCGCCACGGTGGCGCAAAGCGTGGAGCCTCTGGGGATTCATCCACCGGAGAGCCGCCGGGCGGAGGACCGGCGGCGGCGGGGGCGGCCCGTCCGACATCGCTGACCGGTCCTTCTCGGAGCCGTGGCCTGACCTGCGCGTCCGCGGGGGCAACCCCAAGATGCAGCGGTGCAACAGCAACCTGAGCGCCCGCAGCTCGTTCAGCAGCAACAGCGGCGGGCTCGGCAGCTCGAGGCGCAGCTACGTGGACATGAACGGCAACGTGAAGCTGCGGAGGGGGGAGGAGCACGCGCAGGCGCACGCGCTGGAGCGGAACCGGAGCGCGCGGCATTCGCCGCCTGGGCGCGTCGACAACGGCATGCTGCGGTTCTACCTCACGCCGATGCGGAGCGGCGGAGGCGGCGGCGGCGTCGTGCGGCGGGTCGGCGGCGGTGGCCTGCCGGGAAAGGCCGGGCGTCAGCTGACCTCGCAGTCGTTCGCCCGGAGCGTGCTTCGTCTGTACTGAACCCAGCGCAGGCAGGCCAGGTTCCTCCGTCTGTCTGTCTGTCTGTCTGTGGCGCTGCGCTGCAGTTGATGAGGCCTTGAGGGGGACCGGTCATAGCCATAAATCTTCGTGTATTGTAATCTCTTGTTTGTATTTCTTTCTGTTCATTGTGAGGGGGGTTGGGGGGGATAACACGCGGTTCATGTCATAATTTCCTCTCGCTATTACTACTGCGTGTCATGTCGTTCTTCGCGTTAAAATCACCAGTGTTCACGTCGTCGTCATGCATTCGAGCACGAGTCTGTTGGAATCTCACAGGTCTCCCCTAAATTTGGATGCAAAGCTGATTCTAAATCCGTCGCCCCGGCCGGCTTAAGCCCAGTGCCACCGACCCACGTACGGCATGGCTCAGCACGCTGGACCAGCATCATCTCTTTTGTGCCAAGTCGTGAAATGCCAAGGGCTCCACAGGTGTGTGTCTCTTTTTTTGCTCTTTTGGATCATGCGGAATTCCTCCCAACCTTTGAGTCCCGAGAGCGTGACATGGGACAGGCACGTCGTAGGACTAGCTGAGTGGTAGGAATGCTGTGGTGCGCGGCTCCTCCTAAACACACTGTCAGTACAAGGCTCGGGCCCGTCCACTGCACGTGATTGGTCCTTAAAGGGTGGTGGTCGTGCTTTGCCGCCGCCTCGGAAACCGTAAAAGGCGGCTCATATTCCGCTGGCCCCCTCCGTCGTCCCGCTGGGGGTCTCGACGCTGTCGCGGCCTCGTCCGAAAGCTTGTTTTTTCTTGCGCGGCCATTCTCTCTCGTCGGTGGCCATTCTCGTTTGTGTTTACGCTGCGTGCTGTGCTGTATGCCGTTGCATGCGCGCCCACCCGCCGGCAGAGCAAAGGGTCCCTCGTGTTGATACGTCGGTCTCGCGCGGTCTGCCGCTTTGTTCTCGCCGCGCGCGCGCGCTGTCGATCGGTTCAGAGTGTTTGGCTCCTGTTTTCTTGTTTCTTGTAGTACTGTCGGTAACAGTGAACGGTAGATGCTGCTTCTTCAGCAAACGGGGAATGTGACATGGAAGAGAGCCATCTTTAAACAAAACGCACCACCGAAGTCTCCGTGCTCTGGCCTCTGATGGTGCGGGTGAAGCAGACGACGGCTCAGGAGCATAATCTGGACGGTGTTAGCATTAATTAAGGGATTAAGTAATCCTCTGACAGGATCAATATAGTGGATCCGGCCGGATGCTCGATCGATCGCCAGACAGCACATGCCCGCAGACGCGAGACGCCACCTGTAAAGTCCCCTTAAACTAATTGAGAGGAGACAAAAACTTCCCAACGGATGCATGTCAGGGACGCGGCTGCCAGCGTTCGTACGCTGCTTCATTTGTGTTTGTGTCTACTAAACTTGACCAGCTGCGAAACCGTCCAAAGTTAACCACGAATTAGCAGCCCGACAACCAATTAAACTGATCGAGAGCGCACCAGGCGTGAAATGAAAACCACGACGAACCGGGCCGGCAGCCGTCGCTTCGCCCGGACTCACATCAACGCTACCGCTGACTTCGTGGTACCCGGTGTCTCCCGGTGCCCATGAAGTGGCCGAGCAAACAATGCCGAGCCGAGATCGAATATGTGAGAGGTACGGAGTACATTGGCGGCTTTGCCTTTGCCTGCGTGGATGCAGACGCGTCGCCATTTTTCTATAGCGTGGTGTCCCTCTGCCTCCTAGTACCGTGCGTAGCTGGGAGCCATTCCTCTTTCTTTCCATGACAGGGTGACACCGACGGCGGCCCGTCATCTCCATCGTCCGCTGCTGGAAATGGCTTTGCATGTTTCCGGTCGACGTAGCCCGCTGTGTCAGCTGCATGGAGCTATGCCGGTCAGAGCTAGTCGACATGGAGGCGCCGCGCCATATTCCTACTAGATAGACATGACCCCTTGATGTGCTGTAGCCTGTAGGGTACAGTTGCTAGCTCCGGGGGCTGCACGGCCTGCGCATGGTGTACTCCACCGTTCGATCGCGCAATCAACGGCCGCATGGGGATTCCCGATCAAATGTCCAATTCTGCGAGCCCTGCCGTGTCGTGCAGAGCTTTGCATCACACGCCGTGCATATCCCTACGGTATGTAGCGTACGTAATGCTGGAGTCATCTTTCCGTAGGAGAAAAAGAAAGAACAGCGGTAGCAGCAATGCAGCGGCAGTAGGATCAGCGGTCAGGATTTGTAGACTCGGGCTTTGCAGGGACGGATCGGAACGGTTGGTCGGCCCGGGGTCTCCCCGGCCGTCGTTCGGACAAAAACTGCTTTCTCAGGGATCCGAATGTTGTTGGCACTGTCGTTCTTCTGTTTACACTCCATACCGTCGACTGTTCCAGCCGCAGTCTACAAGCCCGTCTGTCCACTGCAATCCATCACCGCACTGCTGCATGCATGATAGTGAGAGGAGGGGCAAAGTTGCAGAGATCGATGGAGAGGTCACGTTGTCATTGCCCACTTGGCTTAGACATCCAGACATCTGATGACGCAAGTGTTGCCATGCACACAAACTGTGTAGTAGTACAAAAACTACCTTGCAGGGGAGACATGGAGACAGAGAGGGGAGAGAGTTCTACAAGCCCGTCTGTCCACTGCATTACCAGTTTGCATCACAACATCTTGGACAGTTGGACTCTAAAACGGACGGCTGTTTCAGCTTCTTGTTTACTCAGGTTCGTTTCACGGCATGCGGCGAGGGTAAAGGGAAAAAAAAGAAGAAGCTTAGACGGTTGCGCCGACGGTGGCGCCAGCCGCGAGCCTCGACGAGCCGTAGAGAGTCTCCTCGAACCGGATGATCTCGTTCTTGGACCCGTAGGCCACCTGGGTCCGCTCGTCGAGCACCGTGATCACCTTGTCCAGCACCGACTGCTTGCCGTCGCTGCTGTGCCCGCCGGCTTTCTCTATCAAGAAGCCCAGCGGGGCCACCTCGAACAGGAGCCGCAGCTTGGCCTTGGCCGTGGGAGACGTCACGTTGGTGAAGATGCCCTTCTCCTTGACGATGATCTGCACATATCACCAAAGTTGAGTTCAAGTTCATTAATTCATTCGTTCTCGCGCGTCCGTGTTAAAATATTTCTGTGCAATGGAGTGTAGGCAAGTCACGAAAGCAATGTTCGTTCACTATGTGCCGTGCCGATCGTGTCGTGTGGTCTTGCTTAAAGCAGACGCCGGTACAGCTAGCGCAACAGTCAATCGCATGGGCTCGTGGTGGAACTACAGTTCGTGGCACTCACTGGGAGCACCGAACCGAATTCTTGTTCCCGAAAGTTACCTTGCCTTGTCTGTAAGATTGTCTCTTCCCGTGCAAAAGGTGTAGAAGTCGAACTGACATGACAGATTGATTATGGTCCGTTCAATGTTACTGAACAGGCACTCCTGAATCCTGATCATCGATCAGATCATCGGTACTGAAACCGAACTATTGTCATGGCATTCAGTATTCCCATGCAAGTGATTTACCATACAGTGTTTTTTGGGGCAGGGTCAGATAACATATTGACACTTCCTCTCGGCTCGAGTTGGAAGAAACAGCGGTGGTTTCTAAGGATGTGAGCATACAGGACTTGTAATAACTGAAGTGTTCATGCTTCGGGAAAAATAAATTAACTGAAGAGTTGTTGATATGTACCTGGTTGACATCAGGGACCATTCCTCCGGTATAGCGCAATGTGTACTTCTCCTTGACATAGTAGTTGACAAGCTGAAAAGATGCATTTAATTTCCAGTTATTAGTTTCTGATTAGAACTACTCCTAATGATGAGAAAGCCTTGTCATACACAGAAGCCACAACCTGCAGCTGCTAAAATATGATAACATCAGTAAGAAAGAAGGTAGTACCTTGTCATAATCAGGGTTGTCAAATGTGGCCCTCAGATTACCAGGAGAGAACATCTTCCCTTCTCCGATGGTTGTGGTGTCCTTGACATGCTGCCATTTACCTGCAACATTTGCAGACCTTCGGTTAATGTCACATTACATGCGTACAGAAGCTCCACTGGGTTCGTAAGAAATTGATGCAAACCTTCGTCAAGAAGAAGGAATTCATGAGTTCCAGGGCAGTCCTTGAGGGCCACTACGAAAGTGGTGCGAGGGCCGTAGATTCCCATGGCAGCAGCAACCTGGTCTCCACCGGTGACGCCCGTCAGCTTGTCACCGGGCCAAACACCAAAGATGGTTCCCACAGTGAAGTTTGTGTCGACAATGCTGGAACCGTCAAGGGGATCGAACGCAACACTGAAACCGCCTGCCAGACGATCGATTCCAAGCCGATCAGAATCACAAAGGCTAAATTCTTGTTTTATTTCTGAATTTTGTATGCAACAGTTATAATGACACCTATGCAACTACAGTAGGATGGCAGCATTTTGTAAGCTCTAGTTTGCTCAGACATGTAGTAGGCGGTGAATGGATGTTTTGTTAGTATCCATGTCTCCAATTAGGATGGCATCTATGGCCAGAATCCAAGAAGACATCTTGGTTCCATATACTGATATGTTGTTTCACTGCTATAGTTCTCTGAAGGTGCGAAGGAAACATATATGTTCTGTTCAGTTGCACTGAACGCTGTCTGTACCGTCAAATTCGGGCATAGGGATGCAAAGATGGACTTGACATCATTTATCAAGTGATCCTTGTTCTCCTCACTCATCTGTAATCTGTATCGAGTTTCAGACTCTTGTTTGTTTATGCATATCAATGGTGACAAGAAATGGATATGTACCGTCGACTGGGCCACCCATGTCTTGCAGCTCAGGGACTTCCTCAGAGCACGCATACTTGCAGACATGGGAGTACTCCAACGCCTACAGAGGAGCAGCAGTACATAAGAAAAGAAAACGGAAACCGTGACGAGACGAGGCCTGCACTGCACGCCTACGTGTAGAGAAATTATTAACATTCGGTCGGGTCGTTTCACCTCGAAGAGGAGCTTGTCGGCGAGCATGTCGACGGCGAGCTGCTCGTCTCCGAAGGAGTTGACGCAGGCCGTGCCGCCGCAGGACGCCGTCCTGACCTTGAACGCGATCGTCCTCATCGCCTCCCCCATGCAGATCAGCAGCCTGATGAGGTTCTTGTCCGGCGTCGCCTTGGTCAGGAACTCCTCCTGGCACCACACCACAACACGGCGTACCGTAAGCACTTTCACGGCTGCACCGATGCACAGTTTGTTCGGCACTGCACGCTGATTGGCTGATTATCTACACTACACTCACCAGGCTGTCCCCGATCGCGCACCGTGTGGTGAGCGCGGCGCGGCTCGCCGCCTTGGACTGCCTCCCCGGGAGCGTCCTCGCCGTGTTCGCCCGCACCGACTCGCCGTAGAACGTGGTCGGCGGCCTGGCAGCCTGCAGCGCGCCGACATTACCCGTCAGGCATCAACCAAAAAGATAAAGTTTGGCGCGCCTACATTTGCAAAATTCACACACACCTTGGGCCTGTAGGACTGCGAGAAGGACATGGCGGCGCAGCAGGCGGGGGAGCGCGTGGCGGCCCCGCGGGCGTAGCCGGACGCCGCGACGGTCTCCATTGCTGCGATGCGAGCTGCCGCCGTAATCTCTGGTAGACGCCGACGAGGTGACCGAGGCGGACTGAGCTTAAGCTTTTCTTTGGAGGGGGGAGTGTGTTATTTAGTTGTCATACGATTTTACGTTGCGTGGTGAGCGACCTACCTGCGGCTGCAGCTAAGCTCGGATGGGGGATTTGGGATCACACACGGCGGAGGCACGACTGGACCAGATAAGCCGGGCGCCGACGTGGCGCGGGAGAAGATAGAGCGCGCCGGGAGCGTCCCGGGGCGCGCGACGACCGTCCGTGGGTTGTGTGGCCCTCCTGGGACGTGATCAATCGGGTCCGTACGTATGTGCGCGCTTGCAAGGGAGGGGCAGATTAATTAGTCGCGACTTGTAAGTCGTAACACATCGGATTAAATTCAGTGAAGTGTACTCGTCAAAAAAATTCAGTGAAGTGTCCTGCTATTTTCATCAACTGAATTCCTAAGGTGTAGAGATCGAGCTTTGTTGTCTTTGTTTTTGACACAAATACCATTTTACCAGGCTTCAATAGCCGTTACATCTTCCAAGAGCAGAGGTATAATGTTACCAAGTGGGGTTTCGATCCAAGTAGCGGAGGGAGAATGCTTTGCCATCGGAGCAAGTTCGTGTGCCACCATGTTTGACTCGCGGTGCGCATGTTGGAAGGATATGTCCACGAATGTCCACGGACTCGTCTGCCTGAAACTTGAGTTTCCGTAGATCGCAGCTCCACCGTACCTCATCGCTCGTGCTGGCTCGCGGTACCAATCATTTCCTGGTTGTGCAACCCACCGATGACCATCCTGTTACATCCCACCATTTGTGCGAGGAGTCCGAAGTGTAGTGCAGAAGCTTCCGGAACATGAACGTCAAGACACGCCGCAAACTTCTTATAGGTAGCCACCACAAAATCGCCCTTGGAGTCCGGAAATAATGACACAACGTCTGTTCCTCGGAGTTCATCTACATCAGACGGTGCATCCACATTAAGTTTTAACAGCCCCTTAGCCTTAGGAGTTAGGAGGTTTCATCCGGACCTTACTTTGCAAGTTGGCTTTTCGTGGCACCGCCCGCAGTAGTTCGTGACAAGGGATTTGATCCAGCTTTGTTGTCTTGTTGATCACCACTGTGCTTTCGTACAGGGTGGAATGGAGTGGATATTTCTTAGCCGTCCATTTAACCGTCCATTTTTGGAATTGGACTTTATAGTGTGACTTTATGAAATTTTTGAGATTGAATTTCCGTGGCCAATCTTGCGCCAATCAAATAAGTTGATTTTTGAAAATGAATTTCAGAATTCTAAACCCAGATGATTGGTGTCAAACGAGCTGTAAGAGAAAAAATATGGCGGGATATGGAGCGAGAGTTCTCAGCCTGTTTTCACTCATTTGCCTTATTTATAGTGGTTTTTTAGGAAATTTAGAGAGGTTTTTCATTTTGAGAATCGGAAATTTAGAGAGGTTATAAATCACCACAGGTTGACTCGGTTCGACAAATCCCAAATCAAAATCAAAATGAGAGGCCCATCTATTCAATAGCTCAACTAGACCTACGTTTCTAAAAAGTAAAAACTGACGGAGAAAATCAATAGACGTCGTAGGGCCAGTTCTTTTCGGTTTCCTGGATCGGCTTCTCCGAAAAGCTGCACTCCCCCAGCTTCCTGAAGAAGTCACCATCTAAATTTGATTGGGCTACCAAATTATTTTGGAAACCTAGCTAAATCTAAGATGCGGCTTCTCTAAGAAGCTAGGTGAGATCAGCTTTTAGAAAAAACCGGTCCTAGAAACTGAAAAGAACTCAACCTTATTGAGTTACAAGTGACAGACGAATCAAAACAAAGAGCTTCGCAGACAATCCGGTTGGTGGAAAAAACATATTTCCCTAAGACTAACGGATCTGAAAATTCCCAAGGCAAAGTGTTCTACACAGTACTAGTTTACCTCTAATCATGGTCAAGAAAGATTTCACATTTTCATGGCCAAGAAAGATTTCATGGTCTAAGAAAATCAGCGACAGTCAATTACACCACACGTAAAATATTACTATTCTAAATTCTTGTCACCAACCGCAACACGGAGAACTTACTATTCATAGAATTCATATGTGAACAGAGGTAATACTAGGAGCGAAGCCGCCGTCCTGGGCCATATGGACGTCGATCAGGCCGCCGTCCTTCAACCCGGCCTCGTCCGCCGTCTGAGCGGCCTTGAGGTATTTGCCCTCGTCGTTCAGGAACCTGACGGCTCTCGGGTCGAGCGAGTGCTTACCGCAGTACATGTCCATGAGGCGCTGCAGCCGGGCGTTGCGCTTGATGCGGAAGAGGACGTCGACGGAGATCTGGCTCGTGACCGTGACGTTGATGAAGTCCCCGTCCGCCGTCGGCTCGGGCTTCACCGGCTTAAAGACCTCCGGCTCCGCATCTGTCTTGTCGTGCCCTGATGGCGGCGGCGGCGACGGCATAGTCGGTCCGCTTCGGTCGATCGGCGCCTTTGAATCGATCTGTTGCGGTTGTGTTTTTTGTTTTGGGGCGCTGTTGCGATCGTTTCTGCTTTCCGGCCCGCTGAGTAGGTTTTATTTATGGGTGGGTAGGCCGAGTCTGAATCGTGTTGGGTTTTGTTCTGTTCAATGGGCTTTATTTTGTGTTCTCTTTTTTCTTTTCGGAATGCTTAACGTTTATATTCGCATCGGTTTGAATGTGTAGCTTGACCGTTCGTGTAGATTACCTTCCAAACTGCATATACAGATCGTGAAACGCAACGACGAAGCTTTCCATCTAGCCGGCCTCTGCGTACACAGATTCAACATTTCTAAAATAAACAAAACTCTCAAACTCAACAAGCTGATTTTGGCCCACCAAACATACCGAATGGGCCACGTTGGGCCAGAACGGAGCAACCCCAGCATCACTGACCCACTGGCCCAGTGACAATGGTGAACACTGACACGTCACAGCATCAATCCACCTCACCGAAATCATCCATCACTCCCACTACGGCCGGCTTCTCCTCACCGCACTCATCAACCGGAGGAAAGAACAACAACCCATGGCCCTTCCCGGCCAACTGCTCCCTTTGACCCGCTCGCTCCTGCCCCCTTCCGCTCCTCCCTTCCTCTCCGGCCGCCGCCGCCGCCTTCCTCCCGCCCGAGCTCAAACTCCGGCCCCGCCTCCATGGCAGCCTCGCCGTCTACACGGCCACCTCCTGCTTCCTGCTCCTCTCCAGCCGCTCCGGCCTCTGGCCAGGAACCCTCCCGCTACTGCGCCTCCTGGGGCTTCCGCCGCCGGTGGAGGCGAGGCCCAGGCTGTGGCGGTGGAGTTCGTGACATCTGAGAGGGTGAAGGTGGCGGCGATGCTGGGGCTGGCCCTCGCGCTCTGCAACGCCGACCGCGTCGTCATGTCCGTGGCCATCGTCCCGCTCTCCCAGGCCTACGGATGGACCTCGTCCTTCGCCGGTGTCGTGCAGGTTCGCAGCTATCATTACTTCTATTTGTTGTTGTTTGGCACTTGGTTGCGTCGCAGTCAGTATACCACTAGTAGTGACTGGGAGCTCAACTGTCTTTGCTGATAGAGTACTCAAAGGCACCGATTAAGGTTTAGCAATGTGGTCCAGTGATAATTACAGGTTAATACTGGTATGCGATTTAGTCATCTCCCATCAAATAAATGACTCATGTGTTAATATTTTTCCTGTTTACCTTTTTTGAGGGGCTTCCTTTTCAGTTTGTTCATCCATATTATACTTAATGTTTACTTTCGTCACTTGGGTAGCTGTAATATAAGTAATGTACTCCCTCCGTCCAGAAATCTATACAAATCCAAGTCACTTATTTCTGGACGGAGGGAGTACCAACTATTACTTCTGACAAAATACGGAATATCCTTCACGGCTACCAAAATATGGAGTGTCCACTGCCTATACTGTTCTTCATGACTTTATGCACCCTCCTTGAATGATAAGGTGATGCCATTGTGTTGTTGAAGCACCAAACAGTCATCCTTCCTTTGGGGATATCTGATATCACCAATAATTGGTGGAGCACTTGTTGATTACTATGGAGGGAGGCGAGTCATGGCTTATGGCGTGGCTTTATGGTCCCTGGCTACATTCCTATCCCCTTGGGCAGCTGCTCGCTCTCTGTGGTTGTTCATCTCAACTAGAGTTCTGCTGGGTATTGCAGAAGGAGTGGCACTGCCATGTATGAACAACATGGTATCAAGGTATTTCTTTGGAACTTGTTCCTTTTGGTCACTTGATTATCTTGACATCTTCACACATTTTCCACAACCTAGTATTTATATGTTCGTATTGCACTGCCTGTCAAGATTTATGAAAAAAATTCCATTGGAACTTTCTTATAGGTGGTTTCCTCAAACAGAACGATCTAGTGCTGTCGGGATCGCCATGGCTGGCTTTCAGCTTGGAAATACCATCGGGTTACTTCTTTCACCTATTATAATGTCACGAGTGGGAACTTTTGGACCATTTGTCATATTTGGCTTATTTGGATTTCTTTGGGTGCTGGTGTGGATATCTGCTATATCAGGCACTCCTGCTGAACACCCTCAAATATCAGCTTATGAACTAGAGTATATAACCAAGGGTCAGAAATTGGTGAAACCCCAAATTCGAAGTGAAAAATTAGGAAAGGTCCCTCCTTTCAGCAAACTACTCTCTAAATGGCCAACCTGGGCTTTAATTTCTGCAAATGCTATGCATAGCTGGGTAAGTCCTATAAACATATCCCTCATTAACTCTTGGTTAGATTATGCCATCTGAAGAATATGTTTAGGGATAATCTGAATACCATGTTTCTTTTTGGCAGGGATATTTCGTCATCCTTTCATGGATGCCAGTGTATTTCAAAACAGTAAGCCCAGATTCTGCTTCATGTATTTTGAATAAAGAAACTGATGATCACTGTATTTTATTTAAACATTGTCTTATATGGTGATCAGATATTTCATGTCAATCTGAGAGAAGCTGCATGGTTTAGTGCAATCCCCTGGGTCATGATGGCAGTTTTAGGCTATGTGGCTGGTGTTGTATCAGATACGCTTATCCGAAATGGTACAAGCATTACTTTAACTCGGAAGATAATGCAGGTGCGTTTCTGAAAATTTCAGGTTAAATAAAAGAGAAGACTGATAAGTGTATGTTTAGTTTTGTTTTATTGAATATGATCTTGAACGCACCTCCATATTCTTACCAAAATGAAACATAAATTTGTGATGTATTGTGCTTTCACAACTGGCAATCAGTTTCACAAGATATATCAGCAAAAAAGAAATTCAAATTTGGCAAGCCATTGCAAAAGTGCAAGCACTGGACCTTTTCAACTCAATCATTAACATAGTTGACGCCTTGTCAATAAAACTTTACCAAAATACCTTTTTTGTTATCCAGCTAATATCCGCAACACGTTTCTCACATTGGTAAGCCATACTACAATACTATGAAAAATGACAAGCGTTATGCAACCACCTGCCATTTATTAGTTAATATTGGTTTTTATTATCAAGATGTTCATCTCAAACGTGATATTTGCTGATGGGATTAAAATTCTGACTCTTTGTCATTGCTTCACGCAGACAATTGGCTTTGTTGGTCCTGGTATTGCTCTTCTTGGCCTAAATGCGGCAAAGAGTCCAGTCATTGCTTCAGCTTGGCTCACGATTGCTGTTGGTTTGAAATCCTTTGGTCACTCAGGATTCCTAGTAAACCTTCAGGTGCTAAGCTTTTATACAGCAGTTCATTGTGCACATTTGTGACTTCTCTTCTTTTTTCCCCAATTTGGATTCTCTTTTCCGCTGATACAAATTCATTTATAAACTCTTATCAGGAGATTGCCCCACAATATGCTGGAGTGCTACATGGTACTAAATATGTCCCCTCTGTGCTATATTTATAGATTTTATTATGCAAGCATTATTAATCTATGGTTGTGTTTTAACAGGAATGTCAAATACGGCTGGAACATTTGCTGCCATTTTAGGAACTGTTGGAGCAGGTTTCTTTGTTGATCGGATGGGTTCTTTCCGTGGATTTTTGATATTAACATCACTTCTATACTTCAGCAGTGCACTGTTTTGGGATATCTTTGCTACCGGAGAGCGTGTTGATTTTGATGGCACTGGTTAGCACCAAAGAGGAAATATACAGTAATTATCCTAGAACATAACATCATGATTTGATGATTCATTGGAAAGTGTTGTGCAGTCACTAGTACAAGAAAGTTCCATGCTGTATGAACAGTGCAGCTATGACAATTGGACTGGAGTACAACTTAGTGGATGTATGTGGTGACTGGTGAGGTGTGTTGGCTTATCTTGGAGCTAGTGTATCCAAGACAGATAATGAACCGGCTACTGAGAGTCTGAGACCATTCAAGTTGTTCTGCTGGCCATATGTCCGAATTATGAATTTCGAGTGTCAAGGATACCTGAAGCAGTATCAGAGAATAAATACTAGTGTAGGTTGTCAGACTAGGAGAGGCAAACTGTCAAGTAGTGGTAGAAAACTGAAAATGATTGCCAGGATGGTTGGAAGCTTGGGTCCAGCATTGTTGTGTGAGGTGAGAGTTGGCATTGTTTAAAATTGCTAGTAGATGTAATGCCATGTAATGTCATGATTAGGGAAACTCACAAACATAGCGAACTTGTTGAGGGTGTGAAGGCCACAAAATAAGCAATGGAGGAGCTTTTAAATCAATTAATTTGTGATGATTTATGGACTTCCCTTTTAACTGTGAGTGCAACCGTAGAAAGTGAGATATGCAACAATTTGTGGATGTCTCATTGACCGCAATCATACAAGGATAGGTATAGTGTGAAAATGTGTATGGTGCCTTAAACAATCGTAGGGTCCTTGAGTACTCTAGTTTTACGAAATTGTTTACTTTAACTTGAACCTGCGTTTCTAGTACTGGTCATTTTCAGGAGTGAGGACTGCAGTTACTGGAGCTTTTCATTCTCTGTCATTGATATTAGGGGTGTAAAAGATGCCTGAGTGATTGAAACTGTCATTTGATGCTGGTAAAACACATTGCTTAAGTTACGTGCTTCTTTGGCCTCTGAAAATAGGGTGGTTACAAGTATTGGGAAATCGAGGAACTGTTGAAAACGTCTCGTCCATAAGAATATGATGTAACCTGGTCCAGTCCTCTTCGGCCGAGAATCTGAACACTCCGACACTGAATCCTTCACCCATACTATTAAATACTGTCGACGGTTAGTTGTCAATTGTCATACACGCGTATACTCCCGACTCCACTGGCTTGACCTGAAGCCCAAAATAAACATTCCTTTCATAATTATTAAGAAGCGAGCACCAGGTCAAGCTGAATCAGTCCATATAATGTGTCACGTCTACTAAAGCCCAAGGAAAGAACCAGACGAACATGGTACATGTGAGAGCAGTTTTCAACGCCATCTTCTAACCCCATCGGCTATGGAGGCAGCACCCATCGGGCGTTCAGCACCGGCCATGGAGGAGACCTCTCTGGCTCCAACCACAAGTTTCAGGTAGATCCTGGATTCTCCAGGATATCCACCAATAAAGCTCGTTCCAGTATGGCTGGCAAGAAGACCAGGAGCACTAGATCATTATGGGATGCAGCTGCTACGACTGTAGAAGCGTGCACAAACTGCTTCGCTCCTCGGCGTTCCAGAATCGGGGAGGTCCATGAAACCCCCTCAAACGATGCTCGTGATGTGTCTAGTAGTTCCAGTAAGTTCACCTTCCTTGATTCATCCATCATGTACATGCATACCTCTGCAATTTAACTTGGTTATCAGTCATAAAATGTTATTGCATCATGAAAAGACGTGTTTCTTTTACCTGACACCTAGTCAAACAAGAATGTCAAAATTTTGATACATCACACAAATACCCAAATTGTAGCACAAAAAAGAGGATTCGGATTAAATCATAATATGTTTTCATCAAACCAGCATTTAGGGATTCCCAATCTGCCACCTTTTCTGTCCTGCTCTGATTAACCTTGTGACACATAAACTTAGGTTAATCGATGTCCTTCAAGTTAGCTTTGCAGTGCAACTAACATTTCTATCCACATGGTCGATTGTTATTCTGCTATTCAAGACATACAGCTTTCAGAAAACAACTAACCAGCAGATGTGCCTACTAGCTAGCCTAAATCATCTATAGTGTGCACGCATGTGTTTTTTATATAAGCTATTCAATTAATCAAGAAAACTGAGTGTGATTAATTGAAATAAGACACTAAAGGTTTTAATGGTTTCTAGCAGTCTCAAGAATTTCATCGGCAAGCAGCACACATACTAATACATCCAGACAGATAGGTGACAATGCTCGAAATAAGTTCTGGAAAGACCGGTTCTCATTTCAGGAAATTTGCCTGGCCACTTCAAACTTCAGCGAACAAAACAGAATTGGGCGAGGAAATTTTGGCACTGTGTATAAGGGAAAGCTCAGGGATGGATCCTTTATAGCTGTAAAGCGAGCTAATAAGGTTTGTGGCTGAATTTCTTATTCAGAAGGATGAGAGTGCGTGTATGCTAATATATTAGTTCCAGCAACCAATTGAATGCAAACAAATTCACCAGCATCTGGAATTGGCAGAATATGTATGACAGGCACCTATCTGCAGAGTTCAGAACTGAAATCCAGATGCTGTCGAAGGTCGAACACTTAAATTTGGTGAAGTTTCTGGGGCACCTGGAGCATGAGGGTGAACGCCTAATTCTGGTTGAGTATGTCAACAATGGAACGCTCCGTGAACACTTGGATGGTAGGTCAAATATGCTTAGGTTCACCATAATATTGTTAAAATAGGTAAATAGGACCCACTAATTTTGACATCCACAGAAGACTGGATCTGGACGAAATAATAATGCGTAGCAATGCAACAGGCGGATATTATGCCCTGAATGTTAATCCACCAAGCCTATTTATTTTCAGTATGCAAGTCAGAGTTAATACTCTAATTTTCCATTTATAACCATAGCTGTTCACAGTTCCCTTTGTTACTCAGTTTTCTTGGACTAACTATGGTGTAGCATATAATGATGTTTGTCTCTCATAAATTCTGCTGGATTAAAAGAATTTTAGGGTCACGTCTTTTGTGGCTACGCAGGAACACGAGGAGAACCATTGGAATTTTCACAACGCCTCAACATTGCTATCGACATAGCTCATGCAGTCGCTTACTTACATGGATACACAGGTACAAGGCTCCGTTTCTGCATGACAATTAATAACCCTGAAACCATTCCGTTTCAATTAGCATATTTGATATCCCACAGAATGTACAATTCTCAAATTCCTCTTCAAAAGCATGTTTCATTATATTCTTAATGTCCGTTGGAACTTCGAAAGGGAAAATGTGCTATGGACAAACTTATACTCCCTCAGTTCCATATTAATTGGCACAGATTTAGTACAACTTGTACTAAATCCGCACCAATTAATATGGAACGGAGGGAGTAGATGTACTCTGCACATAGCATGAACATTTCCATATTCATACTGTCACAAGCACAAATGCATACATCATCAGTTCACCATATTGTCCATTGGAACTTCAAAGGCGAAAATGTGCTATGGACAAACTAAACCTCTGAATGTCTATACATCATCAGTTCACCATATTCTATAAGAATCGCCACAGTCCCACAGACTACCAGTTGAGCGCATTTTCATCAGATTTTTGTCAGACATGTTGTACACCAAATCATCATCCTAATGTCCGACGAGTACTATTTCTCTACAATGGACATACAGACCACCCAATCATCCACCGCGACATCAAGTCAACCAACATCCTCCTCACGGATCAGCTGAGGGCAAAGGTGGCCGACTTCGGTTTTGCGCGCCTAGCCCCCGACGAAACTGAAGCAACCCACGTCTCAACAATGGTGAAGGGAACGGCAGGGTACGTGGACCCTGGGTACCTGCGCACGAACCACCTCACAGACCGCAGCGACGTGTACTCCTTCGGCGTCCTCCTCGTCGAGCTCATCACCGGCCGACGCCCGATAGAGCGCAACAGCGGCCGCCATCAACGCCTCACCACCGAATGGGTAAATCTAGCTCCATCCTAACTACACCAGTAGCATATTCGGCGTTGAAAGGTACTGCAAGCAAGGTGTTCGACGGAATTACCGTGTGGCTGCAGGCACTGCGGAAGTGCAGGGATGGCGACGTGGTGGTGGCGATGGACACCCGGATGCGCAGGACCAGCGCGGCGGTCGCGGCCGTGGAGCGCGTGATGGCGCTGGCGGCCGAGTGCGCGGCTCCGGATCGCGCGGCGCGGCCGGCCATGCGGCGATGCGCCGAGGTGCTCTGGTCCGTCAGGCGCGGCTTCCAGCACGAGCAGCAGCGTGCCGCGAGCGCAGGCGCAGGCGCGGGCGCGGGAACGAGGCCGCGCGATGATTCCACCCTCACGCACGCCTCATCAGTTACGAGTCTCGAGGAGTAGAATTTGGGAACTTTGGAATTTGGGATGCTTGTCCACGCGGGGATCATAGTACAGTACTAAGTTTTGGGATAGCACTGCCTTTAGATACGTTTTGATTTAAATTTTACCGTGATGCAGATCACGCAAGTATATATACTCCGTAGATTGGATTTTGCAATATATCCCTGAAAAGTAAATCTGTACTATTTGAACTCTCCACATACACAGTAAAATACAACACCGTAAAAACTAAAGAGAAAACTCAAAAGGCAATGAACTGCAATGTAAAGTGTAAACTTGAACTTGAAGCAAGTAGCTTGATCTTGTTAGGTGTGTTTGGTGCGCGAGAAGTAAACCAAGTGAGCTCGAGAAAAGAGAAAAAAAAAAATAGAGGAGACGAAGCCCATCCGTCCGGCCTGCACCACCGTTCATTTCGTGATTGCTGAGTGTATGAACAGGACGCACGTGATCCTAAGCAACTTTTTTGTCGTGCGTGCATCACCAAACTGGACCTCGATCCTACGCCCACAGACAGCTCAGTGAACGACCAGGGTGCGTTTCACAGGGCACGTCCCCATCATCCTCACACGAGACGAGCCCAGTCCCATCGCGCTCTCGGTATCGTACGGCTCTCCTCCAAAAGTGCCCGGGATATTTGAGGGATCTTCTCTCCGGATCTACCAAAGCCACACACAGAATCGCTCGTTTCCGTTCAGATACATGGGCGATGTGCCGATCGCATTCTCGCGTAGATTTTTTTTTTCAGGCAACTGGCATCGAATTCAGGCGATGAGAAAATTGAGAACTGCCATGCCAAGTGGCGATTCGTTTAAGTGGATGTTAAGAACTTTAGGATCTACAGGAGACAGTCATCTGAGTGCGTCATGGTGGCCGATGGCAGAAGATAGCATACTTAAATAGGAAAGCTGACGAGAAAAGGCCGAATGGCCCTCCTGCCCAATCTGGAAATGGTTGGACCGATCCATCTTGCCCGATTTACCAGAGGCGTCGCAGGAGGGGGAGAGTGAGTGAACGGTAAACACGGCCCGCGTGCCACGTGTACTCTCCAGGCGCCGCTTCCCCGCGTACAGCTCCTCTGGATCTTGTTCTCCGTCTCCGGCGTACTACAGGTCTACAACATGCAAGTGCTGATGCTGTAGACTGTTTCTCGCCAGTATTTTTGCTTAGAAAACAGAGCGTAAATGTCTCTCCGTGCCCGAGGCTCTTCGAAGACGCAGAGGAGGAATGTAGCATTGAACCAAAAGGACAGATCTTCATCTAATGATTTAATTCTACGATGTGTCAATGTTACGCGATTACAATTTTACAGAGCACCTTTGGCTGCCTCTCGCGCGTACCAAACACAGCAAGTTCAGAACATGAATAGTTCATACGGAGTACTACATTACTTCAGAACATCTGAACATGAGTGTATGTTTGAGGTAGTACACGTGTATATTATCAATACATTGGATGCTACGTATACTTAAGTATGTACCGTGCTACGCATCAGTACACAAATCTATTGACCATTTCACGAAAAAGAGCAAAACAACCTCGCAAAAAAAAGAGAGCAAAAGAAACTATCGGAGGGGAGCCCAGAAAACAACCGATGTGCCTTCGTTTTCTCCTACTTTTGGTCCTCTACCACTTAAAATAAATATCTTCGAGCTTTCCAAAAATTGTTCGTCTCGCCCAATTTCTCGGATCTGTTGCTCTCCTCTCCGCGACCCCGCCCGCTCCCGTCCAGTACAAAAGGAGGCCCCCGGCTTCCAGAGTTCTTTACCGTTCTCCCATTCGGTGCCTGCTCGAACCCCGAAGCCTTATCACCACACGCATCACACGCACACCGAGTGCTCGACGCAATTCCCCATTCCGCGATGAGCGCGGCGGACAAGGTGAAGCCGGCGGCGACCCCGGGGTCGGCGGACCCCGCCGCCATCGCCGGCAACATCTCCTACCACGCGCAGTACAGCCCCCACTTCTCGCCGTTCGCCTTCGGCCCCGAGCAGGCTTTCTTCTCCACTGCCGAGAGTGTCCGCGACCACCTGCTCCAGGTCCGCCAACCCTTAGACTAAAAGAGCCTCTCGCGGCTCCCATTCGCGTCCGGTGGTGCCGGGGTGTGATCTCTGCTTTATTCTTGCCCCTTGCGTGTGCGCAGAGATGGAATGACACGTACGTGCATTTCCACAAGACGGATCCCAAGCAGACGTACTACCTGTCCATGGAGTATCTGCAGGGCCGCGCGCTCAGCAACGCTGTCGGCAGCCTCGGCATCACCGGCGCCTACGCGGAGGCCTTGAAGAAGTTCGGGTACGAGCTCGAGGCCATCGCTGGACAGGTGAGATTGAGCTCTATCGAAGTGCTCCTCGTCCTAAATTTGGCCGGGATTTGTTTAGTTACTAGCACTCCACTATTTAATTAGCACTTGGTTCTCTTGGTAGTAAGTAGTGACACTATTTAATTAGTGCTTTGTTTGACCGTGACATTGTCTAATTGGTATTAAGATGTACTCCGTATTTGCCTTTTTAGAAGCAGTTCAGGTATAGCTTGGACTTGATCCACTATTTAACCAAACCAAAAAACGATTCACAAGATTAGAAAATGTCCATAACGACATCAATATTTTAGATCTGACCTATGTGTATTGGTGGAACCATAAAATTAAGGGCTGAAAATGAGTTGTTTACTATATTAACACAAGAAGATCTTGAGGGTCTATAAGATTGGACATATTTTCTCCTCTGTTTTCTCGAACACTATTTTCTCCTCTATTAGTCACTCACTTAATTTGAACCTAAATATGTTTACTAAGGAACTGAGTTATGGATACATGCATAGAACCAATATTATTGAAATTTCTGGAGCCTCTTCTAAGCAGAATTGACAGTGAGAATTATTATGTAACTCAGGAGAGAGATGCGGCTCTGGGAAATGGTGGCTTGGGCCGGCTTGCATCTTGCTTTTTGGATTCAATGGCAACACTGAATTTACCTGCTTGGGGCTATGGCCTTCGTTACCGATATGGCCTGTTCAAACAGATCATTGCCAAGGAAGGCCAAGAAGAATTTGCTGAAGACTGGCTTGATGTAACATTTCTAATTTGTACATAGATTCTTCACTGTTCTTAATCTAGCTCTTAGTAATAGCTCTTGTGTTTGATATTTTCAGAAGTTTAGCCCGTGGGAGATTGTCAGGCATGATGTTGTATACCCAATCAGATTCTTCGGCCATGTTGAGATTTCACCAGATGGAACGTAAGCATATATAGACAACTGAACAAGTTCTATTTAAAAAAATAATTAAAGTTTTAATCTGGAGTTACTAAGGCTTGTAATACCTTCTAAAATTAAAAATAAAAGTGTGGAGCTTCAACTGCACATATTTTTCTGGCTTGATTTACTGATCTAGGATTTGCTCTGTAATGGTAAACTGGAAGGTCTACTAAAAGAAGAATATGCTTACTAAGCTCTTTCAGTACACTTTTTCACTTCTTCAGCCTACACTATCCTGTCTTCTAGCAACTGGACACAGAAAGACAAGAGAAATGCTTTGCTAACACAATGCTTGTTTGAAATTTGATTCTTTGTTTATGCAATTTGTTGATCCAAAAACTTGAGCATGTACGAATCTGCATGCGTGACACTACATAACTCAGTTTTGCTAGGTAGATTTTTTGATGCAGTCAGAGTTCTTGTACATCAGATTGTAACAGTTTCCACCGCCTTACTTGTTGTTTATTACTCCCTCTGATCCATAATATGTGTCAGGGCCTTGTTCTGCCCTTTTAATCGGTTCTTTGTTTTCTTTATCATGTGATAGTCGGAAATGGGCGGGAGGAGAAGTTATGAGTGCTTTAGCATATGATGTGCCGATTCCTGGGTACAAGACGAAAAATGCAATCAGCCTTCGTCTTTGGGATGCAAAAGCTACTGCTCAGGATTTCAATTTATTCCAATTCAATGATGGTCAGTACGAGTCAGCTGCTCAACTTCACTCTAGGGCACAGCAGGTGATATGCAATCCTAAACTGAGTCATTCAGTTGTTCATGTATGATGCATTAGCAAGTCTAAATCAGGAGTTATTCCTTTAATTTTGTGAAACTGATCTGATCAATGGCATGAGATGCTAACAGTAATGTTATCTTATATTTCCCTAATAGATGAGCCTGTAAGGTCATTAAGTTAACGAGCGCTATGTGATAACCATGTTTTTTTGTATAGATTTTCATGCACTGACCATCTCATCAAACAACTTGGTCACAAAAAAAATGCCAAAGAGTTATCAGTGGCAATCTGGTAGATTTGACATGATTTTTAGTTGTGACTGGGATAAATGGATGTTGATCCATCTCAACTACAAAGTTGAAAATTATGTGCTATATTTTATCTGTTACCATATCTAGGCCATAAGTAACTGTTGCATCTTTTCTCGCTAATTTCGTCCTTCATGAACTAGCTAATTTGATAATTAAATAGTCTTGTATATGACACTGTAGATATGTGCTGTTCTCTATCCCGGTGATGCTACTGAAGAAGGAAAACTTCTGAGATTGAAGCAGCAGTACTTCCTTTGCAGCGCATCGCTTCAGGTAATTAATTGGCTGATTTCGTTTGAAAGGATGATTACTGTAAAAGGAAGCTGTACCGATGGCCATTTCATGCTTTTCTGTTTGTTTGAGCAATGATGTCAAAGATACTTGCAAAACACTATGGTTAGGCTTTTTCTTGTATTATTGCATGTTGTATATCAAATTTCCACCATCTTGCATTAGAACAATGCCCGATAAAGTTTTATGATCATTATCATACCAACCTTTTCAGTCCCAGTACATTTAAATTATCCTTCCTGACTCTTAGTTACAATATATCTCTCTTCATGGTCTTATTTTGTCTTTTCTCAATTTCTTGATTTTTTAATCTCATGATTTTGGACAAGCATAACTGATAAGGCATTTTCTCCAGGATATCATTTTCAGATTTAAAGAAAGGAAACCTGACAGAGTTTCAGGGAAGTGGAGTGAGTTTCCTTCCAAAGTTGCTGTTCAAATGAATGACACCCACCCGACTCTTGCTATCCCTGAGCTAATGAGGTTGCTTATGGATGAGGAGGGACTTGGTTGGGATGAAGCTTGGGATGTCACAAATAAGTGGGTTCAATTTGTACAAGTGATTTAACTTAATTTGATCTCTTCCCTGATCTTTTTACAAAAGTACTTGCTGATAAATTATTCTCATATCCCAGGACGGTTGCTTACACCAATCATACAGTTCTCCCTGAAGCTCTTGAGAAATGGTCACAGACTGTAATGAGGAAATTGCTTCCACGACATATGGAAATTATTGAGGAAATTGACAAGCGGGTAATTGTCACGACACATTTTACTCTTTTTATATACTGCAGTTATGACACAAAATGACAAAATTATGCTATTGGTTTGCAGTTCAGAGAAATGGTAATCTCAACCCGGAAGGATATGGAGGGAAAGATTGAATCGATGAGGGTTTTAGATAACTCAAATCCTGAGAAGCCAGTAGTGCGCATGGCAAATTTGTGTGTGGTGTCTTCCCATACGGTATATGCAGTTTATTTATTTATTTATCTGTTATTCCATTCCCATGTTGTACAGCCAGTTCCTTCACAGCAGGAAAATTGTTAACAGCTCCGTGTTTTGAATGAGTACTAGCTTGACCAGCTTTACAGCCAAGATGGATTTTATGTTTGTGATAATTCATAATAACCAATGTCATGAAAAATCACTAAATTGATATTTACACTGTATTTAATTTTGTGTTTCAATTATTGGTTTCCCTTTGTTTTTAAAAGATAATCAAGATACAGAAAATATAGCAACATTATTGTTTTTATTTAACAGAGTATCCCCTAGTGGACCATGATTATGTCTACTTATCTATTTTGCAAATTATTATATCTTATTCATTCTCTGAGGAAAAGTTGGGATTCTCTATTATGTACTCCCTCCGTTCCATAATTCTTGTCGAAATCTTACATGTATCTGGACACTTTTTTGGAATAGATACATCCATTTTTGAACAAATTTGAGACAAGAATTATGGAACGGATGGAGTACCTTTTCTGCTAGCTCTAGCATCTATTAGTCATGATCATATGAGGGACCACTAACTCCTTGTGACAGGTGAATGGAGTGGCCGAGTTGCACAGCAACATTTTGAAGGAAGAGCTGTTTGCGGACTATGTCTCTATTTGGCCTAAAAAATTCCAGAACAAAACTAATGGAATTACACCTCGTAGATGGCTTCGCTTTTGCAACCCTGAGTTGAGTGAGATAGTCACGAAATGGCTAAAAACAGATCAGTGGACAAGCAACCTTGATCTTCTTATCGGGCTCCGCAAAGTATGTGTCCATGCTTCTAATCTTGTATCTCTTTGTTATTGCCCATCACACTACCCCAGTATAACTGAAAATTTTAACAGTTCGCAGACGATGAAAAACTTCATGCCGAATGGGCAGCAGCCAAGTTGGCCAGCAAAAAACGCCTAGCCAAACATGTGTTGGATGTGACAGGTGTTACAATTGACCCAAATAGCCTTTTTGATATACAAATTAAACGCATCCATGAATACAAGAGACAGCTGTTAAACATTTTGGGAGCTGTGTACAGATACAAGAAGCTAAAGGTTTGGCTTCTCAGTTTGTTAGAATTGTCAATATTCTTACATCTTATTGTGTCTACATTAGATGAAAAATACACGGCATCACGGTTCTGAAATAGGCTTATGAATCTTGTTAGGAAATGAGCGCTGAAGAGAAGCAGAAGGTTACGCCACGCACTGTCATGGTAGGAGGGAAAGCATTCGCGACCTACACCAATGCTAAAAGGATTGTGAAGTTGGTAAATGATGTTGGTGCTGTGGTGAACAATGATCCTGATGTTAACAAATATCTGAAGGTATCAATTTTTCAGCATGTTATATCATTCACGACTTCTTTAGCAATTCCTTCTCAGAACAGCCATTGGAAACCATCTTATATTTCCATCCATCCAAAGATAATATTTCTTGTGTAAACATTACTGAGATACTAAATAGACATTGAAATGATATTTTTCTTAAACAAGGTTCTCCATGTTCTTCCCAGGTGGTGTTCATTCCAAATTACAATGTATCAGTGGCTGAAGTGCTCATTCCTGGTAGTGAACTGTCACAGCATATTAGTACTGCAGGCATGGAAGCAAGTGGAACAAGTAATATGAAGTTCTCTCTGAATGGTTGCCTTATCATTGGAACTCTCGATGGAGCCAATGTTGAAATCAGAGAAGAAGTGGGACAAGATAACTTCTTCCTTTTTGGTGCCAAAGCAGATCAAATTGCTGGTCTGAGGAAGGATAGAGAAAATGGCTTGGTAAGATATTTTCTACTCTGCTAGATAGCGAGTTGAGATAAAAGCAATATTAGGTTAGCTGGACTTGTGAATAGCTTAACAAATTGGTGGTGGTGTTAGTTTGTTCATTCAGTATATATTCTCAATATCTGGTGGGCTATTATTAACTTTTTTCTTACACTATTAACAGTTCAAACCAGACCCACGCTTTGAAGAAGCCAAGCAACTTGTAAGGAGTGGCGCTTTTGGTTCCTACGACTATACTCCTCTCTTGGATTCCCTTGAAGGGAACTCTGGATTTGGGCGTGGTGATTACTTCCTTGTTGGCTATGACTTCCCAAGCTACATTGAAGCACAGGCCCGGGTAGATGAAGCCTACAAGTAAGGATACCAACAAAATATTCTTTGTATCGGTTTTTGTAGCTTGAATTCCAGAACTAAAATGACATTGCAGCTCCCAAGTTTTGCACATAACATTCACCCATTTTAGTCATAGTGAAGATAAGAACAACATACTTTGGAAAGGATTAATGTTGTTGTTTTTTTAACGTAGTGATCAGGTTACTTCTTTGTTTCTTTTTGTTAGTGCTACTGGTATGCTACCGACAGGCTTTACTAGTAGTATTGAGAATTAAGTAGTGCTAGAGTTCCACGTTTGATATTTTAATTGAACCTTGATAACAGAGTTTTGGGCATAAATCAACCTTTCCTCAGTATTAAATTTCAAACCATTATCATCTGTAGGAGATGAGAAAGATTGACTTATGTGTTGACTCAGCCAATCCATTTTGTGTACTTCTGCATGCCTATGTGAGATAGGCAATAATGACTATGTTTTGATGATTTGCCGAATAACTTATGTTTCCATGGCAGGGATAAGAAAAGGTGGATCAAGATGTCTATATTGAACACAGCTGGAAGTGGCAAATTCAGCAGCGACCGTACTATCGACCAGTATGCAAAGGAAATATGGGGCATTACGGCTAGCCCTGTTCCATGAAGTGGAGACGCAATCAAGATGAAGTTTGTCTGAAGCTAATGCTTGGCAGTAATAAGGATTATAATGATCCACGGTGAATAACCCCTGCTTCCGTTGTAGCTCGGAAGAAAGTAGCAACGTACGAAGCTTGTTCTGTCGCGTATCTCGCTACACCTTTTGTTTTTAAGATCATCCCGCTACACTTTTGAAGTGCATGGAGGATGCAACTATTGTTTTGTTCTATGTTTTTGTTCTGTAACAATACTATTGTGATCTTTACCGGGTCTTCATTCCTCAATAAAATATTTCAAGCTTTTTGGTAACATTTGGTGTCAAAATGTACTCCCTCCGATCCATGATAAGAGTCGGGATTTTGCACAAAGACACTTATTATGGATCGGACTGAGTGTATGCTACGTTGTTGCGGTCCTCCCAGAACTCATCAGGCCAAGTTTCACATGAATACCTGGTATGTCAGACTTTTTGGGGCTCATGCTTTATGGAGTTAATGGCCCCGTTCTTTTAAACTGCGCTTTCCTTTCCCCAGCCGAAGCCAAAAAGAAGGCAGCCAATAACTTGTTCTTAGGCTTTTAGGCTTAGGATGAGTTGGGCATTGAGATGGACAACGACAATCTAGCATTTTCAACTAGATTTTGTTTATTTCTTCGTTTAGTCAGCCATTTTTTCTACTATGTCTAGTTTTCACGTCAAATTATAAAATAAACTTAGCACAAAACAGTTCAATAATCATAGAGCCTTAGATGGTTTTTTTATATGATAAATACTACTCCCTCCGTTCAACAAAAGATGTTTCAAGTTTGTCAAAATTTGGATGTATCTAAACATGATTTATTGTATAAATGTATTCAAATTTAGTCAAAGTTTTGACATTCTTTGTTGGACGAATATACAAGTTTTGGTCATTAGTCTGCAGTATTTGAACTTCTTTAAATATTTTTTTGTGGAACTTTCTGCATTATTTTTTATGTATTTCTGTTTGATCATTAATCATAACGCCAGGGGCATAAAACACTAGGGCATCTGGGCATGCATAAGTATGAGCCTAAATCAGGTACCCATGATAGTCACAAACGGATACTCCAGTTCACATGAATTTAGGCGTCTCGGTCAAATTGCACAAAAACAAAGAAAGAGTCATTAATATATGCGTGCGAGAGAAAGACATGGAAATGCACTGAAACTTTTCAAAGTAAAATTTTCGATGCCATGTGGCCTCTCATTTTCTTCTCCAAGCCATATTTAAGTTTCCAAAGGAAAGAAATCAGGCAATATCTAGAAGGAAAACAAGAGTTAGTAGATGTACGGGACGAGTGCCGTGCGCGACGCCGGGTACTCCCGGCCGAACTTCTGCAGGTACCACTGGCGGTGGTCTCTGGCCCTTGGCCCCAGGTTGGCGCAGGTGTAGAGGAAGAACGCCCAGGCCGCCGGGGTCCACGCCACCAGGGAGTAGCCGAGCCACTCCACGACCTCGCCGAAGTAGTTGGGACAGGTCACCGCGTCGAACCATCCGCCCCTGGGGATCTTGTACCCGCCCCCGGCTTCCTTGAGCCGCAGGAGCTCCTTGTCGGACGCGATGTTCACCCGCATACCCCACGCGAACAGGGCCAGCCCGACGAGGCAGCGGGCGAGCGCGAAGAGGGAGGCGGAGGCGGGATGGGCGGCGTGGAGCGCCCAGGAGCGGGCCTGGACGTAGGCGTTGAGGAGGTTGAAGGCGAAGGCGCAGGCGGCGACGAGCAAGGGCACGGGCGCGGGCGCGCGGCGCAGGCGGAGGAGCCGGAGCGGGTGGACGAGCGTGCGGTGGACGTAGTGGACCGCGTAGAGCGCGGGCGGGAGCGCGGCGAGCGGGCTGGTGGTGGCCGCGGTGAGCAGCGGCGACCGGCTGAAGGGGGAGGAGGCGAGGAGGAGGAGCGGGGGCAGCCAGAGGGTGGGGCTCTCCATGAGGCACCAGGCGACCGCGGCCGGGATGGCCGGCCCCCACCCCGGGCGGGAGAGCCTGCCGTACGGCGCGGAGACGAAGCGCAGCAGGAAGACGGTGATCGGGCTGAGGAGGAACAGCGTGAGCAGGCACCGCGAGAAGAGCGCGTCTCCCCCGGCGGCGGCGGACATTTTCGGTTGGCTCGAGGTGTTTGGGAGAGCGCGGGCGCGGCCTGGGTGGAGGAAGCTCAGAGGGAATCTGGCCGCGGCCGGTCGGACATACAAGTACTACTGCCGACCGAGTACGGGCTGCAGATTTGTTCAGGACTTCGGTTTCACTAGTCGTTGGTTCTATCGGGCGTTAACTGTCTCAAGGTTTTCTCTAAAAAAAAATGGAGCATTAACTGCGATGGGATCGCAAGCTCAGAGGGAATCTGGCCGGCCGGCTGCGGCGTTGTTAATGGGACGCCGCACGGCGTGGGCTGAATCATTGCGTGCAGCGGATCACGCAGAGATGGGGATTGTTCATTGTTAGTTTGATGCGGAAATCATTGATAATCAAAAGGGTTGAGGAAAGGAACACATGATTAGCCCCCTGACATTAACGAGTGTACCGCGCAGATCCTTGCCATATGCCGACATGGCACCGACAGATTGTTAATCGGACCCTTGTTAATCCGGTAGTTCCGACTATGCGAGGGCCGAGGGGGCGAGGATCACCGGTTGTGTCGATCCATCACCGCTGGCCCCTGCTGATTCTGTTCCACGATCCCTCGCGAGCCGCGACCGAACGTTTTCCATCGCCTCTACTCACGCTGGCTGAAAGCAATGCAACGAAATATGATACTTTGCTACTACCATAGGAAACAACTAAACAAGCAATGTGTATTTGATTTTGGGTGGACAGACAAACACTAGAGGGCGTGAGCATCCCCGGCTCCATCGTGTACATCACTGTTTTTATCGTCCTATCGGGTCGTGCCGTCGTGACAACAATTAACCTCCAAAGGCTGCTCTATTGACTTGAATTGTAGATCATAGGAGCAACGTTTAATCGCATCTGGGAATTCTCTTTGCCCCGGCCGAGTTAGGTCCATCAAGTTGAATGGGCCACATGCGTGCCACAGTACCAGGCTTTACAAATGAACCTTGTGCCAAGTAAACCCATTGGTTGCAAGATAAAAGAAGTCGTAGGAATTATAAGGTGACAGCTAACTTGTTCAAAAAAAAAAAGGTGGCAGCTAAACGCGCACCTAATCAAAGGCCCACTGTGGGGAGAAAAGAACACATGGGCCAAGCCCAGAACCACGTCCAATAAGACGTCGCTCAACGAAA
Source organism: Brachypodium distachyon (assembly GCF_000005505.3). Taxonomy (NCBI): domain Eukaryota; kingdom Viridiplantae; phylum Streptophyta; class Magnoliopsida; order Poales; family Poaceae; genus Brachypodium; species Brachypodium distachyon. The sequence goes on along the minus strand of NC_016132.3, from coordinate 53,604,746 downwards.
AAATGTGTCGGATGAAACCAACGCACGTTCTCAAAACAAAAACAATAAAACAAACTTGTTTTTTGTTCCTTTGGTTTACTAAAACAGCGAAAAGTATTTAGTAACGGATGGAGTATTTTTTTTTGAAAGGAATTCTTCAAGATGAACGTGTAATATATATAGGCACTTCACAATGAATGTCTATAATATATAAGGGTATTGGGCCCAAAACTAATCTCCCAAACATGCTTTTGATTTCACGGTTTACAGGGTTCTTCAAAAGCTATAAGGTTAATTTCATATGTGCAAGTCCAGTCTTCTCCATAATATAAAGATGTCATAACGAAGCTAAAGATGTTGAATTTGAGAAACATTGATATGTCTTATTGTCGATGATGGTTTTACCACGATCTCATGAACACGATGGAGGTCGGGGAAGACAGTAGAGATAAGTTTATCTTGTTCAAATGATAACATGTACAACTATTCACCCATGTTTATGCCCTCAACGAACGAAGGGTAAAAGCCCATGCCTTGCATATATTTGTATTGATTTGGGATGATTACCAAGTATAAGATCTAGATTGGTTCTATCAACTAGGGCTTAGGCACTTCGGTTGCTTCTAGATCGTTGTCCTCTTTGACAAGGCATATATGTCCTTTATATATATCTTTTTGGTCATCAAGTCTTCGTATTGGTATAGTGTGATCCGATCGATGTCATTTACATGACTAGGGTAAGTTTCTTAGACGTGTAGATATGTCGTATTTCTTGCGTAGACAATTCTTATCTCCCTCAGTACCTACATAGCATGATGATGTGCGGGCCAAATATGGATGCCACAAAGTTACCGGCACGTGGAGCTGGACCCCACGCCAGCAACTCGCACGACTCCCGAGGCGCTAGCTTTAATTGTGCACATATACTCCAATATCTTATACATAACACTCGTACATGGTCGTATATTTTATATTATTATGTTTTCTTCATCTTACTCTCTACTCTTGCATTTGCTTGCATGTAGCCATTGTATGAAGTTTAACCAACAACGAACAACCTTTCTCTTGGTTATTTTTCCTCCACTTAAGATTTGGATGATGCGGCAAGATCTAGCCAATGATGGCTTGGCAGTATTGAAGATGTCCTAAGAGATCTTTTTTGCTTCTTTGGTCTACCATGATACCTATTCCAAATCAATACTCTTATGGTTGTCCAACAAATACTCGTCTCCATGGTCTTCATGAGGAACCTAACAGTTGTCTCACTTTTAAACTATAAAAATAAATACAAACAATATCTCTGATAACTAAAATAACCTCCCCTATAAAAACGAACACACATGTGCCAGTTGTGCACGTGTTATTTAACTGGCATGTAGATGTAAAAGTCTCACGGAGCCATATAATTAAAGAGAAACCAAAAAATAAACATGCAGCAAATTAGTGCTTGCTCGCTAGATCTAAGAGAACTACGAAGGGAAATGGGAGAAGAGGAAGAGGAGACGACCACAACTATAGAGACCGCCACCACTGTCGGCTTGGTGTTTAGGAACACGGTCAACGGTGGGTAGATTAAGATTTAAGGACGATGCTGAGGTAGGCACCAAGATTAGGAGGAGGAGGAGGAGGCGAGGCTGATGAAGATGCAGCTGGGCAAAAACATGTATGCAAGCATGTGCGATATGATCGCGACGAGAAAGAAAAAGAGGTGAGCAGAAAGTTTGCACGTTATGGACTCAATGCAACTCGACTTTTTAAAATTAACCGAATAATAATACTCCGTATCAATATTTGGTTTTCAGGCTAAAATTTTACAGTACCGTGCTGCCGTAAACCGAGACGGGGTGGGGTGACGCAGATCAGTTTCGAACTTTTCGAGAAAAATCCACGTGGTAGCGGAGGTGCAGCCTTTGGAGGATCTCGTCGTCCACGTGGCTATAAGGCCTTTTTGCGTTTTCCGCAAGAGGAATCTGCGTCGCCCACTGACCCAAACAGCACTCAAACTCTCGCGTCCCCCTTCTCTTCTCCTTTCTTTCCCGAATCGAGTTTCGGTTTCCCTTAATACGCGTTCCTGACAAAGCAGCGCCGCGCATCGCTCAAATCTGTTGTCGGGAGACGGGGGGGAATCGCCGGAGGAGGTTGGGGAGAGATGGACGCCGCCAGCAACGGGGGCCTGCTGTACCACGAGGTCCAGGAGGGGAAGCTTTGCACCGTGCACTGCGTCAACACCACCCTGCAGGGCCCCTTCTTCTCCGAGTTCGACCTCGCCGCGCTCGCCGCCGACCTCGACCAGCGGGAGCGGCAGGTGATGCTCCAGGGCGCGCTCGGCGCCGACGCCACGGGGGACTTCCTCGCCGAGGGCGAGGGCTCCCACAACGTCTCCCTCGGCGGCGACTTCAGCATCCAGGTAGATTTCCCTTCCACGTTCTTATGAGATTCCCTCCTTCCCTGTCTTGTATCTTGGTTAATTCGGCTTCGTCGAGACTTGAGATGGCGTGCCAATTTTGTCTGTCCTACCTTCAAATTGAGGGGATTTCGTTTAGATCGACACCTGATGAAACGATGCTTGAGTCTATAAAAGGGGACAACCTATAGTTTTGAATCTATGCTCGTCAAAATAGCTTTGAATATAAATACGTATTTTGCTTTTGATGGGTCGTCCTGAGTGCACGATCCTAGCCATCTGAGTTATGAGTTGAGTTGTGACTTGTGAGTGGTGATGAGATGTCTATTCTTATGTACTCCCTCAGTCCCAAAATAACTGACGTGGAACTGTATAGATTCTTATACAGATCCACGTCACTTATTTTGGGACGAAGGGAGTAATAGTTATGAGTTATAGCAAATGATCTGTGAGTTTTTATTGAAAGCTTGCACCCATACACATAGACACAGTGCAGTCTAACCTTTATCCATGAACATTCATGAAGCCATATTGTGCTTACCGAAGCCCAAATATATACTTAAGGAACCTCATGGATTAGTAGTCATCCTAGCCACTGCATTTGCACGATTTCCCTTTTGTGGTCACAAATCAGATACTCGGACAAGTTGCTTCATAAGTTAGGATAATTGCAGAGCAAAAACAAGAAGACTTTGCCTTGGGGGTATTTTATAGTCTCTCTTCTTTGTATTACTAGAAAAGGCTGGCCATAGTTGATTCTTCAGAATTTGTACTAACAATGGCAAGGGATCTCACAACTGTTTGTGCATATTTATGTTACGTACTTGGCGTACAGAGATGCATGTGTCTGCATGCAATTATATTTCTAGTTATTAATTCTGCAGTGATTACATTATCCAAATTATATACTTGCCTATTGCTGTACACCATGGCGCCCTTAGTCGTGTCGTTTTTTGAGTTTTGTCGTGTACTGAATTGCTTAGCTAAGAAAAGATTCGGTTCTATAACTGTTTACGTTTCATTTTATCTGTAAAGAGTTCTCTTTAGGTCAAATCATATCTGTTAGTTGGCTAGTATTGAAGTAGTTTATAAATGGCTTTGACTTTGCCGTGGTCAATTTCTTGAGCTCTTAGTCCGTGATAATCTTTTTTCATTTAAATTTTAAAATATTAAATTAAACCTGTCTAGAATCAATTCTGGAAGGAGAGTTGTATGGTTACATTTTTCTTAAAAACCTTTATGTTTATGTGAGTTCTGAAGTGTATGTGCAAATGAGCCACGTGATATGCAATTGGATTTTTTTTATCTATTTATGTATACAATTCTAACAATATCCACCGTTCCATACTTATTTTTAATTCAGTTAAGAAATTATGTGATCAAAAAAGGAAAAGGTTCTGATAATGTAACGAATCAATTAAATGGCTACAAGCCTACAAGTAGTAAAGCTGGCACCTGGCAGTGACCGAGTCTATGGTTAAGCCTTGCCAGCTACATCGGTTTGCTACTGTAATATGAACCTGCTATTAGCCTAGTCATTTTATAATGGACTTTTTAGCCAATATCAGAACCAGATAATTAACCATACATGTCCATTAAGTTGTCATTTTTTAAAATGTACAGCTACAGCAACCATGCAGTTTAATTTGCTTGTTATTTCCTTAGCATCTCTTATTTTGCTCCTTCAACTGGCATAATATTTATTTTCATTATTCTGAATTTCTTATGAAGAAATGTTGTGGCATAAAAGGCTGACCAATGCATGGACAGTTTCCTTTTGCACTGTTTTCACTTGCATCCATCTGGCATTGCTTTCTCAGTAGTCAGTACAGTTAAAACTTGGCAAGAAGCCAAGAAGTAACATCCATTTCAAATTTGCTCTTTGTTTCCATACCAGTGACAGCTTTCATTCTATTTGTCTGTGATAAACCCTAGTTTGGTTTATGTTGCATTTAATAGTATACTGATCGAACCTTGGAACATCGTATGGCAGTATGCCACTGACTGTTAACTATGAATAATAGATAGCTTTATATGTTTGTTGCATGAAAGTGATGATACTGAATTAGCATTTTTTTTGTAACCTAAGCTAGGATTTCAATCTCTTCATAGTGTTTTGTTCTTTATGGCCTCCAGACCATGTTTCATCTGGTTTCTCCCTTGTAGAGGATCATTTGTGTTTGTACCTTTGTGTTGAATCTGGAACCCCTACAGGCAATCAATCTATGTAGGAAAATTGTGATACAGTCAAAATCATCTACTCCCTCCGATCCATAATAAGTGTCGCTGATTTGGAGGGAATAGTTATTTCCATGTTCATGGTTCATGTGCTTCATTGGCTAAATAGCCTTACACCTTCTTAGATAAGGTGTAATTGGTTTTGATGCTTGGAGTAGTAAATAGCACAACAACAACAACAACAAAAACACCAACAAAAACACCAACATTGCAGTCCTAAGTAATGTAAATTATAAATTTATAATTACTGGCTCTACTCATTTGCTGCAATGCACTCCCTAGTTCATATTCTCAACTGAACTTTTTTTCATCTAATAGGTTTTGCAGAAGGCACTGGAGGTCTGGGACCTCCAAGTTGTTCCTCTGGACTCCCCAGAAGCAAGGTCATCCCTATTTGATCCAGAGCTGGAAATTGCTTTCATTTGCCACCTGCAGGACCACTGGTTCTGCATTAGGAAGGTTAACGGGGAGTGGTACAACTTCAATAGTCTTTACCCTGCCCCTGAGCATCTGTCAAAGTTTTATCTCTCAGCTTACATAGACACCCTGAAGGGGTCAGGCTGGAGCATCTTTGTGGTTAGGGGCAATTTCCCTAAAGAATGCCCCATTGCAACTGAAGGCTCCAATGGTTTCGGGCAGTGGCTGATGCCTGACCATGCCCAGAGTATAACGGCCTCTTGTAACCAGGTGCAAACACCCACTCAGCAGGAACACATTTCTCCGCTAGCTGGTCAATCAGAAGGCATGAGTGAGATGGACGTGATTGCTGCACAGCAGGAAGAAGCTGACCTTAATGCTGCTATAGCTGCTAGCCTGATGGACAGCGGGGGTCCATTTGCCGGCCACAGTGCAGCTCCAGAAGAGTGCAGGACTCAGGATGCTCTTGCAAGTGAAACTAGCAATGTGGAGGAGCAAGGAGCTAACAAACCTGAAGCAAGTGAGCCTGGCAGCGATAGCATTGAGGAGTCTGCTCCAGGCAGTTATCCAAGGGAGAGGTCTCCCCCTTTAGAGAGAAAATAATGATAAAAGATGATTAGGATGACATGTTCCATTCGGGCTGGAACTGCGTTGAACTATAGAGACGGAAAGAGAAAATGGGGATGATGCGTTTGAACTGTCCTCCGTGAGGTGAGGGCAATGCTGTTTCTGAACTTCTGATTTCGGAGTGCGTACAGAGTCTGAACCTGCCTGGCTTTAAAATTGTGACTTGTGTAACCATTATGTGCAAACTGCATAGAGACTAGAAATGGCGGTTCTGCTTCGTTTTGTTATTCTTTTACAGATCCAGCTTTTCTTTGAATATATGATGATTACATGATGCGTCACATTTTTGGGCTTGAGTGTCGTGAAAATGCTTACATGATTCCGAAAAGTTTCTTCCTTTCAAAATTCATGGATGTTCATCATGCTAGAACATACTCCGTACGTTCAGTATTAAGCGTCGCAATTTTGTTTAAATGTGCATGTATTTACATACTAAAACATCGTTTAGATACATGCATATCTAGACAAAGTTGTGACACTTAATACCGGACATATCTAAACAAAGTTGTGACACTTAATACCGGACTGAAAGAGTATGTATTTGCAAATTTTGGTGAAAATAAATAAATATGCAACAAAGGATATGGCCTACTTAACATTACGGCGAAGACGACGAGCTAATGGTGACAAGGGGACTAGTCGGAAGAATATATTGATGGCATATTTCACTAGTGCAGTCTAGTCTGTACGATGTAGAGCATGGATGAAGTATCATGCGCATGACCGCGCCACCGCTGAATGGCAGAATGGGCAAATTGGGGGCATCCATGAGGATCGCACTGGACTTAAAAATCGTTATTTATTTTGTTGCTTGGTTTTCTCATCGCGGGTGGGGACGGCGGAGGTGGGACTGGTTCTTTTACGCGTGTGGGAGGCAGAGGACGACGTACCAGAGACGGATTAAAGAATGACAATAGATGTACTCTCTGGTCCACTCTGCAAATTGGAGTACGGTTGGATGCTAGTAGCTAACAACGGTACAATTTACTTCGAAAAACCTGAAAGAGAGACAGATTTATTCAAAATAGAACGAGGAAAACAGTACCAGTGCTCACTGACCCAAGTGGCCGAGTCACCGAGACACTAAAAATGAAGAAGTTTGACGATCGACCCCCTACATCGAGCTATAAAATGATGGAACAAGAGGGAGCGTAACGAGAGCGACGTCTACCGGCGGCCATCATACCCGTCCGTTTGGTCGATTCGCACTTGAACCGCACAGGCTTTCCGCGTGTCCACCGAGAAGTCCGGCCCGGGGCACCCCACGGAGACTCGGCAGGTAGATTCGCGTCTGGGCTGCCGTGTGCTATGATTAAAACCCCACGGAGATTGGATTAGTCATGTGCTACCGTTTGTTTACTTGTTAATGGGATCGACACAATTGTTTTGAGTAAAATACAACAGAATTCGATATATCAAGTTGGTCATGGTAGTAAAATATTCGTGTCCAACAAATATACACATGAGCCAAACGGAGATTCTATCTAGGCCAAATCATCACCGACTTACAAGAACTGATCAGTACCACCACGTAGGCAAACTGAAATTAAGAAAGAGGGAAGACCTAAAACCGAACGCTCGATATTACATTCCACTTTTGTATGCATTTTCGCAACAGAATATAAAATGAATTGTTACTTTTGCGATTAAATATAAAATGAATTACGCACAACGACGACGACGACGACGACGACGACATCAGACTCAGCCTAACTATTTGTTCAAATCAGGCACTTTAGCACTAGATAGGGCTGGAGATATAAAACTAGTAGTACAAGGATTGCCTCAGACCATGGTCCATGGTTTTCCAGGGGACCAATGCATCGATCAAGATGTGTCCAATTTTATGCATTTGGTGACATGACACACAATCTATTAAATCTCTTTACGAAACCAACACAAAACATTAAATCTCTGTCACAAAACTATTAAATAACTGCTACTTTATTATAGATATAAAAATATCATTCATTGTCGGAGATGATCTCTTAACATTTATTGTGAAAGGACATCATCTAATAAACGATGCATATGGTAAGAGGCCTAAATCCTAGCAAAACCGACCCATTTAAACGACAGGCACGTCCAGGCCAACGAACGTGCGCCCGAGCGAGGGATCGGCCGAGGCGCGAACTCTTGGGAGCTTTGGATTATTTCTCCTTCCTCCCCCCCTAATTAAAAACAGCTCCCTTCCTCTACCTCTACCAACACAAACTCTCGAGGAGCACCGCACCACCACGACCGAAGCAGAAACGCACGACTCCTCCCCGAGGCCTCAAAACTCCACGATCCAAACGCAGTTGCGCGGGGACTCAAACCCCGCTTAGCCCCGCCGATCGATCGATCTGCAGGCCCCCTATTCTTAGGCCGGCCCGTCGCACGGCGCTGAAACAAAAACCATGGCATCGACCTCGTCCTCCTCCTCCAGCAGCAGCAGCGGCCCGGCCGACCCGTCCGTGGCGCACCGGCGCCGCCTAACGGACCTCGTAGAGCGGGGCCGCGGCGGCGGCAGGCACCGCGGGGTCGTCAAGGCGCTCTTCTCCGGCAGGAGGAATAATCAAAGCAAGAGGGCGCCGTCCGTGCTCGACCAGGCCTGGTTGAGGAACGGAGTGGCCTGCCTTCTGGGACTCACCATCGTCCTCGGGCTGGTCCTGACGAGCTCGCACGCACCGGGAAGCGGCGGCGGGAGGCTCCTGCGGAGGGTGGACGTGGACGCGCTGAGCTGGAGGGAGGAGAACCTCACGGCTCCCGCTCTCCGGCCTCCCGACCCGCCGGTAAGTATATACGTGCATGATACATATACGGTTTCGCCGTTTTTTTGACTGCTCGCTTTAATTCCTTCGTCCATCACGATCCATCTGCCGGTACTTAACAACCTACTAGTACTAGAACGTAGTAAAACCCAAGTACACGCGATGCATCATCGTGTTTAAAAGGGGGAAACCTTTTAGGACGTGCCGTGCATGGGACCGAAAAAACGGGTAAGAAATCACTGCAGAACAGCCGTGTTGAACCTCCTGCTGTTGTTCGCGGATTGCGTGCGGCGTGCCAGCGTGTGCATGCGGAAGACTTGGACGAGTTTCTTGGCGGGCGTCCAGGTCGTAGTTGCCTACTCGTGTTCTTGCCGTGAATAGACCCCCCGATCGAGCACGTACGAAATACTTTTCTTCACAAGTTGCAGAGAGAGCATATCATCCCTGTTGGCGTCTCTGTCGACGAATAACAAGTGCCTGTTCTTTTCCTCCGCGGCGTGGGCAGTGTACAGGCATTCTTCGGCCGCATCGCTGTTTCTTCCTTTCAGAACATTTATTCATGACTGGTGGTCACCCGCTGGAAAATTTAATCGGGATAAGGTTCCCTGTGGTTTAGGCCATACGGAGGAGTATGATGTTGATGCTCAAGTTGAGGTTCCCGATCGAAGTCGGCATTCGCAACGACACCTGGAGAAGCACACGGCCATGGAACATAGGAGAGTCGACATAGATTGATGCAGCTCTTTTTCGAAAGAGCAAAAGAGGAAGCTGATGTGAAATAATCATGGGCCAGAATAAACTCGTTTCGTTGGTTCAAACTTACAATAGGATTCACAAACAGCAGGAATACTATTTGCAATGGCGATTCAAGATAGAAATAAACCAGCAGAGACGCTGGATTCTGCAAATGAACAAACTTCCTGGTGTTGCTTTAGCTACAAAATTTCTATATCAGCTTCTAGGAAAGAGAATTCGACTGCTGCATTCTCCAGTCTACAAAAAGGAAAAAGAAAGGAGAAAAAAAAGTGAGAGTCTCACATCAATCAATCCTATCCCCACGTAGTGCTACAATAGTGCTTCTATGACTAGAAACACTGGCAAAAAGAGTTCTCTTGATTGGACAATATGAAGCGTGGCGTATTGCTCCGTTTTGCTCGCTAATTAAAGTATCCATAGACCTGCAAAATAAATGAGCAGAATGGATATCTTTAGTTACTGATGTTCCTAATTACAGTCTAGATCTTCTAACCATATTCAGTTCAATTTACTCATGCATTAGTAAAAGTAAATACTTGTTCAGTGATATGATCAGCTAGATTTGTACTGAAATTCACTTGCAATACAAACAGACGCCCCGGATATGGCTGATGCCCGATAGTGAGGGTTACAGCAAATGCATTGAACGCCCAAAGAAAAACCACAGTAAGCCTCCTCCGTTTCTCAATCTTTCAAGGCAACAGCAGTTTGAACTAACAGCCTTCCAGCTTTCAAGTTAATGCTAGTTTGAACTGAGTGAGTAAACTTGGCCACAACTGCTATGCTTATTTCAGGAACAAGTAATGCAGCAGCTGGTTATATAATTGTTGATGCCAATGGTGGATTGAACCAGATGAGAATGGGAGTACGTCCACGTTTATGCTTTTCGTTCAAAATAGTAAATTTATGATCATAAGATGCCTTTCAGTTCACTTACATTCGTCCGAGATCATCCGTGCAGATAAGTGATATGGTTGCAGTGGCTAAGCTCATGAATGCAACATTAGTAATCCCTACACTGGATCACAGATCATTCTGGACTGATCCAAGGTTTTTCACTTCATAACAAATAATGAGGATCTTATAAAACTATTCAGGTAACTGACATTTTGGTCTTGTCATGCAGTGATTTCAAAGATATATTTGATGTGGAGCACTTCAAGAAAACTTTAGAGGATGATATCTCTATTGTGGATTCTTTGCCACCAGATTACAGAGGATTGAAACCCTATATGAGAGCACCTTCTTCCTGGTCCAAGGTATGCAGGAACTACTCTAGTGGACATCGCAGTTGCTTATAAATGAGGACAGTACTTTTTAGTATGCCTGAACAATGATGGATTTCTGGTTCCCTTTTGCAGGCTTCTTACTACAGAGCTTTTGCACGGACACTAAAGAAGGCCAAAATTGTGAAATTCACACATACAGATTCACGCATTGTCAATAATGGTCTCCCTCCTCACATCCAACGACTCCGCTGCCGGACCAATTACGAGGCACTAAAATACAAGAAAGAAATTGAAGAGCTAGGTAATACTCTAGTTGATAGACTGAGGAATGGGTCCAACCATTATATCGCACTTCACTTAAGGTTTGTGCAACTGCAGATGTTTAATAAATCTGATAGTAATTTGCTGCAGAGGAATTTGTAGATCAGTAATAGGTTTACTTTCCTTATCAATTGACAGATACGAGAAGGACATGCTCTCATTTACCGGCTGCAGCCACAACCTAACACATCAGGAGGCAGAGGAACTGAGAGAAATGCGACTCAAGGTGCGGCACTGGAAAGAAAAGGAAATTAATAGCAAGGAGAGACGACTTCAAGGAGGATGCCCTATGACTCCTCGTGAAGCAGCTCTTTTTCTTAAAGCTATGGGTTATCCTTCCAAGACCAATATCTACATTGTAGCAGGTGCAATATACGGAGAACATAGTATGGATGCATTACAGGCTGAATATCCAAATATCTACACACATTACAGTTTGGCAACAGTAGATGAATTAGAGCCTCTCAAGCTGTACCAAAACAGATTAGCTGCTGTAGACTACATTGTAGCCCTCCAGAGTGATGTTTTTGCGTATACATATGATGGAAATATGGCCAAAGCAGTACAGGGTCACAGAAGATTTGAAGGATTCCGAAAAACCATTAACCCTGACAGGTAAATTTCTGGGAATGTTCTTTAAGGTATTACTATATCTCAATCCTGAATTCATTTACTATTTATAGGCAGAAGCTTGTGGAGCTCATTGACAAGTTTGATGAAGGAATAATTACTTGGAATGAGTTTGAAAGCAAAGTGAAGATGCGTCATGAAAAAAGACTCGGAGGACCATATGAGAGGTTTTCTGCCCGAAGTCTAAGGCTAGAGGAGCATTTTTATGCAAATCCTCTTCCAGGGTGCTTGTGCAAAAGAACGCAAATGATTAAGTGACATGGACTTATTCTAAATAGGCTGGGACATTTCAGCTTCAAATATACATCCCTATTGACTGCAGGTGACATGGACAAAGGTAGACATATCTTACTTTCCCACAGATTATTTTCCTAGACTGACAATGTATGTAATACGCATTCCTGCACAAGGAGGTGGGAGAGGGAGGTTTATTCATTGTCATATGAGATGTGCACTCCTAACAAATTGTTTATTCAACTCTTGGGGAAATGGGAAAGCCAAAGAGATTTCAGTTACTATTAAAGGACAAATGTACCACAGCGTATAGGCTTAGCCAGACACAAAAGGTTCGCTGCAAGTTGTACTTTATTCACACTTTGAATGTAATTTCCTCTTTTTTTATCATTTTGATTTGTTCGAGAAGTACAATTCTATACTGGATGGAGCTGTGTATATGCAATAGCTATCAACAATAGGCCAAGGTGTAACTGTTGAATTTTGTTATAGCAATTATTTTGTAGCCTAGCTCATAGTACTATCTAACCTTTTTCTTCTAGCTGTTGAATTTTGTTATAGCAATTTGTATGACATCAGTTGAAGCTTAGTTCTGTGAATGAATTTATGTGCCTCTGTATCTTGCTTGCTGCATCAGTTATGCTTAATGGATATGCTTCACACAGAAAAAAGGAAATAAGTGGTGACTTTTACAGTAGCATGCCAAATAGGGTATCACTTTGTCTTTCGATATACACGACAAGAGTAAATAATTTTCAACATTTGTCAAGCAATATAAGTCTTTCAGTGGCAGACACATTTATTTCTACTGAAGTTTAAATTGTTATGATAGGATTTGGTTAATAATATGATACCTGGAAAAATTGGTAGACATATGGCACCTGTCAACTCTTGTGGTAAAAGTATGCTAGTTCACTTCTGTTGCACCACTCACAAATCACGCTTGTACCATATAATTCGCCCACTTTGTCAAAAATGGTTTACTAGTTCACCCATCACCACATAGAAGGCACATATACTTGCTCCTTTAAGTTCTGGGCAGCACTCTCAGTAGGGAACCCTCGCACGGCACCAATTGTCCATTGTGAAATGATTCCAGCAGCAACAGCAAATCTTAGCCCCCGCTCCAATGTATCCTGGTCCTCAAACATCTCAGGACAAGCTATCAACTTTCTAATTGCAGCAGCAACAATAGCATCCCCAGAACCTGTCCGGTCAGTTGTGGTTGGAGTTATGAGTGCGTCCTCTGTCCCGACCACACAGCCATGAAACTTGGGTGTATAGTAGTGGATGCGAAGTGTTCCATAGGTCACCAGCAAGAGTTTTATCCTATCATGCCAAATCGGAGCAATTTCTTCAGGGGTATAATGGTAGTACTGTGGCCAGTTCCGTGTTAGATGAAACCCATCCAAATAATACTGAGGTGGGGTGGCTCGTTTATATTCATAATACTTCTGATCAAGGAGGAATTCCAGCTCATCCCTTGACACCTCTATAATATCAGCCTCATTCCATGCCCTGTTTATGAACTCTTTTGTCTCGTCCCTTGACCTCCATAAAGGCAATGGCAAATTGAGATCAAAGAATATTTTACTTCCAAATTTCTTAGACAGCTCAATGGTTCTGAAGAGTGTGTTGTGCATTGAGGGAGTCAACAAGACTTCTGAATTGAAATGCAACATTCTGGCCTGTGCAATTACCATATATTAGATCAAAAATTCAGTTTGTGAATATATGAAAAATATGGTTTACAATAATTTAACATCATGAGAGATGCATTCCTTTTTTTACTTTTAGCCAGGATATAAATCCGAGCAATATACATCTGCATAGAGTTCCTATCATTTTAATATTCAGTAATGTTTCTACTATGATGATTAAAGTTGTACCAAGAAATTACTGGTGTGGAAAAAGACCTTAAAGGAAAACATATACAGTACAAAAGGTTCAGTGATGCAAATGCAATATAACTTGATTTTCATGGACTGCTATAACATTTATTAAATGTAATTAACTTGTTGCCAACTTAGCGACCCCTGAAATTTATCAGACCATCATTCATTGTTACCTAATCTCGTGCAAACAAGAAAAGGGAATTCTTCTTTCTTTCCTAAAGCTGGGTGCAATAGACAAAATAGCATAGTGGAACTTTACTTCATTCTCTCCATGCCATTTGATTGGTAACTAGTAATGTAATCTATTCGCCAACAATAGCACCCCCGTGGTCAAGAAGTCTAGTGTCCTTACAGATTTCAAAACAGCTATTTGCTCAATTAGTTAAGAGAAATAAATGTTCGCACAAACAAATGACTAATCCAATTTTTTCTTACCACCTATTTTTGATTTAGGACTTCAATGACATAAGAAAATCTTCTACTCCCTCCGTCCCATATTGAGTGACTCAAATTTGTCTAAAGATGGACGTATCTATATACTAAAATACATCTAGATACATGTAATATTTCGGCACTTACTATGGGACGGAGGGAGTAGAATACATTCAAATTAGCAGCAAGACAATTGCACGTGAGATAGGACACCAAGATGCAGTCATGACATTAATTGGCGCAGTTCAAAGTTAATAGTATTATTTTACAGGAAATGATCTATGATAGCCATTGATTTTAGTTTTTTTTTGTTTAATCAGTAATTGATTCAATGCAATGCAATGCAACGGTGCACATTGGTAACCACCCACATTGAACCATAGCTTGCCCAGAAATGTTAATTCGAGCATGGACCGTAGACTCACCTCTTTCAACACATCGGCATTGATTTCGTCCTCCAGAAGTGAGTCTTCGGCAGAGCTCTTCACCGTCTCGGCCACAAGACTTGTCCCCATGCCGTCCTCCCGGTCCCGGAACCCCACCTTCATGCGTGCGACTGCCGTGTCCGCGCTGTCGTCAAACTTGATGGCGCGCGTCTGCACTCGTTCACGGTTCATGCGGTACACAAGCTCGTGGCCGAAGTCGTCGTCGCCGACCTTGCCGAGCACCGCAGCGCGGCCGCCGAGCCGAGTGAGCGCGATGGCCACGTTGCTCGCGGCGCTCCCCGGCGTGCGCGCGAACTCGGGCGGCTCCCACTGCAGGTGCAGCCACGAGGAGTACTGGTCGGGGTGCATCTGCCGGTCCGACACCCGCACCGTCGGCACGAACTCCCACCGCGGCGCACCGAAACAGCACACCAGCGGCGGCCAGTCGTACGGGAAATCCACCCCGTCGTCGCCATCGCTCCCCACATCCTCCTCGGGGGCCTCTCTCTTAGGCTCCTCCGCTGCGTGGCTCTTCGCCTGGGCCTGCTCCTGCGACTGCTTGGCTTCCTCCTGCTTCGGCTTCCTGGTCCGACGGCTCGTCCGCTTCGCCGGCTCCTCCGCGCCCTCAGAATCTGACCCCTGTTCCACCTTCTTGGTCTTACGTCTCGTACCCTTCGGCTTCGGCGACGACGAGCCTGTCTCCGTGGCCTTCTTCCGGCCGCGGCGTGGGGTGGGTTTAGTAGGGGGTTCCGGCACCGCAGCGCCGTTGGGCGAGCAGCGGAGATGGCGGGTCCGGAAGAGGCTGGGACGTAGAGGCCCGAAAGGAAGATGGGGCTTGGGGGCTGGTGGTTGGACGAGGAGGAATGGGGAGGCGGCGGCCATGGCCATAGCCCCTCTTCTTCGCTGGTGAGCGGTGGCACGGCGAAGCGAGTGTTCGACTCTATCCAGTGCAACCCGGTAAGGGTTTAGAGACCGTTAACAAAGTCGGGTTGCCCCTTAACGGGAAGTGGGTCTGAGTATTTTATGGGCTGGGCTGGGTCGTTCTGGGCTTTTGGGACGTTTCATCTTACTTCGTCAGCATAGCGAATGCTCTGTTTCGCTAAAAAAAAAAGCGAATGCTCTGTTTCCTCTCTCTCTCAAAAAAAGGCGAATGCTCTGTTTCGTCCCCTCAAAAGAAAAAAAGCAGAACGCTCTGTTTCTTTTCTGCAGGGTAGCAGAATCTGTTGGATTATATAGAGTACGCACGCACACACTTCCAATCAAGTTTGAGGATTCATGTTTGCCCTACAAAACCCAGCCTTTGCCGATTGAACTAACTAAGTTTCATCTTTCATGTTTGAGGTGTTCGCGCTTTGCATTGATAAGTGTACGCAGTCTGTGTATCAAGATCGGATCGTCTGGTCGTCGTCCCGGACCATGCCAATATCAATGTGTATATCAACTGAAACAATCAGCATTCAGAACATCACTCCAATATTTATTGCACCAACCAAACACATGTCTATTACACAAGATCATTAACATGATCAGCTTAACGGCTAATGAAAAAGCAGCACACCGGCTCCCTGGGACCCCTTGTCACTGAAACGACAACGACAGAAGCGCGTACGTACGAACACGGTTGCAAGAAGTGGCCGGAGTCCGGACCGATTCACTACTCGACGGGGATCATGACCTCGTTGGTGCGCAGCGGCGGGAGAGTCCAGGGCGGGTTGTAGCGTGACAGCACGAAGGGGCCCTTCACGACGTGCCCGTCCTTCTCCAGCGCGGCCTTGAGCCCTTCCGCCTTCTCCGCCACCACCTTCTCCCCCGCCAGCCCGCTGAACGTCACCACCCCGTACTTCCTCTCCCCGACATCCCTTAGCACCACGCGCTCGTCCGTCGGCTTCGGCGCCTCCTCCGCCTTGCTGTACTTGGACGGCAGCAGGAACTGCATCGTCACCTTGTTATTATTCCCCCCATCGGCCGTGATCACCGGCGCCGTCATCGCCACCGGCTCGGGCTCGACCGAAGATGTGATCACGGGCGCCGTCATGGAGATCTCCTCTGCCTTTCCGGGTCCGGAGGAGGCAGAGGTGATGACCGGGGACGTCATGGCGATCTTCTCGGGTTTGGTGTTCTGCGGCTTGCCGAAGACGCCGATGTAGGCGGCGAGGACCTGGAACCCGCCGTCGGGGTCGCCCTTCATGTCCTTGGGGTCGTAGACCACCTCGGCGGCGACGCAGGGCGGGTACTTGCGGATCTCGTAGCCGGCGCCCGTGTGCAGCACCTCGTGCTTCGGTGTCTCCACCACGATCTTCCCCAGCATCATCTTGCCCAGCGTCAGACCCATGGCTGGCCGGCGTCGATGCAGCGAGCTACTGTATTGGCTTGTTCGATTCCTGCGAGGGGGTCAGTAAATAATGCTGTTGAGTGTGTGTTGTTTTGGTTTGGCTGGCCGCTTTGGGTTTAAGAAGCGGCGAGAGATTCGCGCGTGTGGACGAGGTGGGAGACGGGGTTGCGGCGCGAGTTGCTCCACGGAGGCGTTTCGGTTTTTGGCTCGTTTCTAGAGGAATTTTCGTCCCCTCCGGCCCTTCCTCACTCCTTCCTCCTTCCGTTTTTGGCTTGCAGGGGAAGTTCGGCAACCTGTGGGCTTTTACTTGTACGCCATTTTCAGAAGAAAAGGGCTGAACGTCACTGTTTCAAGGAAACGAAACAACCAGTCAGCAGGTTGAACACCGCACACCGGCCCAATCACGATCAGTGGGTCGCCAAGCATCCAGCATTTCAACCCAGTTGTACAAAACACTTAGAAACTGGCTGCACCGGTTCCACAGTAAAGTGTTTTCAGAAGGAACAGAATATACAGCAAAAACTGATGTTCAGAAATCAAATATACAGCAGAACTACAGCACTTCGCCACATCAAGAATTAAGAAAAAAAAAGCCGGCTACTTTGTTTTCTTTGCAAACTTTGTTTTCCTTGCAAATGGTTGGTCATTCTAAAATGTGAGTAGTAGCTTGGAGGATAACCAGTAACCATATGTCTGTAGCTTTATTCAGGAACAGAAGCTTAGGACAGTATACTAAAGCTTCAAAAATTTATCAAATCAGGCATGCACGCACACACGTAGACAAGAGAAATAACCGTACAACTAGCACACTTGCGTAGGTTGCGTTCAGTAGCATTTCGGATAGTCAACGGGAGGCGGAGGAAGCAGATTCGGGGCCGGGCCGTCGAGCACCTCGAACACCATCGCCAACCCCAACGGCAGGTGCGCGTCCAGATGACAGTGCATGAACCACATACCTACAATTTACCCCCTCACAATCGGTTAATTACAGGCACGAACGATCAGCATCAGACACGTGAAACAACCAGTGCAAACACAAAACAATTCACACGCACATACTCACCTGGATTATTCGCCGTGAACCGTATCACGGCCCACCCACCGGCCGGCACGGCAACGGTGTTCCGCACCTGTGGGTTCACGAGGTTGTACGTGCTGTTGGCCCTCGGGTCGAAGCGCCCGAGGCCCTGCGCCAGCACGAAGAAGTTGAACCCGTGCAGGTGGATCGGGTGGTTCTCCGCGCCGAGGACGCTGCTGTACACCCTGCTCTGCAGCACCACCTCCACGACGTCGCCGTAGTTGAGCCTCTTCACGGACGTGGCTCTCCTGATGCCCGGCAACGGCGGCGGGGAGCTCGGGAAATCCTCGGAATACACTCTTCCCTGAACACCATCGTAGAGCGCCTTCAGGAGCGACGCGTTCCTGGGGAACTGGAACGAGTTCCGGTTCATGAACGCCACGAGCGCGAACCCCTGGCACTTGGTCTGCTCCACGGCGCACGGCGCCTGGTCCACCCCGAACTCCACCACCATGTCGTGGTCCACGGTCTTCGGCACCGGCGGGTCGCTAGGACGGACGAGGCCGGTCAGCGACCAGTAAAAGTTGCCGGCGGTGACCACATCCTCATGGGACGGCATGGTTGGCATGGTTGCCGTGGCGTCGTCGTCCGGCGCGTCCTCGTACTTCACGATGCCCGTGGCGGTGCCGGTGTTGAAGCGGAACGGGACGGTCTTGCTGTCGAACACGTTGGCCGCCATGTAGTACCGGCCCGGCGGCGCCGAGGTGGTCATGAGGGCGTCCACGGTCTGCCCCGGGGTGATGACGATGGTGTCGGTCGCATATGGGTCCGTGTAGCTCGCGTCGATCGCTACCACGGTGAAGTTGTGGCCGGCCACCTTGAAGAAGAGCTCCACATTGACTGCAGCGTTGATGATGCGGAGGAGGTACGTCTTGTTGTACTCCACCTCCACTCCGTAGATGCCAGCACCTTCGAACACAAAAATTAGAGTTACGGTTTGATGTGATTAGGAATTGAGCCGTTTATTCGCTTGTAAGCTGTGTAAAACAGGTCTCTGGTGTTGTACCTGTGCAGGGAGTCTGGTCCCCGGGCAAGCCGTTGAGGGTGAGCGCGTCTGAGATATCCTGTCCTAGGCCGGTCAAGTGCGCATCAATCTCCACATCGTTCACATTTTTGTTCCACCACTCGCCTGCCCAAGAATTGCACAACAAAATGATGTCGTACTTGGTCATTAGCAAACAGAGATGAAGTATACTAACTTGTCCATTAGCAACCATATGGTTGCAGCTAGACAATAGCACTGCTTTGTTTAATGTCACTTTTATATAATCAATTAATCATGCGCA
Organism: Brachypodium distachyon; assembly: GCF_000005505.3. NCBI lineage: Eukaryota > Viridiplantae > Streptophyta > Magnoliopsida > Poales > Poaceae > Brachypodium > Brachypodium distachyon. The sequence continues at coordinate 53,585,710 of NC_016132.3, read as the reverse complement.
TTTGTGCGTATGTCAGTTGCAAATAGTATTAATTAGTAGCGTGTATACCTAGCAGGATTGGAATTTCGCCGTACGGTGCTGGGAACGGGTAGCCATCGGTGCCATTTCTCGGCTTTATGATGAGCGCGCCGTAGATTGTGGCCCGGAGGAGCGAGGAGTGGGCGTGCCACCAAAGGGTGCCCTCCTGGGCGGTGACGTTGAATTGGTACGTGAAGTTCCCAGAGGGCTGTACGGAGCAGTCCGTTATCATGTGCGCCCCGTCGGCCCAGCCGCTCAGCAGCTGAAATATGCCATGCCAGTGGATTGATAACGGGTACGGCGAATCATTCACGACGTGAACGACCACCGTATCGCCCTCTGTCGCCTCTATGGTTGGTCCGGGCAGTTGCTCGTTGGCCGTGTATATCACAGTGTCCGTGCAGAGCTGAGAGATGTTCATGCCGCCCACCTGAATATATTGAAATACACGGCACAAAACTTGTTAATTACAAAGATGAAAACACCATCGTGCTACATGCGAATTAAGCCCTGAAACTGATATGGAGTAGAAATAGGTTAAGTAAGTTCTTGGGTATGCGAGAAATTTTACGTTAAAGGTGTGCTCGACGATTGCCGCGCTTGCCATCGCCGTGCAGAGAGCAAGAACGAGTGGGACGATCATGGCAGCCCGCTCCATCCCCCAAAACTCGTGAGTAGCAAGAAGATGAATAAAAACAAACTACAAAACTGTAAACTCCCTTGCCTTGGTGTCCTTGTATATATACCCACTAGCTCGCTACACGTATTGATCACAAGTGGATCCTAATCGTACAGGGAACAAGTCTAGCTTGCGTCTAATGAGCCAATGAGCCCTTGGCGATCTTGTACAAGTTAACGATGTAATCAGATGGCGACGACGACATATAATAACCGTGCTTTGCACCTTGTCGGATGTTGCTTAATCGCTCATTCATCGTTTTGTTGCAGTGGTTGCTCTTTCTAGATTAAGTACTTTTCACCTTGCACCCAAGTCTAAGTCTTCGGAGCGGGCGATTTTAAATGCTCGAAATTGTACTTTTTTCGTCTCAAAATAAGTTTTATATAAATCCACGTCACTTATTTCCGGACGGCGGGAGCACGTGAGTTGGCTTCATCATGACCATTTTATATTGCTCGCGTTTTCTCAACAAAGTCGTATTGCTCTCTTCAACTGCAGAACATATATGTACCATTCACCACAATCTAAAGTTACGAGAAACGAGAAAGACAGAGCAACTGTGGTTTATCTTTTTCATTTCCCCCTATTTAACATTTTTTTCTTCTGGGCAAGTTATACTCATCCCATCATACTTTAGGAGGGTGCCTCCGGAAGCATCGAAGTGTAGGAAACATCGGATAGGCATGTCAGCGAATGACAATATTTCCACCGTCCCATATTAAGTGTCGAAATATTACATGTATCTAGATGTTTTTTAATATATAGATACGTTCATTTTTAAATAAATTTGAGTCACTTAATATGGGACGGAGGGAGTATATTTTTGGAGTATGTCACTTTACCGCAGAGGTATGTTAGTATTCATACCGCAGAGGTATATGTTAGTGCACCACAATGCTACTGATATTCATATTGCAATTTCCTTTTTTGTTTCAGAAGCATACATTAGGCTCAAATATAGCCGTTGTGCCAACGTTTCCTAAGACAGAGACGCAACGCAACGCGGTAACTGACGACGGCAATAAGATTTGGCACTTTGCAAAAAGAAAGTCGTGCCACCAATGAAGACGATTTCGTCCGTTGGCCAAGATGTTGCCTCCAGCCAAATGAGCTAATGCATGGATATTAGTTTATCCGACGGGCCAAAGTCAGTTGTAATCCCAATCAGCAGAGTATATTTACACCGCCCGAACTTGTGAAGCCACTGTTTTTTTTACACTGTAAAAAATTAAGAGAACATATAGTTACACCAAAAACAATCGATGTAAACTTCCTTTGTAAGTACACAAGAAATAAACTAACAACATGCCCACTTTTTTTTTGTACAACAAGAACAAATCTGTAAAATTTTACACGCAGGATCATGTACTGACGTCACGCCGTTTACTTGCAAGTTCTAGCACATCGGTAGATCCGCCGGCGGCGGAGGGAGGATGGAGCCAGGCGCCGTCCCGTTCTGTACCGCAAACACCATGCCGAGGCCCATCGGGACGTGCGCGTCGAGGTGGCAGTGAAAGAACCACATCCCTGCGAGAAAAAGCCCAAACCTCGAAATTAGCATCTCAGGCCCATATAATATAAGTTGGGCCGGAATAATTCACAGCAGCGACCGCGCAGCACCTGGGTTGTTGGCGACGAAGCGGATGACGGCCCATCCCCCGGTGGGCACGGCGAGGGTGTTTCGGGACACCGGGTCGACCAGGTTGTACGCGCTGGCGTTGCCCGGCGTAAAGGTCCCGAGGCCCTGCGCCAGCACGAAGAAGTTGAAGCCGTGGAGGTGGATCGGGTGGTTCTCCGCCGGGACGGCGGTCGGGTTCTGGAGCACGATCTCCACCGTCGAGTTGTACGGGAGGCTCCTGACCTTGGTCCCCTCCACCATCGCCATGCCGCTCCCCGGGGGCCCGTCGGGGAAATCGGCGGTGTAGACCCCAGCAGGCTTGCCCTTGAACTGGGCCTCCAGGAGCGACACCCGCGTCGGGAGCCGGAACGAGACGCCGTTCATGGCCGCCGCGAAGGCGGTCCCGTTGCAGCTGGTCTGGGCCGAGTCGCACGGCAGCTGGCCCAGGCCCAGCTCGATGGTCATGTTCACGTCCACCTTGGTCGGCACCGCCGTGAAGGCCTTGACGCCTCTGAGGCCGAAGTAGAAGGCGTTGGCCGTGGACGTGTCGGAGCTGGTCGGCATGGCCGGCATGGCGGGCGTGGCCGTGGGCGACGTGCCGTTGTAGCGCAGGATGGCCGTGGCGGTGGAGTCGTCGTCGGAGGTGGCCATCGTGGCCGGGGATATCGTGTCGTGCGGCTGCACCGCCATGTAGTAGCTCCCGGCCGGCTTGGGGCCCGTGAAGATGAGCGCGTCCACGGTGTTCCCCGGCGCGAGCACCAGCGTGTCCGTGGTGTGGTTGGCCGTGTAGCACGCGTCCACGGCCACCACGGTGAAGTTGTGGCCGGCCAACTTGAAGAAGAGGTGCGTGTTGAGCGCGGCGTTGATCACCCGGAGCAGCACCGTCGTGTTCGGCTCCACCACCACCGTAAACGTCTCATCTACAAAGCAAAAAATATCAAACTGTTACATGAATATTTCACCTGCGGTAACTATTTTAGGATTCATACGAACTGACGCCACATACTTGCGCACGGGTATAGCTGGCCGGTTAGACCGTTAACGGTGAAGGCGTCGGAGCGGCTAGGAAGCTGGCCGGACATGAGCGCGTCCTTCTCGACGTCGACAACATTCTGGCTCCACCACTCGCCTGTACCACCAGACCTCATCCACAATCGATCAGGATAATGCCAAAGAATCCCACATCCATCAGTTCATCATCAATTAATATCCAGGAAGGGGCCAAACGGCGTTGTTGTTACCGAGTACGAGAGGGACTTCTTGGTCGGGCGTGGGGAACGGGTAGGCGGAGCCATTCCTGGGCTTGACGATGAGGGCGCCGTACACGGTGGCGCGCAGGAAGGAGGAGTGCGCGTGCCACCACAGCGTGCCCTCTTGCCCGGTCACGTTGAAGCGGTACGCGTAGGAGCTGTTGGGCTGGATCGGGCACTGGGTCACCATGCTCGGACCGTCCGCCCATGGCGTCAGTAACTGGAGCATCCCATGCCTGTCAATTTCAGTTCCCAGAAACCCACCCAATCACACACGGTTAGACACAGGTCATAGCCGTCCTTGCCAGCGGGAAAAGACCGTGCGAAAGGCTGTAAACCGTTGCTTTTGCCCTAGTAGATTAATGCTATAATATTTGCTGCTGCTACTTTCTTGTGTCATCTTCTTTTTGGCAAGGTTTTGTTGTAAAACTTGTAATGGGACTTCGTCGCCTCTGCACCCGGCGAGTATCACGATGAGCTCTCCAAAAGCTAGCTGCTGTCCCTCTGACAGGTAAGCCGTCGTTTTCAGAACTTTCTCTTTCGGCTTTCAGATATGCTAGTTCAGATGCTAAAATAATCAGACAATCTAATCCGTGAAACTAAACTGCCTATCAGCTGGACACCTCAAGCATCCAACGAAGTAGCTAGATGACAGGTCCCTCACGCCATCTACAAGTTACAAACGGCTGGATGTTTCTTTCTCAAAAGGAAGAAGCAGCACAGAAAGTTTCAGAGACTGGAATAGTTTTCTAGTTCAGGAAGTACCAGGATTTTACCAGTGGATGGTTAAGTTGTATGGCGACCCGTTGGTTACATTGACGACAACCTCGTCGCCGTCGTTCACCTCTATCGTTGGCCCAGGCAGTTGGCCGTTCACCGCAATGATGTCAGTGCTGTTGCACAGCCGATTAACTCGCATGCTCGCCACCTAACAACAGCATTACAGAGGAAACAGTAGTCAGACACGGGTCCCTACTGGGTTGCATGCAGGTTAAGAGATTTCATTGGCATGCATATGCAAGCAGAGGAAACTTATACAACTTTCTCTGCATTTTCAGGTGTATATATAGAGAGAGAGTTATCTTGTTTCCCACACACAAGTTGATTCTGAATTTCTGATAGCTAGACAGTGTAAGTACTTGAGTATAAACTGGGCATGGGCATGGCCAAGTTTCTCTTGTCATGAAAACCTTCTATGAACTGAATGAACAAAGCTCGTATGCATATAAACAAGTTGGAGATTAGTACTGTGAATGTGTAGTTCGCAGTTGCGGCATCTGCCACCGAACTGGCGGCAAGGAGAAGCACGGACGCCAACCACAAAAGCTGCGCCATGGAAGAACACCAAGGTCGTCGAAGACGAAGAGGTTAAATCAGCAGTGTCAGAGAGGAAAGCTAGGCAGTTTCAAAGGCAAATCTTTGTTGGCGATCTTGGGCGGGCAACTTGTATAGCTTAGTTTCTAGGAAACACGATAAGTATATATACTATAGGGATGCTTTTGGCACTCCTCCAGGAATCACTTGCGTAGCTTAGTCCGACTGGAAATATATGCCTCGAAAAAAAAAAATTGTCCAATTGTTTTTGGGGCGGGGTGATCGCGACATAAAGACACAAGGGCTTCTAGCGATGTTGCACATTCACACGCTTGTAATCTAGGTGTCCCGGGCCCAATTTGTTTTATGCGGGCTGATCGATTGACAGAGAGGTTTTATGCCAGTCGACCATTGTCTGACTAATTAACTTGTTCGTGGCTAGCTTTTATTGCAGTAGCAAATTCCTGGTCTACTGATCCAAGGAGCACCGTCAAATTCTCTTTCTTTGCTGGCATTATCGACACGTCGGCAGATGCCCTTTTCATCAGAAACAATCATGAGTTTTACTTTTGGACACAAGATATTATTTTCTGACGAACCATCATGTTAACGTACGTCAGGATAGATGTGCAATAAGCAAAACATGGCTAAACAGTTTTCTCTAAGTGGCCCTGCTCCCTCGTTTCGGTCAATAAAAGCATCTCTAAGCTGAGGTTTAGCATAAGTATCCCATCGACTGCACCTGAACCAGGTAGCCTAGCCACCGATTTGAAGTTATCATCTAGACGATAATTTGCTCGAACATTCAATTATGCCAGCAGACATGGTCCCAGTGTAGCTGAATCTAGAGAACATCTGCAATGATATGTATTCTGTCAAATATAACACAATGCAGACAAAATTTGATTATGTACAAGTTATGCCTTCTGAAGCAACAAATCTTCTGTTCTGCTGCAGGAGTGCCAAAATTGGATGTACACATAACCGGACAATAGTAGTACAAGCGTCTAGATAAGCAGCCAGCACATCTGGCATAAGATGACATGAACGGAGAGAATGACGATGACCTGAAAATCATGTGGCGGGTTTTCGAGGAAAACGATCATGTGGTAGGTTGATCCTCCAAGTCTATCTTGACGAGATAACGTTCTGATGTACATACATACGGGCAAGATTTCGTCGAAACCTTCTAGTGTTTATCTTCTGGAGGCCCTGTTTCCGTTTTGCATGTACGCCCGCCCGGGCGGCTCGGGCATCCAACGGTCCCAGGCTCCCAGCCAAAGAACAGATTTGATCCTGAATGCGTGGACACGACGGGGACCTCTCACCTAATTGAAGGCTATCCACAGTGTCAGCAGTTCGGCGTAGCTGCCTGGACCAGCGGGAAGGAAGACGTACTTGCTCACTGGAAGCATGTACAAAGATCATCTGATATTGTTCGTACGGGTCACATGAGCAACAAGGTTTGGTGATTGCTTGTGGCGATATCACAAAACCTGTGACAGAATAGTCTATGGATAGAATATAGTCATGGATAGATATACTTGATGCGATGCGATCATTCCCAACACGAATTGTCCAATATGTACACTTAACTGTGTTAGTTCATGCAAGGTCTGCACTCATACTACCCGGAAAAAAAAAGGTTTTTTAGTGCCTTTCGACACTATACGAAAAAAGAAGTAGTAGAACGTTAATTACAGGGACAGAATAATTTTTTTACCTCGAAAACACTGTAGCCCTGACCAGACTAGGCCCATTAGGCCCAAAACAGCCAATCCATTTGTAGAAAAATCTATATCTATATCTATATCTATAACAATCTAAAAAATACGGCCCGTTCACTTCACCGTCATCTGTCAAACTTTTGATAAAATTTGTGGGCCCTCAGAATTGCAGGTATATTAAGCCTATTTAGCCAGCTGGCTCGTTACCTGCACCGAATCTACCTATATATATCCCACAAAATTTGTGGGCGCCAGAATGGCATGTATATTAGGCTACTAAGCTGGCTGGCCCATTACCTGCACCGAATATATCTATATCTATATCTATACCAATGTAAAAAGTACGGACCGTTCCACCTTTTTTCCTTCCCTTTTTTCGTCAAGCCCCCGAGACCCACCTCGTCCGTCCGCACGCAAACCACTCCTTCGTCCGCTCCAGACGGCCGAGCTCCCCTCTCTTGGCGCAGCCCAATAGGAGACCCTTCCTAATCCAACAAAAATATTTTTCCTGACGCGGCGGAGAAAACACAATTAAAAGCCCAAAGATATCTCTTCATACATTCGACCTTACTCTCCTGCTTTGGTGATGCTCGTTATCTGTAGGTGCAACAGCAGATTGATCATGCGATGCAGCATATGGTCCAGCATGCGGTGCCTCCTTCCATCCGAGAGCCGATGGCTCTGGCATGCAGGCTCCATCTTGTCATACACCGTTTAATTTCAGAGAAAACAGGCTCAGTTCGCATCCCACTGGTTCCTTTGGGACTGAGCTCGTCTCTGACTAGGTTAGACCCTCACATAGTAACACTAAGATAGGCAGAGCTGAGAGGCTCTTAGGAGTTCAAGTAGCTAGCCGCGGAGCCACCCCCGGCAACCTGTAAACACCCTTAAATCAATGGAATCCAAGCACAAAAGCAGGACGTAGGGTATTACACCTCTGCGTGGCCCGAACATGGGTAAACTCCTCAGTGTCACGCTTCGTGTCTTCGCCACGTCGGCGATTACTCGGGAGCCGCTACGACAACGCGCGCTAAGGCGGTTCAGCCGTGATTATGGGGGATGATTGAGGAGGAGAAAAGGAAGGGAAGAACCGTGGGATACGGTTCAGAGCACCTGGACGGGTCATGGGCCGAGGAGGCATCGTCGAGGGCGAAGATTGCGGCGGCCGGCATTTTGGCACGAGGAGGAAGACTGGCACGGGCGCTCGTCTGGTCATGGGCTGGGCGCTCTCGGGGAAGCTGACCCAAGAGTGAGAATGGGTGTGGCCCAAGAGGAAAGAAAAAAGAAGAGAAAAAAGAAGAAGACCTAAAAGTGGCTTGCCTGAGCCGTGACAGCGCACGAGCATTCTGCTAGTAGATCAAATAGGTCGATCGCATCTTCTTCTTCGTCCCATCATCTGGAGAAAAAAAGAACGCATCGCCTGCCGCGGCAGGTGCGCCCGCCACTGCTGCCGCCCCGCGCCTCAAGATGGCAATGGATAGTCAAAATGTGGATATCCATGGATATCCAGCCCATGGATCGCGGATATGGATCGGGTTTTCGATCCATGGATATCCACGAGTAGATACCCGCCAACTCGTGAAGTGGGCACGGATATCATATTTGATTCATGGATATCCATGGATACCCGGTATTTATTAAAATAAATAAATTACTAACATGTGTATCCACTACTCGATAGATGTATCTACTTGTAGATACAAATCCCCGTCACTTATTTCGGGACGGAGGGAGTACTTCGTAAGTTTATACGGTCTTTTGGTTAATATAGATTATAAATCGGTGATCGGTCATCCACATAAGTGACATGTATTGAGGTATTTTGGGCAGCAATATCTTATTTTTGGATTATTATTTTTGTTGAACACAAAGTAATATAAGTATATATCAAGTAATCCAATGAACTTTGTCATAGTTATGATATGATTTTTTGCCTTGTAAACTCCGCCACACCTTAAAATTTATCCTGGGTCCGCCACAAATTTGAGTCACTTAATATTGGATGGAGGGAGTATATTGCATTGATATGGATAATCCATGTATACCCGGTGGATATGGATGTGGATATTGTTTTGCATCCAACGGATATTTTCGTGGATGGATAGTTGGCCCGGCGATGGATATGGATTTGGTCGACCCGTCCAGACCCGCCCCGTTGCCATCCTGACCCGCGCCCCCGCCCCGCTCCCCCCCACCCCCCCCACCCCCACCCCAACCGCTGCCTGCTGCGCCATCAGTTTCGCCAGGGCCGGTCTCCAAAACATTACACAGGCGCGAGGCGCCACCACCGGCAAGGATTCTCTGCAGTAAGTCACCTGACTTTGTGTGGCTGACGTGCGGGCCAGACAGCCATGGGACCCACAAGTCAGCCACATAAAGTCATGGGACTTAAAGTCAGACAATCCACGCCTCGCCACCACCTCCGTCCTTCTCCAGGACGCGTACGCATGCTCCTCCCCGGATGCTTTAGGACGCACCTTCCCGGGATTAGAGTTTTCGTCTTTCCGGCCAGGTCCGTTCCTTATTTGGCGCAGGATAAGGAACCAGGACGGATCCTTCTGTTGCGAGCGACGAGAGGAGGAGGAAGGGACGTCGGTCGGCTCGATCGGCCATATGGGCCTGGGCCGAAATTTCCTGCGGAAATGTTTTTTTTCCTTTTTCTTTTCGGGATTGCTGAATTTTCCCTCGACCTGCTACTACTCTGTTTTGATAGTCCTGTTTTCACCGGCAGTACAAATCAATATGGGACTTAGGATCTAATAGAACGGGTGGCTCACAAAAATTTAAAGGTACCGTAAAAGACCTCAAAGAAAATGTCTGTACTCATACTACTCCCTCCGACCAACAAAAGATGTTTCAAGTTTGTCAAAATTTGAATGGATCTAGACATGACTTAGTGTATAGATGCATTCAAATTTATTGAAAATTGAGACATCCTTTGTTGGACGGAAGGAGTACAAGAATAACAATAGCATGTAGAGACATAATTTTTTTACATGATTTTTTAAAAAAAAATTCAAAGTCTCATATTCAGCTCCCTCTAGTTGACGTAACCTCCTCCTCCCCCTTGATGCTGGTCCTGTTGTGTTGTTTCTTTGGTACATCCGTGGATCGTGCTCCTCGCCCAAACTCATAGAGTACTATGAGCTCTTGCCCAAACTTTTCGTCGTGACAAAACCAACAACATCATGTTGTGTTGATCTGACCCCTCGGGACCTACGGCATGATCGCTCTGGCCAAAACCCTCAACTCCTGACAACACCTCTCCTCGGAACCCTCAATTGTAAAACTTGTGCTCTCAAAATTCATGACCTTTGGAATGTGTGGAAAGAGCGTAACTGCAGAATTTTCAACAATGAATCCATGGTTGTTGATGTAGTTGCATACAAAGGTCAGGAGGATTTCAAGTCTTTTTTGTGGGCTAATGAAATTAGCCCGGTTGCGTTGTATGATGCCCGAGTGTAGTAGCTTTTTTTTTGTGTTGCGCGGCTGTGCGCTTTGGCTATTTTCTAAGACGTTCTCTCGTAAATATTAACTTCTCTTCTCTTTAATGAATGGCAGTGCTCCTGCCTTTTCTGCCCAAAAAAAATCCTGACCTTGTGCAATCATACTTGGTTCTCTTCCCTCGCCCCACTTTGGCCCGCCTTTTAAGGCCTTAGATCCTCTCAAGTCGGATGCATACTCTCCATTCAAGTGGGACTCCAGACATTCTAATCGACATGGATTTTAGTCATACCCCTCAGGTCGAGTCCGTGTCCGACGCACACTCCAATAGCCAATCACTCCCATATCATCATGGGTTTGATCGATGATGAGTCGTACCGTTTTGGCCTCCGCTCCTCCACTTCAACCGAAGTTTGCCTTTCTGGAATAATCCTTCGAGTATAAGTGTTTGACTTGAACACCTATTAATCCTTCGTGTGTATGTTTCCAACCATAACCCATACGCATATTCAACACAATTTCAATACACCGTGATTGCACGGGTGAAGAGTTCATCTTATAGAACCCAATATAAATGAAATCCAACAAAGAAATTGTTGGAGAAGAACAGCACTAGAAAAAGAAGAAGTAAAAAAACATATGACACTAGAGAATCCTAAAACTACCTCAGGCAATCAGCAAATCCTGATCCACTCAATGCCGAAAAATAAGAGAGATGGCTGACAAGAAAACGATGAAGGTCCTTCTCTCTAGTGGTGATCTCCCTATGGCTAAGGTTCTTGCATGCCTTCTTTTCAAATTTAGTGTTTATTTCTTAATTTAGTCGTATGCTAAATCGAGGAACGCCATAATTAAACGAAGGTAGCAATATCAATCGCATTGCTTAAAAATGTTTGAAGATGAGTCTAGAATATACGCATATCATTCAAAAGAATACTATTTTGAACTACGTATGCACTCCAAGGTTGCGGACTTGTGGTAAGTTCAATAAAGCATGCAAAAGCACTCCTTGGTGGGAACTTTGGTCGGGCACTCAAATACCACCGCAAAAAACATGCAGCAGAGGGCCAGAGGTCCACCACCTTTCCTTTTTCATTTCTTTTTCTACCGCTCTCCTTATATCTGAAATCTAGTTGAAACCTTTGATCTTTTGGTTGGAAGGTTTCTATATTTTAGCAGAAATCTTCTCTTATGTTTGTTGAAAGACCAAGCTATTTTTTTATTTGAAAGTTGTTTATTCTTTTGTTATCATTGCCTCTCGGTGGCAACGACGATATATGGCAGTGAGAAGTGGAAGAAGGCTACGATGATTTTAGGGAGACAAACGCTACAAGAAAAAGGCAAAGCCAAGAGAGAGTATGAAGATTCAAGACTTTTTCAAAAAAATTGTGGTGGTTTTAGTTACCCAATGTAAACTATTCTTTTTACATGCTTGTTATGAGTTTTTTTTAACACGAGTAGTTTTCAACGAGAGTTGAATGCACCCCAAAAGGAAATTAATCACTATAAACAGATCACCCCCACTACAAAAGGAGATCACAAAACGGTGCAGGTTCTTTTTTGTTGTTGTTGAGAGCAAACGGTGCAGGTTTCCACTTTCCAGTCATGTCACGGTGGGTGTACAAGAAGTTTTCTTTTTGAGAATCTTTTACTCCGTATTTATTTTTGAGAGGGGGCGTACAAGGAGTTGAGCTAACAGTACATACAGATGGGCTTCAATCTTATGGCCCTAAAGCCCAGAAAGAAGAGTCTCCACAGAGAAAGAAACACGGAACACGTTCTAGAAAAACACGGAACAAAAAAATGTTGACTTCTCCCACAGGACTGAAAGAAAGTTGACTACCTGGGACCCGTATGGCAGCCGTAAAAAGGCAACACCAGTTTTCCCACCCCACCAGCACCATGGTTTCCGAAACTGCCGTTTCGCCGCAGCCGCTGTCCTACCCATCCGCCGCCAACTCTGCCCATTCCAGCCCAACTTCGCCGGCCGACGGGACGGAAGCTCCAGCGCCGCCCCAACTCCATCCCCAACCGCACCATGCTTCGCCATCGCCACCCCCCTCCATGCCCGGCGAGAAGGAGGAAGCCCCAGTCCATCCCCAACCCCAACCGCACCACCCTCCGCCGTCGTCATCGTCCTCCCATTCCACCGCCGACGAGACGCAAGCCCCGGTCCCGCCCCCTCCCCAACCCGAGCCGCACCACCCTTCGCCGTCCTCCCCCTCCATGGCCGAGATGCAAGCCCCAGTCCAGCCCCAGCCCCAACCAAACCATTCGTCGCCGCCTCCTTCCGGGGATGACGGCGATGACGTGGTCTTCACCGGCGCGTCTGCAGCGTCTGGTGAGACAGTGAAGGGGCCATGGTCGCCAGAGGAGGACGCGCTGCTAAGCAGTCTGGTGACTGAGCATGGGCCGCGGAACTGGACGCTGATTGCGGGCGGGATCGCCGGGCGCTCTGGCAAGTCCTGCCGCCTCCGCTGGTGTAACCAGCTCAACCCTAACGTCAAGCGCAAGCCCTTCACTGGTATATTCCCTTTTCATCCATTTACTGCAATTTGCCTATGGGTTATGTAGTACTCATGTACCAAGAATGAAAATCCTAGAATTTCATTCGTAATGCGCAGTCTTAGATGCACTATTAGTTCTGTTGTTAGCATTATTGACATCATACTTTTTTTTTGAGGAATCACCCGGGTGGGGGGAGTCTCCCCACCTGAATATATTACTCAAACAAGCCCGAGGGGCAATACATCTTGCGGGAGCATATCTCTTGTGTGGGTGTTATGTAGCATATATTATTGACATCATACATCATACACTTAATTGCTTGTTTGGGTGTTATGTAGCATATCTCGTGTACTTGCTCTCTAAATCTGTGTTTCTTGGCTGCAGAAGAGGAGGACCGTATTATAATGGAGGCTCATGCAGTTCATGGGAATAAGTGGGCATCTATTGCGAAGCATTTGGTTGGCAGAACTGACAATGCAATCAAGAACCACTGGAATTCCACTCTGAGACGTCGGTACTGCACTGGTAGAAAATGCACACAAGGTAGTGCTGTAGAGCAACCTACTGGAGAGATGTCTAGGGCGGTTTTAGAAAAACCACGGCCATTGGTCGAGCATAGTCCCTTCAATGCTATGGAAGTGAAGGAAGCTCCTGTGCAAAAACTATCTGGAAGCTGTGCTATGGCATTGCAAATCAGAGATAATAACAATTGTAGCACTCAGGTTGTTGAACAGCCATACCTGGTTCCTGTGCAAGCTGGAAGCACTTCTGTGGCATTGCAAACCAGGGATCATAACAATTGCATCACTGAAGTTGTTGATCAGCCATACCTGGTCCAACCAGTTGCTAAGGTTGGTGCATTCAGACCATACAATCAAGGACCTGTTCAATCAACGCAAAAGGAAATGTCGAGTTCAACAAGGTCTGTCTCAACCCTTCAAGCTCTCGGTGCTGATCTAACATGCTTTGCTGCTGATGTGCCAAACAAATGCGGCCATGGTTGCTGCAGTGCTGAGGAGCGACCTCGTAACGACTCGTTATTGGGTCCTGAGTTTAATGAGTTTGAAGATCATCCCCCAATTCAGAACAGTAGGTTTGCTTCGTTGGTATCAGAACTTAGCAGCATTGCCTGGATGAACAGTAGTCTTCAAACAAGTGACGCCAGAAACTCCTTGCGGTACGTTCCTCCATCGTGACAAATTAGGAATCATGTGGGTCGGAATACTGAAATATTAACCGTTGTTTCTATATTCAGGCATAATCAAGTCAGCCCGATATTATAATCCTATGTTCCTGGCTCCTGAGCTGCGTCTTCCAGAGTGCAAGGCATGTGTCACCTTCACCTTTTAGTATATATTTCTTTCATGCTCTTAGTGCTATTCATTCAGATTGCATCACACAGGTAGTTAAATGGATATGTCTGTTGCATATTATAAGGAAATCCTATATCTATTTGCATTCAGTTTTGTCCCTGGAAGAAAAAACATGATGTCACGCCGTTATGGTCCAGTGCTGAATAATGACTCTCTTCACTTCTCTTTTTCCTTTTAATCGCCCATGAAATTGTGTACGTTTAAATTGCAGTTGTTTCCGACAGGAAGCATAAGGAATCAGGCTGTAGATAGACCCATACTTATTAATTCCATTGAGGTAGTCATTTCGATTTGGCTTTTGGAAGGGAACATTTTGATACCGTAGTATTCTGGTGTGTCATTCCAGGTTTTTATATACAATCAATATTTTGTAATTTTACAAGGCATATAACCAATACAAAATGAGAAAAGAAATGGTGGCCAAAGTGCTGAACCCACCTGTAGTTAAAATAATCCATTGCTTCAGGTACACAAGCCCATGTGCATGCCCAATTGCAAGGACTCATCCCAATAGGCCATTACATGCTTGTAGCGAACCAGTACAATGGCCAGGACATGATAATACCATATCGCGTAGAGAGAAGGAAGCAATAGAATATCTGCCTTTATATACACTGGCCATGTGATGATGTCAACATGCTCCTTTCGACTTTATTAAGCTGCACATCCATGGGTACAATAAATATTTTCAACTGGCTGTGGGATGGCTGTACTGAGTGTTTCGGCCGGAGTAGATGGATGAGTGCCTCAGCATACCGTTTTTGAAGAAAAAATGGAACATTTCAGTCATTCGGCCGGAAAGGGATGGGATTAATAAGTATGTGTAGACCCCATAAAATTGAAGCTTTATTGTGTGTGTGTGCTTGTCTGGGATTTTAACCATCATTAAATCTTACTACTTTTACTATATTGTTGTAACAGAATATGTAGATCTTCCTGTTCTATGAGCACCTTATTTCATTTATTATCTAGTACTACTAGCTACATCTATGGAAGTTTTTTTATTTCTTGAGTTGTTTAAACGCTTGTGTCACATAAACCCTAACTTTGTGCAATATAAAAAAATATCTCAAAATACAAAAATTGTCTCAAAAGATTGTGACATGTATGGTATGTGTACTACATAGAATAAATTATAATTGCGGTAATTTCTTGTCAACTTATGAGATAATATCGGCGACAATGAACGAACCGCCATTGACTCAAATCTTTATGAGTATATGAGTTTTTTTTTTTCTCGAAACACATCAACCGAATCAACTAATCAAAATATCGTGATACAGATGTCTACTACATAGAATAGACAATAATTGTGGTAATTCCTTGGCAACTTAAGAGATGATTCGGCGAGGTTGAACGGACCGCTGCCAACTAAGATCCATAATAGTAAACTTTGTACTGAATCGCCGACACTTATTATGGATCGGAAGGAGTACTATAAAGAAGGCAATTGGTGGCGGTGGTCCGTCACCTTCTCTTCTCACCTTACACATAACCACCTTTTACTTCACCCACACTACTATTACCAAAAGAGGCATACATTATGACCTTATTCGGAGCACAAAGGTCAAAGGACCACCTCTGCTTTGTGTCTGTCCATTCAGAGCACAAAAGACATAAAAATTGTATGACACACTATACAGTTATGGTAACTGCCTTACTCCTTTCATGTTTTTGTGGCAAAGCACGGGCTCCTTACTAGTAAGAGTAAAGATTTCCTACAGTAACATGTTAGTCTCATCTTCCCATAAACATTTCACCATTTGGAAGGGATATAGATCTACAATGGCGTTGGCAGCAACAGCTGTAGTTTCATGTCTTTAGTGTTTCTGTATATGCCATCTTAGTCAGACATCAGGTTTCTTCCAGCACCATTGTTTATATTGTTGGCTGTCCTGATGGGCCTGTGAAAGGCTAGATTCGTGTCTCCCAATTACTCCCTCCGATCCATATGAATTGTCGAAATATTACATGTATCTAGACGCTTTTTAGGCATAGATACATCCATATTTGGGCAAATTTGAGACAATTAATATGGATCGGAGGGAGTAATTTTCTGCTAGTTGAACATGAAGATGATTGGTTATGACTCTGAATTGCTATAATCTATTAGTAGAATCATGCGAGGCACGCCCTTGGTTTGACTTGCTCTCATGAGTATTTCACAGCAAGTTTTTTCTGTCGAAAATTAAACTCTGGCATGTACCTTTATATATACCATTGAACATTACCAGTATTACTAAGCTTTGTTTTCTCTCTGCCACTCTGGTGGTCATTTTCCTTTATAACACTATAGTGATGCTTACCTATATTTGCGCTCCTAACAAGGGATGGGAAATAGTTTCTGCTAGTCCTATGTTGTACTGATTGATTCTATTATTTTGCCGTTTGGTTTTATTGTTTATTGCAATCATTCTCTTTGGTAGGGGTCTTGGGTGCACATCTTTTGGTTGCTTCACCTATTTATGGTACTACTGGTGCTTTTATTTGCCTCTACCCTATCTCTAGGTGTATATGGATTCCAGTGAACTAAACATTAGATTGTACAAGTCTCCCTGGTTGTGGAGGCCGGTGGTAAGATCTCCATTTAGAAAGAAAAAAAAAAGCTTCCCAGGAGCTCTTGTTTGTACATCCTGTAGACTACTAATTTTCTGAACCAAGTCTCTATGACGGTCATCTGGTCTAAGTCTCGAGGCTCCATTGGTATCTAGTAGACAAAGGGATGTGTAAATGCTAGTTTTAACCAAGCAATGCCTAATGAATTATACTGCATGGGCTGCATCTTGCTAATGCCTCACTGGGAGGACAGGCATCTGATCATTTTGCCATTTCTGTGTTCAGGTCTTCATATTAGCCTATTAGGCATGAATGATGTTGCTTAAGATGGAAATAACTGGTGTTCTCCTTCTCCTTAAACACAGGTCACACAATCTTCTCAGCATAAAGTTGCAGCAACCTGACGCTTGTCACAAGATGGTCGGTTCCCTGGACCCTACTCTCTCAATTATAGGATATGCATGTGGAATTGCTGATATCAAGATTCTGTACCTCATGGGGCGAGCCATGGATTCTGATTGGAGGCTTTACAGGTTTCTAAGATTTGGATAAATTGAATTAGGTTATATTCTTGCTTCCAGCCTCGATGATTTGACAGGAGTGGACCCAAGAAAGTCGTTGCATTATTTGACATCTTCATTCTTTGAATTTACCTGTAATTGATTTCCCAGTGTTCCTGCCTTCCTATTTGCATGTGTTCCATCTTAGGTTTGATGTGGCATCTGCACCCATAGACATTTTATGATTTCTGCATAGCGAACAGACGGTGATATTTCTTGGCAAAATTGACCGCATGAGACCGGTCTTTATTTCGTTCCTCTTCTCTCTGCTCACCATACTCTTTCCAGCTAGTTTTCCTTTGGGTGTTTTGTGGTTGATGGTTACAGTTCCTGTATGTCATGGGGCACGAAGATAACCATGCACTTCCCCTGAATAGTTTCGATACTGTCAAGCTTGGTCTTGCTTGTAGTCTTGTAGAACCTTCCGTTTATATCTGCTAGTCTTGCTGTGGACTTGTTGGATCGAGTTATTAAGCTGTGCGTGGCCGAGGTCATGGTTCAATGCTGCCTGCCAGCCTGCGATGAACGATAGTGGCGTTGGCGTCTGCTCTTACAGGTTGGCAGCGATGCCGCCCGAGAAAGCAGTAACATTTTTCTTTTGAGATGGGGAGGCAGGGAGCAGTAGCTAGTTTATGGCACGATGTTTTTCCGCCCAAAATTCCAAAAATATAGAAAGAAAGATAATGATGTACGGAGAAATATAGTGGCAGTTCGGAATTTCGGATCCTAACCTTGTCGTAAAGCTTGCCTTGCTTTGACTTTGCCGTTGCCACTTTTGGTCTCTTGCGAACAATCAGAAACTTCTTCTTGCTAATACTCCCTCCGTCCGGTTATATAAGGTCTACGTGAAATTATATACCAAATATTGACCGACAATTGTATAAATAATATTTCGTACATGTATAAAATTATACCATTGAAAAGTGCTTCCTAATACGAATCCAACAATATTATTTTTCTGCCACAATAATTTCATATTATTAATGTAATTTTTTGTCAAAGTTCGGCATAAAATTTCTCGTATTCCCTCTATTCCAAAATATAAGACACACAATATATCGTATTTAAGTTTTAAAGACTGTCAATTTTTCTAAGTTTGTCCAGCTTCATAGCAAAATGCATTAACATCTACTATATTAAATCAGTACACGACATTTAACAATAGATTTATGATCTTGATTTCACATTATAAATGTCAATGTTTTTTCAATAAACTTAGGCGGTTAATTAAAAAATGTGTCTTATATTTTTGGACAGCGAAGTACCCGTGAGGATACGGCATTGTTTAAGGACATTAATTTCTGTGCCACTATCAAAGTGCAAAATTATGCATGTGCCACTGCGAAACTCGAAAGTTCACTTTTCATGAAGCATATGAGCTCCATTTGACCTGATTTTGTAGACCTTTATACATTTATTGCAATTACGACTGTGAATTAAAATTAAAATTTTCAATGTAAAATGATTTATTACAATTATCTCAAAATTTTATATCAGTTTATTATTTTTGTGTATTTATAGTAGATCCACATTTTCTATGAGCAATGAGCATCTAGTACAACTCATAATTTATAGATGTCGTTTACAACATCACATACACCTACTATTTTTTTTTTCCAGAAAAGGTGGATAGCCCTAGCATCTGCATCTACTAATGCACACAGATAATCGCATGGTTGGGTGCATACGTAAACCTTGAATATAACTCATACGTAGTATTATCTAAGTCGTTATTACGGAATTAAAATATACATATTACATTTATGAGTTTTCTTAAAATATTTATGTGCTCATATTTTTTTTTCAATCTACTACTCCCTCCGTTTCTTAAATTAGGGCGTATATTGTTTTCTTTGACCGAGCCTTTGACCAAGATTTAGTCTATTAATATATATTTTTGTGAAATAAAATTGATATCATTGGATTCTTATTCAAAAGTACTTGTTTATGATTATGATTTCTATCGCGTAAGTCAAATATTGATGAAGTAATCTTTGGTCAAACGCTCGGTCAAAGGAAACAATATAGGTCTTAATTTGATGAACAGAGGGAGTACTAAATACAAATTCTCTCAAAATATTTATTTGAGAAAATAATATTTCAAAGTTATATGTTAAACTTATCCAATATATTAAAAACATCATGGTATACATATATGTATCATATTAAATGGGTGTAATCAAATGATCGAGGAACAAGTTAGAAAGTAGTTTTAGTGGGACGAACGAACAACCGACTACAATCTTTACAAGTGTAAAGAGAAGATTAGAATTACTCCTCCTTCTAAATATAAAAAGGCCAACACAAAATTATGTGCTAAACTTTAACCAACTACTACCTCCATCTCATATTAAGTGACTTTCTATTACATGTATCTAGACATTTTTTAGTTACCGATACATTCATATTTGGACAAATTTGAGTCACTTAATATGGAACGGAGGGAGTAATAGATTAGTGGCACAAGATTATTGTGATGCAGAACAGAAATTCACATAGGTCTTCATTTGGAGATACGGAGGAGAGGTTATTACGGAAACTTGCTACCGGATGGGCGTTGGTTGCATCGTTCTTCATGAATCCGTTTACCGCACCTACCGATTCCAGGTTCCCAGCGCAGATTAGCAAGGCTATTACGCTAGGATGTGCACGTGGTGATGCAGCGACAGAGCAGTTTACTCAAGCGGCCAGCCGTGCTGAAATGAGGCCGGAAAGCAAACAAATGGACTAACCAACCAACTTTGCCGACCAGGGAAAGGAAAGGCGTCTGTTCTGCCCCCAGGCTATTTGAGAGGACACCAACGTTGGCCAGCCGATGAGGTGGTCTTATTTGAACTTTAAAGCCCCCTGTTCGCCGCGCACGCCGGCCGGATTCCTTCGCATATGCAGTAGTGGATCCTCACTCGCTTTCATCAATAAAATCGAGGTCTTTTTGTTAATTCTCCCACCGCACGGAAATTCTGCTGTTGTAATCACGTGAAACATAGTCGGAGAGATACCAGTATACAGCAGCACCTGACTGAGCTGACTCGTCGGCTGGCAAGATGCATGATCTATCCTGGCCAGGCCTGTCCTGGGCAAAAGCAGGCGAAGGAGAAGAGCGGCCGAAAAAGAGGATTCCAACAGTGCACGGTCGAAATATCGCGGGCCAAAAAGGTTGATTTGGTGCTTTCGTCCGGTTCGGGGGGGGTGACCTCGTCAAAGGGTAATTGCCTTTTTGGGGGTTTATCACGATCAGATGTTGTTGCGATTTGCCAAAGCGTTGTGATATAAAATCAGGAAATTGCCCCTCCAAGACGACTAAACAAGTGTTTTTCAGGCGCTCCACGTCTTTCACCGTACATCTTTATGCTTGTGAAAAATGGTCCGATCGAACGACTTTCTCGCTCTCGGACCCCAAAATCCAATAAAATATCGAATAGATCACATGACACGGTCTTCCCACATTTACTACTCCCCTAGACTACGACCCCAAAGGCCCGTGTGAGTGATGACTGACGAGAGGCAGAGGCAGGCAGACACCATTCCACCTCCGTCGTCCCGTCTCGTTCTCGTCTCTCCTTTCTTCCCGTCCCCGACAAGAGCAGTAAGTCTTTTCTTTTCCCCTTCTCTCCTCTTCCGCCCCGGGACTCTTTCTCGGTCTTGGAACCGCACTTTCTATTGCTGCCAGCGCCGTCGTCTCTCTTTCACGGTTCCACCTCTTTTGGTTTACCTGCTGCGCGCTCTAGGGTATGGATCAAGAATCCGCTTCAAAATCCAGTGTTTTAGCCAACTAATGACGCCTCGTCGGTAGGTAGATATCTCAAATCTCTTTTGGAGCTCCGCTTTGGATTCTTCTTGGGTCGCCGCTTCTCGTGAATCGTGATCAGCCGCATTGTGTTGTGAAGTGGCAGCTCTGTCTGGGTTCCTTGGAGCTGCTTTGGAGCCGCCTGCAGCTGCGAGAGTGGTATTTAGTGCGCGCTTTCGGCGTTTCTTGTTTTCTACCTTCCCTATTTCCCCCTTGTCGGAGGAGCATTTGAAGTGATTCTTTTCCTCCTCTTGGATTGATTGTTTTGTAGGTTTCCGTAGGGGGCAATGGCGAACGACGGCGAGCAGTCGGCGATCGCCGCCGCCGTCGAGCCTGACGTAGAGCGGGAACGCCTCGGCGGCGGCGGGAGGCGGCTCACCGAGGAGAGCTCTGACGAGGAGGAGGGAAGCCAGCGCTTCTCGGACGCCGAGGACCGGTCATGGCACTCCCGCCAGAACTCCGCCGCCCTCGAGAACTACACCTCGACGTGCACGCCCGTCCCCTCCGGCGCCGGCGGAGGGGAAGGGGAACGCGAGGTCACAGCCGGGGCCGGCAGGAAATCGTGCGTGTCGGAGTGCTCGCTGGACGACGTCGACCTGGAGGCGGGGCCGGCCGAGATCACCAAGGCCAGCCCCGACAAGGACGAGCTGAACTGCCGCATCTGCCACCTCGGCCTCGAGAGCGCCGCCGTCAAGTCCGGCGCCGGCATCGTGCTCGGCTGCTCCTGCAAGGACGACCTCTCCTGCGCCCACAAGCAGTGCGCGGAGACCTGGTTCAAGATCAGGGGCAACAAGTAAGCCCAACTGCTCCTCGTTTGATATTTTTTTGTTTGGCGAGTTCGGTAAATCTGCAAACCTGTCATTGTTTGTTTAGGATAGATGCCCTTGTGAAAGATAATGCATTTGGATGCTCGAACACATGATTGAGGAATCTTTAGTAGGAACTTGTGTGTGTTTTTTTCCTTTTGATTTATTTTGGTTGGTGACAAAGCCACAAAGGTTACAGGGAAATGTGTGAGAGGACATTGTAAAGTTGAGTATGATTAACCAGTAGGCTATAGTAAAGGCTTAGGAATCCGAATATGGTAGATAGAACATTGGAGGTGACAAAGCAGGATTCCTTCTTTCGGACTGCCTTTTCTTGCAGATTCTTGTGTAATTCTCTTCATCTCTGCAAGTGGAAGTGTTGACCTTTTCCTGTTTGATCTGTATGACATGCCTTTGTGGTGGTCTAGACTATAGAAGGGGTGCTATTGTGTCACCTTCCACTAAAAAATGTACTTCATGAGAAATGGCCAGCAATCATAGTTCATTGCAACCCACTGCTCTAAGCCCAAGTCATCAGGATCTTCTTGTTGGGAAAAAAAGGGAGGGTTCCCACTTCCCAGTGGAGATTCTACAACATGTAGGTTATTCTTGAAATAAGGAACTAGAGAATTCAGAATCGAGGAGGAATAATTGTTCAGCAACTGTGCTTTTCAGAATAAAAACATTGTCAGAAGAACCTGTTAGATTCTAGTACTTGTTTTTTGAGAGTAAAAGTATATTGTGCATTTACCTGGCAACGGATGCTGATGAGCTAGTATGAATATGCTATTGTAGAATGGTAGTGATATAAATGAAGTGGGAAAAAAAATGAAGGCGATCGCATCTGGTGCAAAAAAGAACATAGTTGCATATGGTGTGCGGCCTTGGAGAGGAATCTTCACATCATGAACAAGACATTATCTTCAAGCAACTACAGCGATGTGCCTCCCTGAGTTCTAGATTGAGGAAAAAGATAGCAGCAAGAGCTTCTTTAAGTGCACGTGTCGAGATGGACAGACAACTTTGTCTCTGTTTGATGCATATTTCAACTTTTTTACTGTAGAACCGTTCTAGTGAGGACTATGTGATGTCTTTTGCCTTCAAAACTTTTTCGCTGATGTGATTCTATTACATCAGCAACTTTGTGGTTTCAAAGTTGGAACTGTCAAATAGATCAGAGTGCTAAATGTAACAGAATTTTATCTTGACAATTGTTTATTTAAGAGCCAAGATAAGCAATTGCGAAGATACTGCAGCATTTGGACCAAACCACAAACATAACCTTAATTCCACCATTGAGTTGATCTTTCTCTTTGATCAGATTTCAGATGAAACTGGCTTCTGTCTTTCCACTGCCTAACATCTATTTTGCTTCAACAGTGGTTTAGCTGAAACATTATCAGGATGTACCACGTTGAGGTTTCCTATTATTGCTATTGTCCTTAAATTATAGAGGCTTAGCCGCTCAAGGGACATTGAATATCAAATGTGTTCCTTTTGTTGTCACACAATGAAATTTTGCTCCGTCATTTACTCTTGAAATACAAGCATAACCTCATTATGTGTTATTTGATTGTGGAAATCCTAAAACATGTTCCTTTCTTTTCTTAGGATCTGTGAAATTTGCGGCTCAACGGCATGCAATGTAGTAGGTTTCGGTGATGCGGAGTTCATCGAGCAGTGGAATGAATCAAGCAACTCTGCATCTGCACAAGCACCAGCCAGTGAAACGCGGAGGTTTTGGCAAGGGCACCGGTTTCTCAACCTCCTTCTCGCCTGTATGGTGTTTGCTTTCGTCATATCCTGGCTCTTTCACTTCAACGTCCCTGGTTGAACCCTGTCGCCTGATTTTCTCAATAAAATGCTTCAAAGCCAAGCCACTGTTTGTGCCAAATTGCTGACCAATATCAAAAGAGTAGAAAAATGAAAAGCAAACTCGGTGGAACTGAACTGAAAATTCCAAGAAATCTGGCTGATCATTGGTGGAGTGGGGGTGAAAGCATGGTTGAGGATGGTGTTAGTTTTATAGGAAGTCCTTAGTATTGCATCAGCACAAAAGAAGGCAGATATTGTGTAGAGATTGGGGCATGGTGCTCATTTGTAATCAATCGTTCGTGGTGTAGGTGAAAGCAGAGAACAGAAAGATGTGATGCATGGTCGCTTTACTATTAAGGTTTGAACAAGTTCTTTTTGTTGATGTGCTTATTAAATGCTCTACATCTGCTTACAGTTTACTTTCTTTGCTGTTCCATACACTTGGGACGTTTGATCAATTTCCATGATTTCTCACCCTGACCCACAAGGACCTTTATCTCTGTTGCAAGACGTGGACCTTTATCTGGATTCTGTAGTATATTGTTTGAATCTCAATCGGACAGGCGACATGGGTCGACGTGGAACTGCGGAATGCAGGGGTATAGTCTCGTGTAGGAGACAGAAGTTTCACATGAATTTTGTATGAAACCAAATATAAGTGGAGTAAGGTGGTACTCCCTCTGATCCTCTTGACTAAAATTTGTCTAAATATGAATGTATCTATTGTTAAAAAGCGTCTAGATACATGTAATATTTCGACAACAATTTAGAATCGGAGAGAGTACATAATAGGCTCATGCCTATTTAAGAGGTCGCTATTCTTTTTTTTCGATAGGAAGAATTTGCACACAATATTTTTTTTAAAAAAATACTTGAATGTGACCCGTGGATATTTGATTTGAGTTTTTGTAGTTGTAATTATACCCAAAAACTGAAATATTGAAGAAAAAAACTTACTTAAATGTGGTCCGAATGGATGTTTAGAAAAATCTAAACCTGGGCACCATGGTGCTCCATTTGAGCTTCCTATATTTGCATATAAAGATAGCTCATAGGTTCCGACCCTGCAATTTGAGACTTATTGTGGTTACCCCTCAGTTCACAAGGAATTAGGCTACAATTCTGATTCCAATTTATTGTCCAACCGACCAGTTGGAATTCTCCGCTCAAGAATTACAATTTTCCGAATTTTGTGCTTAATCTGTAATCCAAACGGGATCCAAATGTCCAATATTCAAATGATTAAGGCCATAGCAGTACCAAAACAATCGCGTGTGGCAGTAGGGAGAGTAGCATGCAGTTTGCAGGATCCACGGAGGACGCGGTCGGTCACCCTAGTCGCAGGACTTCCCTCAACCCCGCCGGAAGCCGTTTTCTTGAGACGACACGAACTCGCTGAAATCCATGCGCCTGCTCTTTTCGCAGTTCCTCACGTTCTGTGGCAACAGCGACGCCATCGCTATCGCGCACAGGCCGCGCATGTCATTCAGTGCGCGTGCTCGGGGCATGAGCATGAATGAGCTTTTGCCGCTGCACATGGGGCGCACGCAGACCCGCAGGTGCAGTACTACAACGAGACGATGAGCGCATGCTCCATCGTGCACGGGACGCCATCGATGGTGCGTCCGCTGATGATTTTATCTCCGATGAATTGTGCCAGTTTCTGCTTTTAGAGGCGGCGGGATGTCTGTGGGGGCGCTCCCGGCCGTCTCGTCTCCCGTGAGCCAGGCAGCAAGGTGGTCACGAGATTCCATCTCCGCCCGGATTACTCGTATCATTCAAAGGAGCCACGCGTGCCTCGACTCACAAGTTTTTATTTATTTATTTTTAGACACGACGACTCACAAGCTGGTAAAACCAAATCTTCTGTGGCAATAGATTGTCCATGACAGACATAAAAACGACTAAAAGGTCATCATTAATTGATTATATGCATCGAGACCAAATTTACTTTCTCGTATCAATTTCACCTAAATCACGTTTTCCAGCTAGGCGTTTTCACATCATCTCAAAGCTTTCGGTCATGCTGACATCTAAACAGTAGATCTAAAGAATCGATAAATAGGGAATCCATACTGTGACGACAACCTGAGATTATGGTTCAGTTCTTTACAGCGTGATGACTTCTTCGGCGCCTTGGGTAATTCATCACTGGTCGTAGTACCACGGGATTGCTGAACAAAATGCTGCCGGAGCAGCAGGCAATTTTTTCTCCCTGCAGATTCCTCTGTAGATTTGAAAGACAAGCACCCTACTAAAAGCAGCTGATCATGTACCGTTGGGAGTGGCATCAGAGAGTGTGTGGTTGATGTCTTCGCCATGCTTTCCGTTCATCTGCAGCCGTTGTCGCTGCAATAATCAGGAAAAATGTTAGATTAGGAACTGGTAAGAGAACAAAAAAAGAGAGAAGATAGAATACGCATTAGTTAAACTCCTAATTACTCCTTCCGATCCATATTAGTTGTCAAAATATTACATGTATCTAGACGCTTTTCCGGCATAGATACTTCCATATTTTGGCAAATTTGAGACAATTAATATGGATCGGGAGTAATAAAAATGAAACACAATTGCCAAACACTCCTATAATTAACTGAGAAAGTAGAAAAATTAAGGTGCTTCAGGACTGCACAATACCCGATCAGTAGAATCAACAGTGTTTCCGTTCAACAACTTATGGAACTCGTCCTTCATTTTGCTGTCCTTCTCAGGCTTATGGAGCTCTTCATTTGTCCTGTCATCTTTATCTTTTGTGCTTACTGGAAGCAAAGATGATCCGCTTGTACGATCTGGCATTTCTGCAGAATTGCAGTGAGGCTTGTTACAACATGCGTCATACAGAAAATTTCGTACGATTTCAAGAGGCTAAACGAGGGTACCTGGGAGATTCTTGTCAACAAAGAATACAACCAAATTGACTGTATACCTGCAGGGAGAGGATTTGTCAGGAAGATTCCACAGCAATATAATCATGTAAATGAATTGGAATTTGATCTTACCAAGCAACAACAACATCCACAGTGTAGTGCTTGCGAGAAGCAATGATAAGAAGACTTTGGATTACAGCCATCAGCCAAGCAAATAGCTTAATCAACCTAGAAAATCAAGATCCACCAGTTATACACTTATAACAGAGCTGATCAGGGGTAGTACCCGGCAGGCACACAACTTAAACAAAATCAAATGAACACCTTACAAGCAAAAACACCCACAAACATATTTTAGTACCTTCTCGATCCATACTTATGGTATGTACGCACGAAAACAAGAGTGAAGATCATGTGAGACGAAAATATCAGATCACCACAGCCAAAAAGCACTCCACGAGGAACTGCAAAGAACAATTTAAAATCAAGACAATTTTCACTTACAACTGCCAATACAACAAATGGAAGACTCACAGTTGATCAGGAGCACTTCAAGAACATTATTCGGTGGTGGAAGAGTGGCCAGTTTCGAGCCCTGCAAAAGCAAAGGAAAAAATTCGGTAGGCCTCAGTGCCAAGCTCTCATGAGTGGCAAGATAGCTCATAAGCATGCTTTAGCTAAAATTAGATTGAGATTTTAAGATTACCTCACGGCAGTGATAATTTGGACCAGGAAGCTGAGTGGAATAGAATGTAATAATTCGTAAAAACTGTGAAGCCTGCAGGTGAAAAACATTACTGGCTGGAACATGCATATGAATATAATGATGGAATTTAAGAGTTAGGGTAACCCTACTTACGACTAAAAATGCAAGCACCCTGCGCCAGAGGAGAACTGTGTAGAAACGTTTGCTATGATAAATAAAAGGGTGAAAACTCCACTGCAATACCATGAATAAATTGTCAAATCTCATAACATCACTGTACGACTTGAGTTAAAGATATCACGTAAAAATAATTTTCAGGAACTTTGAGATTGCAAATTAAGGAAAAACTTCTAGTGCCGAACTAAAACACTATGTGGAAGCTCCAAATTATCGTAGTGTAGTTCACACTGAAGAAGCCAACAGTTTATAAAACACAAATCCACTGACCATAGCCAAAATGCCATGAAATCTCATTGGGAAAATTACACATGTTCAAACAATCTCAATGACCATCATTTATATTTATTCTCAATGCCATTGCCTTCAAACTGTGTAGGCTTGTTCTTAATACTAACAGTAGATGTTTCCACCACATTTTTACTTGCTTAGATACCATCATATTAGGTCAACTTGTCTCACACATAATAAGAAGAAAAAAGGACATCCCGATCTTCCAAATCAACAGGTATTTAAGAAGAATCACCTACCAACAGAAACGAAATGAAGATGGAAGTGAATACAGTCTCACTAAGATAACCTTTGTCTTGCCCGAGCTCCTGAAAATATGGAGAAAGGTCGCCAGTGGCACAAAAAATCAGGATTAGGTGTTATTTAAAGTGTATGAGCCGAACTATAAGCAAATGACATACCGGAAGGGCCATAAATCCCATGTCCTGGAGTAGTGGCCCGGGCCGATGCAAGTAATGTACTCCTCGAGCAGCCAATCCATGGATGTACTAATTACAGATAAAATATTCCCATGAATCTCCAAAATCATCCATTAATGACTGATAATATATGTTTATGGGTAAAGCTTTTGAAGACGGTGTAGAATAATGAAAAGCCAGATATTATTAATTTTCCACTCTCTCAAAAAGAGAACCTGAATAAATTATAATGAGAAGAAAGAACTTATATTAGCAGATGAGGCAGATTGCAAGGATATGTCAGACATAGAAGCAGCAAAAGGTCCACTACCCTAAAGATTACAGGGGGTGTCGATGGATATGGCCGTGCAATTCAATTTTATCAAGAGATAAGCTGCACTTAATTTGAATATATCTACTCCTATATTTGAAGTCAAGCTAGCCAAAGGATAATATGTCGGCAATTTCTCATGAGGACCAGACGCCCAGTGATTTTACTCTTGTTTCTTAATAAGTAAATAGTTTACTTTAGTCGTTCAGGGTATTGTCTGAAAGAAATACGCATATGACTGTAGATTCTTGCATGATATATACATTCTCAGCAAGGTCATTTACAACAGTATTCAGTTCAACAGATACGCAAGTTTTCTGCAGGAGAAGACAAGGCTGCATGCAGAACAATAATAGTTTCAAGAAGACTTGATGCAGGAGAAGACATGGTGAAGTAACAGAAATGCCGAAGTAACTGTATAACTTTTTTTTTCAAAAAAGCTGGATAACTAGGGCAGTGTGCTTTTAAAAAGAAACCAATACTTTTAAAATGAAATCGAAACATATAAGAAGACTTACAGAATCAGGAAAATATGCAATGGGGACATGCTAGTTGTCTTAATGCAGGGAAACAAGCGACAAGACACTAGGCAACCATTTAGCCTAACACATATCACAATATATTCTTAATATTTCTCCGGCGCAACCAAAATTTGAATCACAAGAACGAGCCAACACTACTACTACCTATAGTGTGAATTTGCAGCGTTTTATTTTACTCTGAATTTGCAGCTATTTCAGAAGCATGTACTCCCTCCGTCCCATATTAAGTGGCTCAAATTTGTCTAAAAATGGACGTATCTGCATACTAAAATATGTTTAGATACATGTAATATTTCGGCATTTAATATGGGACAGAGGGAGTATCATATTAAGCTATTAAGTGGTGATGATGTATATGCTACTCCCTCCGATCCGTATTAATTGTCAAAATATTACATGTATCTAGACGCTTTTTAGACATAGATGCATCCATATTTGGGCAAATTTGAGACAATTAATATGGATCGGATGGAGTATTTTCCATGTAAATCTGCAGCTGTAGTACACATCATACAACATATCTCGCAAGTTAGCAGGTCTTGATGCTGCATATGCAGAATACACATCACACGTCAAATTTCACCCCATGTTACCCTTTTCCAAAGCTCTCCACCTGATTAACAGCACCTTTAGTACGAGCTGAATTATAAATTAGCATGCGTAGTTCAACCAACTATCCTCAAGACAAACTCATCACGAGATTCGAACCAATCCCCAAAATCCAAGACTCAAATTAGCAGCAATTTTACAATGTAGGGATAAACAAAACAAAATCAAGAAAAAAAAGGTACGAATAACAAAAAAAATTGCAAAGAAGTAGGGTGGACCATCCGCTACATCAAAAATATTGAAACAGTCAGAGCATAGCTAGCATGCGACTATCTTTTTTATACCACGGGAAAAATAATCAAGATAAATAATTTGAGAGGTTGACCTGAAACACAATCCCGGCAAGGAGCAAGCGCCACTTCTCGAACAGAAGCTGCAGCTCCAGCGCCGTTTCCGCGCTCACCTTCCTCCATAGCTGCACAGAGACCAATGGGGAAAAAGTTTAACGAACTATACCTAGAAATAGAAATATGGGGGGAAACCCCACAGATACCAACAAATCGAGACCTTGGTTGCCTCGCGCGCGATGTAAATCGGCATGGCTGCAGCTCTCGTTCCCCGTCCGCCGCTTACAGCTAACTCCGTGCGGGGTCAAACCCATGCTCCGATCCGCACATCACTGCTGGGATCTCGGCATCTCGCGCGGGAATTTCGGTGCCTCGGAACCGCCGCGAGATCGCCGCCGCCGCCGCCACTGAGTGGACGACGAACCCGGAGCTGCTAACTTTGGGGCCCCTCAGCGAGGAGAGAGCAGGTGCGTCAACGTAATCTCCGGTGAGGCGAGCGACGAGTGGAGGTGGGTGTGGTGAGGCTGCCGCTGAGGAGTCACGCGGCGACGGCGTCGACGGTTTGAATCGGGGATGGGAGGGTGGTTCGCGAAAACGGGGCAGGGAAGTGGGCGTTTTGGTAAAAGTGGTGGGATTAACTGCTGCTTTTGTAGACTGTAGTAGCCTCTCTCTCTCGGTTGCGTTAATTCTTTTCTTTTTTTTTAAACTAGCTGCGTTAATTCTTTTCTTCCATGCATATCAGGACAATGCGCAGACGTACGTATCCTTACGCAGATAATTTAAACTTAAAACTCGGCGATGTCACTATATACCTCGCTGTTGACGCTCAAGAACATGGTGCCAATCACTCGATCCAATTGTTCATTTGTGAAGACGACATAAAGGAAATCGAGCTGATTTCAGTGGTTTTCTTCTGTAACTTCAGCCCTGGATCCAAGTCCACTCGATCCGCCATAACAATCTGAAACACAAATAACAAAAGGGCCTGCCCACCAATTGAACCATACAAAATACTTCAGTCGTCACTCGAATGTTTGTTTACAGAAATGAAAGAAACAATTATGGAGTCCTGCCGGTGTCATGAGAGAGAGCATCAAACTTTGCAACATCTATCGACATCACGAAGAGCATTAATCATTCGGTGCAAGCTTGGCACAAAGGGGCAATTTTTCTGCACACGGAATACAACTGTCTGTCCATCTGGATGATTCGAAGACCACCTTCCTTTCAGAAAAACAGTCGACATTCGAAAGGAATAATCGGGAGTAAATTTAAAAATTTCTGTGGGAACTGGAACGCGAATGAGGAACGTTTGTCTGGGCAGATCGGTGTCACGCAAATACGCCGACACAGCTGCTACGAGACAATTGCATGACAAGGCGCACATCTGCACCCAACTGCTATCATGTGCAGGTGCTAACTGCTATGCTAACCTGGAGTAATTCGTAGTAGTAATATCACGGCACATATATATATGACGGGAACAAATCTGGGGCGATCCTGATCGCCGGCTTGATATCGCACACAGGACGCGCACATGACAACGGCGTGGGTGACGTGACTAGCTAGAGGAATGGTTAGCTTGTACGCGTCCGGCGGGAGAAAGCTTGCAGGTCGCGGCGAAGCAAATCGCAAGTGGACAAACCAACGCGACGAGGCCAGCAGCCGCGGTATTGCCGCGGAGCGGCGGAGGCATCCTTTTTTATCGGAACGTCACACGGTGACAATGTGACATAGGCTGGCAGCTTTCGTGCGGAAAGCCGGCCGAGACGTAGCGGTCAACCGCGCCTCAGTCACCATCATCTTGTGCCGATCACAGGGCATAATAGCGAATTACGGTACTCACTCCGTTCCATAATTGTTGTCTCAAATTTATCTAAAAATAGATGTATTTATTCCTAAAAAAACGTTTAAATACATGTAATATTTCGATAAAAATTATAAAACAGAGAGAGTACAAATTTTCTGAAAGTTCTTTAACGTGTGCTACGTTCTTTAATGGTTGTTTCGTTCTGAAGCAGGACGCGAAAGCATAATCAGGGTTACCGTTGTTCAAATTGTCCAGGTTGAATTGGTTCCTTTTCTTCTTCTTCTTTTGTTTGTGAACGGAGGATATTTTAAGAGATATTGGTCTTCTGTCAAGGGGCTCACAAAGAAACTGGATTCACATCAAGCCAAGACTCGGGCTGAAAACATGGACAGACAGACATGCTTCGCTGTATTTCATGACCTCCAGCGTAGACGGATCATTGAGCTCCTCGTCTCACGCTGCAGAGCTTTGAAACAAACCTGCATGACCTCTGTATATTGGACCAACGGTTCCCTGTCGCCCTAGACGAGCAACATATATTTTTTAGAAGAAACAACTAGTACTCCTGCTGTAAAAATTTCGATCAGTGCCGCTGTAAAAAGAAGAAGTTATCAATCCTGCACGCTGGGATATGGCTTTGCACGGGCACCTTCTTCAGTAAGCTCGCGAGTGTCTGAGGAGCATGGTCGATTTTCTTTTGAATTTAGTGAATAGGGGGTGTAATAGAGTACCTCATAGACTAGCTTCTTTTGCTAAAGGAGGTGTAGATGATGCGGTTTTGCAGTTTGAGTCACCTCCAGTCATTTTCGAGCTCCTCGATCAGAATTATAAGAACATTATTCCAATTTAATAAAACACCCTTACTTCTCGCAAATAAAAATCTTGAAGTTAAGGTTGAGTACCATATATGTTTACACCTGCTCGATCTAGCACAAACGGCTACTACTATGTGAACAGATTTGGGATGATCTCGTTCTGGATTTAATTTAATTTATGCCGAACATACGTAGACAATTCATACTTTTCCGTGATTGATAAACAGTTTGTGGGACAATACTCATGGGACACCAGCTCAAAAAAAAAAAACAAGGGACATGGGCGTTGGGCTGGTCAAAGTACAAAATGTTATTCTAAAACTATAGCCCGTGAACTGAACTGAAAGAAACGGCCTGCAAGCCCACAGTTCAGGCCTCAAGGCTTGACCGCTCGGCTATTGAGAAAGGAAACGCGTTCTGTGATGGGCCCATGGAGTAGCTAGAGTAAGCATCAATCGTGGGCCTTGAGGGTCCGTACAGGAAACATGGCTCAATCACAATAAAACTCATAAAACAACTGGCACTAAGAATATCCTCCGTAACACTCCCAATTTAAATGAGGGGAGACGGTAACCAAAGAACCTGACCAACCAGTACAGTAGTACTCCTAGACAACCATCGGGCCAGAAAGTAGACAGGAATATCCGTGCACATGCTGCCACCACACAACGGCAGCGAGCGCCAGCTTAACACTCGGTGCGAGCGCACTTACGCGCCGACCCTTCCACTCCACGTGAAGCATCGGCCGCGCTGTGCAAATGTGCAGTCGGATCACAGTTCACAAGCAACCATCATACAGAGCTCATGGCCAGGCCAAGATACCTTTTTAGCTGGACGCACGTAGCAAAACGATGCACCTTTCTTTGCCATCACAAATCCATGCGCCTTGGATAAACTAATAAAGCACTGGACCAGACGGGGAGTATAGCATAGAGCGTACGGGAACGGCAAGTGGGCGCGCGCACGTACGCGCCTGAATATACAAATGTGGAGGCGGTCATCGATCCCAGAGGCGGCAGACATGAGACGAAGCCGGCACGACCGGCCGCTCGACGAAAAGGCATCGGATCGTCGATGCATCATGCATGCACCTGAACTGAAATAATGCCAGATTGCAGTCCAAGTCTAATCGAGGAATTTCGGCTGGGGCCTCCCTGACGTACCGGCGAAAGACCAATCATTAAACAGTCTCGCGCCGCAGGCACATGGGTTGAACCAAGAGCGCGACAGGTGTTCCTTCCGTCCTTCCATTCCACTCCCGCCGGCACGTCGGGGCACATGCACGAGAGGGGCAGGAAATTGCTTGTACAGTACTCCGTAGGATATTTCCGTAAATCATGCATAGTATCATCACCGGGAATCGAAGGAAGTTGTCGTCGGCCCCCGACCCAAACAACTTGCGCCGTCACCGGCATAGCCTTGCTGGTGCATGAACGTCGTATAAGAGCACACACACATGGTCACGGACCGCTAGATCTGTCGGCTATAGCATCGAGGAATAGAATGGAATGGAACACCGGTATCTCCTGCGGGCCATGCAGCTGCGCTGTCCGTGTTGCTGTCGGTGTATGCGGTGTGTCTTGAGTAACATGGACAATGTCAAATCACAGATGATGTGTAATATTGGCAAGTGTTTTAGATGAAACACTGATGTGGATATTTTAATAATATGAATAGTGATGATATGTATCTTGTTTGGACTTAATCTAAGCAAGCCGCGAAGTAATTAGCTGATTGTTGCCGTCAAATTGTTTCATCAGACTCTTGCGCTGCGCTGCTGATGTACCGGTCCCCTCGCAGCCACAGACAGGACCAGCTTGAATGGAAAACCGAGCCAAGCCAAAACTGCTGGTGAAACTACTGGAGTCTAGTCAGACGCCAAACGGAGGATCAGGGTTCAGGGATACCTAGGAGCCTGCTTTTCCACTTTGTCCTTATTCATGTGTTTGTCTGTTGCGGTGTTGCCTCCGTTGGAGGGAGATTTCAAATGCTTCAGAATTTTCACATGGTTGGCAGCAGATACTGACAAATGGCAGCTATATTTGACTTCTAATTTAAAATCGCAATTTTTTGCCATTCTGCTGCCACTTGACTTCGTAGTAGTAGGAGTAATTATGTAGGAACTGCTTAAAAATACTACAACTGTGACAGTGGCAGGTAATAATAGGTAAGTACTCCACAAGCTTCCATTTGCACTGCATACGTAATTCATCTGGTTTGTTTAATTTGTTATGGCTCTTGGTTGCCCACGTCTCCAGCACTCACGTGAGTGTGACATAAGCACAGACCAGATCATGCTTAAGTAAATCTAATTGCTTGCAGTTGACTATTCCACATCTTAGAGAATATACACATTAAAGCCCGCGCCTGCCGTTTCAAATTTCAAGACACCCGCATGCCGCACGTCTTCTTCCATCTCAGACTACTAGCAGCCAAAGCACGGAACCACCGCGCCAGAGCATTTGAATTTCCTGCTACAATAGCAACCCCTCGTTCCCGTTAAATCGCCTCGTATTCTGCAGATTCAAAAAGATACTCTTCCCATCATTTGAGTAGCAGTGGCACGGGCACGGGTGGGGTATGCAGTTGCTGAGGTGCACATTGGAAGCAACTTTTGAGTAAATGGCACAGAACCATCACATTCAGTGACTTATGAAAACCATACCAGTTTAGCTAATTTTCACGCAGAACCGCCGCAATTCAGTGAAGTTACTGCACATAGCACTGATTTCGTCATTTGTGATGCATAAGCGCGTTTCTGACCGACCAGACCCACATGTTAGGTTGACCAGGACGAACCATCATAATCCTACTCCTACTCCTACATCCGCCCGCCCTTGCTCCCTATCAGCGCGCTGCCCCGCGCGGTGCTGCTAGTCCGCCGCCGCGCGCCTTCGCTGCATCCCTCCGGTTGCCTGGTTCCGCGCCGCCGCCGCCGCTACTACAGCCCCCCGTCCTACCATTGCTGCTGCCCTAACCTCCCCGCGCGTTGCTGCTTGTGCGCCTGGCTCCACGCGCTGCTGCCTTGCCTGCAGCTGCGCGCACCGCCCCTTCTCGCCCGTGCCGCCGCGAGCGCGCCGCCGCTGCTTGGTTGCGAGAAGAAAGACAGCAGGGAGGAAGAGAAGGGGGCGGGGAGCGAGCTGCTTGCCCAGACGGCATCCCAGAGCTGCGCGCTCTGGAGCTGTCCACGTGGCTGCTCGCCGGAGACAAAGAAAAGAGAGGGAGTAATCCAAACGGCTCTCATAGACAGCGTTAAACATCAGTTCGGCCCGATCAACCTGACATGTGGGCCCGGTCGATCAGAAACATGCTTATACGCCGCAATCGACAGAATTAGTGCTATGTGTAACAACTTCACTGAATTGCGGTGGTTCTGCACGAAAATTAGCAAAACCGGT